>NW_027640475.1:0-600000 GCF_949752795.1 Hyperoodon ampullatus | reverse complement strand
AGTGATATGTGCCCGTCCAAATGCCTAACAGCTACTCTCTCATTGGTTCTCCCTCTTCCCTTTCATCCTCTGCCAAATTGGCAACCTGTGCGAACCAGGAGGTTAAAGGGGCTGTCTCTCCAAGTTGGGAGGTTGATAATAAAGCAGATGGAAAGTCAAACCGGAGCACCAGGAGAGGGACTATTCGTTGAGTTTTAGAAACCTTTCGTATTCACAGTGTGTCCGTTCTCTAGGATTCCCGTACATGTTATATCTGTAGTAATATTCCCTTCAACCTGGAGAGTTGGGACCCATGGAATGTGTGCCATGCATTATTGCTTTAAAGGGTCTGCATTTGCTCACCCAATCTCACCAATCCTCTCAGTCCCAAGTGTCCAGCCTTATGCCACATCCAGCTGTCATTGTAGATAGGGTCATTTCAGGTTTCATCAGAGACCCTGAAGGAATTGTAAAGAACTTCCCAGTTTTTTTGTTTTATTTTTGAAATTCCTTTTTATAGTGGGTTTGAGCTGATTCTCGCTGCCATATTTATCCCAGTCTAGACACACTTGATTCCCTTACGGAGACATATCAATACATAGGTTTTAAGATTCTTACTAGTCAGATATATTCCTCTGCGGGAAATATGGGGTTTTGAGTCCCTTTCACTGAGGAAGGTGTAGGTCTTGTCTATTCCATAGTTGGTTTTTGGAACGGTACCTGTGCTTATATCAAACTCTGGTTTTATGCATCACCCCACCTCTCCTTCCCCCTTAAGCAAGCATAAGAGTGTTTTCTAAATGTGAGACACTGTTCTCTTTCCTAACTCAGTTCAAGTGTAGCCATGTTTACAGGATCTTCATAAGTGATATCTTATGATAAGTTTCTTTTTCTGTGTGACTTATTTCACTTAGAATCATCGTACCTGAATCCACCCATTTTGCTGCTACTGGTCTTATGAAATTGATTTCATGGCTGAGGGATATTCCATCGTACGTAAGTACCACAATTTTTTGAACCATTTTTATATTTCCTGGGATATTTAAGGTGTACCCAAGTTGAGGTCCTTGTAAGCAGTGCAGCCCTAAATTTTGGGGTGGCTGTGTCTTTTTGATTTTCAGTTTTCCCAAGGTATATTCCCTAGACTGGAAGTGCCCTTGGCTCTGTAGCTCTGTTGTTTACTTGTTTTAGGGAACACAATGCACTCCTCCAGAGAGGCAGTTGGCAATTTACATCCCGCCCATCAGCATAACAAGGCACCCTGTTCTCCAGGGCCTGTCTTGCCTTTCTGGTTTTTACACATTTTGTGGATGTCCCTTTTGACCGGTGGGAAGTGATACTTCTTTGTAGTGCAGATTTGCATTGCCCGCTTGCTTGCTTGGCCAAAATGGGCGTATGCGTTTTCTCCTGAATATATTCAGGAGAAAACGCATACGCCCTTTTTGGCCAAGTGCATCATTGTCGAAGTTGTGCCCCTCTTCCTGTGCTTTAAAGGCGATTCCTACGTACCTCTTGAAATCTGTTTCCTGCTATTCTGCCTCGCTTTCAAGTCCACCTCGTTGCCTTCTCTCAACAGATTTTTGGACGATAGTTGTCCTTTATTACTCGGCCAGTTTGTGAATTGCTGTGCCCCTGAGCTCCATTTTTCAACTCGTTTTTGGTGAGCTGACCGCAAGTCCAAAATTTTGGGTCAGGATCTATACTGATTCCCGGTGGGTGGCTGAGGCTTTGGTTAATTCCTCTTCCTGCCGGGAAATTACAGTGATATGTGCCCGTCCAAATGCCTAACAGCTACTCTCTCATTGGTTCTCCCTCTTCCCTTTCATCCTCTGCCAAATTGGCAACCTGTGCGAACCAGGAGGTTAAAGGGGCTGTCTCTCCAAGTTGGGAGGTTGATAATAAAGCAGATGGAAAGTCAAACCAGAGCACCAGGAGAGGGACTATTCGTTGAGTTTTAGAAACCTTTCGTATTCACAGTGTGTCCGTTCTCTAGGATTCCCGTACATGTTATATCTGTAGTAATATTCCCTTCAACCTGGAGAGTTGGGACCCATGGAATGTGTGCCATGCATTATTGCTTTAAAGGGTCTGCATTTGCTCACCCAATCTCACCAATCCTCTCAGTCCCAAGTGTCCAGCCTTATGCCACATCCAGCTGTCATTGTAGATAGGGTCATTTCAGGTTTCATCAGAGACCCTGAAGGAATTGTAAAGAATTTCCCAGTTTTTTTGTTTTATTTTTGAAATTCCTTTTTATAGTGGGTTTGAGCTGATTCTCGCTGCCATATTTATCCCAGTCTAGACACACTTGATTCCCTTACGGAGACATATCAATACGTAGCTTTTAAGATTCTTACTAGTCAGATATATTCCTCTGCGGGAAATATGGGGTTTTGAGTCCCTTTCACTGAGGAAGGTGTAGGTCTTGTCTATTCCATAGTTGGTTTTTGGAACGGTACCTGTGCTTATATCAAACTCTGGTTTTATGCATCACCCCACCTCTCCTTCCCCCTTAAGCAGGTATAAGAGTGTTTTCTAAATGTGAGACACTGTTCTCTTTCCTAAATCAGTTCAAGTGTAGCCATGTTTACAGGATCTTCATAAGTGATATCTTATGATAAGTTTCTTTTTCTGTGTGACTTATTTCACTTAGAATCATCGTACCTGAATCCACCCATTTTGCTGCTACTGGTCTTATGACATTGATTTCATGGCTGAGGGATATTCCATCGTACGTAAGTACCACAATTTTTTGAACCATTTTTATATTTCCTGGGATATTTAAGGTGTACCCAAGTTGAGGTCCTTGTAAGCAGTGCAGCCCTAAATTTTGGGGTGGCTGTGTCTTTTTGATTTTCAGTTTTCCCGAGGTATATTCCCTAGACTGAAAGTGCCCTTGGCTCTGTAGCTCTGTTGTTTACTTGTTTTAGGGAACACAATGCACTCCTCCAGAGAGGCAGTTGGCAATTTACATCCCGCCCATGAGCATAACAAGGCTCCCTGTTCTCTAGGGCCTGTCTTGCCTTTCTGGTTTTTACACATTTTGTGGATGTCCCTTTTGACCGGTGGGAAGTGATACTTCTTTGTAGTGCAGAATTGCATTGCCCGCTTGCTTGCTTGGCCAAAAAGGGCGTATGCGTTTTCTCCTGAATATATTCAGGAGAAAACGCTTACGCCCTTTTTGGCCAAGTGCATCATTGTCGAAGTTGTGCCCCTCTTCCTGTGCTTTAAAGGCGATTCCAACTTACCTCTTGAAATCTGTTTCCTGCTATTCTGCCTCGCTTTCAAGTCCACCTCGTTGCCTTCCCTCAACAGATTTTTGGACGATAGTTGTCCTTTATTACTCGGCCAGTTTGTGAATTGCTGTGCCCCTGAGCTCCATTTTTCAACTCGTTTTTGGTGAGCTGACCGCAAGTCCAAAATTTTGGTTCAGGATCTATACTGATTCCCGGTGGGTGGCTGAGACTTTGGTTAATTCTTCTTCCTGCCGGGAAATTACAGTGATATGTGCCCGTCCAAATGCCTAACAGCTACTCTCTCATTGGTTCTCCCTCTTCCCTTTCATCCTCTGCCTAATTGGCAACCTGTGCGAACCAGGAGGTTAAAGGGGTTGTCTCTCCAAGTTGGGAGGTTGATAATAAAGCAGATGGAAAGTCAAACCGGAGCACCAGGAGAGGGACTATTCGTTGAGTTTTAGAAACCTTTCGTATTCACAGTGTGTCCGTTCTCTAGGATTCCCGTACATGTTATATCTGTAGTAATATTCCCTTCAACCTGGAGAGTTGGGACCCATGGAATGTGTGCCATGCATTATTGCTTTAAAGGGTCTGCATTTGCTCACCCAATCTCACCAATCCTCTCAGTCCCAAGTGTCCAGCCTTATGCCACATCCAGCTGTCATTGTAGATAGGGTCATTTCAGGTTTCATCAGAGACCCTGAAGGAATTGTAAAGAATTTCCCAGTTTTTTTGTTTTATTTTTGAAATTCCTTTTTATAGTGGGTTTGAGCTGATTCTCGCTGCCATATTTATCCCAGTCTAGACACACTTGATTCCCTTACGGAGACATATCAATACATAGGTTTTAAGATTCTTACTTTACTAGTCAGATATATTCCTCTGCGGGAAATATGGGGTTTTGAGTCCCTTTCACTGAGGAAGGTGTAGGTCTTGTCTATTCCATAGTTGGTTTTTGGAACGGTACCTGTGCTTATATCAAACTCTGGTTTTATGCATCACCCCACCTCTCCTTCCCCCTTAAGCAGGCATAAGAGTGTTTTCTAAATGTGAGACACTGTTCTCTTTCCTAACTCAGTTCAAGTGTAGCCATGTTTACAGGATCTTCATAAGTGATATCTTATGATAAGTTTCTTTTTCTGTGTGACTTATTTCACTTAGAATCATCGTACCTGAATCCACCCATTTTGCTGCTACTGGTCTTATGACATTGATTTCATGGCTGAGGGATATTCCATCGTACGTAAGTACCACAATTTTTTGAACCATTTTTATATTTCCTGGGATATTTAAGGTGTACCCAAGTTGAGGTCCTTGTAAGCAGTGCAGCCCTAAATTTTGGGGTGGCTGTGTCTTTTTGATTTTCAGTTTTCCCAAGGTATATTCCCTAGACTGGAAGTGCCCTTGGCTCTGTAGCTCTGTTGTTTACTTGTTTTAGGGAACACAATGCACTCCTCCAGAGAGGCATTGGCAATTTACATCCCGCCCATCAGCATAACAAGGCACCCTGTTCTCCAGGGCCTGTCTTGCCTTTCTGGTTTTTACACATTTTGTGGATGTCCCTTTTGACTGGTGGGAAGTGATACTTCTTTGTAGTGCAGATTTGCATTGCCCGCTTGCTTGCTTGGCCAAAAAGGGCGTATGCGTTTTCTCCTGAATATATTCAGGAGAAAACGCATACGCCCTTTTTGGCCAAGTGCATCATTGTCGAAGTTGTGCCCCTCTTCCTGTGCTTTAAAGGCGATTCCAACGTACCTCTTGAAATCTGTTTCCTGCTATTCTGCCACGCTTTCAAGTCTGCCTCATTGCCTTCCCTCAACAGATTTTTGGACGATAGTTGTCCTTTATTACTCGGCCAGTTTGTGAATTGCTGTGCCCCTGAGCTCCATTTTTCAACTCGTTTTTGGTGAGCTGACCGCAAGTCCAAAATTTTGGTTCAGGATCTATACTGATTCCCGGTGGGTGGCTGAGACTTTGGTTAATTCTTCTTCCTGCCGGGAAATTACAGTGATATGTGCCCGTCCAAATGCCTAACAGCTACTCTCTCATTGGTTCTCCCTCTTCCCTTTCATCCTCCGCCAAATTGGCAACCTGTGCGAACCAGGAGGTTAAAGGGGCTGTCTCTCCAAGTTGGGAGGTTGATAATAAAGCAGATGGAAAGTCAAACCGGAGCACCAGGAGAGGGACTATTCGTTGAGTTTTAGAAACCTTTCGTATTCACAGTGTGTCCGTTCTCTAGGATTCCCGTACATGTTATATCTGTAGTAATATTCCCTTAAACCTGGAGAGTTGGGACCCATGGAATGTGTGCCATGCATTATTGCTTTAAAGGGTCTGCATTTGCTCACCCAATCTCACCAATCCTCTCAGTCCCAAGTGTCCAGCCTTATGCCACATCCAGCTGTCATTGTAGATAGGGTCATTTCAGGTTTCATCAGAGACCCTGAAGGAATTGTAAAGAATTTCCCAGTTTTTTTTTGTTTTGTTTTTGAAATTCCTTTTTATAGTGGGTTTGAGCTGATTCTCGCTGCCATGTTTATGCCAGTCTAGACACACTTGATTCCCTTACGGAGACATATCAATACATAGGTTTTAAGATTCTTACTAGTCAGATATATTCCTCTGCGGGAAATATAGGGTTTTGAGTCCCTTTCACTGAGGAAGGTGTAGGTCTTGTCTATTCCATAGTTGGTTTTTGGAACGGTACCTGTGCTTATATCAAACTCTGGTTTTATGCATCACCCCACCTCTCCTTCCCCCTTAAGCAGGCATAAGAGTGTTTTCTAAATGTGAGACACTGTTCTCTTTCCTAACTCAGTTCAAGTGTAGCCATGTTTACAGGATCTTCGTAAGTGATAACTTATGATAAGTTTCTTTTTCTCTGTGACTTATTTCACTTAGAATCATCGTACCTGAATCCACCCATTTTGCTGCTACTGGTCTTATGACATTGATTTCATGGCTGAGGGATATTCCATCGTACGTAAGTACCACAATTTTTTGAACCAATTTTATATTTCCTGGGATATTTAAGGTGTACCCAAGTTGAGGTCCTTGTAAGCAGTGCAGCCCTAAATTTTGGGGTGGCTCTGTCTTATTGATTTTCAGTTTTTCCCAGGTATATTCCCTAGACTGGAAGTGCCCTTGGCTCTGTAGCTCTGTTGTTTACTTGTTTTAGGGAACACAATGCACTCCTCCAGAGAGGCAGTTGGCAATTTACATCCCGCCCCTCAGCATAACAAGGCTCCCTGTTCTCCAGGGCCTGTCTTGCCTTTCTGGTTTTTACACATTTTGTGGATGTCCCTTTTGACCGGTGGGAAATGATACTTCTTTGTAGTGCAGATTTGCATTGCCCGCTTGCTTGCTTGGCCAAAAAGGGCGTATGCGTTTTCTCCTGAATATATTCAGGAGAAAACGCATACGCCCTTTTTGGCCAAGTGCATCATTGTCGAAGTTGTGCCCCTCTTCCTGTGCTTTAAAGGCGATTCCTACGTACCTCTTGAAATCTGTTTCCTGCTATTCTGCCTCGCTTTCAAGTCCACCTCGTTGCCTTCTCTCAACAGATTTTTGGACGATAGTTGTCCTTTATTACTCGGCCAGTTTGTGAATTGCTGTGCCCCTGAGCTCCATTTTTCAACTCGTTTTTGGTGAGCTGACTGCAAGTCCAAAATTTTGGTTCAGGATCTATACTGATTCCCGGTGGGTGGCTGAGACTTTGGTTAATTCTTCTTCCTGCCGGGAAATTACAGTGATATGTGCCCGTCCAAATGCCTAACAGCTACTCTCTCATTGGTTCTCCCTCTTCCCTTTCATCCTCTGCCAAATTGGCAACCTGTGCGAACCAGGAGGTTAAAGGGGTTGTCTCTCCAAGTTGGGAGGTTGATAATAAAGCAGATGGAAAGTCAAACCGGAGCACCAGGAGAGGGACTATTCGTTGAGTTTTAGAAACTTTTCGTATTCACAGTGTGTCCGTTCTCTAGGATTCCCGTACATGTTATATCTGTAGTAATATTCCCTTCAACCTGGAGAGTTGGGACCCATGGAATGTGTGCCATGCATTATTGCTTTAAAGGGTCTGCATTTGCTCACCCAATCTCACCAATCCTCTCAGTCCCAAGTGTCCAGCCTTATGCCACATCCAGCTGTCATTGTAGATAGGGTCATTTCAGGTTTCATCAGAGACCCTGAAGGAATTGTAAAGAATTTCCCAGTTTTTTTGCTTTATTTTTGAAATTCCTTTTTATAGTGGGTTTGAGCTGATTCTCGCTGCCATATTTATCCAGGTGTAGACACACTTGATTCCCTTACGGAGACATATCAATACATAGGTTTTAAGATTCTTACTTTACTAGTCAGATATATTCCTCTGCGGGAAATATGGGGTTTTGAGTCCCTTTCACTGAGGAAGGTGTAGGTCTTGTCTATTCCATAGTTGGTTTTTGGAACGGTACCTGTTCTTATATCAAACTCTGGTTTTATGCATCACCCCACCTCTCCTTCCCCCTTAAGCAGGCATAAGAGTGTTTTCTAAATGTGAGACACTGTTCTCTTTCCTAACTCAGTTCAAGTGTAGCCATGTTTACAGGATCTTCATAAGTGATATCTTATGATAAGTTTCTTTTTCTGTGTGACTTATTTCACTTAGAATCATCGTACCTGAATCCACCCATTTTGCTGCTACTGGTCTTATGACATTGATTTCATGGCTGAGGGATATTCCATCGTACGTAAGTACCACAATTTTTTGAACCATTTTTATATTTCCTGGGATATTTAAGGTGTACCCAAGTTGAGGTCCTTGTAAGCAGTGCAGCCCTAAATTTTGGGGTGGCTGTGTCTTTTTGATTTTCAGTTTTCCCAAGGTATATTCCCTAGACTGGAAGTGCCCTTGGCTCTGTAGCTCTGTTGTTTACTTGTTTTAGGGAACACAATGCACTCCTCCAGAGAGGCATTGGCAATTTACATCCCGCCCATCAGCATAACAAGGCACCCTGTTCTCCAGGGCCTGTCTTGCCTTTCTGGTTTTTACACATTTTGTGGATGTCCCTTTTGACTGGTGGGAAGTGATACTTCTTTGTAGTGCAGATTTGCATTGCCCGCTTGCTTGCTTGGCCAAAAAGGGCGTATGCGTTTTCTCCTGAATATATTCAGGAGAAAACACATACGCCCTTTTTGGCCAAGTGCATCATTGTCGAAGTTGTGCCCCTCTTCCTGTGCTTTAAAGGTGATTCCAACGTACCTCTTGAAATCTGTTTCCTGCTATTCTGCCACGCTTTCAAGTCCGCCTCATTGCCTTCCCTCAACAGATTTTTGGACGATAGTTGTCCTTTATTACTCGGCCAGTTTGTGAATTGCTGTGCCCCTGAGCTCCATTTTTCAACTCGTTTTTGGTGAGCTGACCGCAAGTCCAAAATTTTGGTTCAGGATCTATACTGATTCCCGGTGGGTGGCTGAGACTTTGTTTAATTCTTCTACCTGCCGGGAAATTACAGTGATATGTGCCCGTCCAAATGCCTAACATCTACTCTCTCATTGGTTCTCCCTCTTCCCTTTCATCCTCCGCCAAATTGGCAACCTGTGCGAACCAGGAGGTTAAAGGGGCTGTCTCTCCAAGTTGGGAGGTTGATAATAAAGCAGATGGAAAGTCAAACCGGAGCACCAGGAGAGGGACTATTCGTTGAGTTATAGAAACCTTTCGTATTCACAGTGTGTCCGTTCTCTAGGATTCCCGTACATGTTATATCTTTAGTAATATTCCCTTCAACCTGGAGAGTTGGGACCCATGGAATGTGTGCCATGCATTATTGCTTTAAAGGGTCTGCATTTGCTCACCCAATCTCACCAATCCTCTCAGTCCCAAGTGTCCAGCCTTATGCCACATCCAGCTGTCATTGTAGATAGGGTCATTTCAGGTTTCATCAGAGACCCTGAAGGAATTGTAAAGAATTTCCCAGTTTTTTTTTGTTTTGTTTTTGAAATTCCTTTTTATAGTGGGTTTGAGCTGATTCTCGCTGCCATGTTTATGCCAGTCTAGACACACTTGATTCCCTTACGGAGACATATCAATACATATGTTTTAAGATTCTTACTAGTCAGATATATTCCTCTGCGGGAAATATAGGGTTTTGAGTCCCTTTCACTGAGGAAGGTGTAGGTCTTGTCTATTCCATAGTTGGTTTTTGGAACGGTACCTGTGCTTATATCAAACTCTGGTTTTATGCATCACCCCACCTCTCCTTCCCCCTTAAGCAGGCATAAGAGTGTTTTCTAAATGTGAGACACTGTTCTCTTTCCTAACTCAGTTCAAAAGTAGCCATGTTTACAGGATCTTCATAAGTGATAACTTATGATAAGTTTCTTTTTCTCTGTGACTTATTTCACTTAGAATCATCGTACCTGAATCCACCCATTTTGCTGCTACTGGTCTTATGACATTGATTTCATGGCTGAGGGATATTCCATTGTACGTAAGTACCACAATTTTTTGAACCAATTTTATATTTCCTGGGATATTTAAGGTGTACCCAAGTTGAGGTCATTGTAAGCAGTGCAGCCCTAAATTTTGGGGTGGCTCTGTCTTATTGATTTTCAGTTTTTCCCAGGTATATTCCCTAGACTGGAAGTGCCCTTGGCTCTGTAGCTCTGTTGTTTACTTGTTTTAGGGAACACAATGCACTCCTCCAGAGAGGCATTGGCAATTTACATCCCGCCCATCAGCATAACAAGGCTCCCTGTTCTCCAGGGCCTGTCTTGCCTTTCTGGTTTTTACACATTTTGTGGATGTCCCTTTTGACCGGTGGGAAGTGATACTTCTTTGTAGTGCAGATTTGCATTGCCCGCTTGCTTGCTTGGCCAAAAAGGGCGTATGCGTTTTCTCCTGAATATATTCAGGAGAAAACGCATACGCCCTTTTAGGCCAAGTTCATCATTGTCGAAGTTGTGCCCCTCTTCCTGTGCTTTAAAGGCGATTCCAACGTACCTCTTGAAATCTGTTTCCTGCTATTCTGCCTCGCTTTCAAGTCCGCCTCGTTGCCTTCCCTCAACAGATTTTTGGACGATCGTTGTCCTTTATTACTCGGCCAGTTTGTGAATTGCTGTGCCCCTGAGCTCCATTTTTCAACTCGTTTTTGGTGAGCTGACCGCAAGTCCAAAATTTTGGTTCCGGATCTATACTGATTCCCGGTGGGTGGCTGAGACTTTGGTTAATTCTTCTTCCTGCCGGGAAATTACAGTGATATGTGCCTGTCCAAATGCCTAACAGCTACTCTCTCATTGGTTCTCCCTCTTCCCTTTCATCCTCTGCCAAATTGGCAACCTGTGCGAACCAGGAGGTTAAAGGGGCTGTCTCTCCAAGTTGGGAGGTTGATAATAAAGCAGATGGAAAGTCAAACCGGAGCACCAGGAGAGGGACTATTCGTTGAGTTTTAGAAACCTTTCGTATTCACAGTGTGTCCGTTCTCTAGGATTCCCGTACATGTTATATCTGTAGTAATATTCCCTTCAACCTGGAGAGTTGGGACCCATGGAATGTGTGCCATGCATTATTGCTTTAAAGGGTCTGCATTTGCTCACCCAATCTCACCAATCCTCTCAGTCCCAAGTGTCCAGCCTTATGCCACATCCAGCTGTCATTGTAGATAGGGTCATTTCAGGTTTCATCAGAGACCCTGAAGGAATTGTAAAGAATTTCCCAGTTTTTTTGTTTTATTTTTGAAATTCCTTTTTATAGTGGGTTTGAGCTGATTCTCGCTGCCATATTTATCCCAGTCTAGACACACTTGATTCCCTTACGGAGACATATCAATACGTAGCTTTTAAGATTCTTACTAGTCAGATATATTCCTCTGCGGGAAATATGGGGTTTTGAGTCCCTTTCACTGAGGAAGGTGTAGGTCTTGTCTATTCCATAGTTGGTTTTTGGAACGGTACCTGTGCTTATATCAAACTCTGGTTTTATGCATCACCCCACCTCTCCTTCCCCCTTAAGCAGGCATAAGAGTGTTTTCTAAATGTGAGACACTGTTCTCTTTCCTAACTCAGTTCAAGTGTAGCCATGTTTACAGGATCTTCATAAGTGATATCTTATGATAAGTTTCTTTTTCTGTGTGACTTATTTCACTTAGAATCATCGTACCTGAATCCACCCATTTTGCTGCTACTGGTCTTATGACATTGATTTCATGGCTGAGGGATATTCCATCGTACGTAAGTACCACAATTTTTTGAACCATTTTTATATTTCCTGGGATATTTAAGGTGTACCCAAGTTGAGGTCCTTGTAAGCAGTGCAGCCCTAAATTTTGGGGTGGCTGTGTCTTTTTGATTTTCAGTTTTCCCAAGGTATATTCCCTAGACTGGAAGTGCCCTTGGCTCTGTAGCTCTGTTGTTTACTTGTTTTAGGGAACACAATGCACTCCTCCAGAGAGGCAGTTGGCAATTTACATCCCGCCCATCAGCATAACAAGGCACCCTGTTCTCCAGGGCCTGTCTTGCCTTTCTGGTTTTTACACATTTTGTGGATGTCCCTTTTGACCGGTGGGAAGTGATACTTCTTTGTAGTGCAGATTTGCATTGCCTGCTTGCTTGCTTGGCCAAAAAGGGCGTATGCGTTTTCTCCTGAATATATTCAGGAGAAAACGCATACGCCCTTTTTGGCCAAGTGCATCATTGTCGAAGTTGTGCCCCTCTTCCTGTGCTTTAAAGGCGATTCCAACGTACCTCTTGAAATCTGTTTCCTGCTATTCTGCCTCGCTTTCAAGTCCGCCTCGTTGCCTTCCCTCAACAGATTTTTGGACGATAGTTGTCCTTTATTACTCGGCCAGTTTGTGAATTGCTGTGCCCCTCAGCTCCATTTTTCAACTCGTTTTTGGTGAGCTGACCGCAAGTCCAAAATTTTGGTTCAGGATCTATACTGATTCCCGGTGGGTGGCTGAGACTTTGGTTAATTCTTCTTCCTGCCGGGAAATTACAGTGATATGTGCCTGTCCAAATGCCTAACAGCTACTCTCTCATTGGTTCTCCCTCTTCCCTTTCATCCTCTGCCAAATTGGCAACCTGTGCGAACCAGGAGGTTAAAGGGGCTGTCTCTCCAAGTTGGGAGGTTGATAATAAAGCAGATGGAAAGTCAAACCGGAGCACCAGGAGAGGGACTATTCGTTGAGTTTTTGAAACCTTTCGTATTCACAGTGTGTCCGTTCTCTAGGATTCCCGTACATGTTATATCTGTAGTAATATTCCCTTCAACCTGGAGAGTTGGGACCCATGGAATGTGTGCCATGCATTATTGCTTTAAAGGGTCTGCATTTGCTCACCCAGTTTCACCAATCCTCTCAGTCCCAAGTGTCCAGCCTTATGCCACATCCAGCTGTCATTGTAGATAGGGTCATTTCAGGTTTCATCAGAGACCCTGAAGGAATTGTAAAGAACTTCCCAGTTTTTTTGTTTTATTTTTGAAATTCCTTTTTATAGTGGGTTTGAGCTGATTCTCGCTGCCATATTTATCCCAGTCTAGACACACTTGATTCCCTTACGGAGACATATCAATACGTAGCTTTTAAGATTCTTACTAGTCAGATATATTCCTCTGCGGGAAATATGGGGTTTTGAGTCCCTTTCACTGAGGAAGGTGTAGGTCTTGTCTATTCCATAGTTGGTTTTTGGAACGGTACCTGTGCTTATATCAAACTCTGGTTTTATGCATCACCCCACCTCTCCTTCCCCCTTAAGCAGGCATAAGAGTGTTTTCTAAATGTGAGACACTGTTCTCTTTCCTAACTCAGTTCAAGTGTAGCCATGTTTACAGGATCTTCATAAGTGATATCTTATGATAAGTTTCTTTTTCTCTGTGACTTATTTCACTTAGAATCATCGTACCTGAATCCACCCATTTTGCTGCTACTGGTCTTATGACATTGATTTCATGGCTGAGGGATATTCCATCGTACGTAAGTACCACAATTTTTTGAACCATTTTTATATTTCCTGGGATATTTAAGGTGTACCCAAGTTGAGGTCCTTGTAAGCAGTGCAGCCCTAAATTTTGGGGTGGCTGTGTCTTTTTGATTTTCAGTTTTCCCAAGGTATATTCCCTAGACTGGAAGTGCCCTTGGCTCTGTAGCTCTGTTGTTTACTTGTTTTAGGGAACACAATGCACTCCTCCAGAGAGGCAGTTGGCAATTTACATCCCGCCCATCAGCATAACAAGGCACCCTGTTCTCCAGGGCCTGTCTTGCCTTTCTGGTTTTTACACATTTTGTGGATGTCCCTTTTGACTGGTGGGAAGTGATACTTCTTTGTAGTGCAGATTTGCATTGCCCGCTTGCTTGCTTGGCCAAAAAGGGCGTATGCGTTTTCTCCTGAATATATTCAGGAGAAAACACATACGCCCTTTTTGGCCAAGTGCATCATTGTCGAAGTTGTGCCCCTCTTCCTGTGCTTTAAAGGTGATTCCAACGTACCTCTTGAAATCTGTTTCCTGCTATTCTGCCACGCTTTCAAGTCCGCCTCATTGCCTTCCCTCAACAGATTTTTGGACGGTAGTTGTCCTTTATTACTCGGCCAGTTTGTGAATTGCTGTGCCCCTGAGCTCCATTATTCAACTCGTTTTTGGTGAGCTGACCGCAAGTCCAAAATTTTGGTTCAGGATCTATGCTGATTTCCGGTGGGTGGCTGATACTTTGGTTAATTCTTCTTCCTGCCTGGAAATTACACTGATATGTGCCCGTCCAAATGCCTAACAGCTACTCTCTCATTGGTTATCCCTCTTCCCTTTCATCCTCTGCCAAATTGGCAACCTGTGCGAACCAGGAGGTTAAAGGGGCTGTCTCTCCAAGTTGGGAGGTTGATAGTAAAGCAGATGGAAAGTCAAACCGGAGCACCAGGAGAGGGACTATTCGTTGAGTTTTAGAAACCTTTCGTATTCACAGTGTGTCCGTTCTCTAGGATTCCCGTACATGTTATATCTGTAGTAATATTCCCTTCAACCTGGAGAGTTGGGACCCATGGAATGTGTGCCATGCATTATTGCATTAAAGGGTCTGCATTTGCTCACCCAATCTCACCAATCCTCTCAGTCCCAAGTGTCCAGCCTTATGCCACATCCAGCTGTCGTTGTAGATAGGGTCATTTCAGGTTTCATCAGAGACCCTGAAGGAATTGTAAAGAATTTCCCAGTTTTTTTTTTGTTTTGTTTTTGAAATTCCTTTTTATAGTGGGTTTGAGCTGCTTCTCGCTGCCATGTTTATGCCAGTCTAGACACACTTGATTCCCTTACGGAGACATATCAATACATAGGTTTTAAGATTCTTACTAGTCAGATATATTCCTCTGCGGGAAATATGGGGTTTTGAGTCCCTTTCACTGAGGAAGGTGTAGGTCTTGTCTATTCCATAGTTGGTTTTTGGAACGGTACCTGTGCTTATATCAAACTCTGGTTTTATGCATCACCCCACCTCTCCTTCCCCCTTAAGCAGGCATAAGAGTGCTTTCTAAATGTGAGACACTGTTCTCTTTCCTAACTCAGTTCAAGTGTAGCCATGTTTACAGGATCTTCATAAGTGATAACTTATGATAAGTTTCTTTTTCTCTGTGACTTATTTCACTTAGAATCATCGTACCTGAATCCACCCATTTTGCTGCTACTGGTCTTATGACATTGATTTCATGGCTGAGGGATATTCCATCGTACGTAAGTACCACAATTTTTTGAACCAATTTTATATTTCCTGGGATATTTAAGGTGTACCCAAGTTGAGGTCATTGTAAGCAGTGTAGCCCTAAATTTTGGGGTGGCTCTGTCTTATTGATTTTCAGTTTTTCCCAGGTATATTCCCTAGACTGGAAGTGCCCTTGGCTCTGTAGCTCTGTTGTTTACTTGTTTTAGGGAACACAATGCACTCCTCCAGAGAGGCAGTTGGCAATTTACATCCCGCCCATCAGCATAACAAGGCTCCCTGTTCTCCAGGGCCTGTCTTGCCTTTCTGGTTTTTACACATTTTGTGGATGTCCCTTTTGACCGGTGGGAAGTGATACTTCTTTGTAGTGCAGATTTGCATTGCCCGCTTGCTTGCTTGGCCAAAAAGGGCGTATGCGTTTTCTCCTGAATATATTCAGGAGAAAACGCATACGCCCTTTTTGGCCAAGTGCATCATTGTCGAAGTTGTGACCCTCTTCCTGTGCTTTAAAGGCGATTCCAACGTACCTCTGGAAATCTGTTTCCTGCTATTCTGCCTCGCTTTCAAGTCCGCCTCGTTGCCTTCCCTCAACAGATTTTTGGACGATAGTTGTCCTTTATTACTTGGCCAGTTTGTGAATTGCTGTGCCCCTGAGCTCCATTTTTCAACTCGTTTTTGGTGAGCTGACCGCAAGTCCAAAATTTTGGTTCAGGATCTATACTGATTCCCGGTGGGTGGCTGAGACTTTGGTTAATTCTTCTTCCTGCTGGGAAATTACAGTGATATGTGCCCGTCCAAATGCCTAACAGCTACTCTCTCATTGGTTCTCCCTCTTCCCTTTCATCCTCTGCCATATTGGCAACCTGTGCGAACCAGGAGGTTAAAGGGGCTGTCTCTCCAAGTTGGGAGGTTGATAATAAAGCAGATGGAAAGTCAAACCGGAGCACCAGGAGAGGGACTATTCGTTGAGTTTTAGAAACCTTTCGTATTCACAGTGTGTCCGTTCTCTAGGATTCCCGTACATGTTATATCTGTAATAATATTCCCTTCAACCTGGAGAGTTGGGACCCATGGAATGTGTGCCATGCATTATTGCTTTAAAGGGTCTGCATTTGCTCACCCAATCTCACCAATCCTCTCAGTCCCAAGTGTCCAGCCTTATGCCACATACAGCTGTCATTGTAGATAGGGTCATTTCAGGTTTCATCAGAGACCCTGAAGGAATTGTAAAGAATTTCCCAGTTTTTTTTATTTTATTTTTGAAATTCCTTTTTATAGTGGGTTTGAGCTGATTCTCGCTGCCATATTTATCCCAGTCTAGACACACTTGATTCCCTTACGGAGACATATCAATACATAGGTTTTAAGATTCTTACTAGTCAGATATATTCCTCTGCGGGAAATATGGGGTTTTGAGTCCCTTTCACTGAGGAAGGTGTAGGTCTTGTCTATTCCATAGTTGGTTTTTGGAACGGTACCTGTGCTTATATCAAACTCTGGTTTTATGCATCACCCCACCTCTCCTTCCCCCTTAAGCAGGCATAAGAGTGTTTTCTAAATGTGAGACACTGTTCTCTTTCCTAACTCAGTTCAAGTGTAGCCATGTTTACAGGATCTTCATAAGTGATATCTTATGATAAGTTTCTTTTTCTGTGTGACTTATTTCACTTAGAATCATCGTACCTGAATCCACCCATTTTGCTGCTACTTGTCTTATGACATTGATTTCATGGCTGAGGGATATTCCATCGTACGTAAGTACCACAATTTTTTGAACCATTTTTATATTTCCTGGGATATTTAAGGTGTACCCAAGTTGAGGTCCTTGTAAGCAGTGCAGCCCTAAATTTTGGGGTGTCTGTGTCTTTTTGATTTTCAGTTTTCCCAAGGTATATTCCCTAGACTGGAAGTGCCCTTGGCTCTGTAGCTCTGTTGTTTACTTGTTTTAGGGAACACAATGCACTCCTCCAGAGAGGCAGTTGGCAATTTACATCCCGCCCATCAGCATAACAAGGCTCCCTGTTCTCCAGGGCCTGTCTTGCCTTTCTGGTTTTTACACATTTTGTGGATGTCCCTTTTGACCGGTGGGAAGTGATACTTCTTTGTAGTGCAGATTTGCATTGCCCGCTTGCTTGCTTGGCCAAAAGGGGCGTATGCGTTTTCTCCTGAATATATTCAGGAGAAAACGCATACGCCCTTTTTGGCCAAGTGCATCATTGTCGAAGTTGTGCCCCTCTTCCTGTGCTTTAAAGGCGATTCCAACGTACCTCTTGAAATCTGTTTCCTGCTATTCTGCCTCGCTTTCAAGTCCGCCTCGTTGCCTTCCCTCAACAGATATTTGGACGATAGTTGTCCTTTATTACTCGGCCAGTTTGTGAATTGCTGTGCCCCTGAGCTCCATTTTTCAACTCGTTTTAGGTGAGCTGACCGCAAGTCCAAAATTTTGGTTCAGGACCTATACTGGTTCCCGGAGGGGGGCTGAGACTTTGGTTAATTCTTCTTCCTGCCAGGAAATTACAGTGATATGTGCCCGTCCAAATGCCTAACAGCTACTCTCTCATTGGTTCTCCCTCTTCCCTTTCATCCTCTGCCAAATTGGCAACCTGTGCGAACCAGGAGGTTAAAGGGGCTGTCTCTCCAAGTTGGGAGGTTGATAGTAAAGCAGATGGAAAGTCAAACCGGAGCACCAGGAGAGGGACTATTCGTTGAGTTTTAGAAACCTTTCGTATTCACAGTGTGTCCGTTCTCTAGGATTCCCGTACATGTTATATCTGTAGTAATATTCCCTTCAACCTGGAGAGTTGGGACCCATGGAATATGTGCCATGCATTATTGCTTTAAAGGGTCTGCATTTGCTCACCCAATCTCACCAATCCTCTCAGTCCCAAGTGTCCAGCCTTATGCCACATCCAGCTGTCATTGTAGATAGGGTCATTTCAGGTTTCATCAGAGACCCTGAAGGAATTGTAAATAATTTCCCAGTTTTTTTGTTTTATTTTTGAAATTCCTTTTTATAGTGGGTTTGAGCTGATTCTCGCTGCCATATTTATCCCAGTCTAGACACACTTGATTCCCTTACGGAGACATATCAATACATAGGTTTTAAGATTCTTACTAGTCAGATATATTCCTCTGCGGGAAATATGGGGTTTTGAGTCCCTTTCACTGAGGAAGGTGTAGGTCTTGTCTATTCCATAGTTGGTTTTTGGAACGGTACCTGTGCTTATATCAAACTCTGGTTTTATGCATCACCCCACCTCTCCTTCCCCCTTAAGCAGGCATAAGAGTGTTTTCTCAATGTGAGACACTGTTCTCTTTCCTAACTCAGTTCAAGTGTAGCCATGTTTACAGGATCTTCATAAGTGATATCTTATGATAAGTTTCTTTTTCTGTGTGACTTATTTCACTTAGAATCATCGTACCTGAATCCACCCATTTTGCTGCTACTGGTCTTATGACATTGATTTCATGGCTGAGGGATATTCCATCGTACGTAAGTACCACAATTTTTTGAACCATTTTTATATTTCCTGGGATATTTAAGGTGTACCCAAGTTGAGGTCCTTGTAAGCAGTGCAGCCCTAAATTTGGGGTGGCTCTGTCTTATTGATTTTCAGTTTTCCCAAGTTATATTCCCTAGACTGGAAGTGCCCTTGGCTCTGTAGCTCTGTTCTTTACTTGTTTTAGGGAACACAATGTACTCCTCCAGAGAGGCAGTTGGCAATTTACATCCCGCCCATCAGCATAACAAGGCTCCCTGTTCTCCAGGGCCTGTCTTGCCTTTCCGGTTTTTACACATTTTGTGGATGTCCCTTTTGACCGGTGGGAAGTGATACTTCTTTGTAGTGCAGATTTGCATTGCCCGCTTGCTTGCTTGGCCAAAAAGGGCGTATGCGTTTTCTCCTGAATATATTCAGGAGAAAACGCATACGCCCCATTTGGCCAAGTGCATCATTGTCGAAGTTGTGCCCCTCTTCCTGTGCTTTAAAGGCGATTCCAACATACCTCTTGAAATCTCTTTCCTGCTATTCTGCCTCGCTTTCAAGTCCGCCTCGTTGCCTTCCCTTAACAGATTTTTGGACGATAGTTGTCCTTTATTACTCGGCCAGTTTGTGAATTGCTGTGCCCCTGAGCTCCATTTTTCAACTCG
This sequence comes from Hyperoodon ampullatus, assembly GCF_949752795.1. Taxonomy (NCBI): domain Eukaryota; kingdom Metazoa; phylum Chordata; class Mammalia; order Artiodactyla; family Ziphiidae; genus Hyperoodon; species Hyperoodon ampullatus. The sequence continues at coordinate 580,963 of NW_027640475.1, read as the reverse complement.
TTTTAGGTGAGCTGACCGCAAGTCCAAAATTTTGGTTCAGGACCTATACTGGTTCCCGGTGGGGGGCTGAGACTTTGGTTAATTCTTCTTCCTGCCGGGAAATTACAGTGATATGTGCCCGTCCAAATGCCTAACAGCTACTCTCTCATTGGTTCTCCCTCTTCCCTTTCATCCTCTGCCAAATTGGCAACCTGTGCGAACCAGGAGGTTAAAGGGGCTGTCTCTCCAAGTTGGGAGGTTGATAGTAAAGCAGATGGAAAGTCAAAACCGAGCACCAGGAGAGGGACTATTCGTTGAGTTTTAGAAACCTTTCGTATTCACAGTGTGTCCGTTCTCTAGGATTCCCGTACATGTTATAACTGTAGTAATATTCCCTTCAAGCTGGAGAGTTGGGACCCATGGAATGTGTGCCATGCATTATTGCTTTAAAGGGTCTGCATTTGCTCACCCAATCTCACCAATCCTCTCAGTCCCAAGTGTCCAGCCTTATGCCACATCCAGCTGTCATTGTAGATAGGGTGATTCCAGGTATCATCAGAGACCCTGAAGGAATTGTAAATAATTTCCCAGTTTTTTTGTTTTATTTTTGAAATTCCTTTTTATAGTGGGTTTGAGCTGATTCTCGCTGCCATATTTATCCCAGTCTAGACACACTTGATTCCCTTACGGAGACATATCAATACATAGGTTTTAAGATTCTTACTAGTCAGATATATTCCTCTGCGGGAAATATGGGGTTTTGAGTCCCTTTCACTGAGGAAGGTGTAGGTCTTGTCTATTCCATAGTTGGTTTTTGGAACGGTACCTGTGCTTATATCAAACTCTGGTTTTATGCATCACCCCACCTCTCCTTCCCCCTTAAGCAGGCATAAGAGTGTTTTCTCAATGTGAGACACTGTTCTCTTTCCTAACTCAGTTCAAGTGTAGCCATGTTTACAGGATCTTCATAAGTGATATCTTATGATAAGTTTCTTTTTCTGTGTGACTTATTTCACTTAGAATCATCGTACCTGAATCCACCCATTTTGCTGCTACTGGTCTTATGACATTGATTTCATGGCTGAGGGATATTCCATCGTACGTAAGTACCACAATTTTTTGAACCATTTTTATATTTCCTGGGATATTTAAGGTGTACCCAAGTTGAGGTCCTTGTAAGCAGTGCAGCCCTAAATTTGGGGTGGCTCTGTCTTATTGATTTTCAGTTTTCCCAAGTTATATTCCCTAGACTGGAAGTGCCCTTGGCTCTGTAGCTCTGTTCTTTACTTGTTTTAGGGAACACAATGTACTCCTCCAGAGAGGCAGTTGGCAATTTACATCCCGCCCATCAGCATAACAAGGCTCCCTGTTCTCCAGGGCCTGTCTTGCCTTTCCGGTTTTTACACATTTTGTGGATGTCCCTTTTGACCGGTGGGAAGTGATACTTCTTTGTAGTGCAGATTTGCATTGCCCGCTTGCTTGCTTGGCCAAAAAGGGCGTATGCGTTTTCTCCTGAATATATTCAGGAGAAAACGCATACGCCCCATTTGGCCAAGTGCATCATTGTCGAAGTTGTGCCCCTCTTCCTGTGCTTTAAAGGCGATTCCAACATACCTCTTGAAATCTCTTTCCTGCTATTCTGCCTCGCTTTCAAGTCCGCCTCGTTGCCTTCCCTTAACAGATTTTTGGACGATAGTTGTCCTTTATTACTCGGCCAGTTTGTGAATTGCTGTGCCCCTGAGCTCCATTTTTCAACTCGTTTTAGGTGAGCTGACCGCAAGTCCAAAATTTTGGTTCAGGACCTATACTGGTTCCCGGTGGGGGGCTGAGACTTTGGTTAATTCTTCTTCCTGCCGGGAAATTACAGTGATATGTGCCCGTCCAAATGCCTAACAGCTACTCTCTCATTGGTTCTCCCTCTTCCCTTTCATCCTCTGCCAAATTGGCAACCTGTGCGAACCAGGAGGTTAAAGGGGCTGTCTCTCCAAGTTGGGAGGTTGATAGTAAAGCAGATGGAAAGTCAAAACCGAGCACCAGGAGAGGGACTATTCGTTGAGTTTTAGAAACCTTTCGTATTCACAGTGTGTCCGTTCTCTAGGATTCCCGTACATGTTATAACTGTAGTAATATTCCCTTCAAGCTGGAGAGTTGGGACCCATGGAATGTGTGCCATGCATTATTGCTTTAAAGGGTCTGCATTTGCTCACCCAATCTCACCAATCCTCTCAGTCCCAAGTGTCCAGCCTTATGCCACATCCAGCTGTCATTGTAGATAGGGTGATTCCAGGTATCATCAGAGACCCTGAAGGAATTGTAAAGAATTTCCCAGTTTTTTTTGTTTAATTTTTGAAATTCCTTTTTATAGTGGGTTTGAGCTGATTCTCGCTGCCATGTTTATGCCAGTCTAGACACACTTGATTCCCTTACGGAGACATATCAATACATAGGTTTTAAGATTCTTACTATTCAGATATATTCCTCTGCGGCAAATATGGGGTTTTGAGTCCCTTTCACTGAGGAAGGTGTAGGTCTTGTCTATTCCATAGTTGGTTTTTGGAATGGTACCTGTGCTTATATGAAACTCTGGTTTTATGCATCACCCCACCTCTCCTTCCCCCTTAAGCAGGCATAAGAGTGTTTTCTAAATGTGAGACACTGTTCTCTTTCCTAACTCAGTTCAAGTGTAGCCATGTTTACAGGATCTTCATAAGTGATATCTTATGATAAGTTTCTTTTTCTGTGTGACTTATTTCACTTAGAATCATCGTACCTGAATCCACCCATTTTGCTGCTACTGTTCTTATGACATTGATTTCATGGCTGAGGGATATTCCATCGTACGTAAGTACCACAATTTTTTGAACCATTTTTATCTTTCCTGGGATATTTATGGTGTACCCAAGTTGAGGTTCTTGTAAGCAGTGAAGCCCTAAATATTGGGGTGGCTCTGTCTTATTGATTTTCAGTTTTCCCAAGGTATATTCCCTAGACTGGAAGTGCCCTTGGCTCTGTAGCTCTGTTCTTTACTTGTTTTAGGGAACACAATGTACTCCTCCAGAGAGGCAGTTGGCAATTTACATCCCGCCCATCAGCATAACAAGGCTCCCTGTTCTCCAGGTCCTGTCTTGCCTTTCTGGTTTTTACACATTTTGTGGATGTCCCTTTTGACCGGTGGGAAGCGATACTTCTTTGTAGTGCAGATTTGCATTGCCCGCTTGCTTGCTTGGCCAAAAAGGGCGTATGCGTTTTCTCCTGAATATATTCAGGAGAAAACGCATACGCCCTTTTTGGCCAAGTGCATCATTGTCGAAGTTGTGCCTCTCTTCCTGTGCTTTAAAGGTGATTCCAACGTACCTCTTGAAATCTGTTTCCTTCTATTCTGCCTCGCTTTCAAGTCCGCCTCGTTGCCTTCCCTCAACAGATTTTTGGACGATAGTTGTCCTTTATTACTCGGCCAGTTTGTGAATTGCTGTGCCCCTGAGCTCCATTTTTCAACTCGTTTTTGGTGAGCTGACCGCAAGTCCAAAATTTTGGTTCAGGACCTATGCTGGTTCCCGGTGGGTGGCGGAGACTTTGGTTAATTCTTCTTCCTGCTGGGAAATTACAGTGATATGTGCCCGTCCAAATGCCTAACAGCTACTCTCTCATTGGTTCTCCCTCTTCCCTTACATCCTCTGCCTAATTGGCAACCTGTGCGAACCAGGAGGTTAAAGGGGCAGTCTCTCTAAGTTGGGAGGTTGATAGTAAAGCAGGTGGAAAGTCAAACCGGAGCACCAGGAGAGGGACTATTCGTTGACTTTTAGAAACCTTTCGTATTCACAATGTGTCCGTTCTCTAGGTTTCCCGTACATGTTATAACTGTAGTAATATTCGCTTCAACCTGGAGAGTTGGGACCCATGGAATGGGTGCCATGCATTATTGCTTTAAAGGGTCTGCATTTGCTCACCCAATCTCACCAATCCCCTCAGTCCCAAGTGTCCAGCCTTATGCCATATTCAGCTGTCATTGTAGATAGGGTCATTCCAGGTTTCATCATTGACCCTGAAGGAATTGTAAAGAATTTCCCAGTTTTTTTGTTTTGTTTTTGAAAGTCCTTTTTATAGTGGGTTTGAGCTGATTCTCTCTGCCATGTTTATGCCAGTCTAGACACACTTGATTCCCTTACAGAGACATATCAATACATAGGTTTTAAGATTCTTAGTAGTCAGATATATTCCTCTGCGGGAAATATGGTGTTTTGAGTCCCTTTCACTGAGGAAGGTGTAGGTCTTGTCTATTCCATAGTTGGTTTTTGGAACCGTACCTGTGCTTATATCAAACTCTGGTTTTATGCATCACACCACCTCTCCTTCCCCCTTAAGCAGGCATAAGAGTGTTTTCTAAATGTGAGACACTGTTCTCTTTCCTAACTCAGTTCAAGTGTAGCCATGTTTACAGAATCTTCATAAGTGATATCTTATGATAAGTTTCTTTTTCTCTGTGACTTATTTCACTTAAAATCTTCGTACCTGAATCCACCCATTTTGCTGCTACTGGTCTTATGACATTGATTTCATGGCTGAGGGATATTCCATCGTACGTAAGTACCACAATTTTTTGAACCATTTTTATATTTCCTGGGATATTTAAGGTGTACACAAGTGGAGGTCCTTGTAAGCAGTGCAGCCCTAAATTTTGGGGTGGCTCTCTCTTATTAATCTTCAGTTTTCCCAAGGTATATTCCCTAGACTGGAAGTGCCCTTGGCTCTGTAGCTCTGTTGTTTACTTGTTTTAGGGAACACAATGCACTCCTCCAGAGAGGCAGTTGGCAATTAACATCCCGCCCATCAGCATAACAAGGCTCCCTGTTCTCCAGGGCCTGTCTTGCCTTTCTGGTTTTTACACATTTTGTGGATGTCCCTTTTGACCGGTGGGAAGTGATACTTCTTTCCAGTGCAGATTTGCATTGCCCGCTTGCTTGCTTGGCCAAAAAGGGCGTATGCGTTTTCTCCTGAATATATTCAGGAGAAAACGCATACGCCCTTTTTGGCCAAGTGCATCATTGTCGAAGTTGTGCCCCTCTTCCTGTGCTTTAAAGGAGATTCCAACGTACCTCTTGAAATCTGTTTCCTGCTATTCTGCCTCGCTTTCAAGTCCGCCTCGTTGCCTTCCCTCAACAGATTTTTGGACGATAGTTGTCCTTTATTACTCGGCCAGTTTTTGAATTGCTGTGCCCCTGAGCTCCATTTTTCAACTCGTTTTTGGTGAGCTGACCGCAAGTCCAAAATTTTGGTTCAGGACCTATGCTGGTTCCCGGTGGGGGGCTGAAACTTTGGTTAATTCTTCTTCCTGCTGGGAAATTACAGTGATATGTGCCCTTCCAAATGCCTAACAGCTACTCTCTCATTGGTTCTCCCTCTTCCCTTTCATCCTCTGCCAAATTGGCAAACTGTGCGAACCAGGAGGTTAAAGGGGCTGTCTCTCCAAGTTGGGAGGTTGACAGTAAAGCAGGTGGAAAGTCAAACCGGAGCACCAGGAGAGGGACTATTCGTTGAGTTTTAGAAACCTTTCGTATTCACAGTGTGTCCGTTCTCTAGGTTTCCCGTACATGTTATAACTGTAGTAATATTCCCTTCAACCTCGAAAGTTGGGACCCATGGAATGGGTGCCATGCATTATTGCATTAAAGGGTCTGCATTTGCTCACCCAATCTCACCAATCCCCTCAGTCCCAAGTGTCCAGCCTTATGCCATATCCAGCTCTCGTTGTAGATAGGGTCATTCCAGGTTTCATCATTGACCCTGAAGGAATTGTAAAGAATTTCCCAGTTTTTTTGTTTTGTTTTTGAAATTCATTTTTATAGAGGGTTTGAGCTGATTCTCGCTGCCATGTTTATGCCAGTCTAGACACACTTGATTCCCTTACAGAGACATATCAATACATAGGTTTTAAGATTCTTAGTAGTCAGATATATTCCTCTGTGGGAAATATGGTGTTTTGAGTCCCTTTCACTGAGGAAGGTGTAGGTCTTGTCTATTCCATAGTTGTTTTTTGGAACGGTACCTGTGCTTATATCAAACTCTGGTTTTATGCATCACCCCACCTCTCCTTCCCCCTTAAGCAGGCATAAGAGTGTTTTCTAAATGTGAGACACTGTTCTCTTTCCTAACTCAGTTCAAGTGTAGCCATGTTTACAGGATCTTCATAAGTGATATCTTATGATAAGTTTCTTTTTCTCTGTGACTTATTTCACTTAGAATCATCGTACCTGAATCCACCCATTTTGCTGCTACTGGTCTTATGACATTGATTTCATGGCTGAGGGATATTCCATCGTACGTAAGTACCACAATTTTTTGAACCATTTTTATATTTCCTGGGATATTTAAGGTGTACCCAAGTTGAGGTCCTTGTAAGCAGTGCAGCCCTAAATTTGGGGTAGCTCTGTCTTATTGATTTTCAGTTTTCCCAAGGTATATTCCCTAGACTGGAAGTGCCCTTGGCTCTGTAGCTCTGTTGTTTACTTGTTTTAGGGAACACAATGCACTCCTCCAGAGAGGCAGTTGGCAATTTACATCCCGCCCATCAGCATAACAAGGCTCCCTGTTCTCCAGGGCCTGTCTTGCCTTTCTGGTTTTTACACATTTTGTGGATGTCCCTTTTGACCGGTGGGAAGTGATACTTCTTTGTAGTGCAGATTTGCATTGCCCGCTTGCTTGCTTGGCCAAAAAGGGCGTATGCGTTTTCTCCTGAATATATTCAGGAGAAAACGCATACGCCCCATTTGGCCAAGTTCATCATTGTCGAAGTTGTGCCCCTCTTCCTGTGCTTTAAAGGCGATTCCAATGTACCTCTTGAAATCTGTTTCCTGCTATTCTGCCTTGCTTTCAAGTCCGCCTCGTTGCCTTCCCTCAACAGATTTTTGGACGAGAGTTGTCCTTTATTACTCGGCCAGTTTGTGAACTCGTTTTAGGTGAGCTGACCGCAAGTCCAAAATTTTGGTTCAGGACCTATACTGGTTCCCGGTGGGGGGCTGAGACTTTGGTTAATTCTTCTTCCTGCCGGGAAATTACAGTGATATGTGCCCGTCCAACTGCCTAACAGCTACTCTCTCATTGGTTCTCCCTCTTCCCTTTCATCCTCTGCCAAATTGGCAAACTGTGCGAACCAGGAGGTTAAAGGGGCTGTCTCTCCAAGTTGGGAGGTTGATAGTAAAGCAGGTGGAAAGTCAAACCGGAGCACCAGGAGAGGGACTATTCGTTGAGTTTTAGAAACCTTTCGTATTCACAGTGTGTCCGTTCTCTAGGTTTCCCGTACATGTTATATCTGTAGTAATATTCCCTTCAACCTGGAGAGTTCTGACCCATGGAATGGGTGCCATGCATTATTGCTTTAAAGGGTCTGCATTTGCTCACCCAATCTCACCACTCCCCTCAGTCCCAAGTGTCCAGCCTTATGCCATATCCAGCTGTCGTTGTAGATAGAGTCATTCCAGGTTTCATCATTGACCCTGAAGGAATTGTAAAGAATTTCCCAGTTTTTTTGTTTTGTTTTTGAAATTCCTTTTTATAGTGGGTTTGAGCTGATTCTCGCTGCCATGTTTATGCCAGTCTAGACACACTTGATTCCCTTACGGAGACATATCAATACATAGGTTTTAAGATTCTTACTAGTCAGATATATTCCTCTGCGGGAAATATGGGGTTTTGAGTCCCTTTCACTGAGGAAGGTGTAGGTCTTGTCTATTCCATAGTTGGTTTTTGGAACGGTACCTGTGCTTATATCAAACTCTGGTTTTATGCATCACCCCACCTCTCCTTCCCCCTTAAGCAGGCATAAGAGTGTTTTCTAAATGTGAGACACTGTTCTCTTTCCTAACTCAGTTCAAGTGTAGCCATGTTTACAGGATCTTCATAAGTGATATCTTATGATAAGTTTCTTTTTCTGTGTGACTTATTTCACTTAGAATCATCGTACCTGAATCCACCCATTTTGCTGCTACTGTTCTTATGACATTGATTTCATGGCTGAGGGATATTCCATCGTACGTAAGTACCACAATTTTTTGAACCATTTTTATATTTCCTGGGATATTTAAGGTGTACCCAAGTTGAGGTCCTTGTAAGCAGTGCAGCCCTAAATTTTGGGGTGGCTCTGTCTTATTGCTTTTCAGTTTTTCCAAAGTATATTCCCTAGACTGGAAGTGCCCTTGGCTCTGTAGCTCTGTTCTTTACTTGTTTTAGGGAACACAATGTACTCCTCCAGAGAGGCAGTTGGCAATTTACATCCCGCCCATCAGCATAACAAGGCTCCCTGTTCTCCAGGGCCTGTCTTGCCTTTCTGGTTTTTACACATTTTGTGGATGTCCCTTTTGACCGGTGGGAAGTGATACTTCTTTGTAGTGCAGATTTGCATTGCCCGCTTCCTTGCTTGGCCAAAAAGGGCGTATGCGTTTTCTCCTGAATATATTCAGGAGAAAACGCATATGCCCTTTTTGGCCAAGTGCATCATTGTCGAAGTTGTGCCCCTCTTCCTGTGCTTTAAAGGTGATTCCAACGTACCTCTTGAAATCTGTTTCCTGCTATTCTGCCTCACTCAATTCCGCCTCTTTGCCTTCCCTCAACAGATTTTTGGACGATAGTTGTCCTTTATTACTCTGCCAGTTTGTGAATTGCTGTGCCCCTGAGCTCCATTTTTCAACTCGTTTTAGGTGAGCTGACTGCAAGTCCAAAATTTTGGTTCAGGACCTATGCTGGTTCCCGGTGGGTGGCTGAGACTTTGGTTAATTCTTCTTCCTGCCGGGAAATTACAGTGATATATGCCCGTCCAAATGCCTAACAGCTACTCTCTCATTGGTTCTCCCTCTTCTCTTTCATCCTCTGCCTAATTGGCAACCTGTGCGAACCAGGAGGTTAAAGGGGCTGTCTCTCCAGGTTGGGAGGTTGATACTAAAGCAGATGGAAAGTCAAACAGTAGCACCAGGAGAGGGACTATTCGTTGAGTTTTAGAAACCTTTCGTATTCACAGTGTGTCCGTTCTCTAGGTTTCCCGTATATGTTATAACTGTAGTAATATTCCCTTCAACCTGGAGAGTTGGGACCCAAGGAATGGGTGCCATGCATTATTGCTTTAAAGGGTCTGCATTTGCTCACCCAATCTCACCAATCCTCTCAGTCCCAAGTGTCCAGCCTTATGCCACATCCAGCTGTCGTTGTAGATAGGGTCATTCCAGGTTTCATCAGAGACCCTGAAGGAATTGTAAAGAATTTCCCAGTTTTTTTGTTTTGTTTCTGAAATTCATTTTTATAGTGGGTTTGAGCTGATTCTCGCTGCCATGTTTATGCCAGTCTAGACACACTTGATTCCCTTATGGAGACATATCAATACATAGGTTTTAAGATTCTTACTAGTCAGATATATTCCTCTGCGGGAAATATGGGGGTTTGAGTCCCTTTCACTGAGGAAGGTGTAGGTCTTGTCTATTCCATAGTTGGTTTTTGGAATGGTAACTGTTCTTATATCAAACTCTGGTTTTATGCATCACCCCACCTCTCCTTCCCCCTTAAGCAGGCATAAGAGTGTTTTCTAAATGTGAGACACTGTTCTCTTTCCTAACTCAGTTCAAGTGTAGCCATGTTTACAGGATCTTCATAAGTAATAACTTATGATAAGTTTCTTTTTCTCTGTGACTTATTTCACTTAGAATCATCGGACCTGAATCCACCCATTTTGCTGCTACTGGTCTTATGACATTGATTTCATGGCTGAGGGATATTCCATCATATGTAAGTACCACAATTTTTTGAACCATTTTTATATTTCCTGGGATATTTATTTTGTACCCAAGTTGAGGTCCTTGTAAGCAGTGCAGCCCTAAATTTTGGGGTGGCTGTGTCTTTTTGATTTTCAGTTTTCCCAAGGTATATTCCCTAGACTGGAAGTGCCCTTGGCTCTGTAGCTCTGTTCTTTACTTGTTTTAGGGAACACAGTGTACTCCTCCAGAGAGGCAGTTGGCAATTTACATCCCGCCCATCAGCATAACAAGGCTCCCTGTTCTCCAGGGCCTGTCTTGCCTTTCTGGCTTTTACACATTTTGTGGATGTCCCTTTTGACCGGTGGGAAGTGATACTTCTTTGTAGTGCAGATTTGCATTGCCCGCTTGCTTGCTTGGCCAAAAAGGGCGTATGCGTTTTCTCCTGAATATATTCAGGAGAAAACGCATACGCCCTTTTTGGCCAAGTGCATCATTGTCGAAGTTGTGCCCCTCTTCCTGTGCTTTAAAGGCGATTCCAACGTACCGCTTGAAATCTGTTTCCTGCTATTCTGCCTCGCTTTCAAGTCTGCCTCTTTGCCTTCCCTCAACAGATTTTTGGACGATAGTTGTCCTTTATTACTCGGCCAGTTTGTGAATTGCTGTACCCCTGAGCTCCATTTTTCAACTCGTTTTTGGTGAGCTGACCGCAAGTCCAAAATTTTGGTACAGGACCTATGCTGATTCCCGGTGGGGGGCTGAGACTTTGGTTAATTCTTCTTCCTGCCGGGAAATTACAGTGATATGTGCCCGTTCAAATGCCTAACAGCTACTCTCTCATTGGTTCTCCCTCTTCCCTTTCATCCTCTGCCAAATTGGAATCCTGTGAGAACCAGGAGGTTAAAGGGGCTGTCTCTCCAAGTTGGGAGGTTGATAGTAAAGCAGATGGAAAGTCAAACCGGAGCACTAGGAGAGGGACTATTCGTTGAGTTTTAGAAACCTTTCGTATTCACAGTGTGTCCGTTCTCTAGGTTTCCCGTACATGTTATAACTGTAGTAATATTCCCTTCAACCTGGAGAGTTGGGACCCATGGAATGGGTGCCATGCATTATTGCTTTAAAGGGTCTGCAATTGCTCACCGAATCTCACCAATTCTCTCAGTCCCAAATGTCCAGCCATATGCCACATCTAGCTGTCATTGTAGATAGGGTCATTACAGGTTTCATCAGAGACGCTGAAGGAATTGTAAATAATTTCCCAGTTTTTTTTGTTTTGTTTTTGAAATTCCTTTTTATAGTGGGTTTGAGCTGATTCTCGCTGCCATGTTTATGCCAGTCTAGACACACTTGATTCCCTTACGGAGACATATCAATACATAGGTTTTAAGATTCTTACTAGTCAGATATATTCCTCTGCGGGAAATATGGGGTTTTGAGTCCCTTTCACTGAGGAAGGTATAGGTCTTGTCTATTCCATAGTTAGTTTTTGGAACGGTACCTGTGCTTTTATCAAACTCTGGTTTTATGCATCACCCCACCTCTGCTTCCCCCTTAAGCAGGCATAAGAGTGTTTTCTAAATGTGAGACACTGTTCTCTTTCCTAACTCAGTTCAAGTGTAGCCATGTTTACAGGATCTTCATAAGTGATATCTTATGATAAGTTTCTTTTTCTGTGTTTCTTATTTCACTTAGAATCATCGTACCTGAATCCACCCTTTTCACTACCACTGGTCTTATGACATTGATTTCATGGCTGAGGGATAATCCATCGTACGTAAGTATCACAATTTTTTGAACCATTTTTATATTTCTTGGGATATTTAAGGTGTACCCTAGTTGAGGTCCTTGTATGCAGTGCAGCCCTAAATTTTGGGGTGGCTCTGTCTTATTGATTTTCAGGTTTCCCAAGGTATATTCCCTAGACTGGAAGTGCCCTTGGCTCTGTAGCTCTGTTCTTTACTTGTTTTAGGGAACACAATGTACTCCTCCAGAGAGGCAGTTGGCAATTTACATCCCGCCCATCAGCATAACAAGGCTCCCTGTTCTCCAGGGCCTGTCTTGCCTTTCTGGTTTTTACACATTTTGTGGATGTCCCTTTTGACTGGTGGGAAGTGATACTTCTTTGTAGTGCGGATTTGCATTGCCCGCTTGCTTGCTTGGCCAAAAAGGGCGTATGTGTTTTCTCCTGAATATATTCAGGAGAAAACGCATACGCCCTTCTTGGCCAAGTGCATCATTTTCGAAGTTGTGCCCCTCTTCCTGTGCCTTAAAGGCGATTCCAACGTACCTCTTGAAATCTGTTTCCTGCTATTCTGCCTCGCTTTCAAGTCCGCCTCGTTGCCTTCCCTCAACAGATTTTTGGACGATAGTTGTCCTTTATTACTCGGCCAGTTTGTGAATTGCTGTGCCCCTGAGCTCCATTTTTCAACTCGTTTTTGGTGAGCTGACCGCAAGTCCAAAATTTTGGTTCAGGACCTATACTGGTTCCCGGTGGGTGGCTGAGACTTTGGTTAATTTTCTTCCTGCCGGGAAATTACAGTGATATGTGCCCGTCCAAATGCCTAACAGCTACTCTCTCATTGGTTCTCCCTCTTCCCTTTCATCCTCTGCCAAATTGGCAACCTGTGCGAACCAGGAGGTTAAAGGGGCTGTCCCTCCAAGTTGGGAGGTGATAGTAAAACAGATGGAAAGTCAAACTGGAGCACCAGGAGAGGGACCCTTCGTTGAGTTTTAGAAACCTTTCGTATACACAGTGTGTCCGTTCTCTAGGATTCCCGTACATGTTATAGCTGTAGTAATATTCCCTTCAACCTGGAGAGTTGGGACCCATGGAATGGGTGCCATGCATTATTGCTTTAAAGGGTCTGCATTTGCTCACCCAATCTCACCAATCGTCTCAGTCCCAAGTGTCCCTCCTTATGCCACATCCAGATGTCATTGTAGATAGGGTCATTCCAGGTTTCATCAGGGACCCTGAAGGAATTGTAAAGAATTTCCCAGTTTTTTTGTTTTGTTTTTGAAATTCCTTTTTATAGTGGGTTTGAGCTGATTCTCGCTGCCATGATTATGCCAGTCTAGACACACTTGATTCCCTTACGGAGACATATCAATCCATAGGTTTTAAGATTCTTACTAGTCAGATATATTCCTCTGCGGGAAATATGGGGTTTTGAGTCCCTTTCACTGAGGAGGGTGTAGGTCTTCTCTATTCCATAGTTGGTTTTTGGAACAGTACCTGTGCTTATATCAAACTGTGGTTTTATGCATCACCCCACCTCTCCTTCCCCCTTAAGCAGGCATAAGAGTGTTTTCTAAATGTGAGACACTGTTCTCTTTCCTAACTCAGTTCAAGTGTAGCCATGTTTACAGGATCTTCATAAGTGATATCTTATGATAAGTTTCTTTTTCTCTGTGACTTATTTTACTTAGAATCATCGTACCTGAATCCACCCATTTTGCTGCTACTGGTCTTATGACATTGATTTCATGGCTGAGGGATATTCCATCATACGTAAGTACCACAATTTTTTGAACCATGTTTATATTTTCTGGGATACTTAAGGTGTATCCAAGTTGAGGTCCTTGTATGCAGTGCAGCCCTAAATTTTGGGGTGGCTCTGTCTTATTGATTTTCAGTTTTCCCAAGGTATATTCCCTAGACTGGTAGTGCCCTTGGCTCTGTAGCTCTGTTCTTTACTTGTTTTAGGGAACAGAATGCACTCCTCCAGAGAGGCAGTTGGCAATTTACATACCGCCCATCAGCATAACAAGGCTCCCTGTTCTCCAGGGCCTGTCTTGCCTTTCTGGTTTTTACACATTTTGTGGATGTCCCTTTTGACCGGTGGGAAGTGATACTTCTTTGTAGTGCAGATTTGCATTGCCCGCTTGCTTGTTTGGGCAAAAAGGGCGTATGCATTTTCTCCTGAATATATTCAGGAGAAAACGCATACGCCCTTTTTGGCCAAGTGCATCATTGTCGAAGTTGTGCCCCTCTTCCTGTGCTTTAAAGGCGATTCCAACATACCTCTTGAAAACTGTTTCCTGCTATTCTGCCTCGCATTCAAGTCTGCCACGTTGCCTTCCCTCAACAGATTTTTAGGACGATAGTTGTCCTTTATTACTCGGCCCGTTTGTGAATTGCTGTGCCCCTGAGCTCCATTTTTCAACTCGTTTTTTGTGAGCTGACAGCAAGTCCAAAATGTTGGTTCAGGACCTATACTGCTTCCCGGTGGGGGGCTGAGACTTGGTTAATTCTTTTTTCTGCCGGGAAATTACAGTGATATGTGCCCGACCAAATGCCTAACAGCTACTCTCTCATTGGTTCTCCCTCTTCCATTTCATCCTCTGCCAAATAGGAAACCTGTGTGAACCAGGCGGTTAAAGGGGCTGTCTCTCCAAGTTGGGAGGTTGATAATAAAGCAGATGGAAAGACAAACCAGAGCAACAGGAGAGGGACAATTCGTTGAGTTTTACAAACCTTTCGTATTCACAGTGTGTCCGTTCTCTAGGTTTCCCATACATGTTATAGCTGTAGTAATATTCCCTTCAACCTGGAGAGTTGGGACCCATGGAATGGGTGCCAGGCATTTGTGCTTTAAAGGGTCTGCATTTGCTCACCCAATCTCACCAATCCTCTCAGTCCAAAGGGTCCAGCTTTATGCCACTTCCAGCTGTCGTTGTAGATAGGGTAATTCCAGGTTTCACCAGAGACCCTGAAGGAATTGTAAAGAATTTCCCAGTTTTTTTGTTTTGTTTTTGAAATTCCTTTTTATAGTGGGTTTGAGCTGATTCTCGCTGCCATGTTTATGCCAGTCTAGACACATTTGATTCCCTTACGGAGACATATCAATACATAGGTTTTAAGATTCTTACTAGTCAGATATATTCCTCTGCAGGAAATATGGGGTTTTGAGTCCCTTTCACTGAGGAAGGTGTAGGTCTTGTCTATTCCATAGTTGGTTTTTGGAATGGTACCTGTGCTTATATCAAAATCTGGTTTTATGAATTACCCCACCTCTATTTCCCCCTTAAGTAGGCATAAGAGTGTTTTCTAAATGTGAGACACTGTTGTCTTTCCTAACTCAGTTCAAGTGTAGCCATGTTTACAGGATCTTCATAAGTGATATCTTATGATAAGTTTCTTTTTCTCTGTGACTTATTTCACTTAGAATCATCGTACCTGAATCCACCCATTTTGCTGCTACTGGTCTTATGACATTGATTTCATGGCTGAGGGATATTCTATCGTACGTAAGTACCACAATTTTTTGAACCATTTTTATATTTCCTGGGATATTTAAGGTGTACCCAAGTTGAGGTCCTTGTAAGCAGTGCAGCCCTAAATTTTGGGGTGGCTCTGTCTTATTGATTTTCAGTTTTCCCAAGGTATATTCCCTATACTGGAAGTGCCCTTGGCTCTGTAGCTCTGTTCTTTACTTGTTTTAGGGAACACAATGTACTCCTCCAGAGAGGCAGTTGGCAATTTATATCCCGCCCATCAGCATAAAAAGGCTCCCTGTTCTCCAGGGCCTGTCTTGCCTTTCTGGTTTTTACACATTTTGCGGATGTCCCTTTTGACCGGTGGGAAGTGATACTTCTTTGTAGTGCAGATTTGCATTGCCCGCTTGCTTGCTTGGCCAAAAAGGGCGTATGCGTTTTCTCCTGAATATATTCAGGAGAAAACACATAAGCCCTTTTTGGCCAAGTGCATCATTGTCGAAATTGTGCCCCTCTTCCTGTTCTTTAAAGGCGATTTCAACGTACCTCTTGAAATCTGTTTCCTGCTATTCTGCCTCGCTTTCAAGTCCGCCTCGTTGCCTTCCCTCAACAGAATTTTGGACGATAGTTGTCCTTTATTACTCGGCCAGTTTGTGAATTGCTGTGCCCCTGAGCTCCATTTTTCAACTCGTTTTTTGTGAGCTGACCGCAAGTCCAAGATTTTGGTTCAGGACCTATACTGGTTCCCGGTGGGGGTTGAGACTTTGGTTAATTCTTTTTCCTGCCGGGAAGTTGGAGTGATACGTGCCCGTCCAAATGCCTAACAGCTACTCTCTCATTGGTTCTCCCTCTTCCCTTTCATCCTCTGCCAAATTGGAAACCTGTGTGAACCAGGAGGTTAAAGGGGCTGTCTCTCCACGTTGGGACATTGATAGTAAAGCAGATGGAACGTCAAGCCGGACCACCAGGAGAGGGACTATTCGTTGAGTTTTAGAAACCTTTCGTATTCACAGTGTGTCCGTTCTCTAGGTTTCCCGTAATTGTTATAGCTGTAGTAATATTCCCTTCAACCTGGAGAGTTGGGACCCATGGAATGGGTGCCAGGCATTTGTGCTTTAACGGGTCTGCATTTGCTCACCCAATCTCACCAATCGTCTCAGTCCCAAGTGTCCAGCCTTATGCCACATCCAGGTGTCGTTGTAGATAGGGTCATTCCAGGTTTCATCAGAGACTCTGAAGGAATTGTGAAGAATTTCCCAGTTTTTTTGTTTTGCTTTTGATATTCCTTTTTATAGTGGGTTTGAGCTGATTCTCGCTGCCATGTTTATGCCAGTCTAGACGCACTTGATTCCCTTACAGAGACATATCAATACAAAGGTTTTAAGATTCTTCCTAGTCAGATATTTTCCTCTGCGGGAAATATGGGGTTTTGAGTCCCATTCCCTGAGGAAGGTGTAGGTCTTGTCTATTCCATAGTTGGTTTTTGGAACGGTACCTGTGCTTATATCAAACTCTGGTTTTATGCATCACCCCACCTCTCCTTCCACCTTAAGCAGGCATACGATTGTTTTCTAAATGTGAGACCCTGTTCTCTTTGCTAACTCAGTTCAAGTGTAGCCATGCTTACAGGATCTTCATAAGTGATATCTTATGATAAGTTTCTTTTTCTCTGTGACTTATTTCACTTAGAATCATCGTACCTGAATCCACCCATTTTGCTGTTACTGGTCTTATGACATTGATTTCATGGCTGAGGGATATTCCACCATACATAAGTACCACAATATTTTGAACCATTTTTATATTTCCTGGGATATTTAAGGTGTACCCAAGTTGAGGTCCTTGTAAGCAGTGCAGCCCTAAATTTTGGGGTGGCACTGTCTTATTGATTTTCAGTTTTCCCAAGGTATATTCCCTAGACTGTAAGTGCCCTTGGCTCTGTAGCTTTGTTCTTTACTTGTTTTAGGGAACACAATGCACTCCTCCAGAGAGGCAGTTGGCAATTTACATCCCGCCCATCAGCATAACAAGGCTCCCTGTTCTCCAGGGCCTGTCTTGCCTTTCTGGTTTTTACACATTTTGTGGATGTCCC
Source organism: Hyperoodon ampullatus (assembly GCF_949752795.1). Taxonomy (NCBI): domain Eukaryota; kingdom Metazoa; phylum Chordata; class Mammalia; order Artiodactyla; family Ziphiidae; genus Hyperoodon; species Hyperoodon ampullatus. Next base: position 563,944 of record NW_027640475.1, on the reverse strand, counting down.
TTTTGACCGGTGGGAAGTGATACTTCTTTGTACTGCAGATTTGCATTGCCCGCTTGCTTGCTAGGCCAAAAAGGGCGTATGCATTTTCTCTTGAATACATTCAGGAGAAAACGCATACGCCCTTTTTGGCCAAGTGCATCATTGTCGAAATTGTGCCCCTCTTCCTGTGCTTTAAAGGCGATTCAAACTTACCTCTTGAAATCTGTTTCCTGCTCTTCTGCCTCGCTTTCAAGTCCGCCTCGTTGCCTTCCCTCAACAGATTTTTGGACGATAGTTGTCCTTTATTACTCTGCCAGTTTGTGAATTGCTGTGCCCCTGAGCTCCATTTTTCAACTCGTTTTTTGTGAGCTGACCGCAAGTCCAAAATTTTGGTTCAGGACTTATACTGGTTCCCGGTGGGTGGCTGAGTCTTTGGTTAATTCTTCTTCCTGCCGAGAAATTACAGTGATATGTGCCCGTCAAAATGCCTAACCGCTACTCTCTCATAGCTTCTCCCTCTTCCCTTTCATCCTCTGCCAAATTGGCAACCTGTGTGAACCAGGAGGTTAAAGGGGCTGTCTCTCCAAGTTGGGAGGTTGATAGTAAAGCAGATGGAAATTCAAACCAGAGCACCAGGAGAGGGACTATTCATTGAGTTTTAGAAACCTTTCGTATTCACAGTGTGTCCGTTCTCTAGGTTTCCTGTACATGTTATAGCTGTAGTAATATTCCCTTCAACCTGGAGAGTTGGGCCCCATGGAATGGGTGCCAGGCATTTGTGCTTTAAAGGGTCTGCATTTGCTCACCCAATCTCACCAATCGTCTCAGTTCCAAGTGTCCCTCCTTATGCCACATCCAGCTGTCATTGTAGATAGGGTCCTTCCAGGTTTCATCAGAGACCCTGAAGGAATTGTAAAGAATTTCCCAGTTTTTTTTTTTTAGTTTTTGAAATTCATTTTTATAGTGGGTTTGAGCTGATTCTCACTGCCATGTTTATGCCAGTCTAGACACACTTGATTCCCTTACGGAGACATATCAATACATAGGTTTTAAGATTCTTACTAGTCAGATATATTCCACTGCGGGAAATATGGGGTTTTGAGTCCCTTTCACTGAGGAAGGTGTAGGTCTTGTCTATTCCATAGTTGGTTTTTGGAACGGTACCTGTGCTTATATCAAACTCTGGTTTTATGCATCACCCCACCTCTCCTTCCCCCTTAAGCAGGCAAAAGAGTGTTTTCTAAATGTGAGACACTGTTCTCTTTCCTAACTCAGTTCAAGTGTAGCCATGTTTACAGGATCTTCATAAGTGATATCTTATGATAACTTTCTTTTTCTGTGTGACTTATTTCACTTAGAATCATCGTACCTGAATCCACCCATTTTGCTGCTACTGGTCTTATGACATTGATTTCATGGCTGAGGGATATTCTATCGAACGTAAGTACCACAATGTTTTGAACCATTTTTATATTTCCTGGGATATTTAAGTTGTATCCAAGTTGAGGTCCTTGTAAGCAGTGCAGCCCTAAATTTTGGGGTGGCTCTGTCTTATTGATTTTCAGTTTTCCCAAGGTATATTCCCTAGACTGGAAGTGCCCTTGGCTCTGTAGCTCTGTTCTTTACTTGTTTTAGGGAACACAATGCACTCCTCCAGAGAGGCAGTTGGCAATTTACATCCCGCCCATCTGCATAACAAGGCTAGCTGTTCTCCATGGCAAGTCTTGCCTTTCTGGTTTTTACACATTTTGTGGATGTCCCTTTTGACCGGTGGGAAGTGATACTTCTTTGCAGTGCAGATTTGCATTGCCCGCTTGTTTGCTTGGCCAACAAGGGCGTATGCGTTCTCTCCTGAATATATTCAGGAGAATACGCATACGCCCTTGTTCCCAAGTGCATCATTGTCGAAGTTGTGCCCCTCTTCCTGTGCTTTAAAGGCGATTCCAACATACCTCTTGAAATCTGTTTCCTGCTATCCTGCCTCGCTTTCAAATCTGCCACGTTGCCTTCCCTCAACAGATTTTTGGACGATAGTTGTCCTTTATTACTCGGCCAGTTTGTGAATTGCTGTGCCCCTGAGCTCCATTTTTCAACTCGATTTTGGTGAGCTGACCGCAAGTCCAACATTTTGGTTCAGGACCTATGATGGTTCCCGGTGGGGGGCTGAGACTTTGGTTAATTCTTCTTCCTGCCGGGAAGTTGGAGTGATATGTGCCCGTCCAAATGCCTAACAGCTACTCTCTCATTGGTTCTCCCTCTTCCCTTTCATCCTCTGCCAAATTGGCAACCTGTGCGAACCAGGAGGTTAAAGGGGCTGTCTCTCCAAGTTGGGAGGTTGATAGTAAAGCAGATGGAAAATCAAACCGGAGCACCAGGAGATGGACTATTCGTTGAGTTTTAAAAACCTTTCGTATACACAGTGGGTCCGTTCTCTAGGTTTCCCGTACATGTTATAGCTGTAGTAATATTCCCTTCAACCTGGAGAGTTCGGACCCATGAAATGGGTGCCATCCTTTATTGCTTTAAAGGGTCTGCATTTGCTCACCCAATCTCAAAAATCGTCTCAGTCTCAAGTGTCCCTCCTTATGCCATATCCAGCTGTCGTTGTAGATAGGGTCATTCCAGGTTTCATCAGAGTCCCTGAAGGAATTGTAAAGAATTTCCCAGTTTTTTTATTTTGTTTTTGAAATTCCTTTTTATAGTGGGTTTGAGCTGATTCTCACTGCCATGTTTATGCCAGTCTAGACACACTTGATTCCCTTACGGAGACATATCAATACATAGGTTTTAAGATTCTTACTAGTCAGATATATTCCTCTGCGGGAAATATGGGGTTTTAAGTCCCTTTCACTTAGGAAGGTGTAGGTCTTGTCTAATCCATAGTTGGTTTTTGGAACGGTACCTGTGCTTATATCAAACTCTGGTTTTATGCATCACCCCACCTCTCCTTCCCCCTTAAGCAGGCATAAGAGTGTTTTCTAAATGTGAGACACTATTCTCTTTCCTAACTCAGTTCAAGTGTAGCCATGTTTACAGGATCTTCATAAGTGATATCTTATGATAAGTTTCTTTTGCTGTGTGACTTATTTCACTTAGAATCATCGTACCTGAATCCACCCATTTTGCTGCTACTGGTCTTATGACATTGATTTCATGGCTGAGGGATATTCCATCGTACATAAGTACAACAATTTTTTGATCCATTTTTATATTTCCTGGGATACTTAAGGTGTATCCAAGTTGAGGTCTTTGTAAGCAGTGCAGCCCTAATTATGGGGTGGCTCTGTCTTATTGATTTTCAGTTTTCCCAAGGTATATTCCCTAGACTGGAAGTGCCCTTGGCTCTGTAGCTCTGTTCTTTACTTGTTTTAGGGAACACAATGCACTCCTCCAGAGAGGCAGTTGGCAATTTCCATCCCGCCCATCAGCATAACAAGGCTCCCTGTTCTCCAGGGCCTGTCTTGCCTTTCTGGTTTTTACACATTTTGTGGATGTCCCTTTTGACCGGTGGGAAGTGATACTTCTTTGTAGTGCAGATTTGCATTGCCCGCTTGCTTGCTTGGCCAAAAAGGGCGTATGCGTTTTCTCCTGAATATATTCAGGAGAAAACGCATACGCCCTTTTTGGTCAAGTGCATCATTGTCGAAGTTGTGCCCCTCTTCCTGTGCTTTAAAGGCGATTCCAACGTACCTCTTGAAATCTGTTTCCTGCTATTCTGCCTCGCTTTCAAGTCGGCCTCGTTGCCTTCCCTCAACAGATTTTTGGACGATAGTTGTCTTTTATTACTCGGCCAGTTTGTGAATTGCTGTGCCCCTGATCTCCATTTTTCAACTCGTTTTTGGTGAGCTGACCGCAAGTCCAAAATTTTGGTTCAGGACCTATACTGGTTCCCGGTGGGTGGCTGAGACTTTGGTTAATTCTTCTTCCTGCCGGGAAATTACAGTGATATGTGCCCATCCAAATGCCTAACAGCTACTCTCTCATTGGTTCTCCCTCTTCCCTTTCATCCTCTGCCAAATTGGCAACCTGTGTGAAACAGGAGGACAAAGGGGCTGTCTCTCCAAGATGGGAGGTTGATAGTAAAGCAGATGAAAAGTCAAACCGGAGCACCAGGAGAGGGACTATTCGTTGAGTTTTAGAAACCTTTCGTATTCACAGTGTGTCCGTTCTCTAGGTTTCCCGTACATGTTATAGCTGGAGTAATATTCCCTTCAACCTGGAGAGTTGGCGCCCATGGAATGGGTGCCAGGCATTTGTGATTTAAAGGGTCTGCATTTGCTCACCCAATCTCACCAATCCTCTCAGTCCCAAGTGTCCCTCCTTATGCCACATCCAGCTGTCGTTGTAGATAGGGTCGTTCCAGGTTTCATCATGGACACTGAAGGAATTGTAAAGAATTTCCCAGTTTTTTTGTTTTGTTTTTGAAATTCCTTTTTATAGTGGGCTTGAGCTGATTCTCGCTGCCATGTTTATGCCAGTCTAGACACACTTGATTCCCTTACGGAGACATATCAATACATAAGTTTTAAGATTCTTACTAGTCAGATATATTCCTCTGCGGGAAATATGGGGTTTTGAGTCCCTTTCACTGAGGAAGGTGTAGGTCTTGTCTATTCCATAGTTGGTTTTCGGAACGGTACCTGTGCTTATATCAAACTCTGGTTTTATGCATCACCCCACCTCTCCTTCCCCCTTAAGCAGGCATAAGAGTGTTTTCTAAATATGAGACACTGTTCTCTTTCCTAACTCAGTTCAAGTGTAGCCATGTTTATACGATCTTCATAAGTGATATCTTATGATAAGTTTCTTTTTCTGTGTGACTTATTTCACTTAGAATGATCGTACCTGAATCCACCCATTTTGCTGCTACTGGTCTTATGACATTGATTTCATGGCTGAGGGATATTCCATCATACGTAGGTACCACAATTTTTTGAACCATTTTTATATTTCCTGGGATATTTAAGGTGTACCCAAGTTGAGGTCCTTGTTAGAAGTGCAGCCCTAAATTTTGGCGTGGGTCTGATTTATTGATTTTCAGTTTCCCCAAAGTATATTCCCTAGACTGGAAGTGCCCTTGGCTCTGTAGCTCTGTTCTTTACTTGTTTTAGGGAACACAATGTACTCCTCCAGAGAGGCAGTTGGCAATTTACATCCCGCCCATCAGCATAACAAGGCTCCCTGTTCTCCAGGGCCTGTCTTGCCTTTCTGGTTTTTACATATTTTGTGGATGTCCCTTTTGACTGGTGGGAAGTGATACTTCTTTGTAGTGCAGATTTACATTGCCCGCCTGCTTGCTTGGCCAAAATGTGCGTATGCGTTTTCTCCTGAATATATTCAGGAGAAAACGCATACGCCCTGTTTGGCCAAGTGCATCATTGTCGAAGTTGTGCCCCTCTTCCTGTGCTTTAAAGGCGATTCCAACGTACCTCTTGAAATCTGTTTCCTGCTATTCTGCCTTGCTTTCAAGTCCGCCTCGTTGCCTTCCCTCAACAGATTTTTGGACGATAGTTGTCCTTTATTACTCGGCCAGTTTGTGAATTGCTGTGCCCCTGAGCTCCATTTTTTAACTCGTTTTTGGTGAGCTGACCGCAAGTCCAAAATTTTGGTTCAGGACCTATGCTGGTTTCCGGTGGGGGGCTGAGACTTTGGTTAATTCTTCTTCCTGCCGGGAAGTTAGAGTGATATATGCCCGTCCAAATGCCTAACAGCTATTCTCTCATTGGTTCTCCCTCTTCCCTTTCATCCTCTGCCAAATTGGCAACCTGTGTGAACCAGGAGGTTAAAGGGGCTGTCTCTCCAAGTTGGGAGGTTGATAGTAAAGCAGATGGAAAGTCAAACTGGAGCACCAGGACAGGGACTATTCGTTGAGTTTTAGAAACCTTTCGTATTCACAGTGTGTCCGTTCTCTAGGCTTCCCGTACATGTTATAGCTGTAGTAATATTCCCTTCAACCTGGAGAGTTGGGACTCATGGAATGGGTGCCAGGCATTTGTGCTTTAAAGGGTCTGCATTTGCTCACCCAATCTCACCAATTCTCTCAGTCCCAAGTGTCCAGCCTTATGCCACATCCAGCTGTCGTTGTAGATAGGGTCATTCCAGGTTTCATCAGATACCCTGAAGGAATTGTAAAGAATTTCCCAATTTTTTTGTTTTGTTTTTGAAATTCCTTTTTATAGTGGGTTTGAGCTGATTCTCGCTGCCATGTTTATGCCAGTCTAGACACACTTGTTTCCCTTATGGAGAAATATCAATAAATAGGTTTTAATATTCTTACTAGTCAGATATATTCCTCTGCGGGAAATATGGTGTTTTGAGTCCCTTTCACTGAGGAAGGTGTAGGTCTTGTCTATTCCATAGTTGGTTTTTGGAACGGTACCTGTGCTTATATCAAACTCTGGTTTTATGCATCACCCCACCTCTCCTTCCCCCTTAAGCAGGCATAAGAGTGTTTTCTAAATATGAGACACTGTTCTCTTTCCTAACTCAGTTCAAGTGTCGCCATGTTTATAGGATCTTCATAAGTGATATCTTATGATAAGTTTCTTTTTCTGTGTGACTTATTTCACTTAGAATCATCGTACCTGAATCCACCCATTTTGCTGCTACTGGTCTTATGACATTGATTTCATGGTTGAGGGATATTCCATCATATGTAAGTACCACAATTTTTTAAACCATTTTTATATTTCCTGGGATACTTAATGTGTATCCAAGTTGAGGTCCTTGTAAGCAGTGCAGCCCTAAATTTTGGGGTCTCTCTGTCTTATTGATTTTCAGTTTTCCCAAGGTATATTCCCTAGACTGGAAGTTCCCTTGGCTCTGTAGCTCTGTTGTTTACTTGTTTTAGGGAACACAATGCACTCCTCCAGAGAGGCAGTTGGCAATTTACATCCCGCCCATCAGCATAACAAGGCTCCCTGTTCTCCAGGGCCTGTCTTGCCTTTCTGGTTTTTACACATTTTGTGGATGTCCCTTTTGACCGGTGGGAAGTGATACTTCTTTGTAGTGCAGATTTGCATTGCCCGCTTGCTTGCTTGGCCAAAAAGGGCGTATGCGTTTTCTCCTGAATATATTCAGGAGAAAACGCATATGCCCTTTTTGGCCAAGTGCATCATTGTCGAAGTTGTGCCCCTCTTCCTGTGCTTTAAAGGCGATTCCAACGTACCTCTTGAAATCTGTTTCCTGCTATTCTGCCTTGCTTTCAAGTCCGCCTCGTTGCCCTCGCTCAACAGATTTTTGGACGATAGTTGTCCTTTATTACTCGGCCAGTTTGTGAATTGCTGTGCCCCTGAGCTCCATTTTTCAACTCGTTTTTGGTGAGCTGACCGCAAGTCCAAAATTTTGGTTCAGGACCTATACTGGTTCCCGGTGGGTGTCTGAGACTTTGTTTAATTCTTCTTCCTGCCGGGAAATTACAGTGATATGTGCCCGTCCAAATGCCTAACAGCTACTCTCTCATTGGTTCTCCCTCTTCCCTTTCATCCTCTGCCAAATTGGCAACATGTGTGAACCAGGAGGACAAAGGGGCTGTCTCTCCAAGATGGGAGGTTGATAGTAAAGCAGATGAAAAGTTAAACCGGAGCACCAGGAGAGGGACTATTCGTTGAGTTTTAGAAACCTTTCGTATTCACAGTGTGTCCGTTCTCTAGGTTTCCCGTACATGTTATAGCTGTAGTAATATTCCCTTCAACCAGGAGAGTTGGGTCCCATGGAATGGGTGCCAGGCATTTGTGATTTAAAGGGTCTGCATTTGCTCACCCAATCTCACCAATCGTCTCTGTCCCAAGTGTCCCTCCTTATGCCACATCCAGCTGTCGTTGTAGATAGGGTCATTCCAGGTTTCATCAGAGACCCTGAAGGAATTGTAAAGAATTTCCCAGTTTTTTTGTTTTGTTTTTGAAATTCCTTTTTATAGTGGGTTTGTGCTGATTCTCGCTGCTATGTTTATGCCTGTCTAGACACACTTGTTTCCCTTACACAGACATATCAATACATAGGTTTTAAGATTCTTACTAGTCAGATATATTCCTCTGCGGGAAATTGGGGTTTTGAGTCCCTTTCACTGAGGAAGGTGTAGGTCTTGTCTATTCCATAGTTGGTTTTTGGAACGGTACCTGTGCTTATATCAAACTCTGGTTTTATGCATCACCCCACCGCTCCTTCCCCCTTAAGCAGGGATAAGAGTGTTTTCTAAATATGAGACACTGTTCTCTTTCCTAACTCATTTCAAGTGTAGCCATGTTTATAGGATCTTCATAAGTGATATCTTATGATAAGTTTCTTTTTCTGTGTGACTTATTTCACTTAGAATCATCGTACCTGAATCCACCCATTTTGCTGCTACTGGTCTTATGACATTGATTTCATGGCTTAGGGACATTCCATCGTACGTAAGTACCACAATTTTTTGAACCATTTTTATATTTCCTGGGATACTTATGGTGTATCCAAGTTGAGGTCTTTGTAAGCAGTGCAGCCCTTATTTTGGGGTGGCTCTGTATTATTGATTTTCAGATTTCCCAAGGTATATTCCCTAGACTGGAAGTGCCCTTGGCTCTGTAGCTCTGTACTTTACTTGTTTTAGGGAACACAATGCATTCCTCCAGAGAGGCAGTTGGCAATTTACATCCCGCCCATCAGCATAACAAGGCTCCCCGTTCTCCAGGGCCTGTCTTGCCTTTCTGGTTTTTTCACATTTTGTGGATGTCCCTTTTGACCTGTGGGAAGTGATACTTCTTTGTAGTTCAGATTTGCATTGCCCGCTTGCTTGCTTGGCCAAAAAGGGCGTATGCGTTTTCTCCTGAATATATTCAGAGAAAACGCATACGCCCTTTTTGGACAAGGGCATCATTTTTGAAGTTGTGCCCCTCTTCCTGTGTTTTAAATGCAATTCCATCGTACCTCTTGAAATCTGTTTCCTGCTATTAAGCCTCGCATTCAAGTCCGCCTCATTGCCTTCCCTCAACAGATTTTTGGACGATAGTTGTCCTTTATTACTTGGCCAGTTTGTGAATTGCTGTGCCCCTGAGCTCCATTTTTCAACTCGTTTTTGGTGAGCTGACCTCAAGTCCAAAATTTTGGTTCAGGACCTATACTGGTTCCCGGTGGGTGGCTGAGACTTTGGTTAATTCTTCTTCCTGCCGGGAAATTACAGTGATATGTGCCCGTCCAAATGACTACCAGCTACTCTCTCATTGGTTCTCCGTCTTCCCTTTCATCCTCTGCCAAATTGGCAACCTGTGTGAACCAGGAGGTTAAATGGGCTGTCTCTCCATGTTGGTTGGTTGATAGTAAAGCAGATGGAAAGTCAAACCGGAGCACCAGGAGAGGGACTATTCGTTGAGTTTTAGAAACCTTTTGTATTCACAGTGTGCCCGTTCTCTAGGTTTCCCGTACATGTTATAGCTGGAGTAATATTCCCTTCAACCTGGAGAGTTGGGGCCCATGGAATGGGTGCCAGGCATTTGTGATTTAAAGGGTCTGCATTTGCAAACCCAATCTCACCAATCCTCTCAGTCCCAAGTGTCCCTCCTTTTGCCACATCCAGCTGTCGTTGTAGATAGGGTCATTCCAGGTTTCATCAGGGACCCTGAAGGAATTGTAAAGAATTTCCCAGTTTTTTTGTTTTGTTTTTGAAATTCCTTTTTATAGTGGGCTTGAGCTGATTCTCGCTGCCATGTTTATGCCAGTCTAGACACACTTGATTCCCTTACGGAGACATATCAATACATAGGTTTTAAGATTCTTACTAGTCAGATATATTCCTCTGCGGGAAATATGGGGTTTTGAGTCCCTTTCACTGAGGAAGGTGTAGGTCTTGTCTATTCCATAGTTGGTTTTTGGAACGGTACCTGTGCTTATATCAAACTCTGGTTTTATGCATCACCCCACCTCTCCTTCCCCCTTAAGCAGGCATAAGAGTGTTTTCTAAATATGAGACACTGTTCTCTTTCCTAACTCAGTTCAAGTGTAGCCATGTTTATAGGATCTTCATAAGTGATATCTTATGATAAGTTTCTTTTTCTCTGTGACTTATTTCACTTAGAATCATCGTACCTGAATCCACCCATTTTGCTGCTACTGGTCTTATGACATTGATTTCATGGCTGAGGGATATTCCATCGTACGTAAGTACCACAATTTTTTGAACCATTTTTATATTTCCTGGGATACTTAAGGTGTATCCAAGTTGAGGTCTTTGTAAGCAGTGCAGCCCTTATTTTGGGGTGGCTCTGTATTATTGATTTTCAGATTTCCCAAGGTATATTCCCTAGACTGGAAGTGCCCTTGGCTCTGTAGCTCTGTTCTTTACTTCTTATAGGGAACACAATGCATTCCTCCAGAGAGGCAGTTGGCAATTTACATCCCGCCCATCAGCATAACAAGGCTCCCTGTTCTCCAGGGCCTGTCTTGCCTTTCTGGTTTTTACACATTTTGTGGATGTCCCTTTTGACCTGTGGGAAGTGATACTTCTTTGTAGTGCAGATTTGCATTGCCCGCTTGCTTGCTTGGCCAAAAAGGGCGTATGCGTTTTCTCCTGAATATATTCAGGAGAAAACGCATACGCCCTTTTTGGACAACGGCATCATTTTTGAAGTTGTGCCCCTCTTCCTGTGCTTTAAATGCAATTCCATCGTACCTCTTGAAATCTGTTTCCTGCTATTAAGCCTCGCATTCAAGTCCGCCTCGTTGCCTTCCCTCAACAGATTTTTGGACGATAGTTGTCCTTTATTACTCGGCCAGTTTGTGAATTGCTGTGCCCCTGAGCTCCATTTTTCAACTCGTTTTTGGTGAGCTGACCTCAAGTCCAAAATTTTGGTTCAGGACCTATACTGGTTCCCGGTGGGTGGCTGAGACTTTGGTTAATTCTTCTTCCTGCCGGGAAATTACAGTGATATGTGCCCGTCCAAATGCCTACCAGCTACTCTCTCATTGGTTCTCCCTCTTCCCTTTCATCCTCTGCCAAATTGGCAACCTGTGTGAACCAGGAGTTTAAATGGGCTGTCTCTCCAAGTTGGTTGGTTGATAGTAAAGCAGATGGAAAGTCAAACCGGAGCACCAGGAGAGGGACTATTCGTTGAGTTTTAGAAACCTTTCGTATTCAGAGTGTGCCCGTTCTCTAGGTTTCCCGTACATGTTATAGCTGGAGTAATATTCCCTTCAACCTGGAGAGTTGGGGCCCATGGAATGGGTGCCAGGCATTTGTGATTTAAAGGGTCTGCATTTGCTCACCCAATCTCACCAATCCTCTCAGTCCCAAGTGTCCCTCCTTATGCCACATCCAGCTGTCGTTGTAGATAGGGTCATTCCAGGTTTCATCAGGGACCCTGAAGGAATTGTAAAGAATTTCCCAGTTTTTTGTTTTGTTTTTGAAATTCCTTTTTATAGTGGGCTTGAGCTGATTCTCGCTGCCATGTTTATGCCAGTCTAGACACACTTGATTCCCTTACGGAGACATATCAATACATAAGATTTAAGATACTTACTAGTCAGATATATTCCTCTGCGGGAAATATGGGGTTTTGAGTCCCTATCACTGAGGAAGGTGTAGGACTTGTCTATTCCATAGTTGATTTTTGGAACGGTACCTGTGCTTATATCAAACTCTGGATTTATGCATCACCCCACCTCTCCTTCCCCCTTAAGCAGGCATAAGAGTGTTTTCTAAATATGAGACACTGTTCTCTTTCCTAACTCAGTTCAAGTGTAGCCATGTTTATAGGATCTTCATAAGTGATATCTTATGATAAGTTTCTTTTTCTGTGTGACTTATTTCACTTAGAATCATCGTACCTGAATCTACCCATTTTGCTGCTACTGGTCTTATGACATTGATTTCATGGCTGAGGGATATTCCATCGTACGTAAGTACCACAATTTTTTGAACCATTTTTGTATTTCCTGGGATACATAAGGTGTATCCAATTTGAGGTCTTTGTAAGCAGTGCAGCCCTAAATATGGGGTGCCTCTGTCTTATTGATTTTCAGTTTTCCCAAGGTATATTCCCTAGACTGGAAGTGCCCTTGGCTCTGTAGCTCTGTTGTTTACTTGTTTTAGGGAACACAATGCACTCCTCCAGAGAGGCAGTTGGCAATTTACATCCCGCCCATCAGCATAACAAGGCTCCCTGTTGTCCAGGGCCTGTCTTGCCTTTCTGGTTTTTACACATTTTGTGGATGTCCCTTTTGACCGGTGGGAAGTGATACTTCTTTGTAGTGCAGATTTGCATTGCCCGCTTGCTTGCTTGGCCAAACAGGGCGTATGCGTTTTCTCCTGAATATATTCAGGAGAAAACGCATACGCCCTGTTTGGCCAAGTGCATCATTGTCGAAGTTGTGCCCCTCTTCCTGTGCTTTAAAGGCGATTCCAACGTGCCTCTTGAAATCTGTTTCCTGCTATTCTGCCTCGCTTTCAAGTCGGCCTCGTTGCCTTCCCTCAACAGATTTTTGGACGATAGTTGTCCTTTATTACTCGGCCAGTTTGTGAATTGCTGTGCCCCTGAGCTCCATTTTTCAACTCGTTTTTGGTGAGCTGACCGCAAGTCCAAAATTTTGGTTCAGGACCTATGCTGGTTTCCGGTGTGGGGCTGAGACTTTGGTTAATTCTTCTTCCTGCCGGGAAGTTAGAGTGATATGTACCCGTCCAAATGCCTAACAGCGACTCTCTCATTGGTTCTCCCTCTGCCCTTTCATCCTCTGCCAAATTGGCAACCTGTGCGAACCAGGAGGTTAAAGGGGCTGTCTCTCCAAGTTGGGGGGTTGATAGTAAAGCAGATGGAAAGTCAAACCGGAGCACTAGGAGAGGGACTATTCGTTGAGTTTTAGAAATCTTTCGTATTCACAGTGTGTCCGTTCTCTAGGATTCCCGTACATGTTATAGCTGTAGTAATATTCCCTTCAACCTGGAGAGTTGGGACTCATGGAATGGGTGCCAAGCATTTGTGCTTTAAAGGGTCTGCATTTGCTCACCCAATCTCACCAATCGTCTCAGTCCCAACTGTCCCTCCTTATGCCACATCCAGCTGTCATTGTAGATAGGGTCATTCCAGTTTTCATCAGAGACCCTGAAGGAATTGTAAAGAATTTCCCAGTTTTTTTGTTTTGTTTTTGAAATTCCTTTTTATAGTGGGTTTGAGCTGATTCTCGCTGCCATGTTTATGCCAGTCTAGACACACTTGATTCCCTTACGGAGACATATCAATACATAGGTTTTAAGATTCTTACTAGTCAGATATATTCCTCTGCGGGAAATATGGTGTTTTGAGTCCCTTTCACTGAGGAAGGTGTAGGTCTTGTCTATTCCATAGTTGGTTTTTGGAACGGTATGTGTGCTTATATCAAACTCTGGTTGTATGCATCAGCCCACCTCTCCTTCCCCCATAAGCAGGCATAAGAGTGTTTTCTAAATGAGAGACACTGTTCTATTTCCTAACTCAGTTCAATTGTAGCCATGTTTACAGGATCTTCATAAGTGATATCTTATGATAAGTTTCTTTCTCTGTGTGACTTATTTCACTTAGAATCATCGTACCTGAATCCACCCATTTTGCTGCTACTGGTCTTATGACATTGATTTCATGGCTGAGGGATATTCCATCGTACGTAAGTACCACAATTTTTTGAACCATTTTTATATTTCCTGGGATACTTAAGGTGTATCCAAGTTGAGGTCTTTGTAAGCAGTGCAGCCCTAATTTTGGGGTGGCTCTGTATTATTGATTTTCAGTTTTCCCAAGGTATATTCCCTAGACTGGAAGTGCCCTTGGCTCTGTAGCTCTGTTCTTTACTTGTTTTAGGGAACACAATGCACTCCTCCAGAGAGGCAGTTGGCAATTTACATCCCGCCCATCAGCATAACAAGGCTCCCTGTTCTCCAGGGCCTGTCTTGCCTTTCTGGTTTTTACACATTTTGTGGATGTCCCTTTTGACCGGTGGGAAGTGATACTTCTTTGTAGTGCAGATTTGCATTGCCCGCTTGCTTGCTTGGCCAAAAAGGGCGTATGTTTTCTCCTGAATATATTCAGGAGAAAACGCATACGCCCTTTTTGGCCTAGGGCATCATTGTCGAAGTTGTGCCCATCTTCCTGTGCTTTAAAGGCGATTCCAACGTACCTCTTGAAATCTGTTTCCTGCTATTCTGCCTCGCTTTCAAGTCCGCGTCGTTGCCTTCCCTCAACAGATTTTTGGACGATAGTTGTCCTTTATTACTCGGCCAGTTTGTGAATTGCTGTGCCCCTGAGCTCCATTTTTCAACTCGTTTTTTGTGAGCTGACCGCAAGTCCAAAATTTTGGTTCAGGACCTATAGTGGTTCCCGGGGGGTGGCTGAGACTTTGGTTAATTCTTCTTCCTGCCGGGAAATTACAGTGATATGTGCCCGTCCAAATGCCTAACAGCTACTCTCTCATTGGTTCTCCCTCTTCACTTTCATCCTCTGCCAAATTGGCAACGTGTGTGAAGCAAGAGGTTAAAGGGGCTGTCTCTCCGAGTTGGGAGGTTGATAGTAAAGCAGATGGAAAGTCAAACCGGAGCACCAGGAGAGGGACTATTCGTTGAGTTTTAGAAACCTTTCGTATTCATAGTGTGTCCGTTCTCTAGGTTTCCCGTACATGTTATAGCTGGAGTAATATTCCCTTCAACCTGGAGAGTTGGGGCCCATGGAATGGGTGCCAGGCATTTGTGATTTAAAGGGTCTGCATTTGCTCACCCAATCTCACCAATTCTCTCAGTCCCAAGTGTCCAGCCTTATGCCACATCCAGCTGTCGTTGTAGATAGGGTCATTCCAGGTTTCATCAGAGACCCTGAAGGAATTGTAAAGAATTTCCCAGTTTTTTTGTTTTGTTTTTGAAATTCCTTTTTATAGTGGGCTTGAGCTGATTCTCGCTGCCATGTTTATGCCAGTCTAGACACACTTGATTCCCTTATGGAGACATATCAACACATAGGTTTTAAGATTCTTACTAGTCAGATATATTCCTCTGCGGGAAATATGGGGTTTTGAGTCCCTTTCACTGAGGAAGGTGTAGGTCTTGTCTATTCCATAGTTGGTTTTTGGAACGGTACCTGTGCTTATATCAAACTCTGGTTTTATGCATCACCCCACCTCTCCTTCCCCCTTAAGCAGGCATAAGAGTGTTTTCTAAATGTGAGACACTGTTCTCTTTCCTAACTCAGTTCAAGTGTAGCCATGTTTACAGGATCTTCATAAGTGATATCTTATGCTAAGTTTCTTTTTCTGTGTGACTTATTTCACTTAGAATCATCGTACCTGAATCCACCCATTTTGCTGCTACTGGTCTTATGACATTGACTTCATGGCTGAGGGATATTCCATCATACGTAAGTACCACAATTTTTTGAACCATTTTTAAATTTCCTGGGATATTTAAGGTGTACCCAAGTTGAGGTCCTTGTAAGCAGTGCAGCCCTAAATTTTGGGTTGGCTCTGCCTTATTGATTTTCAGTTTTCCCAAGGTATATTCCCTAGACTGGAAGTGCCCTTGGCTCTGTAGCTCTGTTCTTTACTTGTTTTAGGGAACACAATGCACTCCTGCAGAGAGGCAGTTGGCAATTTACATCCCGCCCAACAGCATTACAAGTCTCCCTGTTCTCCGGGGCCTGTCTTCCCTTTCTGGTTTTTACACATTTTGTGGATGTCCCTTTGGACCAGCGGGAAGTGATACTTCTTTGTAGTGCAGATTTGCATTGCCCGCTTGCTTGCTTGGGCAAAAAGGGTGTATGCGTTTTCTGCTGATTATATTCAGGAGAAAACACATACGCCCTTTTTGGCCAAGTGCATCATTGTCGAAGTTGTGCCCCTCTTCCTGTGCTTTAAAGGTGATTCCAACGTACCTCTTGATATCTGTTTCCTGCTATTCTGCCTCGCTTTCAAGTCCGCCTCGTTGCCTTCCCTCAACAGATTTTTGGACGATAGTTGTCCTTTATTACTCGGCCAGTTTGTGAATTGCTGTGCCCCTGAGCTCCAATTTCCAACTCGTTTTTGGTGAGCTGACCGCAAGTCCGAAATTTTGGTTCAGGACCTATGCTGTTTTCCGGTGGGGGGCTTAGACTTTGGTTAATTTTTCTTCCTGCCGGGAAATTACAGTGATATGTGCCCGTTCAAATGCCTAACAGCTACTCTCTCATTGGTTCTCCCTCTTCCCTTTCATCCTCTGCCAAATTGGCAACCTGTGCGAACGAGGAGGTTAAAGGGGCTGTCTCTCCAAGTTGGGAGGATGATAGTAAAGCAGGTATAAAGTCAAACCGGAGCAACAGGAGACGGACTATTCGTTGAGTTTTAGAAACCTTTCGTATTCACAGTGTGTCCGTTGTCTAGGTTTCCCGTACATGTTATAGCTGTAGTAATATTCCCTTCAACCTGGAGAGTTGGGACCCATGGAATGGGTGCCATGCATTATTGCTTTAAAGGGTCTGCATTTGCTCACCCAATCTCACCAATCCTCTCAGTCCCAAGTGTCCAACCTTATGCCACATCCAGCTGTCGTTGTAGATATGGTCATTCCAGGGTTCATCAGAGACCCTGAAGGAATTGTAAAGAATTTCCCAGTTTTTTTGTTTTGTTTTTGAAATTCCTTTTTATAGGGGGTTTGAGCTGATTCTCGCTGCCATGTTTATGCCAGTCTAGACACACTTGATTCCCTTACGGAGACATATCAATACATAGGTTTTAAGATTCTTACTAGTCAGATATATTCCTCTGCGGGAAATATGGGGTTTTGAGTCCCTTTCACTGAGGAAGGTGTAGGTCTTGTCTATTCCATAGTTGGTTTTTGGAACGGTACCTGTGCTTATATCAAACTCTGGTTTTATGCATCACCCCACCTCTCCTTCCCCCTTAAGCAGGCATAAGAGTGTTTTCTAAATGTGAGACACTGTTCTCTTTCCTAACTCAGTTCAAGTGTAGCCATGTTTACAGGATCTTCATAAGTGATATCTTATGATAAGTTTCTTTTTCTGTGTGACTTATTTCACTTAGAATCATCGTACCTGAATCCACCCATTTTGCTGCTACTCGTCTTATGACATTGATTTCATGGCTGAGGGATATTCCATCCTACGTAAGTACCACAATTTTTTGAACGATTTTTATATTTCCTGGGATATTTAAGGTGTACCCAAGTTGAGGTCCTTGTAAGCAGTGCAGCCCTAAATATTGGGGTGGCTCTGTCTTATTGATTTTCAGTTTTCCCAAGGTATATTCCCTAGACTGGAAGTGCCCTTGGCTCTGTAGCTCTGTTGTTTACTTGTTTTAGGAAACACAATGCACTCCTCCAGAGAGGCAGTTGGCAATTTACATGTCTCCCATCAGCATAACAAGGCTGCCTCTTCTCCAGGGCCTGTCTTGCCTTTCTGGTTTTTACACATTTTGTGGATGTCCCTTTTGACCGGTGGGAAGTGATACTTCTTTGTAGTGCAGATTTGCATTGCCCGCTTGCTTGATTGGCCAAAAAGGGCGTATGCGTTTTCTCCTAAATATATTCAGGAGAAAATGCATACGCCCTTTTTGGGCAAGTGCATCATTGTCGAAGTTGTGCCACTCTTCCTGTGCTTTAAAGGCGATTCCAAGGTACCTCTTGAAATCTGTTTCCTGCTATTCTGCCTCGCTTCCAAGTCCGCCTCGTTGCCTTCCCTCAACAGATTTTTGGACGATAGTTGTCCTTTATTACTCGGCCAGTTTGTGAATTGCTGGGCCCCTGAGCTCCATTTTTCAACTCGTTTTCTCTGAGCTGACCGCAAGTCCAAAATTTTGGTTCAGGACCTATACTGGTTCCCGGTGGGAGGCTGAGACGTTGGTTAATTCTTCTTCCTGCCGGGAAGTTAGAGTGATATGTGCCCGTCCAAATGCCTAACAGCTACTCTCTCATTGGTTCTCCCTATTCCCTTTCATCCTCTGCCAAATTGGCAACCTGTGCAAACCAGGAGGTTAAAGGGGCTGTCTCTCCAAGTTGGGAGGTTGATAGTAAAGCAGATGGAAAGTCAAACCAGAGCACCAGGAGAGGGACTATTCGTTGAATTTTAGAAACCTTTTGTATTCACAGTGTGTCCGTTCTCTAGGTTTCCCATACATGTTATAGCTGTAGTAATATTCCCTTCAACCTGGAGAGTTGGGACCCATTGAATGGGTGCCAGGCATTTGTGCTTTAAAGGGTCTGCATTTGCTCACCCAATCTCACAAATCGTCTCAGTCCCAAGTGTCCCTCCTTATGCCACATCCCGCTGTCGTTGTAGATAGGGTCATTCCAGGTTTCATCAGAGACCCTGAAGGAATTGTAAAGAATTTCCCAGTTTTTTTGTTTTGTTTTTGAAATTCCTTTTTAGAGTGGGTTTGAGCTGATTCTCGCTGCCATGTTTATGCCAGTCTAGACACACTTGATTCCCTTACGGAGACATATCAATACATAGGTTTTAAGATTCTTACTAGTCAGATATATTCCTCTGCGGGAAATATGGGGTTTTGAGTCCCTTTCACTGAGGAAGGTGTAGGTCTTGTCTATTCCATAGTTGGTTTTTGGAACGGTACCTGTGCTTATATCAAACTCTGGTTTTATGCATCACCCCACCTCTCCTTCCCCCTTAAGCAGGCATAAGAGTGTTTTCTAAATGTGAGACACTGTTCTCTTTGCTAACTCAGATCAAGTGTAGCCATGTTTACAGGATCTTCATAAGTGATATCTTATGATAAGTTTCTTTTTCTCTGTGACTTATTTCACTTAGAATCATCGTACCTGAATCCACCCATTTTGCTGCTACTGGTGTTATGACATTGATTTCATGGCTGAGGGATATTCCATCCTACATAAGTACCACAATTTTTGAACCATTTTTATATTTCCTGGGATACTTAAGGTGTACCCAATTTGAGGTCCTTATAAGCAGTGCAGACCTAAATTTTGGGGTGGCTCTGTCTTATTGATATTCAGTTTTCCCAAGGTATATTCCCTAGACTGGAAGTGCCCTTGGCTCTGTAGCTCTGTTCTTTACTTGTTTTAGGGAACACAATGTACTCTTCCAGAGAGGCAGTTGTCAATTTACATGCCGCCCATCAGCATAACAAGGCTCCCTGTTCTCCAGGGCCTGTCTTGCCTTTCTGGTTTTTACACATTTTGTGGATGTCCCTTTTGACCGGTGGGAAGTGATACTTCTTTGTAGTGCAGATTTGCATTGCCCGCTTGCTTGCTTGGCCAAAAAGGGCGTATGCGTTTTCTCCTGAATATATTCAGGAGAAAACGCATACGCCCTTTTTGGCCAAATGCATCATTGTCGAAGTTGTGCCCCTCTTCCTGTGCTTTAAAGGTGATTCCAACGTACCTCTTGAAATCTGTTTCCTGCTATTCTGCCTCGCTTTCAAGTCTGCCTCGTTGCCTTCCCTCAACAGATTTTTGGACGATACTTGTCCTTTATTACTTGGCCAGTTTGTGAATTGCTGTGCCCCTGAGCTCCATTTTTCAACTCGTTTTTTGTGAGCTGACCGCAAGTCCAAAATTTTGGTTCAGGACCTATGCTGGTTCCCGGTGGGTGGCAGAGACTTTGGTTAATTCTTCTTCCTGCCGGGAAATTACAGAGATATGTGCCCGTCCAAATGCCTAACAGCTACTCTCTCATTGGTTCTCTCTCTTCCCTTTCATCCTCTGCCAAATGGGCAACCTGTGTGAACTGGGAGGTTAAAGGGGCTGTCTCTCCAAGTTGGGAGGTTGATAGTAAAGCAGATGGAAAGTCAAAACGGAGCACCAGGAGACGGACTATTCGTTGAGTTTTAGAAACCTTTCGTATTCACAGTGTGTCCGTTCTCTAGGTTTCCCGTACGTGTTATAACTGTAGTAATATTCCCTTCAACCTGGAGAGTTGGGACCCATGGAATGTGTGCCATGCATTATTGCTTTAAAGGGTCTGCATTTGCTCACCCACTCTCACCAATCCTATCAGTCCCAAGTGTCCAGCCTTATGCCACATCCAGCTGTCATTGTAGATAGGGTCATTCCAGGTTTCATCAGAGACCCTGAAGGAATTGTAAAGAATTTCCCAGTTTTTTTGTTTTGTTTTTGAAATTCCTTTTTAGAGTGGTTTTGAGCTGATTCTCGCTGCCATGTTTATGCCAGTCTAGACACACTTCATTCCCTTACAGAGACATATCAATACATAGGTTTTAAGATTTTTACTAGTCAGATATATTCCTCTGCGGGAAATATGGGATTTTGAGTCCCTTTCACTGAGGAAGGTGTAGGTCTTGTCTATTCCATAGTTGGTGTTTGGAACGGTACCTGTGCTTATATCAAACTCTGGTTTTATGCATCACCCCATCTCTCCTTCCCCCTTAAGCAGGCATAAGTGTTTTTTCTAAATGTGAGACACTGTTCTCTTTCCTAACTCAGGTCAAGTGTAGCCATGTTTATAGGGCCTTCATAAGTGATATCTTATGATAAGTTTCTTTTTCTGTGTGACTTATTTCACTTAGAATCATCGTACCTGAATCCACCCATTTTGCTGCTACTGGTCTTATGACATTGATTTCATGGCTGAGGGATATTCCATCGTACGTAAGTAACACAATTTTTTGAACCATTTTTATATTTCCTGGGATACTTAAGGTGTATCCAAGTTGAGGTCCTTGTAAGCAGTGCAGCCCTAAATTTTGGGGTGGCTCTGTCTTATTGATTTTCAGTTCTCCCGAGGTATATTCCCTAGACTGGAAGTGCCCTTGGCTCTCTAGCTCTGTTCTTTACTTGTTTTAGGGAACACAGTGCACTCCTCCAGAGAGGCAGTTGGCAATTTACATCCCGCCCATCAGCATAACAAGGCTCCCTGTTCTCCAGGGCCTGTCTTGCCTTTCTGGTTTTTACACATTTTGTGGATGTCCCTTTTGACCAGTGGGAAGTGATACTTCTTTGTAGTGCAGACTTGCATTGCCCGCTTGCTTGCTTGGTCAAAAAGGGCGTATGCATTTTCTCCTGAATATATTCAGGAGAAAACGCATACACACTTTTTGGCCAAGTGCATCATTGTCGAAGTTGTGCCCCTCTTCCTGTGCTTTAAAGGCGATTCCAACGTACCTCTTGAAATCTGTTTCCTGCTATTCTGCCTCGCTTTCAAGTCCGCCTCGTTGCCTTCCCTCAACAGATTTTTGGACGATAGTTGTCCTTTATTACTCGGCCAGTTTGTGAAATGCTGTGCCCTTGAGCTCCATTTTTCAACTCTTTTTTGGTGAGCTGACCGCAAGTCCAAAATTTTGGTTCAGGACCTATACTGGTTCCCGGTGGGTGGCTGAGACGTTGGTTAATTCTTCTTCCTGCCGGGAAGTTAGAGTGATATGTGGCCGTCCAAACGCCTAACAGCTACTCTCTCATTTGTTCTCCCTCTTCCCTTTCATCCTCTGCCAAATTGGCAACCTGTGCAAACCAGGAGGTTAAAGGGGCTATCTCTCCAAGTTGGGAGGTTGATAGTAAAGCAGATGGAAAGTCAAACCGGAGCACCAGGAGAGGGACTATTCGTTGAGTTTTAGAAACCTTTCGTATTCACAATGTGTGCATTCTCTAGGTTTCCCGTACATGTTATAGCTGTAGTAATATTCCCTTCAACCTGGAGAGTTGGGACCCATGGAATGGGTGCCAGGCATTTGTGCTTTAAAGTGTCTGCATTTGCTCACCCAATCTCACCAATCGTCTCATTCCCAAGTGTCCAGCCTTATGCAACATCCATCTGTCATTGTAGATAGGGTCATTCCAGGTTTCATCAGAGAAGCTGAAGGAATTGTAAAGAATTTCCCAGTTTTTTTGTTTTGTTTTTGAAATTCCTTTTTATAGTGGGTTTGAGCTGAGTCTCGCTGCCATGTTTATGCCAGTCTAGACACACTTGATTCCCTTATGGAGACATATCAATACATAGGTTTTAAGATTCTTACCAGTCAGATATATTCCTCTGCGGGAAATATGGGGTTTTGAGTCCCTTTCACTGAGGAAGGTGTAGGTCTTGTCTATTCCATAGTTGGTTTTTGGAATGGTACCTGTGCTTATATCCAACTCTGGTTTTATGCATCACCCCACCTCTCCTTCCCTCTTAAGCAGGCATAAGAGTGTTTTCTAAATGTGAGACACTGTTCTCTTTCCTAACTCAGTTCAAGTGTAGCCATGTTTACAGGATCTTCATAAGTGATATCTTATGATAAGTTTCTTTTTCTGTGTGACTTATTTCACTTAGAATCATCGTACCTGAATCCACCCATTTTGCTGCTACTGGTCTTATGACATTGATTTCATGGCTGAGAGATATTCCATCGTACGTAAGTACCACAATTTTTTGAACCATTTTTATATTTCCTGGGATATTTAAGGTGTACCCAAGTTGAGGTCCTTGTAAGCAGTGCAGCCCTAAATTTTGGAGTGGCTCTGCCTTATTGATTTTCAGTTTTCCCAAGGTATATTCCCTAGACTGGAAGTGCCCTTGGCTCTGTAGCTCTGTTCTTTACTTGTTTTAGGGAACACAATGCACTCCTCCAGAGAGGCAGTTGGCAATTTACATCCCGCCCATCAGCATAACAAGGCTCCCTGTTCTCCAGGGCCTGTCTTGCCTTTCTTGTTCTTACACATTTTGTGGAGGTCCCTTTTGACCGGTGGGAAGTGATACTTCTTTGTAGTGCAGATTTGCATTGCCCGCTTGCTTGCTTGGCCAAAAAGGGCGTATGCGTTTTCTCCTGAATATATTCAGGAGAAAACGCATACGCCCTTTTTGGCCAAGTGCATCATTGTCGAAGTTGTGTCCTTCTTCCTGTGCTTTAAAGGCGATTCCAATGTACCTCTTGAAATCTGTTTCCTGCTATTCTGCCTCGCTTTCAAGTCCGCCTCGTTGCCTTCCCTCAACAGATTTTTGGACGATACTTGTCCTTTATTACTCTGCCAGTTTGTGAATTGCTGTGCCGCTGAGCTCCATTTTTCAACTCGTTTTTGGAGAGCTGACTGCAAGTCCAAAATTTTGGTGCAGGACCTATACTGGTTCCCAGTGGGTGGCTGAGACTTTATTTAATTCTTCTTCCTTCCGGGAAATTACAGTGTTATGTGCCCGTCCAAATGCCTAACAGCTACTCTCTCATTGGTTCTCCCTCTTCCCTTTCATCCTCTGCCAAATTGGCAACCTGTGCGAACCAGGAGGTTAAAGGGGCTGTCTCTCCAAGTTGGGAGGTTGATAGTTAAGCAGATGGAAAGTCAAACCGGAGCACCAGGAGAGGGACTATTCGTTGAGTTTTAGAAACCTTTCGTATTCACAGCATGTCCGTTCTCTAGGTTTCCCGTACATGTTATAACTGTACTAATATTCCCTTCAACCTGGAGAGTTGGGACCCATGGAATGGGTGCCTTGCATTTGTGCTTTAAAGTGTCTTCATTTGCTCACCCAAACTCACCAATCGTCTCAGTCCCAAGTGTCCCTCCTTATGCCACATCCAGCTGTCGTTGTAGATAGGGTCATTCCAGGTTTCATCAGAGACACTGAAGGAATTGTAAAGAATTTCCCAGTTTTTTTGTTTTGTTTTTGAAATTCCTTTTTAGAGTGGGTTTGAGTTGATTCTCGCTGCCATGTTTATGTCAGTCTAGACACACTTGATTCCCTTACGGAGACATATC
Organism: Hyperoodon ampullatus; assembly: GCF_949752795.1. Classification (NCBI taxonomy): domain Eukaryota; kingdom Metazoa; phylum Chordata; class Mammalia; order Artiodactyla; family Ziphiidae; genus Hyperoodon; species Hyperoodon ampullatus. The sequence continues at coordinate 540,333 of NW_027640475.1, read as the reverse complement.
AATACATAGGTTTTAAGATTCTTACTAGTCAGATATATTCCTCTGCGGGAAATATGGGGTTTTGAATCACTTTCACTGAGGAAGGTGTAGGTCTTGTCTATTCCATAGTTGGTTTTTGGAACGGTACCTGTGCTTATATCAAACTTGGTTTTATGCATCACCCCACCTCTCCTTCCCTCTTAAGCAGGCATAAGAGTGTTTTCTAAATATGAGACACTGTTCTCTTTCCTAACTCAGTTCAAGTGTAGCCATGTTTATAGGATTTTCTTAAATGATACCTTATGATAAGTTTCTTTTTCTGTGTGACTTATTTCGCTTAGAATCATCGTACCTGAATACACCCCTTTTGCTGCTACTGGTCTTATGACATTGATTTCATGGCTGAGGGATATTCCATCGTACGTAAGTACCACAATTTTTTGACCCATTTTTATATTTCCTTGGATACTTAAGGTGTATCCAAGTTGAGGTCCTTGTAAGCAGTGCAGCCCTAAATTTTGGGGTGGCTCTGTCTTATTGATTTTCAGTTTTCTCAAGGTATATTCCCTAGACTGGAAGTGCCCTTGGCTCTGTAGCTCTGTTGTTTACTTGTTTTAGGGAACACAATGCACTCCTCCAGAGAGGCAGTTGGCAATTTACATCCCGCCCATCAGCATAACAAGGCTCCCTGTTCTCCAGGGCCTGTCTTGCCTTTCTGGTTTTTACACATTTTGTGGATGTCTCTTTTGACCGGAAGGAAGTGATACTTCTTTGTAGTGCAGATTTGCATTGCCCGCTTGCTTGCTTGGTCAAAAAGGGCGTATGCGTTTTCTCCTGAATATATTCAGGAGAAAACGCATACGCCCTTTTTGGCCAAGTGCATCATTGTCGAAGTTGTGCCCCTCTTCCTGTGCTTTAAAGGCGATTCCAACGTACCTCTTGAAATCTGTTTCCTGCTATTCTGCCTCGCTTTCAAGTCCGCCTCGTTGCCTTCCCTCAACAGATTTTTGGACGATAGTTGTCCTTTATTACTCGGCCAGTTTGTGAATTGCTGTGCCCCTGAGCTCCATTTTTCAACTCGTTTTTGGTGAGCTGACCGCAAGTCCAAAATTTTGGTTCAGGACCTATACTGGTTCCCGGTGGGTGGCTGAGACTTTGGTTAATTCTTCTTCCTGCCGGGAAATTACAGTGATATGTGTCCGTCCAAATGCCTAACAGCTACTCTCTCATTTGTTCTCCCTCTTCTCTTTCATCCTCTTCCAAATTGGAATCCTGTGCGAACCAGGAGGTTAAAGGGGCTGTCTCTCCAAGTTGGGAAGTTGATAGTAAAGCAGATGGAAAGTCAAACCGGAACACCAGGATAGGGACTATTCGTTGAGTTTTAGAAACCTTTTGTATTCACAGTGTGTCCGTTCTCTAGGTTTCCCGTACATGTTATAGCTGTAGTAATATTCCCCTCAACCTGGAGAGTTGGGACTCATGGAATGGGTGGCAAGCATTTGTGCTTTAAAGGGGCTGCATTTGCTCACCCAATCTCACCAATCGTCTCAGTCCCAAGTGTCCCTCCTTATGACACATCCAGCTGTCGTTGTATATAGGGTCATTCCAGGTTTCATCAGAGACCCTGAAGGAATTGTAAAGAATTTCCCAGTTTTTTTGTTTTGTTTTGAAATTCCTTTTTATAGTGGGTTTGAGCTGATTCTCACTGCCATGTTTATGCCAGTCTAGACACACTTGATTCCCTTACGGAGACATATCAATACATAGGTTTTAAGATTCTTACTAGTCAGATATATTCCTCTGCGGGAAATATGGGGTTTTGAGTCCCTTTCTGTGAGGAAGGTGTAGGTCTTGTCTATTCCATAGTTGGTTTTTGAAACGGTACGTGTGCCTATATCAAACTCTGGTTTTATGCATCACCCCACCTCTCCTTCCCCTTAAGCAGGCATAAGAGTGTTTTCTAAATCTGAGACACTGTTCTCTTTCCTAACTCAGTTCAAGTGTAGCCATGTTTACAGGATCTTCATAAGTGATATCTTATGATAAGTTTCTTTTTCTGTGTGACTTATTTCACTTAGAATCACCGAACCTGAATCCACCCATTTTGCTGCTACTGGTGTTATGACATTGATTTCATGGCTGAGGGATATTCCATCGTACGTAAGTACCACAATTTTTTGAACCATTTTTATATTTCCTGGGATATTTAAGGTGTACCCAAGTTGAGGTCCTTGTAAGCAGTGCAGCCCTAAATTTTGGGGTGGCTCTGTCTTATTGATTTTCAGTTTTCCCAAGGTATATTCCCTAGACTGGAAGTGCCCTTGGCTCTGTAGCTCTGTCCTTTCCTTGTTTTAGGGAACACAATGCACTCCTCCAGAGAGGCAGTTGGCAATTTACATCCCGCCGATCAGCATAACAAGGCTCCCTGTTCTCCAGGGCCTGTCTTTCCTTTCTGGTTTTTACACATTTTGTGGATGCCCCTTTTGACCGGTGGGAAGTGATACTTCTTTGTAGTGCAGATTTGCATTGCCCGCTTGCTTGCTTGGCCAAAAAGAGCGTATGCGTTTTCTCCTGAATATATTCAGGAGAAAATGCATATGCCCTTTTTGGCCAAGAGCATCATTGTCGAAGTTGTGCCCCTCTTCCTGTGCTTTAAAGGCGATTCCAACGTACCTCTTGAAATCTGTTTCCTGCTATTCTGCCTCGCTTTCAAGTCCGCCTCGTTGCCTTCCCTCAACAGATTTTTGGACGATAGTTGTCCTTTATTACTCGGCCAGTTTGTGAATTGCTGTGCCTCTGAGCTCCAATTTTCAACTCGTGTTTGGTGAGCTGACCGCAAGTCCAAAATTTTGGTTCAGGACCTATACTTGTTCCCGGTGGGTGGCTGAGACTTTGGTTAATTCTTCTTCCTGCCGGGAAGTTACAGTGATATATGCCCGTCAAAATGCCTAACAGCTACTCTCTCATTGGTTCTCCCTCTTCCCTTTCATCCTCTGCCAAATTGGCAACCTGTGCGAACCAGGAGGTTAAAGGGGCTGTCTCTCCAAGTTGGGAAGTTGGTAGTAAAGCAGATGTAAAGTCAAACCAGAGCACCAGGAGAGGGACTATTCGTTGAGTTTTAGAAACCTTTCGTATTCACAGTGTGTCCGTTTTCTAGGTTTCCCGTACATGTTATTGCTGTAGTAATATTCCCTTCAACCTGGAGAGTTGGGACCCATGGAATGGGTGCCAGGCATTTGTGCTTTAAAGGGTCTGCATTTGCTCACCCAATCTCACCAATCGTCTCAGTCCCAAGTGTCCCTCCTTATGCCACATCCAGCTGTCGTTGTAGATAGGGTCATTCCAGGTTTCATCAGAGACCCTGAAGGAATTGTAAAGAATTTCCCTGTTTTTTTTTGTTTTGTTTTTGAAATTCCTTTTTATAGTGGGTTTGAGCTGATTCTCGCTGCCATGTTTATGCCGGTCTAGACACACTTGACTCCCTTACGGAGACATATCAATACATAGGTTTTAAGATTCTTACTAGTCAGATATATTCCTCTGCGGGAAATATGGTGTTTTCAGTCCCTTTCATTGAGGAATGTGTAGGTCTTGTCTATTCCATAGTTGGTTTTTGGAACGGTACCTGTGCTTATATCAAACTCTGGTTTTATGCATCACCCCACCTCTCCTTCCCCCTTAAGCAGGCATAAGAGTGTTTTCTAAATGTGAGACACTGTTCTCTTTCCTAACTCAGTTCAAGTGTAGCCATGTTTAAAGGATCTTCATAAGTGATATCTTATGATAAGTTTCTTTTTCTGTGTGACTCATTTCACTTAGAATCATCGTACCTGAATCCACCCATTTTGCTGCTCCTGGTCTTATGACATTGATTTCAAGGCTGAGGGATATTCCATCATACGTAAGTACCACAATTTTTTGAACCATTTTTATATTTCCTGGTATATTTAAGGTGTACCCAAGTTGAGGTCCTTGTAAGCAGTGCAGCCCTAAATTTTGGGGTGGCTCTGTCTTATTGATTTTCAGTTTTCCCAAGGTATATTCCCTAGACTGGAAGTGCCCTTGGCTCTGTTGCTCTGTTGTTTACTTGATTTAGGGAACACAATGCACTCCTCCAGAGAGGCAGTTGGCAATTTACATCCCGCCCATCAGCATAACAAGACTCCCTGTTCTCCAGGGCCTGTCTTGCCTTTCTGGTTTTTACATATTTTGTGGAAGTCCCTTTTGACCGGTGGGAAGTGATACTTCTTTGTAGTGCAGATTTGCATTGCCTGCTTGCTTGCTTGGCCCATAAGGGCGTATGCGTTTTCTCCTGAATATATTCAGGGGAAAACGCATACGCCCTTTTTGGCCAAGTGCATCATTGTCGAAGTTGTGCCACTCTTCCTGTGCTTTAAAGGCGATTCCAACGTACCTCTTGAAATCTGTTTCCTGCTATTCTGCCTCGCTTTCAAGTCCGCCTCGCTGCCTTCCCTCAACAGATTTTTGGACGATAGTTGTCCTTTATTACTCGGCCAGTTTGTGAATTGCTGTGCCCCTGAGCTCCATTTTTCAACTCGTTTTAGGTGAGCTGACCGCAAGTCCAACATTTTAGTTCAGGACCTTTGCTGGTTCCCGGTGCGGGGCTGAGACTTTGGTTACTTCTTCTTCCTGCCGGGAAGTTAGAGTGATATGTGCCCGTCCAAATGCCTAACAGCTACTCTCTCATAGGTTGTCCCTCTTTCCTTTCACCCTCTGCCAAATTGGAAACCTGTGCGAACCAGGAGGTTAAAGGGGCTGTCTCTGCACCTTGGGAGATTGATAGTAAAGCAGATGGAAAGTCAAACCGGAGCACCAGGAGAGACACTATTCGTTGAGTTTTAGAAACCTTTCGTATTCACAGTGTGTCCGTTCTCTAGGTTTCCCGTACATGTTATAACTGTAGTAATATTCCCTTCAACCTGGAGAGTTGGGACCCATGGAATGGGTGCCATGCATTACTGCTTTAAAGGGTCTGCATTTGCTCACCCAATCTCACCAATCCTCTCAGTCCCAAGTGTCCAGCCTTATGCCACATCCAGCTGTCGTTGTAGATAGGGTCATTCCGGGTTTCATCAGAGACCCTGAAGAAATTGTAAAGAATTTCCCAGTTTTTTTGTTTTGTTTTTGATATTCCTTTTTATAGTGGGTTTGAGCTGATTCCCGCTGCCATGTTTATGCCAGTCTAGACACACTTGATTCCCTTACGGTGACATATCAATACATAGGTTTTAAGATTCTTACTAGTCAGATATATTCCTCTGCGGCAAATATGGGGTTTTGAGTCCCTTTCACTGAGGAAGGTGTAGGTCTTGTCTATTCCATAGTTGGTTTTTGGAACGGTACCTGTGCTTATATCAAACTCTGGTTTTATGCATCACCCCACCTCTCCTTCCCCCTTAAGCAGGCATAAGAGTGTTTTCTAAATGTGAGACACTGTTCTCTTTCATAACTCTGTTCAAGTGTAGCCATGTTTACAGGATCTTCATAAGTGATATCTTATGATAAGTTTCTTTTTCTGTGTGACTTATTTCACTTAGAATCATCGTACCTGAATCCACCCATTTTGCTGCTACTGGTCTTATGACATTGATTTCATGGCTGAGGGATAGTCCATCGTACATAAGTACCACAATTTTTGAACCATTTTTATATTTCCTGGGATATTTAAGGTGTACCCAAGTTGAGGTCCTTATAAGCAGTGCAGACCTAAATTTTGGGTTGGCTCTGTCTTATTGATATTCAGTTTTCCCAAGGTATATTCCCTAGACTGGAAGTGCTATTGGCTCTGTAGCTCAGTTCTTTACTTGTTTTAGGGAACACAATGTACTCCTCCAGAGAGGCAGTTGGCAATTTACATCCCGCCCATCAGCATAACAAGGCTCCCTGTTCTCCAGGGCCTGTCTTGCCTTTCTGGTTTTTACACATTTTGTGGATGTCCCTTTTGACCGGTGGGAAGTGATACTTCTTTGTAGTGCAGATTTGCATTGCCCGCTTGCTTGCTTGGCCAAAAAGGGCGTATGCGTTTTCTCCTGAATATATTCAGGAGAAAACGCATACGCCCTTTTTGGGCAAGTGCATCATTGTCGAAGTTGTGCCCCTCTTCCTGTGCTTTAAAGGCGATTCCAACGTACCTCTTGAAATCTGTTTCCTGCTATTCTGCCTCGCTTTCAAGTCCGCCTCGTTGCCTTCCCTCAACAGATTTTTGGACGATAGTTGTCCTTTATTACTCGGCCAGTTTGTGAATTGCTGTGCCCCTGAGCTCCATTTTTCTACTCGTTTTTGGTGAGCTGACCGCCAGTCCAACATTTTGGTTCAGGACCTTTGCTGGTTCCCGGTGGTGGGCTGAGACTTTGGTTAATTCTTCTTCCTGCCGGGAAATTACAGTGATATGTGCCCGACCAAATACCTAACAGCTACCCTCTCATTGGTTCTCCCTCTTCCCTTTCATCCTCTGCCAAATTGGAAACCTGTGCGAACCAGGAGGTTAAAGGGGCTGTCTCTCCAAGTTGGGAGGTTGATAGTAAAGCAGATGGAAAGTCAAACCGGAGCACCAGGAGAGGGACTATTCGTTGAGTTTTAGAAACCTTTCGTATTCACAGTGTGTCTGTTCTCTAGGTTTCCCGTACATGTTATAGCTGTAGTAATATTCCCTTCAACCTGGAGAGTTGGGACCCATGGAATGGGTGCCAGGCATTTGTGCTTTAAAGGGTCTGCATTTGCTCACCCAATCTCACCAATCCTCTCAGTCCCAAGTGTCCCTCCTTATGCCACATCCAGCTGTCATTGTAGATAGGGTCATTCCAGGTTTCATCAGAGACCCTGAAGGAATTGTAAAGAATTTCCCAGTTTTTTTGTTTTGTTTTTGATATTCCTTTTTATAGTGGGTTTGAGCTGATTCCCGCTGCCATGTTTATGCCAGTCTAGACACACTTGATTCCCTTACGGAGACATATCAATACATAGGTTTTAAGATTCTTACTAGTCAGATATATTCCTCTGCGGGAAATGTGGGATTTTGAGTCCCTTTCACTGAGGAAGGTGTATGTCTTGTCTATTCCATAGTTGGTTTTTGGAACGGTACCTGTGCTTATATCAAACTCTGGTTTTATGCATCACCCCACCTCTCCTTCCCCCTTAAGCAGGCATAAGAGTGTTTTCTAAATGTGAGACACTGTTCTCTTTCCTAACTCAGTTCAAGTGTAGCCATGTTTACAGGATCTTCATAAGTGATATCTTATGATAAGTTTCTATTTCTGTGTGACTTATTTCACTTAGAATCCTCGTACCTGAATCCACCCATTTTGCTGCTACTGGTCTTATGACATTGATTTCATGGCTGAGGGATATTCCATCGTACATAAGTACCACAATTTTTTGAACCATTTTTATATTTCCTGGGATATTTAAGGTGTACCCAAGTTGAGGTCCTTGTAAGCAGTGCAGCCCTAAATTTTGGGGTGGCATTGTCTTATTGATTTTCAGTTTTCCCAAGGTATATTCCCTAGACTGGAAGTGCCCTTGGCTCTGTAGCTCTGTTCTTTACTTGTTTTAGGGAACACAATGTACTCCTCCAGAGAGGCAGTTGGCAATTTACATCCCTCCCATCAGCATAACAAGGCTCCCTGTTCTCCAGGGCCTGTCTTGCCTTTCTTGTTCTTACACATTTTGTGGATGTCCCTTTTGACCGGTGGGAAGTGATACGTCTTTGTAGTGCAGATTTGCATTGCCCGCTTGCTTGCTTGGCCAAAAAGGGCGTATGCGTTTTCTCCTGAATATATTCAGGAGAATACGCATACGCCCTTTTTGGCCAAGGGCATCATTGTCGAAGTTGTGCCCCTCTTCCTGTGCTTTAAAGGCGAATCCAACGTACCTCTTGAAATCTGTTTCCTGCTATTCTGCCTCGCTTTCAAGTCCGCCTAGTTGCCTTCCCTCAACAGATTTTTGGACGATAGTTGTCCTTTATTACTCGGCCAGTTTGTGAATTGCTGTGCCCCTGAGCTCCATTTTTCAACTCGTTTTTTGTGAGCTGGCCGGAAGTCCAACAATTTGTTTCAGGACCTATGCTGGTTCCCGGTGGGGGGCTGAGACTTTGGTTAATTCTTCTTCCTGCCGGGAAGTTAGAGTGATATGTGCCCGTCCTAATGCCTAACAGCTACCCTCTCATTGGTTCTTCCTGTTCCCTTTCATCCTCTGCCAAATTGGCAACCTGTGCGAATCAGGAGGTTAAATGGGCTGTCTCTCCAAGTTGGGAGGTTGATAGTAAAGCAGTTGGAAAGTCAAACCAGATCACCAGGAGAGGGACTATTCGTTGAGTTTTAGAAACCTTTCGTATTCACAGTGTGTCCGTTCTCTAGGTTTCCCGTATATGTTATAGCTGTAGTAATATTCCCTTCAAGCTGGAGAGTTGGGACCCATGGAATGGGTGCCAGGCATTTGTGCTTTAAAGGGTCTGCATTTGCTCACCCAATCTCACCAATCCTCTCAGTCCCAAGTGTCCCTCCTTATGCCACATCCAGCTGTCATTGTAGATAGGGTCATTCCAGGTTTCATCAGAGACCCTGAAGGAATTGTAAAGAATTTCCCAGTTTTTTTGTTTTGTTTTTGAAATTCCTTTTTATAGTGGGTTTGAGATGATTCTCGCTGCCATGTTTATGCTAGTCTAGACACACTTGATTCCCTTACGGAGACATATCAATACAGAGTTTTTAAGATTCTTACTAGTCAGATATATTGCTCTGCGGGAAATATGGGGTTTTGAGTCCCTTTCACTGAGGAAGGTGTAGGTCTTGTCTATTCCATACTTGGTTTTTGGAACGGTACCTGTGCTTATATCAAACTCTGGATTTATGCATCACCCCACCTCTCCTTCCCCCTTAAGCAGGCATAAGAGTGTTTTCTAAATGTGAGACACTGTTCTCTTTCCTAACTCAGTTCAAGTGTAGCCATGTTTATAGGGCCTTCATAAGTGATATCTTATGATAAGTTTCTTTTTCTGTGTGACTTATTTCACTTAGAATCATCGTACCTGAATCCACTCATTTTGCTGCTACTGGTCTTATGACTTTTATTTCATGGTTGCGGGATATTCCATCGTACGTAAGTACCACAATATTTTGAACCATTTTTATATTTCCTGGGATATTTAATGTGTACCCAAGTTGAGGTTCTTGTAAGCAGTGCAGCCCTAAATTTTGAGGTGGCTCTTTCTTATTGATTTTCAGTTTTCCCAAGGTATATTCCCTAGACTGGAAGTGCCCTTGGCTCTGTAGCTCTGTTGTTTACTTGTTTTAGGCCACACAATGCATTCCTCCAGAGAAGCACTTGACAGTTTTTATCTCGCCCAACACCATAACAAGGCTCCCTGTTCTCCAGGGCCTGTCTTGCGTTTCTGGATTTTACACATTTTGTTGCTGTCCCTTTTGACCAGTGGGAAGTGATACTTCTTTGTAGTGCAGATTTGCATTGCCCGCTTACTTGCTTGGCCAAGAAGGGCGTATGCGTTTTCTCCTGAATATATTCAGGAGAAAACGCATACGCCCTTTTTGGCCAAGTGCATTATTGTCATAGTTTTGCCCCTGTTCCTGTGCTTTAAAGGCGATTCCAACGTACCTCTTGAAATCTGTTTCCTGCTATTCTGCCTGCCTTTCAAATCCGCCTCGTTTCCTTCCCTCAACAGATTTTTGGACGATAGTTGTCCTTTATTACTCTGCCAGTTTTTAAATTGCTGTGCCCCTGAGCTGCATTTTTCAACTCGTTTTTTGTGAGCTGAACGCAAGTCCAAAATTTTGGTTCAGTACCTATACTGGTTCCCGGTGGGTGGCTGAGACTTTTGTTAATTCTTCTTCCTGCCGGGAAATTAGAGTGACATGTGCCCGTCCAAATCCCTAACAGCTACTCTCTCATTGGTTCTTCCTCTTCCCTTTCATCCTCTGCCAAATTGGCAACCTGTGCGAACCAGCATTTTAAAGTGGCTGTCTCTTCAAGTTGGAAGACTGACAATAAAGCAGTTGTAAAGTGAAACCGCAGCACCAGGAGAGGGACTATTCTTTGAGGTTTAGAAACCTTTCGTATTCACAGTGTGTCCGTTCTCTAGGTTTTCCGTACATGTTTTAGCTGTAGTAATAGTTCCTTCAACCTGGAGAGTTGAGACCCATGGAATGGGTGCCACATATTATTGTTTTAAAGGGTCTGCATTTGCTCACCCTCTCTCACCAACCCTCTCAGTCCCAAGTGTCCAGCCGTATGCCACATCCCGTTGTCGTTGTAGATAGGGTCATTCCAGGTTTCATCAGAGACCCTGAAGGAATTGTAAAGAATTTCCCTGTTTTTTTTTTTTGTTTTTGAATTTCCTTTTCTACTGGGTTTGATCTGATTCTCGCTGCCATGTTTATGCCAGTCTAGACACACTTGATTCCCTTACGGAGACATATCAATACATAGGTTTTAAGATTCTTACTAGTAAGATATATTCTTCTGCGGGAAATATGGGGTTTTGAGTCCCGTTCACAGAGGAAGTAGTAGGTCTTGTCTATTCTGTATTTGGATTATGGAACCGTACCTGTGCTAATATCAAACTCTGGGTTTATTCATCACCCCACCTCTGCTTTCCCCTTAAGCATGCATAAGAGTGTTTTCTAAATATGAGACTCTGTTCCTTTTCCTAATTCATTCCATGTGTAGCCATGTTTATATACCCTTCATAAGTGATATCTTATGATAAGTTTATTTTTCTGTGTGACTTATTTCAGTTAGAATCATCGTACATGAATCCCGTCATTATGCTGCTACTGGCCTTATGACATTGACTTCATGGTTGAGGGATATTCCATCATACGTATGTACCACAATTTCTTTACCATTTTTGTCTTTCCTGGTATTTATAAGGTGTCCCGAAGTCGAGGTTCTTGTAAGCAGTGCTGCCATAAATTTTGGGGTGGCTGTGTCTTATTGATTTTCAATTTTCCCAAGGTATATTCCCGTGACTGGACGTGCCTTAGGTTGTGAAGCACTGTTGTTTACTTCTTTTTGGGAACACAATGCACTCCTCCAGAGTGGCTGTTGGCAATTTACATCCCACCCATCCGTATAACAAGGCTCACTGTTCTCCAGATCCTGTCTTGCCTTTCTTGTTTTTACACATTTTACGGATATCCCTTTTGACCAGTTGGAAGTGATACTTCTTTGTAGTGCAGATTTGCATTGTGCGGTTGCTTGGTTGGCCAAAATTGGCGTATGCGTTTTCTCCTGAATATATTCAGGAGAAAACGCATGTGCCCTTTATGGACAATTCCATAATTGTCGAAGTTGTGATGCTTTTCCTGTGTTTAAAGGCGATTCCAATGTACTTCTGGAAATCTGTTTCGTGCCCTTCTGCCTCATTTTCAAATCCGCCTCATGGCTTTCTCTCAACAGATTTTTGGAAGAGAGTAGTCCTTTATAACTCTGCAAGTTAGTGAATTGCTGTGCCCCTGAGCTCCATTTTTCAACTCGCGTTTTTTTGAGCTGACTGCCAATCCACAATTTTGCTTCAGGACCTATACTGGTTCCATTGGGGGGGCTGGCTCAGAGTTTGTTAATTCTTCTTCGTGACGGGAATTTAGAGTGACATGTGACCATCCAAATGTCTACAGCTACTCTCTAATTGTTTCTCCCTCTTCCCTTATATCCTCTACACCATGTGCCAACTGTGCGAACCAGGAGGTTATAGGTGCTGACTCTCCAATTTGGGAGATTGATACTAAAGCAGTTGGAATGTCAAACTGGTACACAAGGAGATAAAAAAATTAGTAGAGTTTTAGAAACCTTTCACCATCAGATGGTGTCCATTCTCTAGGTTTCCCATACATGTTATAACTGTAGTGATATTCCCTTCTACCTGGAGAGTTGGGACCCATGGAATGGGTGCCAGGTATTATTGCTTTAAACGGTCTGCATTTTCTCACCCAATCTCACCAATCCTCTCAGTCCCAAGTGACCAGCCTTATGCCACATCCAGCTGTCGTTGTAGATAGGGTCATTCTAAGTTTCATCAGAACCCCTGAAGGTATTGTGTAAGAATTTCACTGTTTATTTGTTTTGTTTTGAAATTCATTTTTATAGTGGGTTTGAGCTGATTCTCTCTGCCGTGTTTATGTCATTCTAGACATACTTAGTTACCTTATGGAGACATATCAATACATAGGTTTTAAGATTCTTACTAGTCAGATATACTACTCTGCGGGGAATAGGGGTGTTGAGCCCCGTTCAGTGAGGAAAGAGTAGGTCTTGTCTATTTTGTATTTGGATTATGCAACCGTACCTGTGCTAATATCAAACTCTGGTTTTATGCATCACCCCACCTCTCCTTTCCTCTTGAGCAGGCATAAGAGTGTTTTCTAAATGTGAGACTCTTCTCTTTCCTAATTCAGTTCATGTGTAGACATGTTTACAAGACCTTCATAAGTGATATCTTATGATAAATTTCTTTTTCTGTGTGACTTATTTCAGTTAGAATCATCGTACATGAATCCACTCATTATGCTGCTACTTGCCTTATCACATTGATTTCATGGCTGAGGGATATTCCATCGTACGTATGTACCACAATTTCTTTACTATTTTTGTCTTTACTGGGATATTTAAGGTGTCCCGAAGTCGAGGTTCTTGTAAGCAGTGCTGCCCTATATTTTGGGTTGGCTGTGTCTTATTGATTTTCAATTTCCCCAAGGTATATTCCCATGACTGGAAGTGCCTTTGGTTGTGAAGCTCTGTTGTTTAATTCTTTTAGGGAACACAATGCACTCCTCCAGAGTGGCTGTTGGCAATCTGCATCCCACCCATCAGCATAACAAGGCTCCCTGTTCTCTAGAGCCCCTCTTGCCTTTCTGGTTTTTACACATTTTACAGATATCCCTTTTGACTGGTGGGAAGTGATACTTCTTTGTAGTGCAGATTTGCATTGTGCGGTTGCTTGGTTGGCTAAAATGGGTGTATGCGTTTTCTCCTGAATATATTCAGGAGAAAACACATGCGCCCTTTATGGACAATTCCCTAATTGTCGAAGTTGTGATGCTTTCCCTGTGTTTAAAGGCGATTCCAATGTACTTCTGGAAATCTGTTTCGTGCAAATCTCCCTCATTTTCAAGTCCGCCTCATGGCTTTTCCTCAACAGATTTTTCGAAGAGAGTAGTCCTGTATAACTCTGCAAGTTAGTGAATTGCTGTGCCCCTGAGCTCCATTTTTCAACTTGTGTTTTTGTGAGCTGACCTTAAACCCACAATTTTGCTTCAGGACCTATACTAGTTATGGGGGTGGGGCAGGCTGAGAGTTTTGTTAATTCTTCTTCATGACGGGAAATTAGAGTGACATGTGGCCGTCCAAATGCCTACAGCTACTCTCTCATTGGTTCTCCCTCTTCCCTTATATCCTCTGCACAATGTGCCAACTGTGCGAACCAGGATGTTATAGGGGCTGACTCTCCAAGTTGGGAGATTGATATTAAAGCAGTTGGAATGTCAAGCTGCAGCACATGGAGAGAAAAAAATTAGTAGAGTTTTAGAAACCTTTCACCATCAGAGGGTGTCCATTCTCTAGGTTTCCCATACATGTTATAACTGTAGTGATAGTCCCTTCTACCTGGAGAGTTGGGAACCATGGAATCAGTGGCAGGCATTATTGCTTTAAAGCATCTGCATTTTCTCACCCAATCTCACCAATCCTCTCAGTCCCAGGTGAACAGCCTTATGCCACATCCAGCTGTTGTTGTAGATAGGGTCATTCCAAGTTTCATCAGAACCCCTGAAGGTGTTGTGTAAGAATTTCACTGTTTCTTTGTTTTGTTTTGAAATTCCTTTTTATAGTGGGTTTGAGCTGATTCTCACTGCCGTGTTTATGTCATTCTAGACACACTTGGTTCCCTTATGGAGACATATCAATACATAGGTTTTAAGATCCTTACTAGTCAGATATATTTCTCTGTGGGGAATAGGGGTGTTGAGTCCCATTCACTGAGGAAGGAGTCGGGCTTGTCTCTTCTGTATTTGGATTATGGAACGGTACCTGTGTTAATATCAAACTCTGGTTTTGTGTGTCTCCCCACCTCTCCTTCCCCCTTAAGCAAGCATAAGAGTGTTTTCTAAATCTGAGACTCTGTTCTCTTTCCTAATTCAGTTCATATGTAGCCAGGTTTACAGTCCCTTCATAAGTGATATCTTATATCAGAATGCACCATGGCCCTTGTCATAATAATGCTCCATGACCCCTGTCATCACAATGCTCCATTCCCTGGTTATCACAATGCTCCATGTCGCTTGTCATAACAATTCTCCACGTACTTGTCATCACAATGCTACATGACACTTCTCTTCACAAAGTTACATGCTCGTTTCATCACAATTCTCCATGCACTTGTCATTGCAATGTTCCATGACCCCTGTCATAGCAAGCTCCAAGTGTTTGTCATCACAATGCTTCACGACTTTATCATCTAAATTCTCAATGGCACTTTTCATCACAATGTTCCGTACCCTTGTCATCACAATGCTCCATGCCCTTGTCATCACAATGCTCCCTGACACCTATCATCACAATGCTTCATGCCCCTTGTCATTACAGTGCTCCATGATGCTCGTCATCACAATTACCCATGGTCTTCTCATCACAATGCTCCACGGTTTTGCCATCACAATGCTCCATGCCCTGGTCATCTCAAAGCTCAATGTCCCTTGTCCTCACAATTCTCCACGTCCTTGTCATCACAATTCTCCATGGCACTTCTCATCACAATGTTATATGCTCTTGTCATAACAATACTCCATGCACTTGTCATCGCAATGCTCCATGACCCCTGTCATAGGAAGCTCCATGCGCTTGTCATCACAATGTTTCAGGACATGGACATTAAAATTATCAATGGCCCTTGTCATCTCAATGCTCCATGCGCTTATCATCACAATGCTCCTTTACCTTTGTCACAACAATCCTCCATGACACTTGGCATCACAATGCTCCGTGCTATTGTCATCACAATGGAACATGACATATGTCATCACAATGCTCCCTGACACCTGTCTTCACAATACTCCATGACCTTGTCATCACAATGCTCCATGCCCTTGTCATCACAATGTGCCATGCCCACTGTCATCAAAATAATCCATGAAACTTGTCAGACCAAAGCTCCATGCCACCTTTCATCACAATGCTCCATGAACCCTGTCATCACAATGCACCATGCCCATCATCATAATGCTTCATGCTCTTGTCAGCACAATGAAATCAAAATGCTCCATGACCTCTGTCATCACAATGCTCCAAACCCTTGTGATCACAATGTTCCATAACACTTGTCATCACAATACCCCATGACGCTACTCATCACAATTATCCATGGACTTCTCATCACAATGCCCCATGACATTTGTCATCACAATGCGCAATACACATGTCATCACAATTCTCCCTGACTCTTGCCATCAGTATGCTCCCTGAACCCTTTCATGACAAGGCTCCATGCCTTTTTCATCACAATTATCCATGCCATTTTCATCACAATGCGCCAAGACCCCTTTAATCACAATGCTCCATGCCCTTGTCATCACAAAGCCCATGATGCATGTCATCAGAATGCTCCATGGCCTTCTCATCACAATGCTCCATGCCCTTGTCATCACAATGCTCCAAGACCCCTGTAATCACAATGGTCCATGCCCCTTTTCATCAGAATGCTCCATGAGACTTGTCATCACAAGGCTCCATGGTCTTCTCATCACAATGCTCCAGGACATTGTCATCAAAATGCTCCATTCCCTTATCATCACAATGCTCCATGACCCCTGTCATCACAATACTCCATGAACATTTTCAGCCCAATGCTCCATGACCTTCTCATCACAATGCTCCATGACCAATATCATCACAATGCTCCATGACCACAGTCATCACAACGCTCAATATCACCTGACAACACAATGATCCGGGACTCTTGTCATCACAATGTTCCATTCCCTAGTCATCACAATGCTCCATGACCCCCTGTCATCACAATACTCCATGAACATTTTCAGCCCAATGCTCCATGACACTTGTCATCACAATGATGCATGCCCTTGTCATCCCAATGCTCCATGACCCCTGTAATCACAATGCTCCGTGACGCTTGTCATCACAGTGCTCCATGACACCTGTCATCACAATGCTCCATGCCTTTGTCAGCAAAATGCTACATGACTTGTCATTACAATGTTCTATGCACTTGTCATCACAATACTCCATTACCATTGCCATCACAATCCTCCATGAACCTTGGGATCACATTGCTCCATGCCCTTGTCATCACAATGCTCCATGCTCCTTGAAATCAAAATGATCCATGACCTCTGTCATCACAATGCTCCAAACCCTTGTGATCACAATGTTCCATAACACTTGTCATCACAATGCTCCATGATGCCTGTCATCACAATACTCCATGCCCTTTTCATCACAATGCTCCATGACCTTTGTCATCACAATTCTCGATACACTTGTCATCACAATGCTCCCTGACACTTGTCGTCAGAATGCTCCTTGAACCCTGTCACAAAAAGGCTCCATGCCTTTTTCATCAAAATGCACCATGCCGTTTTCATCACAATGCTCCATGCCATTGTCATCAAAATACTCCACAAGCTTGTCATCAGAATGCTCCATGTCCCTTGTCATCACAATTTTCCATGCACTTGTCAGCACAATGCTCCCTGACCCTTGTCATCACAATGTTCCAAGCCATTGTCATCACAATGCTCCATTACCTTTGTCATCAGAATCCTCCATGACACTTGGCATCACAATGCTCCATGGCATTGTCATCACAATGGGCCATTACATATGTCATCACAATGCTCCCTGACACCTGTCTTCACAATAATGAATGACCTGGTCATCACAATGCTCCATGCCCTTGTCATCACAATGCGCCATTCCAACTGTCATCGCAATAAGCCATGAAACTTATTAGACCAATGCTCCATGCCCTTGTCATCACAATGCCCCATGCCCTTGTTATCACAATGCTCCATGACCCCTGTCATCACAATGCTCCGTGACTCCAGTCATCACAAGGCTTCATGACCTTTGTCATCACAATGGTCCATGCCCTTGTCATCAACAGTCTCTGTGACCTTTTTAACCACAATGCTTCATGAACTTTTCATCACAATGCTCTTTGACCCTTGTCATCACAATGCTCTATGCCTTTCTCAGCACAATGCTCCATGCCCTTGTCATTACAATCCTCCATGACCCATGGATCACTGTGTTCCATGCCCTTTTCATCACAATGATCCATGCCCACTCTCATCACAATAATCCATGAAACTTTTCAGACAAATGTTCCATGCCCTTGTCATCACAATGCTCCATTACCCCTGTCATAACAATGCTCCATGACCCCTGCCATCACAACGTTCCACGGCCTTGTCATCACATGGCTCCATGACCCTTGTCATCACAATGCTCCAAGACCCCTGTAATCACAGTGCTACATGCCCTTGTCATCACAAAGCTCCATGATGCATGTCATCACAATGCTCCATGCCCTTGCCATCACAATGCTCCATTACCCCTGTGATAACAATGCTCCATGACCCCTGCCATCAAGATGTTCCATGGCCTTGTCATCACAAGGCTCCATGACCCTTCTCATCACAATGCTCCAAGACCCCTGTAATCACAATGCTCCATGTCCCTTTTTATCTCAATGATCCATGAACCCTGTCATCACAATGCACCATGACCATCATCATAATGCTTCAGGCTATTGTCATCACAATGAAATCAAAATTCTCCATGACCTCTGTCATAACACTGCTCCAAACCCTGTGATCACAATATTCCATAACACCTGTCATCACAATGCCCCATGATGCTCGTCATCACAATTATCTATGGTCTTCTCATCACAATGCTCCATGACCTTTGTCATCACAGTGCTCAATACACTTGTCATCAAAATGCTCCCAGACACTTGTTCTCTGTATGCTCCTTGAACTCTGTCATGACAAGGCTCCATGCCTTTTTCATCACAATGATCCATGCCTTTTTCATCACAATGCTCCAAGACACCTGTAATTACAATGCTCCATGCCCTTGTCATCACAAAGCTCAATGACGCATGTCATCAGACTGCTCCTTGGCCTTCTCATCACAATGCTCCATGCCCTTGTCATCACAATTTTCCAAGACACTCTAATCACAATGCTCCATGCCCCTTTTCATCAGTATGCTCCATGAGACTTGTCTCACAAGGCTCCATGGTTTTCTCATCACAATGCTCCAGCACCTTGTCATCACAATGCTTCACGACCTTGTCATGAAAATTTTCAATGGCACTTGTCATCATAATGCTCCAAGCCCTAGTCATCACAATGCTCCATTATATTTGTCATCACAATCCTCCATTACATTTGGCATCACAATGCTCCATGCCATTGTCATCGCAATGGACCATGACATATGTCATCACAATGCTCCCTGACACTTGTCTTCACAATACTCCATGACCTTCTCATCACAATGCCCCATGCCCTTGTCATCACAATGCCCCATGCCCACTGTCATCACAATAATCTATTAAACTTGTCAGACCAATGCTCCATGCCCCTGTCATCACAATGCTCCATGCCCTTGTCATCACAATGCTCCATGACCCCTGTCATCACAATGCTCTGTGACTCCAGTCATCACAATGCTTCATAACATTTGTCATCACAGTGTTCCATGCCCACATCATCACAAGGCTCTGTGACCTTTGTAACCACAATACTCCATGAACTTTTCAACACAATACTCCGTGACCCTTGTCATCACAATGCTCCATGCCTTTGTCAGAACAATGCTCCATGACCCTTGTCATCACAATGTGCCACGTGATTTTCATCACAACGGTCCACAACCTTGTCATCGTAATGCTCCATAAACCTTGTAATCACAATGCTCCATGCACTTCTCATCAAAATGCTCTCTCAACAGAGATATCACAATGTTCCATCACTAGTCATCACAATACTCCCTCACCCCTGTAATCACAATGTTGCATGACCCCTGTCATCACAATGCTACATCCCCTTATCATCACAATGTTCCATGACCCCTGACATCACAATGTTCCATAACCCCTGTCATCAAAATGCTCCATGACCCTTTTCATCCCAAAGCTCCATGACCCCTGACATCACAATGTTCTATAACCCCTGTCATCAAAATGTTCCATTACACTTTTCATCAAATTGCTGCATGACCCTGTCATCAAAATGCTCCCTGCCCTTCTCATCACAATGCACCCCGCCCTTGACATCAAAATGCTCCATGACTTTTGTCATCACAAAGCTCCATAACCCTTGGAATCACAGTGTTCCATGAACCCTCTCATCACTTTGTTCCATGCCCTTGTCATCACAAAGCTCCATGACGCTTGTCAAAACAATGTTCGATGCCCTTCTCATCACAATGCTCCATGCCCTTGTCATTACAATCCTCCATGACCCATGGATCACAGTGTTCCGTGACCTTGTCATCACAATGCTCCATGCCCACTCTCATCACAATAATCCATGAAACTTTTCAGACCAATGCTCCATGCCCTTCTCATCACAATGCTCCATTACCCCTGTCATAACAATGCTCCATGACCACTGCCATCACAATGTTCCACACCATTGTCATCACAAGGCTCCATGACCCTTGTCATCACAATGCTCCAAGACCCCTGTAATCACAATGCTCCATGCCCTTGTCATCACAAAGCTCAATGACGCATGTCATCAGAATGCTCCATGGCCTTCTCATCACAATGCTCCTTGCCCTTGTCATCACAATGCTCCAAGACCCCTGTAATCACAATGCTCCATGCCCCTTTTCATCTCAATGCTCCATGAACCCTGTCATCACAATGCACCATGCCCATCACCATAATGCTTCAGGCTATTGTCATCACAATGAAATCAAAATGCTCCATGACCTCTGTCATCACAATGCTCCGAAACCTTGTGATCACAGTGTTCCATAAAACTTATCATCACAACACCCCATGACGCTCATCATCACAATTATCCATGGTCTTCTCATCACAATGCTCCATGAACTTTGTCATCACAATGCTCAATACACTTGTCATCACAATGCTCCGTGACACTTGTCGTCAGTATGCTCCTTGAACCCTGTCATGACAAGGCTCCATGCCTTTTTCATAACAATGATCCATGCCATTTTCATCACAATACTCCATGCCCTTGTCAGCACAAAGCTCCATGACGCATGTCATCAGAATGCTCCATGGCCTTCTCATCACAATGCTCCAAGACCCCTGTAATCACAATGCTCCATGCCCCTTTTCATCAGAATGTTCCATGAGAATTGTCATCACAAGGCTCCATGGACTTCCCATCACAATGCTCCAGGACCTTGTCATCACAGTGCTCAATTCCCTTCTCATTACAATGCTCCATGACCCCTGTCATCACAATACTCCATGAACATTTTCAGCCCAATGCTTCATGACCTTCTCATCACAATGCTCCATGACCCATATCATCACAATCCTCCATGACCACTGTCATCACAACACTCCATGACCCCTGACAACACAATGATCCGGGACTCTTGTCATCACAATGCTCCATTCCCTTGTCATCACAATGCTCCATGAACATTTTCAGCCCAATGCTCCATGACACTTGTCATCACAATGATCCATGCCCTTGTCATCCCAATGCTCCATGACCCCTGTAATCACAATGCTCCATGACGCTTATCATCACAGTGCTCCATGACCCTTATCATCACAATTCTCCATGCCTGTGTCATCAAAATCCTACATGACCTTGTCATCACAATGCTCCATGAGCTTGTCATAACAATACTCCATTACCATTTTCATCACAATCCTCCATGAACCTTGGGATCACATTGCTCCATGCCCTTGTCATCACAATGCTCCATGCTCCTTGAAATCAAAATGGTCCATGACCTCTGTCATCACAATGCTCCAACCCCTTGTGATCACAATGTTCCATAACACTTGTCATCACAACACTCCATGATGACTGTCATTACAATACTCCATGCACTTGTCGTCACAATGCTCCATGACCTTTGTCATCACAATTCTCAATACACTTGTCATCACAATGCTCCCTGACACTTGTCGTCAGAATACTCCTTGAACACAGTCATGAAAAGGCTCCATGCCTTTTTCATCAGAATGCTCCATGCCCTTTTCATCACAACGATCCAGGTCATTGTCATCACAATACTCCACAAGCTTGTCATCAGAATGCTCCATGATCATTGTCTTCAGAATGCTCCATGACCCCTGTCATCACAATGCTCCATACCCCTTGTCATTACAGTGTTCCATGACGCTCGTCATGACAATTATCCATGGTCTTCTCATCACAATGCTCCACAGTCTTGCCATCACAATGCTCCATGCCTTGGTCATCACGATGCTCCATGTCCCCAGTCATCACAATGCTCCATGACCCCTGTCATCACAATGCTCCATACACCTTGTCATTACAGTGCTCCATGACGCTCGTCATCACAATTATCCATGGTCTTCTCATCACAATGCTCCACGGTCTTGCCATCACAATGCTCCATGCCCTGGTCATCACAATGCTCCATGTCCCCTGTCATCACAATTCTCCACGTTCTTGGCATCACTATGCTCCATGATACTTCTCATCACAGTGTTACATGTTTTGTCATAACAATTCTCTATGCACTTGTCATCGTAATGCTCCATGACCCCTGTCATAGCAAGCTCCATGTGATTGTCATCACAATGCTTCATGAACATGTCATCAAAATTCTCAATGGCCCTTGTTATCACAATGCGCCATGACCCTTGTCATCACAATGCTCCAAGCCCTTGTCATCAAAATGCTCCATTACCTTTGTCATCACAATCCTCCATGACACTTGGCATCACAATGCTCCATTCCATTGTCATTGCAATAGACCATGACATATGTCATCACAATGCTCCCTGACACCCTTCTTCACAATACTCCATGACCTTCTCATCACAATGCTCCATGCCCTTGTCATCACAATGCGCCATGCCCACTGTCATCACAATAATCCATGAAACTTGTCAGAAAAATGCTCCATGACCCTGTCATCACAAGGCTCCATGCCCTTTCATCACAATGCTCTATGACCCCTGTCATCACAATGCTCTGTGACTCCAGTTATCACAATGCTTCATGACCTTTGTCATCACAATGGTCCATGCCCTCGTCATCACAAGACTCTGTGACCTTGGTGACCACAACACTCCATGAACATTTCATCACAATGCTCGGTGACCCTTGTCATCACAATGCTCCATGCCTTTGTCAGCACATTACTCCATGACACATGGCATCAAATGTGCCATGCGCTTGTCATCACAATGCTCCACATCGCTGTCATCACAATGCTCCACAAAACTTGTCATCACAATGCTCCATGCGTTTGTCAGCACAATGATCCATGACCCATGTCATCACAATGTGCCCTGCGTTTCTCATCACAATGCTCCACAGCCTTGTCATCACAATGCTCCATGCACCTCTCAACAAAATGCTCTCTCACCACTGATATCACAGTGTTCCACCACTAGTCAACACAATACTCCCTCCACCCTGTCATCCCAATGTTCCATGACCCTTGTCACAACAATGCTACATGCTCTTATCATCACAATGCTCCATGACCCTTTTCATCACAATGCTCCATGACCCCTAACATCACAATGTTCCATAAACACTGTCATCAAAATGTTCCATGACCCTTTTCATCCAATTGCTCCATAACCCTGTCATCACAATGCTCCCTGCCCTTCTCATCACAATGCACCACGCTCTTGTCATCAAAATGCTCCATGGCCTATGTCATCACAAAGCTCCATGACCCTTGGAATCACAATGCTCCATGCCATTGTCATCACAAAGCTCCATGAAACCTCTCATCACATTGCTCCATGCCATTGTCATCACAAAGCTCCATGACGCTTGTCATCACAATGCTCCATGCCCTTGTCATTGCAATCCTCCATGACACATGTATCACTGTGTTCCGTGCCCTTGTCATCACAATGCTCCATGCTCACTCTCATCACAATAATCCATGAAACTTTTCAGACCAATGCTCCATGCCCTTGTCATCACAATGCTCCATTACACCTGTCATAACAATGCTGCATGACCCCTGCCATCACAATGTTCTACGGCCTTGTCATCACAAGACTCCATGGCCCTTGTCATCACAATGCTCCAAGACCCCTGTAATCACAATGCTCCATGCCCATGTCATCACAAAGCTCCCTGACGCATGTCATCAGAATGCTCCATGGCCTTCTCATCACAATACTCCATGCCCTTGTCATCACAATGCTCCAAGACCCTTGTTATTACAATGATCCATGCCTCTTTGCATCTCAATGCTCCATGAACCCTGTCATCACAATGCACCATGCCCATCATCATAATGCTTCATGCTATTGTCATCACAATGAAATCAAAATTCTCCATGACCTCTCTCATCACAATGCTCCAAACCCTTGTGATCACAATGTTCCATAACACTTGTCATCACAACGCCCCATGACGCTGGTCATCACAATTATCCATGGACTTCTCATCACAATGCTCCATGACCTTTGTCATCACAATTCTCAATACACTTGTCATCACAATGCTCCCTGATACTTGTCATCAGTATGCTCATTGAACCCTGTCATGACAAGTCTCCATGCCTTTTTCATCACAATGATCCATGCCCTTTTCATCACAATGCTCCATGCCATTGTCATCACAATACTCCACAAGCTTGTCATCAGAATGCTCCGTGACACTTTTCATCTCAATGATCCATGGGCCCTGTCATCACAATGCTCCATGACACCTGTCATCACAATGCTCCATGCCCCTTGTCATTACAGAGCTCCATGATGTTCGTTATCACAATTATCCATGGTCTTCTCATCACAGTGCTCCACGGTCTTGCCATCACAATGCTCCATGCCCTGGTCATCACAATGCTCCATGTCCCCAGTCAACACAATGCTCCATGACCCCTGTCATCACAATGCTCCATACCGCTTGTCATTACAGTGCTCCATGACACTCGTAATCACAATTGTCCATGGTCTTCTCATCACAATGCTCCACGCCATTGTCATCAAAATGCTCCATGACCCTTGTCATCACAATGCTCCATGACCACTGTCATAACAATGCTCCATGACCCCTGTCATCACAAGGCTCCATACCACTTGTCATTACAGTGCTCCATGACGCTCCTCATCACAATTATCCATGGTCTTCTCATCACAATGCTCCACGGTCTTGTCATCACAGTGCTCCATGCCTTGGGCATCACAATGCTCCATGTCCCCGGTCATCACAATGCTCCATGACCACTGTCATCACAATGCTCTATACCCCTTGTCATTACAGTGCTCCATGACCCTCGTCATCACAATTATCCATGATCTTCTCATCACAGTGCTCCACGACCTTGCCATCACAAGGCTCCATGCCCTGGTCATCACAATGCTCCATGTCCCCAGTCATCACAATGCTCCATGTCCCCGGTCATCACAATGCTCCATGACCACTGTCATCACAATGCTCTATACCCCTTGTCATTACAGTGCTCCATGATGCTCGTCATCACAATTATCCATGGTCTTCTCATCACAGTGCTCCACGGTCTTGCCATCACAATGCTCCATGCCCTGGTCATCACAATGCTCCATGTCCCCTGTCATCACAATTCTCCACGTTCTTGGCATCACTATGCTCCATGATACTTCTCCTCACAGTGTTACATGTTTTGTCATCACAATTCTCTATGCACTTGTCATCGCAATGCTCCATGACCCCTGTCATAGCAAGCTCCATGTGATTGTCATCACAATGCTTCATGAACATGTCATCAAAATTCTTAATGGCCCTTGTTATCACAATGCTCCATGACCCTTGTCATCACAATGCTCCAAGCCTTTGTCATCAAAATGCTCCATTACCTTTGTCATCACAATCCTCCATGACACTTGGCATCACAATGCTACATTCCATTGTCATTGCAATAGACCATGACATATGTCATCACAATGCTCCCTGACACCCTTCTTCACAATACTCCATGACCTTCTCATCACAATGCTCCATGCCCTTGTCATCACAATGCGCCATGCCCACTGTCATCACAATAATCCCTGAAACTTGTCAGAAAAATGCTCCATGACCCTGTCATCACAATGCTCCATGCCCTTTCATCACAATGCTCTATGACCCCTGTCATCACAATGCTCCGTGACTCCAGTCATCACAATGCTTCATGACCTTTGTCATCACAATGGTCCATGACCTCGTCATCACAAGGCTCTGTGACCTTTGTGACCACAACACTCCATGAACATTTCATCACAATGCTCGGTGACCCTTGTCATCACAATGCTCCATGCCTTTGTCAGCACATTACTCCATGACACATGGCATCAAATGTGCCATGCGCTTGTCATCACAATGCTCCACATCGTTGTCATCACAATGCTCCATAAACCTTGTCATCACAATGCTCCATGCGTTTGTCATCACAATGTTCCATGACCCATGTCATCACAATGTGCCCTGAGTTTCTCATCACAATGCTCCACAGCTTTGTCATCACAATGCTCCATGCACCTCTCATCAAAATGCTCTCTCACCACTGATATCACAATGTTCCATCACTAGTCAACACAATACTCCCTCCACCCTGTCATCCCAATGTTCCATGACGCTTGTCACAACAATGCTACATGCTCTTATCATCACAATGCTCCATGACCCCTGACATCACAATGTTCCATAACCCCTGTCATCACAATGCTCCATGACCCTTTTCATCACAATGCTCCATGACCCCTAACATCACAATGTTCCATAAACACTGTCATCAAAATGTTCCATGACCCTTTTCATCCAATTGCTCCATGACCCTGTCATCACAATTCTCCCTGCCCTTCTCATCACAATGCACCACGCCCTTGTCATCAAAATGCTCCATGGCCAATGTCATCACAAAGCTCCATGACCCATGGAATCACAATGCTCCATGCCATTGTCATCACAAAGCTCCATGAAACCTCTCATCACATTGCTCCATGCCGTTGTCATCACAAAGCTCCATGACGCTTGTCATCACAATGCTCCATGCCCTTGTCATTGCAATCCTCCATGACACATGTATCACTGTGTTCCGTGCCCTTGTCATCACAATGCTCCATGCTCACTCTCATCACAATAATCCATGAAACTTTTCAGACCAATGCTCCATGCCCTTGTCATCACAATGCTCCATTACACCTGTCATAACAATGCTCCATGACCCCTGCCATCACAATGTTCTACGGCATTGTCATCACAAGACTCCATGACCCTTGTCATCACAATGCTCCAAGACCCCTGTAATCACAATCCTCCATGCCCATGTCATCACAAAGCTCCCTGACGCATGTCATCAGAATGCTCCATGGCCTTCTCATTACAATACTCCATGCCCTTGTCATCACAATGCTCCAAGACCCTTGTTATTACAATGATCCATGCCTCTTTGCATCTCAATGCTCCATGAACCCTGTCATCACAATGCACCATGCCCATCATCATAATGCTTCATGCTATTGTCATCACAATGAAATCAAAATTCTCCATGACCTCTCTCATCACAATGCTCCAAACCCTTGTGATCACAATGTTCCATAACACTTGTCATCACAACGCCCATGACGCTGGTCATCACAATTATCCATGGACTTCTCATCACAATGCTCCATGACCTTTGTCATCACAATTCTCAATACACTTGTCATCACAATGCTCCCTGACACTTGTCATCAGTATGCTCATTGAACCCTGTCATGACAAGTCTCCATGCCTTTTTCATCACAATGATCCATGCCCTTTTCATCACAATGCTTCATGCCATTGTCATCACAATACTCCACAAGTTTGTCATCAGAATGCTCCGTGACCCTTGTCATCTCAATGATCCATGGGCCCTGTCATCACAATGCTCCATGACACCTGTCATCACAATGCTCCATGCCCCTTGTCATTACAGTGCTCCATGATGTTCGTTATCACAATTATCCATGGTCTTCTCATCACAGTGCTCCACGGTCTTGCCATCACAATGCTCCATGCCCTGGTCATCACAATGCTCCATGTCCCCAGTCATCACAATGCTCCATGTCCCCGGTCATCACAATGCTCCATGACCACTGTCATCACAATGCTCTATACCCCTTGTCATTACAGTGCTCCATGATGCTCGTCATCACAATTATCCATGGTCTTCTCATCACAGTGCTCCACGGTCTTGCCATCACAATGCTCCATGCCCTGGTCATCACAATGCTCCATGTCCCCTGTCATCACAATTCTCCACGTTCTTGGCATCACTATGCTCCATGATACTTCTCCTCACAGTGTTACATGTTTTGTCATCACAATTCTCTATGCACTTGTCATCGCAATGCTCCATGACCCCTGTCATAGCAAGCTCCATGTGATTGTCATCACAATGCTTCATGAACATGTCATCAAAATTCTTAATGGCCCTTGTTATCACAATGCTCCATGACCCTTGTCATCACAATGCTCCAAGCCTTTGTCATCAAAATGCTCCATTACCTTTGTCATCACAATCCTCCATGACACTTGGCATCACAATGCTACATTCCATTGTCATTGCAATAGACCATGACATATGTCATCACAATGCTCCCTGACACCCTTCTTCACAATACTCCATGACCTTCTCATCACAATGCTCCATGCCCTTGTCATCACAATGCGCCATGCCCACTGTCATCACAATAATCCCTGAAACTTGTCAGAAAAATGCTCCATGACCCTGTCATCACAATGCTCCATGCCCTTTCATCACAATGCTCTATGACCCCTGTCATCACAATGCTCCGTGACTCCAGTCATCACAATGCTTCATGACCTTTGTCATCACAATGGTCCATGACCTCGTCATCACAAGGCTCTGTGACCTTTGTGACCACAACACTCCATGAACATTTCATCACAATGCTCGGTGACCCTTGTCATCACAATGCTCCATGCCTTTGTCAGCACATTACTCCATGACACATGGCATCAAATGTGCCATGCGCTTGTCATCACAATGCTCCACATCGTTGTCATCACAATGCTCCATAAACCTTGTCATCACAATGCTCCATGCGTTTGTCATCACAATGTTCCATGACCCATGTCATCACAATGTGCCCTGAGTTTCTCATCACAATGCTCCACAGCTTTGTCATCACAATGCTCCATGCACCTCTCATCAAAATGCTCTCTCACCACTGATATCACAATGTTCCATCACTAGTCAACACAATACTCCCTCCACCCTGTCATCCCAATGTTCCATGACGCTTGTCACAACAATGCTACATGCTCTTATCATCACAATGCTCCATGACCCCTGACATCACAATGTTCCATAACCCCTGTCATCACAATGCTCCATGACCCTTTTCATCACAATGCTCCATGACCCCTAACATCACAATGTTCCATAAACACTGTCATCAAAATGTTCCATGACCCTTTTCATCCAATTGCTCCATGACCCTGTCATCACAATTCTCCCTGCCCTTCTCATCACAATGCACCACGCCCTTGTCATCAAAATGCTCCATGGCCAATGTCATCACAAAGCTCCATGACCCATGGAATCACAATGCTCCATGCCATTGTCATCACAAAGCTCCATGAAACCTCTCATCACATTGCTCCATGCCGTTGTCATCACAAAGCTCCATGACGCTTGTCATCACAATGCTCCATGCCCTTGTCATTGCAATCCTCCATGACACATGTATCACTGTGTTCCGTGCCCTTGTCATCACAATGCTCCATGCTCACTCTCATCACAATAATCCATGAAACTTTTCAGACCAATGCTCCATGCCCTTGTCATCACAATGCTCCATTACACCTGTCATAACAATGCTCCATGACCCCTGCCATCACAATGTTCTACGGCATTGTCATCACAAGACTCCATGACCCTTGTCATCACAATGCTCCAAGACCCCTGTAATCACAATCCTCCATGCCCATGTCATCACAAAGCTCCCTGACGCATGTCATCAGAATGCTCCATGGCCTTCTCATTACAATACTCCATGCCCTTGTCATCACAATGCTCCAAGACCCTTGTTATTACAATGATCCATGCCTCTTTGCATCTCAATGCTCCATGAACCCTGTCATCACAATGCACCATGCCCATCATCATAATGCTTCATGCTATTGTCATCACAATGAAATCAAAATTCTCCATGACCTCTCTCATCACAATGCTCCAAACCCTTGTGATCACAATGTTCCATAACACTTGTCATCACAACGCCCATGACGCTGGTCATCACAATTATCCATGGACTTCTCATCACAATGCTCCATGACCTTTGTCATCACAATTCTCAATACACTTGTCATCACAATGCTCCCTGACACTTGTCATCAGTATGCTCATTGAACCCTGTCATGACAAGTCTCCATGCCTTTTTCATCACAATGATCCATGCCCTTTTCATCACAATGCTTCATGCCATTGTCATCACAATACTCCACAAGTTTGTCATCAGAATGCTCCGTGACCCTTGTCATCTCAATGATCCATGGGCCCTGTCATCACAATGCTCCATGACACCTGTCATCACAATGCTCCATGCCCCTTGTCATTACAGTGCTCCATGATGTTCGTTATCACAATTATCCATGGTCTTCTCATCACAGTGCTCCACGGTCTTGCCATCACAATGCTCCATGCCCTGGTCATCACAATGCTCCATGTCCCCAGTCATCACAATGCTCCATGACCCCTGTCATCACAATGCTCCATACTGCTTGTCATTACAGTGCTCCATGACACTCGTAATCACAATTGTCTATGGTCTTCTCATCACAATGCTCCATGCCCTTGTCATCAAAATGCTCCATGACCATTGTCATCACAATGCTCCATGACCACTGTCATAACAATGCTCCATGACCCCTGTCATCACAAGGCTCCATACCACTTGTCTTTACAGTGTTCCATGATGCTCCTCATCACAATTATCCATGGTCTTCTCATCACAATGCTCCACCGTCTTGCCATCAGAGTGCTCCATGCCTTGGACATCAAAATGCTCCATGTCCCCGGTCAACACAATACTCCCTCACCCCTGTCATCACAATATTCCATGACCCTTGTCACAACAATGCTACATGCCTTTATCATCACAATGCTCCATTCCCCTGACATCACAATGTTCCATAACCCCTGTCATCACAATGCTCCCTGCCCTTCACAACAGAATGCACCGCCCCCCTGTCATCAAAATGCTCCATGACCTTTGTCATCACAAAGCTCAATGACCCTTGTCATCACAATGCTGCATGCCATTGTCATCACAATGCTCCATGAACCCTCTCATCAAATTGTTCCATGCCCTTGTCATCACAGGCTCCATGATGCTTTTCATCACAATGCTCGATGCCATTCTTATCACAATGCTCCATGCGCTTCTCATTACAATCCTCCATGACCCATGTATCACAGTGTTCCATGCCCTTGTCATCACAATGCTCCTTGCCCCCTCTCATCACAATAATCCACGAAACTTTTCAGACCAATGCTCCATGCCCTTGTCATCACAATGCTCCATTACCCCTGTCATAACAATGCTCCATGACCCCTGCCATCACAATGTTCCACAGCCTTGTCATCACAAGGCTCCATGACCCTTGTCATCACAATGCTCCAAGACCCCTGTAATCACAATGCTCCATGCCCTTGTCATCACAAAGCTCAATGATGCATGTCAACAGAATGCTCCATGGCCTTCTCATTCACGATGTTCCATGCCTTTGTCATCACAATGCTCCAAGACTCCTGTAATCGCAATGCTCCATGCCCCTTTTCATCTCAATGCTCCATGAACCCTGTCATCACAATGCACCATGCCCATCATCATAATGCTTCAGGCTATTGTCATCACAATGAAACCAAAATGCTCCATGACCTCTGTCATCACAATGCTCCAAATCCTTGAGATCAATATGTTCCATAACACTTATCATCACAACACCCCATGACGCTCGTCATCACAATTATCCATCGTCTTCTCATCACAATGCTCCATGACCTTTGTCATCACAATACTCAACACCCTTGTCATCACAATGCTCCCTGACACTTGTTGTCAGTTTGCTCCTTGAACCCTGTCATGACAAGGCTCCATGCCTTTTTCATCACAATGATCCATGCCCTTTTCATCACAGTGCTCCAAGACCGCTGTAATCACAATGCTCCATGCCCTTGTCCTCACAAAGCTCCATGATGCATGTCATCAGAACACTCCATGGCCTTCTCATCCCAATGCTCCATGCCCTTGTCATCACAATGCTCCAAGACCCCTGTAATCACAATGCTCCATGGCACTTTTCATCAGAATGCTCCATGAGACTTGTCATCACAAGGCTCCATGGTCTTCTCATCACAGTGCTCCAGTACCTTGTCATCACAATGCTCCATGACCCCTGTCATCCCAGTACTCCATGGACATTTTCAGCCCAATGCTCCACGACCTTCTCATCACAATGCGCCATGACCCCTGTCATCACAATGCTCCATGACCACTGTCATCACAACGCTCCATGAACCCTGACAACACAATGATCCGGGACTCTTGTCATTAAAATGCTCCATGACCATTGTCATCACAATGATCCATGTGCTTGTCATCCCAATGCTCCATGACCCCTGTAATCACAATGCTCCGTGATGCTTCTCATCACAGTGCTCCATGAACCTTTTCATCATAATGCTCCTTGCCTTTGTCAACAAAATGGTACATAATCTTGTCATCACAATTCTCCATGCGCTTGTCATCACAATCCTCCATGACCATTGGGATCACATTGCTTCATGCCCTTGCCATCTCTCTCTTTCCTTTCTGGATTTTACAGATATTCGGATGTCCCTTTTGACCGGTGGTAAGTGACAATTCTTTGTAGTGTGGATTTGTATTGCGCGCTTGCTTGATTGGCCAAAAAGGGCGTATGCGTTTTCTTCTGAATATATTCAGGAGAAAAGGCATACGCCCTTTTTGGCCAAGTGCATCTCTGTCCAAGTTGGGATGCTTTTCCTGTGCTTTAAAGGCGATTCCAATTTACCTCTTGAAATATGTTTTGTGCAATTCTGCCTCATTTTCAAGTCCGCTTCATTGCCTTCCCTCAACAGATTTTTGGAAGAGAGTAGTCCTTTATAAGTCTGCAGGTTTGTGAATTGCTGTGCCCCTGAGCTCCAATTTTCAAATCCCATCTTTGTGAGCTGGCCGCAAATCCACAATTTTGCTTCAGGACCTATACTGGTTCCAGGGGTCGCTATATTGGTTCCCTGTGGGTGGTTGAGGCTTTGGTTAATTCTTCTTCCTGCCGGGAACTTAGAGTGACATGTGCCCGTCCAAATGCCTACATCTACTCTCTGATTGGTTCTCCCTCTTCCCTTTCATCCTCTGCACAATTAGCAAACTGTGCGAACCAGGAGGTTATAGGGGCTGACTCTCCTAAGTTGGGAGATTGATAGTAAAGCAGTTGGAATGCCAAAGTGGAGCACAAGGAGAGGAAAAATTAGGAGAGTTTTAGAAACCTTTCGCCATCACAGGGTGTCCATTTTCTAGGTTTCCCATATATGTTATAATTGTAGTGATATACCCTTCTACCTGGAGATTTGGGACACATGGAATGGTGGCATGCATTACTACTTTAAAAGGTCTGCATTTTCTCTCCCAATCTCACCAGTCCTCTCAGTCCCAAGTGTCCAGCCTTATGTCTCATCCAGCTGTCTTTGCAGATAGGGTCATTCCAGGTTTCATCAGAAACCCTGAAGGAATTGTGTAAGAATTTCACTGTTTTTTGGGGTTTTTTTGAAATTCATTTTTATAATGGGGTTGAGCTGATTTTCACTGACGTGTTTATGCCAGTCTAGACACAATTGATTCCCTTACGGAGACATATCAATACATAGGTTTTAAGATTCTTAGTAGTCAGATATATTCCTCTGTGGGGCATAGGGGTGTTGAGTCCCGTTCACTGAGGATGGTGTAGGTCTTGTCTATTCTGTATTTGGTTTATGGAATGGTACCTGTGCTAATATCAAACTCTGGTTTTATGCATCACCCCACCTCTCCTTTCCCCTGAAGCAGGCATAAGAGATTTTTGCTAAATGTGAGACTCTGTTCTCTTTCCTAATTCAGTTCATGTGTTGTGATATTGACATTCCCTCTATAAGTGATATCTTATGATAAGATTATTTTTCTGTGTGACTAATTTCCCTTAAAATCATCATACCTAAATCCACTCTTTATGCTGCTACTGGCCTTATATACATTGATTTCACGTCTGAGTGATATTCCGTTGTACAAAATTACCACAAGTTCTTTATGCATTTCTCTTTTTCCTGGGATATTTTAGGTGTACCAAAGTTGAGGTTCTTGTATGCAGAGCAGCCCTAAACTTTGGGGTGCCTGTGTCTTATTGACATTTAGTCTTCCCAAGTTATATGTCCATGAGTTGAAGTCCCCTTGCTCCGGGGCTTTGTATTTTAGATGTTTTAAAAACAGCATACACTTCTTCAGAGTGGCTCTTGGATATTTATACCCCACCCATCAGCGTGACTAGGCTCCCTGTTTTCCATGGCCTCTCCTGCATTTCTGGTTTGTACACATTTTTTGGATGGCCTTTCTGAGCAGTGGAAATTGAGACTTCTTTGTTGTGCGGATTTGCATTTCCCTCTTGCTTGGTTGGCCAAAAACTCTGCATGTGTTTTTTTCCTGAAGATATTCACGAAAAAAACGCATACACCCTTTTGCCCAACCGCATCATTTTAGAAATTCTGCTGCTTTTCATATGCTTTAAATGTGAGTACAATCTACCTTTTGAAATCTGTTTCCTGCAATTCTGCCTCTCATTCAGATCCTCTTCGTTACCTTACCTGAATATATTTTTGGACGTTGGTTATCATTTATATCTTTGCAGGTCTTTGAATTGTCTGCTCCTGAGCTCCATTTTGCAACTCGCTTTTTTTGTGTGCTGGCCGCCAAACATTTGGATTACTTCTGGCCCTATTCTGGTTCTGGGGAGGCAGGCTGAGCCTTTGGTTAATTCTTCTTCCTAATGGGAAATTAGAGTGACATGTGCCTGTCAAAAGTCCTACAGCTAATCTCTCATTGGTTCCCCCTCTTCCCATTTATCCTCTGCACAAATTGCAAACTGTGTGAAGCAGGAGGTTAAAGGTGCTGATTCTCCAAGTGGGGAGATTGTTAGTAATGTGGCTGGAATGGCGATCCCCAGCACCGGGAGATCAAAAATGAGGTGCATTTTAGACACCTTTGCTGAGCACACGGTGTACATTCATCTCGGTTTCCCAGGCATGTTTTCGCTGTCAGAAGATTCCCTTGAACCTGCAGATTTGGGACCCATGGAATGGGTACCAGGCAGTATTACTTTAAAAGGTCTGCATTTCCTCACCCAGCCTCTCTAACATCTCTTAGCGTGCATAGATTCCAGCCTTATATAATCATCCTGCTGTGGGTCTACATGTGTTCAATCCATGTTACATCGTAGCCCTTCAACAAAAGTTGTAAGAATTTTTGCCTGTCTCACTGTTTTTATAAATAGTTTTAAATTTATTTTTATATTGGTTACAGCTGATTTTCAAAGCTCTGTTTTTTGCTGCTGTACATCCACTTGATTCATGTACTGTGAGACAACAATAACTTCTTTTTCAGATGCTTACCAGTCATATGTATTATTTTCCAGTGACTTGAGTGGGCTGAGTGCAGTTCTTTGAGGTACCGTGTAGGCCTTGTCAGTTATTCAATTTGGTACTTGGAATGGTATCTTTGCTAATTTCAACCTCCTGGATAATACCTCACCATTCCCCACCTTTCCCATTTAGCAGCCTTATGTCTATTTTCTACATATTTGACTATGTTTCTGTTTTGTAATTTATTTCATGTGTAGCCATTTTTGATTCCACCTTTAAGTGACATCTTATGATATGTGTCTTTTTCTTTCTGACATATGTCACTTAGAATGATCGTATGTAACTCCTCCAGAGTTGTTACAACTGGCCTTATTTCATTGATTTCTGGATGAGTAATATTCCACTCTACATAAGTACCCCATCTCTTTTATCCATTTTATCCTTCCAGGGACATTTAGGTTATATCCAAGTTGAGGCCCTTTTTAACAGAGAGGTGGTAAACGTTCGGGTGCCTGTTTTCTGTCGATTTTTGTTTTTCCCAAGGTACACGCCCATGAGTGCAAGTGCCCTATGCTCTGTAGCTCATTTTTTAGATGTTTTAGCAAACACAATACACTTCTCCAGAGTGGCCGTTGGCAAATTACATTTCCACTATCAGCCTCACAGGGCTCCCTTTTCTCCTCGCCCTGTACTGCATTTCTGGTGTTTACACTTTATGTTAATGGCCCTTCTGACTGATGTGAAGTGATACATTTTGTGATATTGATTTCCAGTGCCCACCTGTTGGGTTGGATAAAAAGTGTGTATGGCCTTTACTTGAATATATTCAGAAAAAAATGCATACACCCTTTTTGGCCAACTGCATCATTGGCGATGTTCAGCCCCTTTTCTTGTGCTTTAATGGGGAGTCCTTTCTACCTCTTCAAATCTGTTTCCTGCCACTCTCCCTTGCTTACAATTCCTTTTCTGTGACTTACCTCAAGACATTTTTCGACGATAGATATTTTCAACTCTGCAGTTTCATGAATTTTAGTGCCCCTGAGTTCCATTTTTCAACTTGTGTTTTTGGAAACTGGACACAAAACAGCGGGATTTCCTCTAGCCCTATTCTGTTTCCATGGGCAATTCTAGCCTTTGATGAATTTGTCTTCTGGATTGGAAATTAGAGTGGCATGTGCCTGTCCGAACACCTAAGACTTGTCTCTAAATTTTTCTGATCCTTCCGCTTCATCCTCTGGACAAATTCCAAACTGTGTGCAACAGGATGTTGACGGTTCTGATATCCCCAAGTGAGGAGATTGTTAGGAAAGATGCTGGAGGGTTGAACCCGAGCACCAGGCGATGAGGAGATGAGGTGCCTTTTCCAAACTCTTTCCGATCAAACGGTGTACCATCCTCTAGGTGTGACAGGCATGTTTTAGCTGTAGGAAGGGTCCCGTGCATGTAAGGAGAACACCAGGGATTTTTCCAATTCAGTGCCTCCCCGAACCCCAAACTGGGGAATTTTTAAGCTACGGCTACACGTATGTCCTTTAAGGGCCTTGGGAAATAGGCAGAGCCCAAACTTTAGATGACTGAAATCTTCAGGGTCAGAAGCGCTCACCATCGGCCTTGCTTAGGTTACATTTTATCTGTCATTGATAGATGATGTCAATAAAAATATCTATTCTTTTTCAGATTATTTCCCCTTATAGGTTATTGCAAAATATTCAGTGTAGTTCCCTGTGCTATACAGTAGTTCATTGTTGATGATCTATTTTATACATAGCAGTGTGTATGTGTTAATCCCAAACTGTTAATTTATCCCTTCTCTTACCTTTCCCCTTTGGTAATAATAAATTATAAGGTTTTATACTTCTCAGAAATGGGGGAGCTGAAAGAGAGGTATCATTTTCAATGGAAAAGCATTCAAAACAAGATTGAAGCTTCAGCCAAGAGTATTCGATGTACATCCTTGGAAATAAATCACTTCATTTCTCTAATGTTGACCTGACAAATAAGACAGACGTCTTCACTGAACTTGCTTATAGGAAAGTGATGGAAATATCAAATGTAAGTCTTAGAAACATCTTATTTTACCCGAGCATTATACACTGCTCTATGTTAACTACAGTTTGGCTCACACATCTGTTCATTGAAGTTATAATGTTCTCAATTTCTGTTACTGATCCTCCAGAGTGGACCCCAACAGGAGTCCCCGTGCCCAGTGTCATTGGAGCCAACAGATCAAGACTGAGTTTGGTTCAGAAGCAAAGGAAACATTATTTTGAAAACAGAATGGAGAGGTGAGAGCGTGCACTCCCCCATGGGCTGTGGGCTGGGCTGCTGTGTAGGGTCCCCGGCAGCGTCAGTGGGAGGGAGGTGATGGAGCTCTCGAGGGCTGCATTGGCTGCAGCTCAGGCTCTATGCCGCGGAGTCTGCATGGGACCCCGCTAGCTGAGGTGTCGACCCAGCCATTCTGCACTAGGAAATCGGGTCTGAAGTGCCGGGTGTGGGACCTCTGCATGCGGAACCCTAGGAGCACGTGAAATTAGACAAAGCACAAAGGAAAAACAGGTTAGACTTTATTTTATTTCCCAGATTCTCTTTTTATCTCCCAGGAATTTTTAATGAACATTGCCGGAGACGAACACCTCCTCTGCTTTTTGTTCCGTTCCTTATTCTTGGGGTGTTGAGGGTGCAGACCCCTCTTTTGTAACTGCTTCATGCTGTGGTGGGAGCCCTGATACATGGGGGGAGGGGCAAAACGTCTCCCCACCAGCCTCCTGGTGAGGTTGATTGTCCCAAGGCCTCCTGCCTCACTTCTCGTCTGCCTGAGCACCAGCATTGGAAGTGTTACAGATTCTAATGACCTTTAAGGGTCCAGGAAAGAGAGGCGCAGAGATGCTGCGGTGGCAGGTTTCACCCCACCCCACATATGTTCGGCGACCTTAGGCTGACAGTTTTTGCCAGACTAGATGCTCTGACCAGTAGTCTGTGCTTTCTTTAATTAGGTCCCTGAATTAATGTACAAACAGCACCATGTGTCAGAGCCCTGCCTGCGCAACTCCCAGAAAGTCCAGGGTCAGTGGTGATCCAGGACCATGACGTCCACTGAGTCAACGGCCTTTAGAAGTAGCCAGCAGTCCAGCCGGTCATATTGGCCACCATCACCGCGGTGTCTGTAGGGTTTTCTATGGTGAAAGCGTGATATACGTTTCCCCCGCCAAGCTTATTAGCTCCCCTCTGGGTGCAGTAAGTCCTGCAAGCAGTAGTCTGCTCTTTCGGGGCACAGTCTTGTCGTTTTCTGAGAGAAACTCCAGGTCAAGTGATGGTCACACGAGTCATCTTGGGGGCCCGTTGCCCCCGTTTATCTCTCTGGAGGTTGGAGTTGGAGGGCCTCCTCACTCGAGGTCAGTGTGTCCACAGAGCGACCCCTGCAACTTCAGGGCATGATGGGTGGTTAAGATCACCACGTGGGGTCCTTTTCCCTTAGGAGGGAGCTGGCCTTGTGGGCTGCTGATTTCCAGCTTTTTAGATACCCCAGTATCCTGGCCTGATGAGTCGGTGGGCAAAGCCCTTGGTGACCATAGTTTATCATACCTGAAGGGCATTCTTGTGTTGCTCCATTTCAAGTGGTCCCAGTTTTTGCACTAAGGCTCCAAGGGCGATTAACCTTTGACCGGGTATGTAAAGGTCAAAGGGTTTAGCTAAATTAGGGAGTTCCTGGGCAAGGGTCTGTATTGACTGCTCTTTCCATTCTTGAAAGGCTGCTTCTGGATTCTATACAAAAGGATCATCATCTTTTCGTGTCAGTGTTTCATGTAGAGGCCCAGCTATTAGACTGTAGTTAGGGATCCAGATGCAGAAAACCTTGGCCTCCCCAGGAACCCCTAAGCTGTCTTCTAGTTTTAGAAGAGGTAAGGCTGCAAATGGCTTCTTCCCTATCCTGGGATGCGTTTCTCCGAATATCTGTGAGAATGAAGCCCAGGCATGTCACCTTAGCCTGGGATATTTGAGCGTTTTTCTTGGACACCTTCTATCCTTTCTTGGCTAGGTAGTTCAGAGGCGTCTTTAGTAGGCCTGGCGATCAGAATGTCATCTGCATATTGAAGGAGGGTTCCCTTTTACAGAGGTTGAACTTTTAGGTCTTTAGAGGACATTTCCCCAATGATGGTGTGGGGATTTTTGAACCATTGGGGCAGGACGGCCCAGCATTATTGCTTTTGTTGCATGTTGTGTCCTGCCACTCACAAGCCAAAAATTCTTGTGACTCTGAGATGAATGGAATACAGAAGAAGGCATCATTGAAGTCTAATACAGAATGCCATGGCCTGGTGGAAGGTAGAATGACCAGCAGGGAGTAGGAAATAGGAGCTACTGGATGTATATCCTCGGTGGCTTCACTGACTGTCCTGATATCCTTTATCAGGTCTCCAGCAGCCCATGGGGCTCTCATGGTCAGGCCAATTCCAGGATATGGAGCTCACCTGGGCTGCGCCCCTACCCCACAGCCCACGGGGCTCTCGTGGTCAAGTCCCTCCCAGGGTATGGAGCTCAACTCTGCAGCTACCCAGCCGCCCATGGGGCTCTCCTACTCAGGCCCTTCCCAGGATACGGAGCTCCCCTGGGCAGGTACCCCAGCAGGGCTGGACACACAGGAACTGTGCACATAGCCCACCTTGCAGAGAACCCCCAGCTCACCTGTCGCTCACAGCTGACACAGAATACCTCAGAGCAGGACTTGAACTAACAAACAGCAGCTCTGACAGGTCTGTGACCATGGCTATCACTCTCTGCAGGCTCTTTCTGCCTGGTCTTCCAGACACTTCCACTGCAGCCAGGGCACCAGGCCTCTGTCTCCACCCACCATCACTCCTCTCCCTGACTCCTGGGTTCCTCTCATTAGGATAGTGTCTTCTTGAAGTTGTTTTCCACTCATGGACCAGATAAAATGATAAGAAAACAAGCCGCAGCTGCAGCCCCTTGTCTATCCTGACTCTCAAGAGCCCACACCTGTTCCTAGGGCCTGGCCCGTTTAGCAAGTTTCATTTTCTGCAACTGTGAGCCCCTGAGGGGTGAGGATTGGCTGATTTTGGTAGCCTGAAACTGCCTGCCAGCCCTCCACAGGTGTGCCTGGGTTGAGGGCAATATAAACAGCTCTCCAGTGAGCGACAGCCCTTGTAGCTGTGACTGACGCCATATTCTCAGCCCCGTAGGCAGTGCCGGGGCTGTGCTGGTGGGAGGGAGTGAGGGGCCGTGGCTTTGTGGGTGGCCAGGTGTGAGTGGGGCTCTGCTGGACTTTCTGCAGGAGTTGTCAGGCTGCCACCTGCTAAAGAAGAAGATGTGTCACCGATACCTGCCGCTGGAATTTCTCCCCAGGCAGAGGTGAGGAAGTAAAAAAGCAGTGGGGGCCGTGGCAGGAGGGGTATCTCAGGCAGGGAAATGGAAAGCTTCCAGAAGAGCATCTGGGGCCAGGACCATCCTGACTGGCCTGCAGGCACCAAGTTGGCCTGTGTGCTGTCGCTGGTGTGGCTCCACAGCCCTTCCTCTAAGCTTGCAAGTTCTTGTACATATTCAGGTGTTTTACCTGGAAAGGGTGGGAAGAGTTCAGCTGCCGCAGGACTGGGGCTCAGCTCACGTTTACTCACAGATGCCTTGGCTTGGTCCCCCAGCTTTGCAATGAGGACCCTCCTTGCTTGGGGGGTGGGCTGCTGGCTGTATGGGTGATGATTCCCCACCTATGACCAATTTCAGAATTGTTTACCGCTGGAGCAAGTTCCCTGATAGGGTTTTCCTCTGTATAACTGGTGGGTTCAGGTTTTTTTTTCCTTTTTTGGTTCAAGTTAGATTTTATTCCTCTTTTATGTATTTATTGATATAAGCATGGAAATAATTCATTCATATAAATACATCTGTGTGAAGGGAAGAACTTTTTTCTGTTTTATTTTTAAATTTTATTTTTTTTAATTTTAAAATTTAATTATATTTATATTTTTATACAGCAGGTTATTATTAGTTATGTATTTTATGCATATACATGTATACAGGTCAATCCCAATCTCTCAACATATGCCACCACCACCACCCCATGGCTTCCCACACTTGGTGTCCATACGTGTGTTCTCTACCTCTGTGTCTCTATTTCTTCCCTGCAAACCAGTTCATCTGTACCATTTTTCTAGGTTCCACGTATATGCATTAATATACAATATTTGTTTTCCTCTTTCTGACTTACTTCATTCTGTATGACAGTCTCTAGATCCATCGACGTCTCTACAAATGACCCAGTTTCATTCCTTCTTATGGCTGAGTAATATTCCGTTTTATATATGTACCACATCTTTATCCATTCGTCTGTCTGTGGGTATTTAGGTTGCTTCCATTACCTGGCTATCGTAAATAGTGCTGAAATGAGCATTGTGGTGAATGTGCCTTTTTGATTTATGGTTTTCTCTGGGTATATGCCCAGAAGTGAGATTGCTGGATCATATGGTAATTCTATTTCTAGTTTTTTTAAGGAAACTCCATACTGTTCTCCATCGTGACTGTATCAATTTACATTTCCACCACTAGTGGAAGAGGGATCCTTTTGTCCACACCCTCCCCAGAATTTGTTGTTTGTAGATTTTCTGATGATGCCGATTCTAACAGGTGTGAGGTGATACCTCATTGTAGTTTTGATTTGCATTTCTCTAATAATTAGTGATGTTGAGCAGCTTTTCATGTTGGTCTTGGCCATCTCTGTGTCTTCTTTGAAGAAACGTGTCTTTAGATCTTCTGCCCAATTTTGTATTGGGTTGTTTGTTTTTTTAATATTAAGCTGCATGAGCTCTTTATATATATTGGAGATTAAACCTTTGTCCATTGATTCGTTTGCAAATATTTTCGCCCATTCTGAGGGATGCTTTTTGCCATTCCCGTTTTTTTAACAAAAAAAGAAAGAAAGAAAAAGAAGCAGAAAACTAATGTGTGTACAATATCCCTTTTGAAACTGTCGTTTTGAAATATGGACGTCCTTTGAATTTTTTGGTCGATATATGAACCCAGGATTTGTTTTCAGGGCAGGTGTCATTTACAGGCCTGCAATGATTTTGAATATCAACTGACCATTAGCGCTGGGATTAAAGCTGCTGTTTTGTGACACGGCCACAATGTGGCAGCAGTTCTCCCTTACCAAATCTGGTTACTGGGGCAACAGAGCGTCAATGGAAGTCGTGTTCTAGATTGGAATGTAGAATGGAATGTACCAGGAGAAAGCCCCTCAAGTTTGTCTCACTACTTCTTGTTCGTGTTTTTAATTTAATTTTTTATTTTTTATTACAGCAAATTTGATTACAATGTTTGGCTTGTTGTAGGTGTGGAAGATGTGGTTCTTTTACACATATACATATGTCTGTTCTTCCTGGGATCCTTTTCCCATGTACCTTATGACAGAATGTTGAGTAGTCTTCTCTTGGTATTCTGTAGGTCTTTGGTGATTATATATGTCACCTGTGTTTGTATATGTCTGTTAACCCCAATATCATAATGAAACCAATCCTCACACCTTTTCATTAGTGAACCATAAGTTTGTTGAATGAATCTGTGATAGCCCTTCTCCGTGGAAATATCTGCCCTGGTATCCATTTTTCGGTCACACCTATAAGAGATATGATATGATATGTATCTTTAACTTTCTGACTTACTACAAGTAACGTGATTACCTCTAGACACACCTACGGTGCTGCAAATGGCATTGTGTCCTTTTATTCCTTGGCTTCTATTCTGCCTTAGCGAGGTCCATTTTCAACAATGTGATTCCCTGAGTGCTGAGGATTAGCTGACCTGGGTAGCCTGACCCTGCCGGCCGTCCCTCCCCAGGTGTGCCT
The DNA here is from genome assembly GCF_949752795.1 of Hyperoodon ampullatus. NCBI lineage: Eukaryota > Metazoa > Chordata > Mammalia > Artiodactyla > Ziphiidae > Hyperoodon > Hyperoodon ampullatus. Next base: position 497,650 of record NW_027640475.1, on the reverse strand, counting down.
GGGTTGAGGTCAATATAAACAGCGCTGCAGGCAGCAATAGCCCCTGAAGCTGTGCCTGACTCCATATTCTCTGCCCCGTCAGCAGTCTCGGGGCTGTGCTGGTGGGAGGGAGTGAGGGGCCACGGCTATGTGGGTGGCCCGGTGTGAGTGGGTCTCTGCTGGACTTTCTGCAGGAGTTGCCAGGCTGCCACCTGTAAAGAAGAGGGTGTGTCACCCATTCCTTCCGCTGGAATTTCTCTCCGGACAGAGGTGAGGAAGGAAAAAAGCAGTGGGTGCCGGGACAGGAGGGGTATCTCAGGCAGGGCAATGGAAACCTTCCAGAAGAGCGCCCAGGGCCAGGACCATCCTGACTGGCCTGCAGGCACCAAGTTGGCCTGCGTGCTGTCGCTGGTGTGGCTCCACGGCCCTTCCTCTAGGCTCTCAAGCCCTTGTACATATTCAGGTGTTTTACCTGGGAAGGGTGGGAAAAGTTCAACAGCAGCTGGCGTGGGGCTCAGCTCACCGTTACTCACAGATGCCTCGGCATGGACCCCAGCTTTGAAATGAGGACGCTCCTTGCGTAGGAGTGGGATGCTGGCTCTATGGGAGATGATTCCCCACCTCTGACCAATTTCAGAATTGTTTACCGCTGGAGCAAGTGCCCTGATAGGGTTTTCCTCTGTCTAACTCGTGGGTTCAGGTTTTTTTTTTTTCTTTTTTGGTTCAAGTTAGATTTTATTCCTCTTTTATGTATTTATAGATATAAGCATGGAAATAATTCATTCATATAAATACATCTGTGTGAAGGGAAGAACGTTTTTCTGTTTTATTTTTAAATTTTATTTTTAAAAATTTTGAAATTATTTTTATTTATTTTTTTATACAGCAGGTTATTATTAGTTATGTATTTTCTGCATATACATGTATACAGGTCAATCCCAATCTCCCAACTCATCCCAACACCACCTCCCCATGGCTTCCCACACTTGGTGTCCATACGTGTGTTCTCTACCTCTGTGTCTCTATTTCTTCCCTGCAAAGCAGTTCATCTGTACCACTTTTCTAGGTTCCACGTATATGCATTAATATACAATATTTGTTTTTCTCTTTCTGACTTACTTCATTCTGTATGACAGTCTCTAGATCCATCGACGTCTCTACAAATGACCCAGTTTCATTCCTTCTTATGGCTGAGTAATATTCCATTTTATATATGTACCACATCTTTATCCATTCGTCTGTCTGTGGGTATTTAGGTTGCTTCCATTACCTGGCTATCGTAAATAGTGCTGAAATGAGCATTGTGGTGCATGTGCCTTTTTGATTTATGGTTTTCTCTGGGTATATGCCCAGAAGTGGGATTGCTGGATCATATGGTAATTCTATTTCTAGTTTTTTTAAGGAAACTCCATACTGTTCTCCATCGTGACTGTATCAATTTACATTTCCACCACTAGTGGAAGAGGGATCCTTTTGTCCACACCCTCCCCAGAATTCGTTGTTTGTAGATTTTCTGATGATGCCGATTCTAACAGGTGTGAGGTGATACCTCATTGTAGTTTTGATTTGCATTTCTCTAATAATTAGTGATGTTGAGCAGCTTTTCATGTGCGTCTTGGCCATCTGTGTGTCTTCTTTGAAGAAATGTCTCTTTAGATCTTCGGCCCATTTTTGTATTGGGTTGTTTGTTGTTTTAATATTAAGCTGCATGAACTCTTTATATATATTGGAGATTAAACCTTTGTCCATTGATTCGTTTGCAAATATTTTCGCCCATTCTGAGGGATGCTTTTTGCCATTCCCGTTTTTTTAACAAAAAAAGAAAGAAAGAAAAAGAAGCAGAACACTAATGTGTGTAAAATATGCCTTTGGAAACTGTCGTTTTGAAATATGGACGTCCTTTGAATTTTTTGGTCGATATATGAACCCAGGATTTGTTTTCAGGGCAGGTGTCATTTACAGGCCTGCAATGATTTTGAATATCAACTGACCATTAGCGCTGGGATTAAAGCTGCTGTTGTGTGAAATGGCCACAAGGTGGCAGCAGTTCTCCCTTACCAAATCTGGTGTCAGGGGCAACAGAGCCTCAATGGTAGTCGTGTTCTAGATTGGAATTTAGAATGGAATGTGCCAGGAGAAAGCCCCTCAAGTTTGTCTCACTACTTCTTGTTCGTGTTTTTAATTTAATTTTTTATTTTTTATTACAGCAAATTTGATTACAATGTTTGGCTCGTTGTAGGCGTGGAAGATGTGGTTCTTTTACACATATAAATATGATTGTTCTTCCTGGGATCCTTTTCCCATGTACCTTATGACAGAATGTTGAGTAGTCTTCTCTTGGTATTCTGTAGGTCTTTGGTGATTCTATATATCACCTGTGTTTGTATATGTCTGTTAACCCCAATATCATAATGAAACCAATCCTCACACCTTTCCATTGGTGAACCATAAGTTTGTTGAATGAATCTGTGATAGCCCTTCTCCGTGGAAATATCTGCCCTGGTATCCATTTTTTGGTCACACCTATAAGAGATATGATACGATATGTGTCTTTCACTTTCTGACTTACTACAAGTCACGTGATTACCTCTAGACACACCTACGGTGCTGCAAATGGCATTGTTTCCTTCTATTCCTTGGCTTCTATTCTGCCTTAGCGAGGTCCATTTTCAACAATGTGATTCCCTGAGTGCTGAGGATTAGCTGACCTGGGTAGCCTGACCCTGCCGGCCTGCCCTCCACTGGTGTGCCTGGGTTGAGGTCAATATAAACAGCGCTGCAGGCAGCAATAGCCCCTGAAGCTGTGCCTGACTCCATATTCTCTGCCCCGTCAGCAGTGTCGGGGCTGTGCTGGTGGGAGGGAGTGAGGGGCCACGGCTTTGTGGGTGGCCCGGTGTGAGTGGGTCTCTGCTGGACTTTCTGCAGGAGTTGCCACGCTTCCACCTGTAATGAAGAGGATGTGTCACCCATACCTTCCGCTGGAATTTCTCTCCGGACAGAGGTGAGGAAGGAAAAAAGAAGTTGGGGCCGGGTCAGGAGGGGTATCTCAGGCAGGGCAATGGAAAGTTTTCAGAAGAGCGCCCAGGTACAGGACCATCCTGGCTGGCCTGCAGGCACCAAGTTTTCCTGCGTGCTGTCGCTGGTGTGGCTCCACGGCCCTTCCTCTAGGCTTTCAAGCCCTTGTACATATTCAGGTGTTTTACCTGGGAAGGATTGGTAAAGTTCAGCAGCAGCTGGCCTCGGGCTCAGCTCACGGTTACTCACAGATGACTCGGGTCCCCTTCACTGAGGAAAGTGTAGGTCTTGTCTATTCCATAGTTGGTTTTTGGAACGGTACCTGTGCTTATATCAAACTCTGCTTTTATGCATCACCCCACCTCTCCTTCCCCCTTAAGCAGGCATAAGAGTGTTTTCTAAATGTGATACACTGTTCTCTTTCCTAACTCAGTTCAAGTGTAGCCATGTTTACAGGATCTTCATAAGTGATATCTTATGATAAGTTTATTTTTCTGTGTGACTTATTTTACTTAGAATCATCGTACCTGAATCCACCCATTTTGCTGCTACTGGTCTTATGACATTGATTTCATGGCTGAAGGTTATTCTATCGTACCTAAGTACCACAGTTTTTTGAACCGTTGTTATATTTCCTGGGATATTTAAGGTGTACCCAAGTTGAGGTCCTTGTAAGCAGTGCAGCCCTAAATTTTTTGGTGGCTCTGTCTTATTGATTTTCAGTTTTCCCAAGGTATATTCCCTAGACTGGAAGTGCCCTTGGCTCTGTAGCTCTGTTCTTTACTTGTTTTAGGGAACACAGTACACTCCTCCAGAGAGGCAGTTGGCAATTTACATCCCGCCCATCAGCATAACAAGGCTCCCTGTTCTCCAGGGCCTGTCTTACCTTTCTGGTTTTTACACATTTTGTGGATGTCCCTTTTGACCGGTGGGAAGTGATACTTCTTTGTAGTGCAGATTAGCATTGCCCGCTTGCTTGCTTGGCCAAAAAGGGCGTATGCGTTTTCTCCTGAATATATTCAGGAGAAAACGCATACGCCCTTTTTGGCCAAGTGCATCATTGTCGAAGTTGTGCCCCTCTTCCTGTGCTGTAAAGGCGATTCCAAAGTACCTCTTGAAATCTATTTCCTGCTATTCTGCCTCGCTTTAAAGTCTGCCTCGTTGCCTTCCCTTAACAAATTTTGGACGACAGTTTTCCTTTATTACTCTGCCATTTTGTGAATTGCTGTGCCCTTGAGCTCAATTTTTCAACTCGTTTTTTGTGAGCTGACCGCAAGTCCAAAATTTTGGTTCAAGACCTATGCTGTTTCCCGTTGGGGGGCTGAGACTTTGGTTAATTCTTCTTCCTGCTGGGAAGTTAGAGTGATATGTGCCCGTCTAAATGCCTAACAGCTACTCTCTCACTGGTTCTCCCTCTTCCCTTTCATCCTCTGCCAAATTGGAAACCTGTGCAAACCAGGAGGTTAAATGGTCTGTCTCTCCAAGTTGGGATGTTGATAGTAAAGCAGATGCAAAGTCAAACCAGAGCACCAGGAGAGGGACTATTCGTTGAGTTTTAGAAACCTTTCGTATTCACAGTGTGTCCGTTCTCTAGGTTTCCCGTACATGTTATAGCTGTAGTAATATTCCCTTCAACCTGGAGAGTTGGGACCCATGGAATGGGTGCCAGGCATTTGTGCTTCAAAGGGTCTGCATTTGCTCACCCAATCTCACCAATCGTCTCAGTCCCAAGTGTCCCTCCTTATGCCACATCCAGCTGTCATTGTAGATAGGATCATTCCAGGTTTCATCAGAGACCCTGAAGGAATTGTAAAGAATTTCCCATTTTTTTTGTTTTGTTTTTGAAATTCCTTTTTATAGTGGGTTTGAGCTGATTCTCGCTGCCATGTTTATGCCAGTCTAGACACACTTGATTCCCTTACGGAGCCATATCAATACATAGGTTTTAAGATTCTTACTAGTCAGATATATTCCTCTGCGGGAAATATGGGGTTTTGAGTCCCTTTCACTGAGGAAGGTGTAGGTCTTGTCTATTCCATAGTTGGTTTTTGGAACGGAACCTGTGCTTATATCAAACTCTGGTTTTATACATCACCCCACCTCTCCTTCCCCCTTAAGCAGGCATAAGAGTGTTTTCTAAATGTGAGACACTGTTCTCTTTCCTAACTCAGTTCAAGTGTAGCCATGTTTACAGGATCTTCATAAGTGATATCTTATGATAAGTTTCTTTTTCTGTGTGACTTATTTCATTTAGAATCATCGTACCTGAATCCACCCATTTTGCTGCTACTGGTCTTATGACATTGATTTCATGGCTGAGGGATATTCCATCGTACGTAAGTGCCACAATTTTTTGAACCATTTTTAGATTTCCTGGGATATTTAAGGTGTACCCACGTTGAGGTCCTTGTAAGCACTGCAGCCCTAAATTTTGGGGTGGCTCTGTCTTATTGATCTTCAGTTTTCCCAAGGTATATTCCCTAGACTGGAAGTGCCCTTGGCTCTGTAGCTCTGTTCTTTACTTGTTTTAGGGAACACAATACACTTCTCCAGAGAGGCAGTTGGCAATTTACATCCCGCCCATCAGCATAACAAGGCTCCCTGTTCTCCAGGGCCTGTCTTACCTTTCTGGTTTTTACACATTTTGTGGATGTCCCTCTTGACTGTTGGGAAGTGATACTTCTTTGTAGTGCAGATTGGCATGGCCCGCTTGCTTGCTTGGCCAAAAAGGGTGTATGCGTTTTCTCCTGAATATATTCAGGGGAAAACGCATATGCCCTGTTTGGCCATGTGCATCATTGTCGAAGTTGTGCCCCTCTTCCTGTGCTTTAAATGCGATTCCAACGTACCTCTTGAAATATATTTCCTGCTATTCTGCCTAGCTTTCAACTCCGCCTCGTTGCCTTCCCTTAACAGATTTTGGACGAGTGTTGTCCTTTATTACTCTGCCAGTTTGTGAATTGCTGTGCCCTTGAGCTCCATTTTTCAACTCGTTTTTTGTGAGCTGACCGCAAGTCCAAAATTTTGGTTCATGACCTATGCTGGTTCCCGGTGGGGGGCTGAGACTTTGGTTAATTCTTCTTCCTGCTGGGAAGTTAGGGTGATATGTGCCCGTCCAAATGCCTAACAGCTACTCTCTCATTGGTTCTCCCTCTTCCCTTTCATCCTCTGCTAAATTGGAAACCTGTGCGAAACAGGAGGTTAAAGGGGCTGTCTCTCCAAGGTGGGATGTTGATAGTAAAGCAGATGGAAAGTGAAACCGGAGCAACAGGAGATTGACAATTCGTTGAGTTTTAGAAACCTTTCGTATTCACAGTGTGTCCGTTCTCTAGGTTTCCCGTACATGTTATAGCGGTAGTAATATTCCCTTCAACCTGGAGAGTTGGGACCCATGGAATGGGTGCCAGGCATTATTGCTTTAAAGGGTCTGCATTTGCTCACACAATCTCACCAATCCTCTCAGTCCCAAGTGTCCAGCTTTATGCCACATCCAGCTGTCGTTGTAGATAGGGTCATTCCAGGTTTCATCAGAGACCCTGAAGGAATTGTAAAGAATTTACAAGTTTTTTTGGTTTGTTTTTGAAATTCCTTTTTATAGTGGGTTTGAGCTGATTCTCGCTGCCATGTTTTTGGCAGTCTAGACACACTTGATTCCCTTACGGAGATATATCAATACATAGGTTTTAAGATTCTTACTAGTCAGATATATTCCTCTGCGGGAAATATGGGGTTTTGAGTCCCTTTCATTGAGGAAGGTATAGGTCTTGTCTATTCCATAGTTGGTTTTTGGAACGGTACCTGTGCTTATATCAAACTCTGGTTTTATGCATCACCCCACCTCTCCTTCCCCCTTAAGCAGGCATAAGAGTGTTTTCTAAATGTGAGACACTGTTCTCTTTCCTAACTCAGTTCAAGTGTAGCCATGTTTACAGGATCTTCATAAGTGATATCTTATGATAAGTTTCTTTTTCTGTGTGACTTATTTCACTTAGAATCATCGTACCTGAATCCACTCATTTTGCTGCTACTGGTCTTATGACATTGATTTAACGGCTGAGGGATATTCCATCGTACGTAAGTACCACAATTTTTTGAACCAATTTTATATTTCCTGGGATATTTAAGGTGTACACAAGTTGAGGTCCTTGAAAGCAGTGCAGCCCTAAATTTTGGGGTGGCTCTGTCTTATTGATTTTCAGTTTTCCCAAGGCATATTCCCTAGACTGGAAGTGCCCTTGGCTCTGTAGCTCTGTTCTTTACTTGTTTTAGGGAACACAATACACTTCTCCAGAGAGGCAGTTGGCAATTTACATCCCGCCCATCAGCATAACAAGGCTCCCTGTTCTCCAGGGCCTGTCTTGCCTTTCTGGTTTTTACACATTTTGTGGATGTCCCTTCTGACCGGTGGGAAGTGATACTTCTTTGTAGTGCAGATTTGCATTGCCCGCTTGCTTGCTTGGCCAAAAAGGGCGTATGCGTTTTCTCCTGAATATATTCAGGAGAAAAGCCATACGCTCTTTTTGGCCAAGTGCATCATTCTCGAAGTTGTGCCCCTCTTCCTGTGCTTTAAAGGCGATTCCAACGTACCTCTTGAAATATGTTTCCTGCTATTCTGCCTCGCTTTCAAGTCCGCCTCGTTGCCTTCCTTCAACAGATTTTTGGACGATAGTTGTCCTTTATTACTCAGCCACTTTGTGAATTGCTATGCCCCTGAGCTCCATTTTTCAACTCGTTTTTGGTGAGTTGACCGCAAGTCCAAAAATTTTGGTTCAGGACCTATGCTGGTTCCCGGTGGTTGGCTGAGACCTTGGTCAATTCTTCTTCCTGCCGGGAAATTACAGTGATATGTGCCCGTTTAAATGCCTAACAGCTACTCTCTCATTGGTTCTCCCTCTTTCCTTTCATCCTCTGCCAAATTGGCAACCTGTGCGAACCAGGAGGTTAAAGGGGCTGTCTCTCCAAGTTGGGAGGTTGATAGTAAAGCAGATGGAAAGTCAAACCGGAGCACCAGGAGAGGGACTATTCGTTGAGTTTTAGAAACCTTTCGTATTCACAGTGTGTCCATTCTCTAGGTTTCCCGTACATGTTATAGCGGTAGTAATATTCCCTTCAACCTGGAGAGTTGGGACCCATGGAATGGGTGCCAGGCATTATTGCTTTAAAGGGTCTGCATTTGCTCACACAATCTCACCAATCCTCTCAGTCCCAAGTGTCCCTCCTTATGCCACATCTAGCTGTCGTTGTAGATAGGGTCATTCCAGGTTTCATCAGAGACCCTGAAGGAATTGTAAAGATTTTACAAGTTTTTTTGGTTTGTTTTTGAAATTCCTTTTTATAGTGGGTTTGAGCTGATTCTCGCTGCCATGTTTTTGCCAGTCTAGACACACTTGATTCCCTTACGGAGACATATCAATACATAGGTTTTAAGATTCTTACTAGTCAGATATATTCCTCTGCCGGAAATATGGGGTTTTGAGTCCCTTTCACTGAGGAAGGTATAGGTCTTGTCTATTCCATAGTTGGTTTTTGGAACGGTAACTGTGCTTATATCAAACTCTGGTTTTATGCATCACCCCACCTCTCCTTCCCCCTTAAGCAGGCATAAGAGTGTTTTCTAAATGTGAGACACTGTTCTCTTTCCTAACTCAGTTCAAGTGTAGTCATGTTTACAGGATCTTCATAAGTGATATCTTATGATAAGTTTCTTTTTCTGTGTGACTTATTTCACTTAGAATCATCGTACCTGAATCCACCCATTTTGCTGCTACTGGTTTTATGACATTGATTTCATGGCTGAGGGATATTCCATCGTACGTAAGTACCACAATTTTTTGAACCATTTTTATATTTCCTCGGATATTTAAGGTGTACCCACGTTGAGGTCCTTGTAAGCAGTGCAGCCCTAAATTTTGGGGTGGGTCTGTCTTATTGATTTTCAGTTTTCCCAAATTATATTCCCTAGACGGGAAGTGCCCTTGGCTCTGTAGCTCTGTTCTTTACTTGTTTTAGGGAAAGCAATGTACTCCTCCAGAGAGGCAGTTGGCAATTTACATCCCGCCCATCAGCATTACAAGGCTCCATGTTCTCCAGGGCCTGTCTTGCCTTTCTGGTTTTTACACATTTTGTGGATGTCCGTTCTGACCGGTGGGAAGTGATACTTCTTTGTAGTGCAGATTTGCCTTGCCCGCTTTTTGCTTGGCCAAAAAGGGCGTATGCGTTTTCTCCTGAATATATTCAGGAGAAAACGCATACGCCCTTTTTGGCCAACTGCATCATTGTCGAAGTTCTGCCCCTCTTCCTGTGCTTTAAAAGCAATTCCAACGTACCTCTTGAAATCTGTTTCCTGCTATTCTGCCTCGCTTTCACGTCCGCCTCGTTGCCTTCCCTCAACAGATTTTTGGATGATAGTTGTCCTTTATTTCTCTGCAAGTTTGTGAATTGCTGTGCCCTTGAGCTCCATTTATCAACTCGTTTTTTGTGAGCTGACCGCATGTCCAAATTTTGGTTCAGGACCTATGCTGGTTCCCGGTGGGTGGCTGAGACTTTGGTTAATACTTCTTCCTGTTGGAAATTACAGTGATATGTGCCCGTACAAATGCCTAACAGCTACTCTCTCATTGGTTCTCCCTCTTCCCTTTCATCCTCTGCCAAATTGGAAACCTGTCCGAAAGAGGAGGTTAAAGGGGCTGTCTCTCCAAGTTGGGAGATTGATAGTAAAGCAGATGGAAAGTCAAACCGGAGCACCAGGAGAGGGACTATTCGTTGAGTTTTAGAAACCTTTCGTATTCACAGTGTGTCCGTTCTCTAGGTTTCCTGTACATGTTATAGCTGTAGTAATATTCCCTTCAACCTGGAGAGTTGGGACCCATGGAATGGGTGCCAGGCATTTGTGCTTTAAAGGGTCTGCATTTGCTCACCCAATCTCACCATTCCTCTCTGTCCCAAGTGTCCAGCCTTATGCCACATCCAGCTGTCGTTGTAGATATGGTCATTCCAGCTTTCATCTGAGACCCTGAAGGAATTGTAAATAATTTCCCAGATTTTTGGTTTGTTTTTGAAATTCCTTTTTATAGTGGGTTTGAGCTGATTCTTACTGCCATGTTTATGCCAGTCTAGACACACTTGATTCCCTTACGGAGACATATCAATACATAGGTTTTAAGATTCTTACTAGTCAGATATATTCCTCTGCGGGATATATGGGGTTTTGAGTCCCTTTCACTGAGGAAGGTGTAGGTCTTCTCTATTCCATAGTTGGTTTTTGGAACGGTACCTGTGCTTATATCAAACTCTGGTTTTATGCATCACCCCACCTCTCCTTCTCCCTTAAGCAGGCATAAGAGTGTTTTCTAAATGTGAGACACTGTTCTCTTTCCTAACTCAGTTCTAGTGTAGCCATGTTTACAGGATCTTCATAAGTGATATCTTATGATAAGTTTCTTTTTCTGTGTGACTTATTTCACTTAGAATCATCGTACCTGAATCCACCCATTTTGCTGCTACTGGTCTTATGACATTGATTTCATGGCTGAGAGATATTCCATCGTACGTAAGTACCACAGTTTTTTGAACCGTTGTTATATTTCCTGGGATATTTAAGGTGTACCCAAGTTGAGGTCCTTGTAAGCAGTGCAACCCTAAATTTTTTGGTGGCTCTGTCTTATTGATTTTCAGTTTTCCCAAGGTATATTCCCTAGACTGGAAGTGCCCTTGGCTCTGTAGCTCTGTTCTTTACTTGTTTTAGGGAACACAGTACACTCCTCCAGAGAGGCAGTTGGCAATTTACATCCCGCCCATCAGCATAACAAGGCTCCCTGTTCTCCAGGGCCTGTCTTGCCTTTCTGGTTTTTACACAATTTGTGGATGTCCCTTTTGACTGGTGGGAAGTGATCCTTCTTTGTAGTGCAGATTTGCATTGCCCGCTTGCTTGCTTGGCCAAAAAGGGTGTATGCGTTTTCTCCTGAATATATTCAGGAGAAAACGCATACGCACTTTATGGCCAAGTGCATCATTGTCGAAGTTGTGCCCCTCTTCCTGTGCTTTAAAGGCGATTCCAACGTACCTCTTGAAATCTGTTTCCTGCTATTCTGCCTCGCTTTCAAGTCTGCCTCGTTGCCTTCCCTCAACAAATTTTTGGACGATAGTTGTCCTTTATTACTCGGCCAGTTTGTGAATTGCTGTGCCCCTGAGCTCCATTTTTCAACTCGTTTTTGGTGAGCTGACCGCAAGTCCAAAATTTTGGTTCAGAACTTATGCTGGTTCACGGGGGGTGGCTGAGACTTTGGTTAATTCTTCTTCCTGCCGGGAAATTACAGTGATATGTGCCCGTCCAAATGCCTAACAGCTACTCTCTCATTGGTTCTCCCTCTTCCCTTTCATCCTCTGCCAAATTGGCAACCTGTGCGAACCAAGAGGTTAAAGGGGCTGTCTCTCCAAGTTGGGAGGTTGACAGTAAAGCAGACGGAAAGTCAAACCGGAGCACCAGGAGAGGGACTATTCGTTGAGTTTTAGAAACCTTTCGTATTCACAGTGTGTCCGTTCTCTAGGTTTCCCGCACATGTTATAGCTGTAGTAATATTCCCTTCAACCTGGAGAGTTCGGACCCATGGAATGGGTGCCATGCATTATTGCTTTAAAGGGTCTGCATTTGCTCACCCAATCTCACCAATCGTCTCAGTCCCAAGTGTCCCTCCTTATGCCACATCCAGCTGTCGTTGTAGATAGGGTCATTCCAGGTTTCATCAGAGACCCTGAAGGAATTGTAAAGAATTTCCCAGTTTTTTTGTTTTGTTTTTGAAATTCCTTTTTATAGTGGGTTTGAGCTGATTCTCTCTGCCATGTTTATGCCAGTCTAGACCCACTTGTTTCCCTTACGGAGACATATCAATACATAGATTTTAAGATTCTTACTAGTCAGATATTTTCCTCTGTGGGAAATATGGGGTTTTGAGTCCCTTTCACTGAGGAAGGTGTAGGTCTTGTCTGTTCCATAGTTGGTTTTTGGAACGGTACCTGTGCTTATATCAAACTCTGGTTTTATGCATCACCCCACCTCTCCTTCCCCCTTAAGCAGGTATAAGAGTGTTTTCTAAATGTGAGACACTGTTCTCTTTCCTAACTCAGTTCAAGTGTAGCCATGTTTACAGGATCTTCATAAGTGATATCTTATGATAAGTTTCTTTTTCTGTGTGACTTATTTCACTTAGAATCATCGTACCTGAATCCACCCATTTTGCTGCTACTGGTCTTATGACATTGATTTCATGGCTGAGGGATATTCCATCGTACGTAAGTACCACAATTTTTTGAACCATGTTTATATTTTCTGGGATACTTAAGGTGTATCCAAGTTGAGGTCCTTGTATGCAGTGCAGCCCTAAATTTTGGGGTGGCTCTGTCTTATTGATTTTCAGTTTTCCCAAGGTATATTCCCTAGACTGGTAGTGCCCTTGGCTCTGTAGCTCTGTTCTTTACTTGTTTTAGGGAACAGAATGCACTCCTCCAGAGAGGCAGTTGGCAATTTACATCCCGCCCATCAGCATAACAAGGCTCCCTGTTCTCCAGGGCCTGTCTTGCCTTTCTTGTTCTTACACATTTTGTGGATGTCCCTTTTGACCGGTGGGAAGTGATACTTCTTTGTAGTGCAGATTTGCATTGCCCGCTTGCTTGCTTGGCCAAAAAGGGTGTATGCGTTTTCTCCTGAATATATTCAGGAGAAAACGCATACGCCCTTTTTGGCCAAGTGCATTATTGTCGAAGTTGTGCCCCTCTTCGTGTGATTTAAAGGCGATTCCAACGTACCTCTTGAAATCTGTTTCCTGCTATTCTGCCTCGCTTTCAAGTCCGCCTCGTTGCCTTCCGTCAACAGATTTTTGGACGATAGTTGTCCTTTATTACTCGGCCAGTTTGTGAATTGCTGTGCCCCTGAGCTCCATTTTTCAACTCGTTTTTGGTGAGCTGACCGCAAGTCCAAAATTTTGGTTCAGGACCTATACTGGTTCCCGGTCGGTGGCTGAGAATTTGGTTAATTCTTCTTCCTGCCGGGAAATTACAGTGATATGTGCCCGTCCAAATGCCTAACAGCTACTCTCTCATTGGTTCTCCCTCTTCCCTTTCATCCTCTGCCAAATTGGCAACCTGTGCGAACCAAGAGGTTAAAGGGGCTGTCTCTCCAAGTTGGGAGGTTGATAGTAAAGCAGACGGAAAGTCAAACCGGAGCACCAGGAGAGGGACTATTCGTTGAGTTTTAGAAACCTTTCGTATTCACAGTGTGTCCGTTCTCTAGGTTTCCCGCACATGTTATAGCTGTAGTAATATTCCCTTCAACCTGGAGAGTTCGGACCCATGGAATGGGTGCCATGCATTATTGCTTTAAAGGGTCTGCATTTGCTCACCCAATCTCACCAATCGTCTCAGTCCCAAGTGTCCCTCCTTATGCCACATACAGCTGTCATTGTAGATAGGGTCATTCCAGCTTTCATCAGAGACCCTGAAGGAATTGTAAAGAATTTCCCAGTTTTTTTGTTTTGTTTTTGAAATTCCTTTTTATAGTGGGTTTGAGCTGATTCTCGCTGCCATGTTTATGCCAGTCTAGACACACTTGATTCCCTTACGGAGACATATCAATACATAGGTTTTAAGATTCTTACTAGTCAGAAATTTTCCTCTGCGGGAAATATGGGGTTTTTAGTCCCTTTCACTGAGGACGGTGTAGGTCTTGTCTATTCCATAGTTGGTTTTTGGAACGGTACCTGTGCTTATATCAAACTGTGGTTTTATGCATCACCCCACCTCTCCTTCCCCCTTAAGCAGGTATAAGAGTGTTTTCTAAATGTGAGACACTGTTCTCTTTCCTAACTCAGTTCAAGTGTAGCCATGTTTACAGGATCTTCATAAGTGATATCTTATGATAAGTTTCTTTTTCTGTGTGACTTATTTCACTTAGAATCATCGTACCTGAATCCACCCATTTTGCTGCTACTGGTCTTATGACATTGATTTCATGGCTGAGGGATATTCCATCGTACGTAAGTACCACAATTTTTTGAACCATGTTTATATTTCCTGGGATATTTATTTTGTACCCAAGTTGAGGTCCTTGTAAGCAGTGCAGCCCTAAATTTTGGGGTGGCTCTGTCTTATTGATTTTCAGTTTTCCCAAGGTATATTCCCTAGACTGGTAGTGCCCTTGGCTCTGTAGCTCTGTTCTTTACTTGTTTTAGGGAACAGAATGCACTCCTCCAGAGAGGCAGTTGGCAATTTACATCCCGCCCATCAGCATAACAAGGCTCCCTGTTCTCCAGGGCCTGTCTTGCCTTTCTTGTTCTTACACATTTTGTGGATGTCCCTTTTGACCGGTGGGAAGAGATACTTCTTTGTAGTGCAGATTTGCATTGCCCGCTTGCTTGCTTGGCCAAAAAGGGCGTATGCGTTTTCTCCTGAATATATTCAGGAGAAAACGCATACGCCCTTTTTGGCCAAGTGCATCATTGTCGAAGTTGTGCCCCTCTTCCTGTGCTTTAAAGGCGATTCCAACGTACCTCTTGAAATCTGTTTCCTGCTATTCTGCCTCGCTTTCAAGTCCGCCTCGTTGCCTTCCGTCAACAGATTTATGGACGATAGTTGTCCTTTATTACTCAGCCAGTTTGTGAATTGCTGTGCCCCTGAGCTCCATTTTTCAACTCGTTTTTGGAGAGCTGACCGCAAGTCCAAAATTTTGGTTCAGGACCTATACTGGTTCCCGGTGGGTGGCTGAGAATTTGGTTAATTCTTCTTCCTGCCGGGAAATTACAGTGATATGTGCCCGTCCAAATGCCTAACAGCTACTCTCTCATTGGTTCTCCCTCTTCCCTTTCATCCTCTGCCAAATTGGCAACCTGTGCGAACCAGGAGGTTAAAGGGGCTGTCTCTCCAATTTCGGAGAATGATAGTAAACAGCCGGAAAGTCAAACCGGAGCACCAGGAGAGGGTTTATTCTTTGAGTTTTAGAAACCTTTCGTATTCACACTGTGTCCGTTCTCTAGGTTTCCCGCACATGTTATAGCTGTAGTAATATTCCCTTCAACCTGGAGAGTTCGGACCCATGGAATGGGTGCCATGCATTATTGCTTTAAAGCGTCTGCATTTGCTCACCCAATCTCACCAATCGTCTCAGTCCCAAGTGTCCCTCCTTATGCCACATCTAGCTGTCGTTGTAGATAGGGTCATTCCAGCTTTCATCAGAGACCCTGAAGGAATTGTAAAGAATTTCCCAGTTTTTTTGTTTTGTTTTTGAAATTCCTTTTTATAGTGGGTTTGAGCTGATTCTCGCTGCCATGTTTATGCCAGTCTAGACACACTTGATTCCCTTACGGAGACATATCAATACATAGGTTTTAAGATTCTTACTAGTCAGATATTTTCCTCTGCGGGAAATATGGGGTTTTGAGTCCCTTTCACTGAGGAAGGTGTAGGTCTTGTCTATTCCATAGTTGGTTTTTGGAACGGTACCTGTGCTTATATCAAACTCTGGTTTTATACATCACCCCACCTCTCCTTCCCCCTTAAGCAGGTATAAGAGTGTTTTCTAAATGTGAGACACTGTTCTGTTTCCTAACTCAGTTCAAGTGTAGCCATGTTTACAGGATCTTCATAAGTGATATCTTATGATAAGTTTCTTTTTCTGTGTGACTTATTTCACTTAGAATCATCGTACCAGAATCCACCCATTTTGCTGCTACTGGTCTTATGACATTGATTTCATGGCTGAGGGATATTCCATCGTACGTAAGTACCACAATTTTTTGAACCATGTTTATATTTTCTGGGATACTTAAGGTGTATCCAAGTTGAGGTCCTTGTATGCAGTGCAGCCCTAAATTTTGGGGTGGCTCTGTCTTATTGATTTTCAGTTTTCCCAAGGTATATTCCCTAGATTGGTAGTGCCCTTGGCTCTGTAGCTCTGTTCTTTACTTGTTTTAGGGAACAGAATGCACTCCTCCAGAGAGGCAGTTGGCAATTTACATCCCGCCCATCAGCATAGCAAGGCTCCCTGTTCTCGAGGACCTGTCTTGCCTTTCTTGTTCTTACACATTTTGTGGATGTCCCTTTTGACCGGTGGGAAGTGATACTTCTTTGTAGTGCAGATTTGCATTGCCCGCTTGCTTGCTTGGCCAAAAAGGGTGTATGCGTTTTCTCCTGAATATATTCAGGAGAAAACGCATAGGCCCTTTTTGGCCAAGTGCGTCATTGTCGAAGTTGTGCCCCTCTTCCTGTGCTTTAAAGGCGATTCCAACGTACCTCTTGAAATCTGTTTCCTGCTATTCTGCCTCGCTTTCAAGTCCGCCTCGTTGCCTTCCCTCAACAGATTTTTGGACGATAGTTGTCCTTTATTACTCGGCCAGTTTGTGAATTGCTGTGCCCCTGAGCTCCATTTTTCAACTCGTTTTTGGTGAGCTGACCGCAAGTCCAAAATTTTGGTTCAGGACCTTTACTGGTTCCCGGTGGGTGGCTGAGAATTTGGTTAATTCTTCTTCCTGCCGGGAAATTACAGTGATATGTGCCCGTCCAAATGCCTAACAGCTACTCTCTCATTGGTTCTCCCTCTTCCCTTTCATCCTCTGCCAAATTGGCAACCTGTGCGAACCAAGAGGTTAAAGGGGCTGTCTCTCCAAGTTGGGAGGTTGATAGTAAAGAGACGGAAAGTCAAACCGGAGCACCAGGAGAGGGACTATTCGTTGAGTTTTAGAAACCTTTCGTATTCACAGTGTGTCCGTTCTCTAGGTTTCCCGCACATGTTATAGCTGTAGTAATATTCCCTTCAACCTGGAGAGTTCGGACCCATGGAATGGGTGCCATGCATTATTGCTTTAAAGGGTCTGCATTTGCTCACCCAATCTCACCAATCGTCTCAGTCCCAAGTGTCCCTCCTTATGCCACATCCAGCTGTCGTTGTAGATAGGGTCATTCCAGCTTTCATCAGAGACCCTGAAGGAATTGTAAAGAATTTCCCAGTTTTTTTGTTTTGTTTTTGAAATTCCTTTTTATAGTGGGTTTGAGCTGATTCTCGCTGCCATGTTTATGCCAGTCTAGACACACTTGTTTCCCTTACGGAGACAAATCAATACATAGGTTTTAAGATTCTTACTAGTCAGATATTTTCCTCTGTGGGAAATATGGGGTTTTGAGTCCCTTTCACTGAGGACGGTGTAGGTCTTGTCTATTCCATAGTTGGTTTTTGGAACGGTACCTGTGCTTATATCAAACTGTGGTTTTATGCATCACCCCACCGCTCCTTCCCCCTTAAGCAGGTATAAGAGTGTTTTCTAAATGTGAGACACTGTTCTCTTTCCTAACTCAGTTCAAGTGTAGCCATGTTTACAGGATCTTCATAAGTGATATCTTATGATAAGTTTCTTTTTCTGTGTGACTTATTTCACTTAGAATCATCGTACCTGAATCCACCCATTTTGCTGCTACTGGTCTTATGACATTGATTTCATGGCTGAGGGATATTCCATCATACGTAAGTACCACAATTTTTTGAACCATGTTTATATTTCCTGGGATATTTATTTGTACCCAAGTTGAGGTCCTTGTAAGCAGTGCAGCCCTAAATTTTGGGGTGGCTCTGTCTTATTGATTTTCAGTTTTCCCAAGGTATATTCCCTAGACTGGTAGTGCCCTTGGCTCTGTAGCTCTGTTCTTTACTTGTTTTAGGGAACAGAATGCACTCCTCCAGAGAGGCAGTTGGCAATTTACATCCCGCCCATCAGCATAAGAAGGCTCCCTGTTCTCCAGGGCCTGTCTTGCCTTTCTTGTTCTTACACATTTTCTGGATGTCCCTTTTGACCGGTGGGAAGTGATACTTCTTTGTAGTGCAGATTTGCATTGCCCGCTTGCTTGCTTGGCCAAAAAGGGCGTATGCGTTTTCTCCTGAATATATTCAGGAGAAAACACATACGCCCTTTTTGGCTAAGTGCATCATTGTCGAAGTTGTGCCCCTCTTCCTGTGCTTTAAAGGCGATTCCAACGTACCTCTTGAAATCTGTTTCCTGCTATTCTGCCTCACTTTCAAGTCCGCCTCGTTGCCTTCCCTCAACAGATTTTTGGACGATAGTTGTCCTTTATTACTCGGCCAGTTTGTGAATTGCTGTGCCCCTGAGCTCCATTTTTCAACTCGTTTTTGGTGAGCTGACCGCTAGTTCAAAATTTTGGTTCAGGACCTATACTGGTTCCCGGTGGGTGGCTGAGAATTTGGTTAATACTTCTTCCTGCCGGGAAATTACAGTGATATGTGCCCGTCCAAATGCCTAACAGCTACTCTCTCATTGGTTCTCCCTCTTCCCTTTCATCCTCTGCCAAATTGGCAACCTGTGCGAACCAAGAGGTTAAAGGGGCTGTCTCTCCAAGTTGGGAGGTTGATAGTAAAGCAGACGGAAAGTCAAACCGGAGCACCAGGAGAGGGACTATTCGTTGAGTTTTAGAAACCTTTCGTATTCACAGTGTGTCCGTTCTCTAGGTTTCCCGCACATGTTATAGCTGTAGTAATATTCCCTTCAACCTGGAGAGTTCGGACCCATGGAATGGGTGCCATGCATTATTGCTTTAAAGGGTCTGCATTTGCTCACCCAATCTCACCAATCGTCTCAGTCCCAAGTGTCCCTCCTTATGCCACACCCAGCTGTCATTGTAGATAGGGTCATTCCAGCTTTCATCAGAGACCCTGAAGGAATTGTAAAGAATTTCCCAGTTTTTTTGTTTTGTTTTTGAAATTCCTTTTTATAGTGGGTTTGAGCTGATTCTCGCTGCCATGTTTATGCCAGTCTAGACACACTTGATTCCCTTACGGAGACATATCAATACATAGGTTTTAAGATTCTTACTAGTCAGATATTTTCCTCTGCGGGAAATATGGGGTTTTGAGTCCCTTTCGCTGAGGACGGTGTAGGTCTTGTCTATTCCATAGTTGGTTTTTGGAACGGTACCTGTGCTTATATCAAACTCTGGTTTTATGCATCACCCCACCTCTCCTTCCCCCTTAAGCAGGTATAAGAGTGTTTTCTAAATGTGAGACACTGTTCTCTTTCCTAACTCAGTTCAAGTGTAGCCATGTTTACAGGATCTTCATAAGTGATATCTTATGATAAGTTTCTTTTTCTGTGTGACTTATTTCACTTAGAATCATCGTACCTGAATCCACCCATTTTGCTGCTACTGGTCTTATGACATTGATTTCATGGCTGAGGGATATTCCATCGTACGTAAGTACCACAATTTTTTGAACCATGTTTATATTTTCTGGGATACTTAAGGTGTATCCAAGTTGAGGTCCTTGTATGCAGTGCAGCCCTAAATTTTGGGGTGGCTCTGTCTTATTGATTTTCAGTTTTCCAAAGGTATATTCCCTAGACTGGTAGTGCCCTTGGCTCTGTAGCTCTGTTCTTTACTTGTTTTAGGGAACAGAATGCACTCCTCCAGAGAGGCAGTTGGCAATTTACATCCCGCCCATCAGCATAACAAGGCTCCCTGTTCTCCAGGGCCTGTCTTGCCTTTCTTGTTCTTACACATTTTGTGGATGTCCCTTTTGACCGGTGGGAAGTGATACTTCTTTGTAGTGCAGATTTGCATTGCCCGCTTGCTTGCTTGGCCAAAAAGGGCGTATGCGTTTTCTCCTGAATATATTCAGGTGAAAACGCATACGCCCTTTTTGGCCAAGTGCGTCATTGTCGAAGTTGTGCCCCTCTTCCTGTGCTTTAAAGGCGATTCCAACGTACCTCTTGAAATCTGTTTCCTGCTATTCTGCCTCACTTTCAAGTCCGCCCCGTTGCCTTCCCTCAACAGATTTTTGGACGATAGTTGTCCTTTATTACTCGGCCAGTTTGTGAATTGCTGTGCCCCTGAGCTCCATTTTTCAACTCGTTTTTGGTGAGCTGACCGCAAGTCCAAAATTTTGGGTCAGGACCTATACTGGTTCCCACTGGGTGGCTGAGAATTTGGTTAATTCTTCTTCCTGCCGGGAAATTACAGTGATATGTGCCCGTCCAAATGCCTAACAGCTACTCTCTCATTGGTTCTCCCTCTTCCCTTTCATCCTCTGCCAAATTGGCAACCTGTGCGAACCAAGAGGTTAAAGGGGCTGTCTCTCCAAGTTGGGAGGTTGATAGTAAAGCAGACGGAAAGTCAAACCGGAGCACCAGGAGAGGGACTATTCGTTGAGTTTTAGAAACCTTTCGTATTCACAGTGTGTCCGTTCTCTAGGTTTCCCGCACATGTTATAGCTGTAGTAATATTCCCTTCAACCTGGAGAGTTCGGACCCATGGAATGGGTGCCATGCAATATTGCTTTAAAGGGTCTGCATTTGCTCACCCAATCTCACCAATCGTCTCAGTCCCAAGTGTCCCTCCTTATGCCACATCCAGCTGTCGTTGTAGATAGGGTCATTCCAGCTTTCATCAGAGACCCTGAAGGAATTGTAAAGAATTTCCCAGTTTTTTTGTTTTGTTTTTGAAATTCCTTTTTATAGTGGGTTTGAGCTGATTCTCGCTGCCATGTTTATGCCAGTCTAGACACACTTGATTCCCTTACGGAGACATATCAATACATAGGTTTTAAGATTCTTACTAGTCAGATATTTTCCTCTGCGGGAAATATGGGGTTTTGAGTCCCTTTCACTGAGGACGGTGTAGGTCTTGTCTATTCCATAGTTGGTTTTTGGAACGGTACCTGTGCTTATATCAAACTCTGGTTTTATGCATCACCCCACCTCTCCTTCCCCCTTAAGCAGGTATAAGAGTGTTTTCTAAATGTGAGACACTGTTCTCTTTCCTAACTCAGTTCAAGTGTAGCCATGTTTACAGGATCTTCATAAGTGATATCTTATGATAAGTTTCTTTTTCTGTGTGACTTATTTCACTTAGAATCATCGTACCTGAATCCACCCATTTTGCTGCTACTGGTCTTATGACATTGATTTCATGGCTGAGGGATATTCCATCGTACGTAAGTACCACAATTTTTTGAACCATGTTTATATTTTCTGGGATACTTAAGGTGTATCCAAGTTGAGGTCCTTGTATGCAGTGCAGCCCTAAATTTTGGGGTGGCTCTGTCTTATTGATTTTCAGTTTTCCCAAGGTATATTCCCTAGACTGGTAGTGCCCTTGGCTCTGTAGCTCTGTTCTTTACTTGTTTTAGGGAACAGAATGCACTCCTCCAGAGAGGCAGTTGGCAATTTACATCCCGCCCATCAGCATAACAAGGCTCCCTGTTCTCCAGGGCCTGTCTTGCCTTTCTTGTTCTTACACATTTTGTGGATGTCCCTTTTGACCGGTGGGAAGTGATACTTCTTTGTAGTGCAGATTTGCATTGCCCGCTTGCTTGCTTGGCCAAAAAGGGCGTATGCGTTTTCTCCTGAATATATTCAGGAGAAAACGCATAGGCCCTTTTTGGCCAAGTGCGTCATTGTCGAAGTTGTGCCCCTCTTCCTGTGCTTTAAAGGCGATTCCAACGTACCTCTTGAAATCTGTTTCCTGCTATTCTGCCTCGCTTTCAAGTCCGCCTCGTTGCCTTCCCTCAACAGATTTTTGGACGATAGTTGTCCTTTATTACTCGGCCAGTTTGTGAATTGCTGTGCCCCTGAGCTCCATTTTTCAACTCGTTTTTGGTGAGCTGACCGCAAGTCCAAAATTTTGGTTCAGGACCTATACTGGTTCCTGGAGGGTGGCTGAGAATTTGGTTAATTCTTCTTCCTGCCGGGAAATTACAGTGATATGTGCCCGTCCAAATGCCTAACAGCTACTCTCTCATTGGTTCTCCCTCTTCCCTTTCATCCTCTGCCAAATTGGCAACCTGTGCGAACCAAGAGGTTAAAGGGGCTGTCTCTCCAAGTTGGGAGGTTGATAGTAAAGAGACGGAAAGTCAAACCGGAGCACCAGGAGAGGGACTATTCGTTGAGTTTTAGAAACCTTTCGTATTCACAGTGTGTCCGTTCTCTAGGTTTCCCGCACATGTTATAGCTGTAGTAATATTCCCTTCAACCTGGAGAGTTCGGACCCATGGAATGGGTGCCATGCATTATTGCTTTAAAGGGTCTGCATTTGCTCACCCAATCTCACCAATCGTCTCAGTCCCAAGTGTCCCTCCTTATGCCACATCCAGCTGTCATTGTAGATAGGGTCATTCCAGCTTTCATCAGAGACCCTGAAGGAATTGTAAAGAATTTCCCAGTTTTTTTGTTTTGTTTTTGAAATTCCTTTTTATAGTGGGTTTGAGCTGATTCTCGCTGCCATGTTTATGCCAGTCTAGACACACTTGTTTCACTTACGGAGACATATCAATACATAGGTTTTAAGATTCTTACTAGTCAGATATTTTCCTCTGCGGGAAATATGGGGTTTTGAGTCCCTTTCACTGAGGACGGTGTAGGTCTTGTCTATTCCATAGTTCGTTTTTGGAACGGTACCTGTGCTTATATCAAACTGTGGTTTTATGCATCACCCCACCTCTCCTTCCCCCTTAAGCAGGTATAAGAGTGTTTTCTAAATGTGAGACACTGTTCTCTTTCCTAACTCAGTTCAAGAGTAGCCATGTTTACAGGATCTTCATAAGTGATATCTTATGATAAGTTTCTTTTTCTGTGTGACTTATTTCACTTAGAATCATCGTACCTGAATCCACCCATTTTGCTGCTACTGGTCTTATGACATTGATTTCATGGCTGAGGGATATTCCATCGTACGTAAGTACCAAAATTTTTTGAACCATGTTTATATTTTCTGGGATACTTAAGGTGTATCCAAGTTGAGGTCCTTGTATGCAGTGCAGCCCTAAATTTTGGGGTGGCTCTGTCTTATTGATTTTCAGTTTTCCCAAGGTATATTCCCTAGACTGGTAGTGCCCTTGGCTCTGTAGCTCTGTTCTTTACTTGTTTTAGGGAACAGAATGCACTCCTCCAGAGAGGCAGTTGGCAATTTACATCCCGCCCATCAGCATAACAAGGCTCCCTGTTCTCCAGGGCCTGTCTTGCCTTTCTTGTTCTTACACATTTTGTGGATGTCCCTTTTGACCGGTGGGAAGTGATACTTCTTTGTAGTGCAGATTTGCATTGCCCGCTTGCTTGCTTGGCCAAAAAGGGCGTATGCGTTTTCTCCTGAATATATTCAGGAGAAAACGCATACGCCCTTTTTGGCCAAGTGCGTCATTGTCGAAGTTGTGCCCCTCTTCCTGTGCTTTAAAGGCGATTCCAACGTACCTCTTGAAATCTGTTTCCTGCTATTCTGCCTCACATTCAAGTCCGCCTCGTTGCCTTCCCTCAACAGATTTTTGGACGATAGTTGTCCTTTATTACTCGGCCAGTTTGTGAATTGCTGTGCCCCTGAGCTCCATTTTTCAACTCGTTTTTGGTGAGCTGACCGCAAGTCCAAATTTTGGGTCAGGACCTATACTGGTTCCCGGTGGGTGGCTGAGAATTTGGTTAATTCTTCTTCCTGCCGGGAAATTACAGTGATATGTGCCCGTCCAAATGCCTAACAGCTACTCTCTCATTGGTTCTCCCTCTTCCCTTTCATCCTCTGCCAAATTGGCAACCTGTGCGAACCAAGAGGTTAAAGGGGCTGTCTCTCCAAGTTGGGAGGTTGACAGTAAAGCAGACGGAAAGTCAAACCGGAGCACCAGGAGAGGGACTATTCATTGAGTTTTAGAAACCTTTCGTATTCACAGTGTGTCCGTTCTCTAGGTTTCCCGCACATGTTATAGCTGTAGTAATATTCCCTTCAACCTGGAGAGTTCGGACCCATGGAATGGGTGCCATGCATTATTGCTTTAAAGGGTCTGCATTTGCTCACCCAATCTCACCAATCGTCTCAGTCCCAAGTGTCCCTCCTTATGCCACATCCAGCTGTCGTTGTAGATAGGGTCATTCCAGCTTTCATCAGAGACCCTGAAGGAATTGTAAAGAATTTCCCAGTTTTTTTGTTTCGTTTTTGAAATTCCTTTTTATAGTGGGTTTGAGCTGATTCTCGCTGCCATGTTTATGCCAGTGTAGACACACTTGATTCCCTTACGGAGACATATCAATACATAGGTTTTAAGATTCTTACTAGTCAGATATTTTCCTCTGCGGGAAATATGGGGTTTTGAGTCCCTTTCACTGAGGACGGTGTAGGTCTTGTCTATTCCATAGTTGGTTTTTGGAACGGTACCTGTGCTTATATCAAACTCTGGTTTTATGCATCACCCCACCTCTCCTTCAACCTTAAGCAGGTATAAGAGTGTTTTCTAAATGTGAGACACTGTTCTCTTTCCTAACTCAGTTCAAGTGTAGCCATGTTTACAGGATCTTCATAAGTGATATCTTATGATAAGTTTCTTTTTCTGTGTGACTTATTTCACTTAGAATCATCGTACCTGAATCCACCCATTTTGCTGCTACTGGTCTTATGACATTGATTTCATGGCTGAGGGATATTCCATCGTATGTAAGTACCACAATTTTTTGAACCATGTTTATATTTTCTGGGATACTTAAGGTGTATCCAAGTTGAGGTCCTTGTATGCAGTGCAGCCCTAAATTTTTGGGTGGCTCTGTCTTATTGATTTTCAGTTTTCCCAAGGTATATTCCCTAGACTGGTAGTGCCCTTGGCTCTGTAGCTCTGTTCTTTACTTGTTTTAGGGAACAGAATGCACTCCTCCAGAGAGGCAGTTGGCAATTTACATCCCGCCCATCAGCATAACAAGGCTCCCTGTTCTCCAGGGCCTGTCTTGCCTTTCTTGTTGTTACACATTTTCTGGATGTCCCTTTTGACCGGTGGGAAGTGATACTTCTTTGTAGTGCAGATTTGCATTGCCCGCTTGCTTGCTTGGCCAAAAAGGGCGTATGCGTTTTCTCCTGAATATATTCAGGAGAAAACGCATACGCCCTTTTTGGCCAAGTGCGTCATTGTGGAAGTTGTGCCCCTCTTCCTGTGCTTTAAAGGCGATTCCAACGTACCTCTTGAAATCTGTTTCCTGCTATTCTGCCTCACTTTCAAGTCCGCCTCGTTGCCTTCCCTCAACAGATTTTTGGACGATAGTTGTCCTTTATTACTAGGCCAGTTTGTGAATTGCTGTGCCCCTGAGCTCCATTTTTCAACTCGTTTTTGGTGAGCTGACCACAAGTCCAAAATTTTGGTTCAGGACCTATACTGGTTCCCGGTGGGTGGCTGAGAATTTGGTTAATTCTTCTTCCTGCCGGGAAATTACAGTGATATGTGCCCTTCCAAATGCCTAACAGCTACTCTCTCATTGGTTCTCCCTCTTCCCTTTCATCCTCTGCCAAATTGGCAACCTGTGCGAACCAAGAGGTTAAAGGGGCTGTCTCTCCAAGTTGGGAGGTTGATAGTAAAGCAGACGGAAAGTCAAACCGGAGCACCAGGAGAGGGACTATTCTTTGAGTTTTAGAAACCTTTCGTATTCACAGTGTGTCCGTTCTCTAGGTTTCCCGCACATGTTATAGCTGTAGTAATATTCCCTTCAACCTGGAGAGTTCGGACCCATTGAATGGGTGCCATGCATTATTGCTTTAAAGGGTCTGCATTTGCTCACCCAATCTCACCAATCGTCTCAGTCCCAAGTGTCCCTCCTTATGCCACATCCAGCTGTCGTTGTAGATAGGGTCATTCCAGCTTTCATCAGAGACCCTGAAGGAATTGTAAAGAATTTCCCAGTTTTTTTGTTTTGTTTTTGAAATTCCTTTTTATAGTGGGTTTGAGCTGATTCTCGCTGCCATGTTTATGCCAGTCTAGACACACTTGATTCCCTTACGGAGACATATCAATACATAGGTTTTAAGATTCTTACTAGTCAGATATTTTCCTCTGCGGGAAATATGGGGTTTTGAGTCCCTTTCACTGAGGACGGTGTAGGTCTTGTCTATTCCATAGTTGGTTTTTGGAACGGTACCTGTGCTTATATCAAACTCTGGTTTTATGCATCACCCCACCTCTCCTTCCCCCTTAAGCAGGTATAAGAGTGTTTTCTAAATGTGAGACACTGTTCTCTTTCCTAACTCAGTTCAAGTGTAGCCATGTTTACAGGATCTTCATAAGTGATATCTTATGATAAGTTTCTTTTTCTGTGTGACTTATTTCACTTAGAATCATCGTACCTGAATCCACCCATTTTGCTGCTACTGGTCTTATGACATTGATTTCATGGCTGAGGGATATTCCATCGTACGTAAGTACCACAATTTTTTGAACCATGTTTATATTTTCTGGGATACTTAAGGTGTATCCAAGTTGAGGTCCTTGTATGCAGTGCAGCCCTAAATTTTGGGGTGGCTCTGTCTTATTGATTTTCAGTTTTCCCAAGGTATATTCCCTAGACTGGTAGTGCCCTTGGCTCTGTAGCTCTGTTCTTTACTTGTTTTAGGGAACAGAATGCACTCCTCCAGAGAGGCAGTTGGCAATTTACATCCCGCCCATCAGCATAACAAGGCTCCCTGTTCTCCAGGGCCTGTCTTGCCTTTCTTGTTCTTACACATTTTGTGGATGTCCCTTTTGACCGGTGGGAAGTGATACTTCTTTGTAGTGCAGATTTGCATTGCCCGCTTGCTTGCTTGGCCAAAAAGGGCGTATGCGTTTTCTCCTGAATATATTCAGGAGAAAACGCATACGCCCTTTTTGGCCAAGTGCATCATTGTCGAAGTTGTGCCCCTCTTCCTGTGCTTTAAAGGCGATTCCAACGTACCTCTTGAAATCTATTTCCTGCTATTCTGCCTCGCTTTCAAGTCCGCCTCGTTGCCTTCCGTCAACAGATTTTTGGACGATAGGTGTCCTTTATTACTCAGCCAGTTTGTGAATTGCTGTGTCGCTGAGCTCCATTTTTCAACTCGTTTTTGGAGAGCTGACCGCAAGTCCAAAATTTTGGTTCAGGACCTATACTGGTTCCCGGTGGGTGGCTGAGAATTTGGTTAATACTTCTTCCTGCCGGGAAATTACAGTGATATGTGCCCGTCCAAATGCCTAACAGCTACTCTCTCATTGGTTCTCCCTCTTCCCTTTCATCCTCTGCCAAATTGGCAACCTGTGCGAACCAAGAGGTTAAAGGGGCTGTCTCTCCAAGTTGGGAGGTTGATAGTAAAGCAGACGGAAAGTCAAACCGGAGCACCAGGAGAGGGACTATGCGTTGAGTTTTAGAAACCTTTCGTATTCACAGTGTGTCCGTTCTCTAGGTTTCCCGCACATGTTATAGCTGTAGTAATATTCCCTTCAACCTGGAGAGTTCGGACCCATGGAATGGGTGCCATGCATTATTGCTTTAAAGGATCTGCATTTGCTCACCCAATCTCACCAATCGTCTAAGTCCCAAGTGTCCCTCCTTATGCCACATCCAGCTGTCGTTGTAGATAGGGTCATTCCAGCTTTCAGAGACCCTGAAGGAATTGTAAAGAATTTCCCAGTTTTTTTGTTTTGTTTTTGAAATTCCTTTTTATAGTGGGTTTGAGCTGATTCTCGCTGCCATGTTTATGCCAGTCTAGACACACTTGATTCCCTTACGGAGACATATCAATACATAGGTTTTAAGATTCTTACTAGTCAGATACTTTCCTCTGCGGGAAATATGGGGTTTTGAGTCCCTTTCACTGAGGACGGTGTAGGTCTTGTCTATTCCATAGTTGGTTTTTGGAACGGTACCTGTGCTTATATCAAACTCTGGTTTTATGCATCACCCCACCTCTCCTTCCCCCTTAAGCAGGTATAAGAGTGTTTTCTAAATGTGAGACACTGTTCTCTTTCCTAACTCAGTTCAAGTGTAGCCATGTTTACAGGATCTTCATAAGTGATATCTTATGATAAGTTTCTTTTTCTGTGTGACTTATTTCACTTAGAATCATCGTACCTGAATCCACCCATTTTGCTGCTACTGGTCTTATGACATTGATTTCATGGCTGAGGGATATTCCATCGTACGTAAGTACCACAATTTTTTGAACCATGTTTATATTTCCTGGGATATTTATTTTGTACCCAAGTTGAGGTCCTTGTAAGCAGTGCAGCCCTAAATTTTGGGGTGGCTCTGTCTTATTGATTTTCAGTTTTCCCAAGGTATATTCCCTAGACTGGTAGTGCCCTTGGCTCTGTAGCTCTGTTCTTTACTTGTTTTAGGGAACAGAATGCACTCCTCCAGAGAGGCAGTTGGCAATTTACATCCCGCCCATCAGCATAACAAGGCTCCCTGTTCTCCAGGGCCTGTCTTGCCTTTCTTGTTCTTACACATTTTGTGGATGTCCCTTTTGACCGGTGGGAAGTGATACTTCTTTGTAGTGCAGATTTGCATTGCCCGCTTGCTTGCTTGGCCAAAAAGGGCGTATGCGTTTTCTCCTGAATATATTCAGGAGAAAACGCATACGCCCTTTTTGGCCAAGTGCGTCATTGTCGAAGTTGTGCCCCTCTTCCTGTGCTTTAAAGGCGATTCCAACGTACCTCTTGAAATCTGTTTCCTGCTATTCTGCCTCACTTTCAAGTCCGCCTCGTTGCCTTCCCTCAACAGATTTTTGGACGATAGTTGTCCTTTATTACTCGGCCAGTTTGTGAATTGCTGTGCCCCTGAGCTCCATTTTTCAACTCGTTTTTGGTGAGCTGACCGCAAGTCCAAATTTTGGGTCAGGACCTATACTGGTTCCCGGTGGGTGGCTGAGAATTTGGTTAATTCTTCTTCCTGCCGGGAAATTACAGTGATATGTGCCCGTCCAAATGCCTAACAGCTACTCTCTCATTGGTTCTCCCTCTTCCCTTTCATCCTCTGCCAAATTGGCAACCTGTGCGAACCAAGAGGTTAAAGGGGCTGTCTCTCCAAGTTGGGAGGTTGACAGTAAAGCAGACGGAAAGTCAAACCGGAGCACCAGGAGAGGGACTATTCGTTGAGTTTTAGAAACCTTTCGTATTCACAGTGTGTCCGTTCTCTAGGTTTCCCGCACATGTTATAGCTGTAGTAATATTCCCTTCAACCTGGAGAGTTCGGACCCATGGAATGGGTGCCATGCATTATTGCTTTAAAGGGTCTGCATTTGCTCACCCAATCTCACCAATCGTCTCAGTCCCAAGTGTCCCTCCTTATGCCACATCCAGCTGTCGTTGTAGATAGGGTCATTCCAGCTTTCATCAGAGACCCTGAAGGAATTGTAAAGAATTTCCCAGTTTTTTTGTTTCGTTTTTGAAATTCCTTTTTATAGTGGGTTTGAGCTGATTCTCGCTGCCATGTTTATGCCAGTGTAGACACACTTGATTCCCTTATGGAGACATATCAATACATAGGTTTTAAGATTCTTACTAGTCAGATATTTTCCTCTGCGGGAAATATGGGGTTTTGAGTCCCTTTCACTGAGGACGGTGTAGGTCTTGTCTATTCCATAGTTGGTTTTTGGAACGGTACCTGTGCTTATATCAAACTCTGGTTTTATGCATCACCCCACCTCTCCTTCAACCTTAAGCAGGTATAAGAGTGTTTTCTAAATGTGAGACACTGTTCTCTTTCCTAACTCAGTTCAAGTGTAGCCATGTTTACAGGATCTTCATAAGTGATATCTTATGATAAGTTTCTTTTTCTGTGTGACTTATTTCACTTAGAATCATCGTACCTGAATCCACCCATTTTGCTGCTACTGGTCTTATGACATTGATTTCATGGCTGAGGGATATTCCATCGTATGTAAGTACCACAATTTTTTGAACCATGTTTATATTTTCTGGGATACTTAAGGTGTATCCAAGTTGAGGTCCTTGTATGCAGTGCAGCCCTAAATTTTTGGGTGGCTCTGTCTTATTGATTTTCAGTTTTCCCAAGGTATATTCCCTAGACTGGTAGTGCCCTTGGCTCTGTAGCTCTGTTCTTTACTTGTTTTAGGGAACAGAATGCACTCCTCCAGAGAGGCAGTTGGCAATTAACATCCCGCCCATCAGCATAACAAGGCTCCCTGTTCTCCAGGGCCTGTCTTGCCTTTCTTGTTCTTACACATTTTGTGGATGTCCCTTTTGACCGGTGGGAAGTGATACTTCTTTGTAGTGCAGATTTGCATTGCCCGCTTGCTTGCTTGGCCAAAAAGGGCGTATGCGTTTTCTCCTGAATATATTCAGGAGAAAACGCATACGCCCTTTTTGGCCAAGTGCGTCATTGTGGAAGTTGTGCCCCTCTTCCTGTGCTTTAAAGGCGATTCCAACGTACCTCTTGAAATCTGTTTCCTGCTATTCTGCCTCACTTTCAAGTCCGCCTCGTTGCCTTCCCTCAACAGATTTTTGGACGATAGTTGTCCTTTATTACTAGGCCAGTTTGTGAATTGCTGTGCCCCTGAGCTCCATTTTTCAACTCGTTTTTGGTGAGCTGACCACAAGTCCAAAATTTTGGTTCAGGACCTATACTGGTTCCCGGTGGGTGGCTGAGAATTTGGTTAATTCTTCTTCCTGCCGGGAAATTACAGTGATATGTGCCCTTCCAAATGCCTAACAGCTACTCTCTCATTGGTTCTCCCTCTTCGCTTTCATCCTCTGCCAAATTGGCAACCTGTGCGAACCAAGAGGTTAAAGGGGCTGTCTCTCCAAGTTGGGAGGTTGATAGTAAAGCAGACGGAAAGTCAAACCGGAGCAACAGGAGAGGGACTATTCTTTGAGTTTTAGAAACCTTTCGTATTCACAGTGTGTCCGTTCTCTAGGTTTCCCGCACATGTTATAGCTGTAGTAATATTCCCTTCAACCTGGAGAGTTCGGACCCATGGAATGGGTGCCATGCATTATTGCTTTAAAGGGTCTGCATTTGCTCACCCAATCTCACCAATCGTCTCAGTCCCAAGTGTCCCTCCTTATGCCACATCCAGCTGTCGTTGTAGATAGGGTCATTCCAGCTTTCATCAGAGACCCTGAAGGAATTGTAAAGAATTTCCCAGTTTTTTTGTTTTGTTTTTGAAATTCCTTTTTATAGTGGGTTTGAGCTGATTCTCGCTGCCATGTTTATGCCAGTCTAGACACACTTGATTCCCTTACGGAGACATATCAATACATAGGTTTTAAGATTCTTACTAGTCAGATATTTTCCTCTGCGGGAAATATGGGGTTTTGAGTCCCTTTCACTGAGGACGGTGTAGGTCTTGTCTATTCCATAGTTGGTTTTTGGAACGGTACCTGTGCTTATATCAAACTCTGGTTTTATGCATCACCCCACCTCTCCTTCCCCCTTAAGCAGGTATAAGAGTGTTTTCTAAATGTGAGACACTGTTCTCTTTCCTAACTCAGTTCAAGTGTAGCCATGTTTACAGGATCTTCATAAGTGATATCTTATGATAAGTTTCTTTTTCTGTGTGACTTATTTCACTTAGAATCATCGTACCTGAATCCACCCATTTTGCTGCTACTGGTCTTATGACATTGATTTCATGGCTGAGGGATATTCCATCGTACGTAAGTACCACAATTTTTTGAACCATGTTTATATTTTCTGGGATACTTAAGGTGTATCCAAGTTGAGGTCCTTGTATGCAGTGCAGCCCTAAATTTTGGGGTGGCTCTGTCTTATTGATTTTCAGTTTTCCCAAGGTATATTCCCTAGACTGGTAGTGCCCTTGGCTCTGTAGCTCTGTTCTTTACTTGTTTTAGGGAACAGAATGCACTCCTCCAGAGAGGCAGTTGGCAATTTACATCCCGCCCATCAGCATAACAAGGCTCCCTGTTCTTCAGGGCCTGTCTTGCCTTTCTTGTTCTTACACATTTTGTGGATGTCCCTTTTGACCGGTGGGAAGTGATACTTCTTTGTAGTGCAGATTTGCATTGCCCGCTTGCTTGCTTGGCCAAAAAGGGCGTATGCGTTTTCTCCTGAATATATTCAGGAGAAAACGCATACGCCCTTTTTGGCCAAGTGCATCATTGTCGAAGTTGTGCCCCTCTTCCTGTGCTTTAAAGGCGATTCCAACGTACCTCTTGAAATCTATTTCCTGCTATTCTGCCTCGCTTTCAAGTCCGCCTCGTTGCCTTCCGTCAACAGATTTTTGGACGATAGGTGTCCTTTATTACTCAGCCAGTTTGTGAATTGCTGTGTCGCTGAGCTCCATTTTTCAACTCGTTTTTGGATAGCTGACCGCAAGTCCAAAATTTTGGTTCAGGACCTATACTGGTTCCCGGTGGGTGGCTGAGAATTTGGTTAATACTTCTTCCTGCCGGGAAATTACAGTGATATGTGCCCGTCCAAATGCCTAACAGCTACTCTCTCATTGGTTCTCCCTCTTCCCTTTCATCCTCTGCCAAATTGGCAACCTGTGCGAACCAAGAGGTTAAAGGGGCTGTCTCTCCAAGTTGGGAGGTTGATAGTAAAGCAGACGGAAAGTCAAACCGGAGCACCAGGAGAGGGACTATGCGTTGAGTTTTAGAAACCTTTCGTATTCACAGTGTGTCCGTTCTCTAGGTTTCCCGCACATGTTATAGCTGTAGTAATATTCCCTTCAACCTGGAGAGTTCGGACCCATGGAATGGGTGCCATGCATTATTGCTTTAAAGGATCTGCATTTGCTCACCCAATCTCACCAATCGTCTAAGTCCCAAGTGTCCCTCCTTATGCCACATCCAGCTGTCGTTGTAGATAGGGTCATTCCAGCTTTCAGAGACCCTGAAGGAATTGTAAAGAATTTCCCAGTTTTTTTGTTTTGTTTTTGAAATTCCTTTTTATAGTGGGTTTGAGCTGATTCTCGCTGCCATGTTTATGCCAGTCTAGACACACTTGATTCCCTTACGGAGACATATCAATACATAGGTTTTAAGATTCTTACTAGTCAGATACTTTCCTCTGCGGGAAATATGGGGTTTTGAGTCCCTTTCACTGAGGACGGTGTAGGTCTTGTCTATTCCATAGTTGGTTTTTGGAACGGTACCTGTGCTTATATCAAACTCTGGTTTTATGCATCACCCCACCTCTCCTTCCCCCTTAAGCAGGTATAAGAGTGTTTTCTAAATGTGAGACACTGTTCTCTTTCCTAACTCAGTTCAAGTGTAGCCATGTTTACAGGATCTTCATAAGTGATATCTTATGATAAGTTTCTTTTTCTGTGTGACTTATTTCACTTAGAATCATCGTACCTGAATCCACCCATTTTGCTGCTACTGGTCTTATGACATTGATTTCATGGCTGAGGGATATTCCATCGTACGTAAGTACCACAATTTTTTGAACCATGTTTATATTTCCTGGGATATTTATTTTGTACCCAAGTTGAGGTCCTTGTAAGCAGTGCAGCCCTAAATTTTGGGGTGGCTCTGTCTTATTGATTTTCAGTTTTCCCAAGGTATATTCCCTAGACTGGTAGTGCCCTTGGCTCTGTAGCTCTGTTCTTTACTTGTTTTAGGGAACAGAATGCACTCCTCCAGAGAGGCAGTTGGCAATTTACATCCCGCCCATCAGCATAACAAGGCTCCCTGTTCTCCAGGGCCTGTCTTGCCTTTCTTGTTCTTACACATTTTGTGGATGTCCCTTTTGACCGGTGGGAAGAGATACTTCTTTGTAGTGCAGATTTGCATTGCCCACTTGCTTGCTTGGCCAAAAAGGGCGTATGCGTTTTCTCCTGAATATATTCAGGAGAAAACGCATACGCCCTTTTTGTCCAAGTGCATCATTGTCGAAGCTGTGCCCCTCTTCCTGTGCTTTAAAGGCGATTCCAACGTACCTCTTGAAATCTGTTTCCTGCTATTCTGCCTCGCTTTCAAGTCCGCCTCGTTGCCTTCCGTCAACAGATTTATGGACGATAGTTGTCCTTTATTACTCGGCCAGTTTGTGAATTGCTGTGCCCCTGAGCTCCATTTTTCAACTCGATTTTGGAGAGCTGACCGCAAGTCCAAAATTTTGGTTCAGGACCTATACTGGTTCCCGGTGGGTGGCTGAGAATTTGGTTAATTCTTCTTCCTGCCGGGAAATTACAGTGATATGTGCCCGTCCAAATGCCTAACAGCTACTCTCTCATTGGTTCTCCCTCTTCCCTTTCATCCTCTGCCAAATTGGCAACCTGTGCGAACCAGGAGGTTAAAGGGGCTGTCTCTCCAATTTCGGAGAATGATAGTAAAGCAGCCGGAAAGTCAAACCGGAGCACCAGGAGAGGGTTTATTCTTTGAGTTTTAGAAACCATTCGTATTCACAGTGTGTCCGTTCTCTAGGTTTCCCGCACATGTTATAGCTGTAGTAATATTCCCTTCAACCTGGAGAGTTCGGACCCATGGAATGGGTGCCATGCATTATTGCTTTAAAGCGTCTGCATTTGCTCACCCAGTCTCACCAATCGTCTCAGTCCCAAGTGTCCCTCCTTATGCCACATCCAGCTGTCGTTGTAGATAGGGTCATTCCAGCTTTCATCAGAGACCCTGAAGGAATTGTAAAGAATTTCCCCGTTTTTTTGTTTTGTTTTTGAAATTCCTTTTTATAGTGGGTTTGAGCTGATTCTCGCTGCCATGTTTATGCCAGTCTAGACACACTTGATTCCCTTACGGAGACATATCAATACATAGGTTTTAAGATTCTTACTAGTCAGATATTTTCCTCTGCGGGAAATATGGGGTTTTGAGTCCCTTTCACTGAGGAAGGTGTAGGTCTTGTCTATTCCATAGTTGGTTTTTGGAACGGTACCTGTGCTTATATCAAACTCTGGTTTTATGCATCACCCCACCTCTCCTTCCCCCTTAAGCAGGTATAAGAGTGTTTTCTA
Source organism: Hyperoodon ampullatus (assembly GCF_949752795.1). Lineage (NCBI taxonomy): Eukaryota > Metazoa > Chordata > Mammalia > Artiodactyla > Ziphiidae > Hyperoodon > Hyperoodon ampullatus. The sequence continues at coordinate 462,970 of NW_027640475.1, read as the reverse complement.
AATGTGAGACACTGTTCTCTTTCCTAACTCAGTTCAAGTGTAGCCATGTTTACAGGATCTTCATAAGTGATATCTTATGATAAGTTTCTTTTTCTGTGTGACTTATTTCACTTAGAATCATCGTACCAGAATCCACCCATTTTGCTGCTACTGTTCTTATGACATTGATTTCATGGCTGAGGGATATTCCATCGTACGTAAGTACCACAATTTTTTGAACCATGTTTATATTTTCTGGGATACTTAAGGTGTATCCAAGTTCAGGTCCTTGTATGCAGTGCAGCCCTAAATTTTGGGGTGGCTCTGTCTTATTGATTTTCAGTTTTCCCAAGGTATATTCCCTAGACTGGTAGTGCCCTTGGCTCTGTAGCTCTGTTCTTTACTTGTTTTAGGGAACAGAATGCACTCCTCCAGAGAGGCAGTTGGCAATTTACATCCCGCCCATCAGCATAACAAGGCTCCCTGTTCTCGAGGGCCTGTCTTGCCTTTCTTGTTCTTACACATTTTGTGGATGTCCCTTTTGACCGGTGGGAAGTGATACTTCTTTGTAGTGCAGATTTGCATTGCCCGCTTGCTTGCTTGGCCAAAAAGGGCCTATGCGTTTTCTCCTGAATATATTCAGGAGAAAACGCATAGGCCCTTTTTGGCCAAGTGCGTCATTGTCGAAGTTGTGCCCCTCTTCCTGTGCTTTAAAGGCGATTCCAACGTACCTCTTGAAATCTGTTTCCTGCTATTCTGCCTCGCTTTCAAGTCCACCTCGTTGCCTTCCCTCAACAGATTTTTGGACGATAGTTGTCCTTTATTACTCGGCCAGTTTGTGAATTGCTGTGCCCCTGAGCTCCATTTTTCAACTCGTTTTTGGTGAGCTGACCGCAAGTCCAAAATTTTGGTTCAGGACCTATACTGGTTCCCGGTGGGTGGCTGAGAATTTGGTTAATTCTTCTTCCTGCCGGGAAATTACAGTGATATGTGCCCGTCCAAATGCCTAACAGCTACTCTCTCATTGGTTCTCCCTCTTCCCTTTCATCCTCTGCCAAATTGGCAACCTGTGCGAACCAAGAGGTTAAAGGGGCTGTCTCTCCAAGTTGGGAGGTTGATAGTAAAGCAGACGGAAAGTCAAACCGGAGCACCAGGAGAGGGACTATTCGTTGAGTTTTAGAAACCTTTCGTATTCACAGTGTGTCCGTTCTCTAGGTTTCCCGCACATGTTATAGCTGTAGTAATATTCCCTTCAACCTGGAGAGTTCGGACCCATGGAATGGGTGCCATGCATTATTGCTTTAAAGGGTCTGCATTTGCTCACCCAATCTCACCAATCGTCTCAGTCCCAAGTGTCCCTCCTTATGCCACATCCAGCTGTCGTTGTAGATATGGTCATTCCAGCTTTCATCAGAGACCCTGAAGGAATTGTAAAGAATTTCCCAGTTTTTTTGTTTTGTTTTTGAAATTCCTTTTTATAGTGGGTTTGAGCTGATTCTCGCTGCCATGTTTATGCCAGTCTAGACACACTTGATTCCCTTACAGAGACATATCAATACATAGGTTTTAAGATTCTTACTAGTCAGATATTTTCCTCTGCGGGAAATATGGGGTTTTGAGTCCCTTTCACTGAGGACGGTGTAGGTCTTGTCTATTCCATAGTTCGTTTTTGGAACGGTACCTGTGCTTATATCAAACTCTGGTTTTATGCATCACCCCACCTCTCCTTCCCCCTTAAGCAGGTATAAGAGTGTTTTCTAAATGTGAGACACTGTTCTCTTTCCTAACTCAGTTCAAGTGTAGCCATGTTTACAGGATCTTCATAAGTGATATCTTATGATAAGTTTCTTTTTCTGTGTGACTTATTTCACTTAGAATCATCGTACCTGAATCCACCCATTTTGCTGCTACTGGTCTTATGACATTGATTTCATGGCTGAGGGATATTCCATCGTACGTAAGTACCACAATTTTTTGAACCATGTTTATATTTCCTGGGATATTTATTTTGTACCCAAGTTGAGGTCCTTGTAAGCAGTGCAGCCCTAAATTTTGGGGTGGCTCTGTCTTATTGATTTTCAGTTTTCCCAAGGTATATTCCCTAGACTGGTAGTGCCCTTGGCTCTGTAGCTCTGTTCTTTACTTGTTTTAGGGAACAGAATGCACTCCTCCAGAGAGGCAGTTGGCAATTTACATCCCGCCCATCAGCATAACAAGGCTCCCTGTTCTCCAGGGCCTGTCTTGCCTTTCTTGTTCTTACACATTTTGTGGATGTCCCTTTTGACCGGTGGGAAGTGATACTTCTTTGTAGTGCAGATTTGCATTGCCCGCTTGCTTGCTTGGCCAAAAAGGGCGTATGCGTTTTCTCCTGAATATATTCAGGAGAAAACGCATACGCCCTTTTTGGCCAAGTGCGTCATTGTCGAAGTTGTGCCCCTCTTCCTGTGCTTTAAAGGCGATTCCAACGTACCTCTTGAAATCTGTTTCCTGCTATTCTGCCTCACTTTCAAGTCCGCCTCGTTGCCTTCCCTCAACAGATTTTTGGACGATAGTTGTCCTTTATTACTCGGCCGGTTTGTGAATTGCTGTGCCCCTGAGCTCCATTTTTCAACTCGCTTTTGGTGAGCTGACCGCAAGTCCAAAATTTTGGTTCAGGACCTATACTGGTTCCCGGTGGGTGGCTGAGAATTTGGTTAATTCTTCTTCCTGCCGGGAAATTACAGTGATATGTGCCCGTCCAAATGCCTAACAGCTACTCTCTCATTGGTTCTCCCTCTTCCCTTTCATCCTCTGCCAAATTGGCAACCTGTGCGAACCAAGAGGTTAAAGGGGCTGTCTCTCCAAGTTGGGAGGTTGATAGTAAAGCAGACGGAAAGTCAAACCGGGGCACCAGGAGAGGGACTATTCGTTGAGTTTTAGAAACCTTTCGTATTCACAGTGTGTCCGTTCTCTAGGTTTCCCGCACATGTTATAGCTGTAGTAATATTCCCTTCAACCTGGAGAGTTTGGACCCATGGAATGGGTGCCATGCATTATTGCTTTAAAGGGTCTGCATTTGCTCACCCAATCTCACCAATCGTCTCAGTCCCAAGTGTCCCTCCTTATGCCACATCCAGCTGTCGTTGTAGATAGGGTCATTCCAGCTTTCATCAGAGACCCTGAAGGAATTGTAAAGAATTTCCCAGTTTTTTTGTTTTGTTTTTGAAATTCCTTTTTATAGTGGGTTTGAGCTGATTCTCGCTGCCATGTTTATGCCAGTCTAGACACACTTGATTCCCTTACGGAGACATATCAATACATAGGTTTTAAGATTCTTACTAGTTAGATATTTTCCTCTGCGGGAAATATGGGGTTTTGAGTCCCTTTCACTGAGGACGGTGTAGGTCTTGTCTATTCCATAGTTGGTTTTTGGAACGGTACCTGTGCTTATATCAAACTCTGGTTTTATGCATCACCCCACCTCTCCTTCCCCCTTAAGCAGGTATAAGAGTGTTTTCTAAATGTGAGACACTGTTCTCTTTCCTAACTCAGTTCAAGTGTAGCCATGTTTACAGGATCTTCATAAGTGATATCTTATGATAAGTTTCTTTTTCTGTGTGACTTATTTCACTTAGAATCATCGTACCTGAATCCACCCATTTTGCTGCTACTGGTCTTATGACATTGATTTCATGGCTGAGGGATATTCCATCGTACGTAAGTACCACAATTTTTTGAACCATGTTTATATTTTCTGGGATACTTAAGGTGTATCCAAGTTGAGGTCCTTGTATGCAGTGCAGCCCTAAATTTTGGGGTGGCTCTGTCTTATTGATTTTCAGTTTTCCCAAGGTATATTCCCTAGACTGGTAGTGCCCTTGGCTCTGTAGCTCTGTTCTTTACTTGTTTTAGGGAACAGAATGCACTCCTCCAGAGAGGCAGTTGGCAATTTACATCCCGCCCATCAGCATAACAAGGCTCCCTGTTCTCCAGGGCCTGTCTTGCCTTTCTTGTTCTTACACATTTTGTGGATGTCCCTTTTGACCGGTGGGAAGTGATACTTCTTTGTAGTGCAGATTTGCATTGCCCGCTTGCTTGCTTGGCCAAAAAGGGCGTATGCGTTTTCTCCTGAATATATTCAGGAGAAAACGCATACGCCCTTTTTGGCCAAGTGCATCATTGTCGAAGTTGTGCCCCTCTTCCTGTGCTTTAAAGGCGATTCCAACGTACCTCTTGAAATCTGTTTCCTGCTATTCTGCCTCGCTTTCAAGTCCACCTCGTTGCCTTCCCTCAACAGATTTTTGGACGATAGTTGTCCTTTATTACTCAGCCAGTTTGTGAATTGCTGTGCCCCTGAGCTCCATTATTCAACTCGTTTTTGGAGAGCTGACCGCAAGTCCAGAATTTTGGTTCAGGACCTATACTGGTTCCCGGTGGGTGGCTGAGAATTTGGTTAATTCTTCTTCCTGCCGGGAAATTACAGTGATATGTGCCCGTCCAAATGCCTAACAGCTACTCTCTCATTGGTTCTCCCTCTTCCCTTTCATCCTCTGCCAAATTGGCAACCTGTGCGAACCAAGAGGTTAAAGGGGCTGTCTCTCCAAGTTGGGAGGTTGATAGTAAAGCAGCCGGAAAGTCAAACCGGAGCACCAGGAGAGGGACTATTCTTTGAGTTTTAGAAACCTTTCGTATTCACAGTGTGTCCGTTCTCTAGGTTTCCCGCACTTGTTATAGCTGTAGTAATATTCCCTTCAACCTGGAGAGTTCGGACCCATGGAATGGGTGCCATGCATTATTGCTTTAAAGGGTCTGCATTTGCTCACCCAATCTCACCAATCGTCTCAGTCCCAAGTGTCCCTCCTTATGCCACATCCAGCTGTCGTTGTAGATAGGGTCATTCCAGCTTTCATCAGAGACCCTGAAGGAATTGTAAAGAATTTCCCAGTTTTTTTGTTTTGTTTTTGAAATTCCTTTTTATAGTGGGTTTGAGCTGATTCTCGCTGCCATGTTTATGCCAGTCTAGACACACTTGATTCCCTTACGGAGACATATCAATACATAGGTTTTTAGATTCTTACTAGTCAGATATTTTCCTCTGCGGGAAATATGGGGTTTTGAGTCCCTTTCACTGAGGACGGTGTAGGTCTTGTCTATTCCATAGTTGGTTTTTGGAACGGTACATGTGCTTATATCAAACTCTGGTTTTATGCATCACCCCACCTCTCCTTCAACCTTAAGCAGGTATAAGAGTGTTTTCTAAATGTGAGACACTGTTCTCTTTCCTAACTCAGTTCAAGTGTAGCCATGTTTACAGGATCTTCATAAGTGATATCTTATGATAAGTTTCTTTTTCTGTGTGATTTATTTCACTTAGAATCATCGTACCTGAATCCACCCATTTTGCTGCTACTGGTCTTATGACATTGATTTCATGGCTGAGGGATATTCCATCGTACGTAAGTACCACAATTTTTTGAACCATGTTTATATTTTTTGGGATACTTAAGGTGTATCCAAGTTGAGGTCCTTGTATGCAGTGCAGCCCTAAATTTTGGGGTGGCTCTGTCTTATTGATTTTCAATTTTCCCAAGGTATATTCCCTAGACTGGTAGTGCCCTTGGCTCTGTAGCTCTGTTCTTTACTTGTTTTAGGGAACAGAATGCACTCCTCCAGAGAGGCAGTTGGCAATTTACATCCCGCCCATCAGCATAACAAGGCTCCCTGTTCTCCAGGGCCTGTCTTGCGTTTCTTGTTCTTACACATTTTGTGGATGTCCCTTTTGACCGGTGGGAAGTGATACTTCTCTGTAGTGCAGATTTGCATTGCCCGCTTGCTTGCTTAGCCAAAAACGGCGTATGCGTTTTCTCCTGAATATATTCAGGAGAAAACGCATACGCCCTTTGTGGCCAAGTGCGTCATTTTCGAAGATGTGCCCCTCTTCCTGTGCTTTAAAGGCGATTCCAACGTACCTCTTGAAATCTGTTTCCTGCTATTCTGCCTCGCTTTGAAGTCCGCCTCGTTGCCTTCCCTCAACAGATTTTTGGACGATAGTTGTCCTTTATTACTCGGCCAGTTTGTGAATTGCTGTGCCCCTGAGCTCCATTTTTCAACTCGTTTTTGGTGAGCTGACCGCAAGTCCAAAATTTTGGGTCAGGACCTATACTGGTTCCCGGTGGGTGGCTGAGAATTTGGTTAATTCTTCTTCCTGCCGGGAAATTACAGTGATATGTGCCTGTCCAAATGCCTAACAGCTACTCTCTCATTGGTTCTCCCTCTTCCCTTTCATCCTCTGCCAAATTGGCAACCTGTGCGAACCAAGAGGTTAAAGGGGCTGTCTCTCCAAGTTGGGAGGTTGATAGTAAAGCAGACGGAAAGTCAAACCGGAGCACCAGGAGAGGGTCTATTCTTTGAGTTTTAGAAACCTTTCGTATTCACAGTGTGTCCGTTCTCTAGGTTTCCCGCACATGTTATAGCTGTAGTAATATTCCCTTCAACCTGGAGAGTTCGGACCCATGGAATGGGTGCCATGCATTATTGCTTTAAAGGGTCTGCATTTGCTCACCCAATCTCACCAATCGTCTCAGTCCCAAGTGTCCCTCCTTATGCCACATCCAGCTGTCGTTGTAGATAGGGTCATTCCAGCTTTCATCAGAGACCCTGAAGGAATTGTAAAGAATTTCCCAGTTTTTTTGTTTTGTTTTTGAAATTCCTTTTTATAGTGGGTTTGAGCTGATTCTCGCTGCCATGTTTATGCCAGTCTAGACACACTTGATTCCCTTATGGAGACATATCAATACATAGGTTTTAAGATTCTTACTAGTCAGATATTTTCCTGTGCGGGAAATATGGGGTTTTGAGTCCCTTTCACTGAGGACGGTGTAGGTCTTGTCTATTCCATAGTTGGTTTTTGGAACGGTACCTGTGCTTATATCAAACTCTGGTTTTATGCATCACCCCACCTCTCCTTCCCCCTTAAGCAGGTATAAGAGTGTTTTCTAAATGTGAGACACTGTTCTCTTTCCTAACTCAGTTCAAGTGTAGCCATGTTTACAGGATCTTCATAAGTGATATCTTATGATAAGTTTCTTTTTCTGTGTGACTTATTTCACTTAGAATCATCGTACCTGAATCCACCCATTTTGCTGCTACTGGTCTTATGACATTGATTTCATGGCTGAGGGATATTCCATCGTACGTAAGTACCACAATTTTTTGAACCATGTTTATATTTTCTGGGATACTTAAGGTGTATCCAAGTTGAGGTCCTTGTATGCAGTGCAGCCCTAAATTTTGGGGTGGCTCTGTCTTATTGATTTTCAGTTTTCCCAAGGTATATTCCCTAGACTGGAAGTGCCCTTGGCTCTGTAGCTCTGTTCTTTACTTGTTTTAGGGAACAGAATGCACTCCTCCAGAGAGGCAGTTGGCAATTTACATCCCGCCCATCAGCATAACAAGGCTCCCTGTTCTCCAGGGCCTGTCTTGCCTTTCTTGTTCTTACACATTTTGTGGATGTCCCTTTTGACCTGTGGGAAGTGATACTTCTTTGTAGTGCAGATTTGCATTGCCCGCTTGCTTGCTTGGCCAAAAAGGGCGTATGCGTTTTCTCCTGAATATATTCAGGAGAAAACGCATACGCCCTTTTTGGCTAAGTGCATCATTTTCAAAGTTGTGCCCCTCTTCCTGTGCTTTAAAGGCGATTCCAACGTACCTCTTGAAATCTGTTTCCTGCTATTCTGCCTCGCTTTGAAGTCCGCCTCGTTGCCTTCCCTCAACAGATTTTTGGACGATAGTTGTCCTTTATTACTCGGCCAGTTTGTGAATTGCTGTGCCCCTGAGCTCCATTTTTCAACTCGTTTTTGGTGAGCTGACCGCAAGTCCAAAATTTTGGTTCAGGACCTATACTGGTTCCCGGTGGGTGGCTGAGAATTTGGTTAATACTTCTTCCTGCCGGGAAATTACAGTGATATGTGCCCGTCCAAATGCCTAACAGCTACTCTCTCATTGGTTCTCCCTCTTCCCTTTCATCCTCTGCCAAATTGGCAACCTGTGCGAACCAAGAGGTTAAAGGGGCTGTCTCTCCAAGTTGGGAGGTTGATAGTAAAGCAGACGGAAAGTCAAACCGGAGCACCAGGAGAGGGACTATTCGTTGAGTTTTAGAAACCTTTCGTATTCACAGTGTGTCCGTTCTCTAGGTTTCCCGCACATGTTATAGCTGTAGTAATATTCCCTTCAACCTGGAGAGTTCGGACCCATGGAATGGGTGCCATGCATTATTGCTTTAAAGGGTCTGCATTTGCTCACCCAATCTCACCAATCGTCTCAGTCCCAAGTGTCCCTCCTTATGCCACATCCAGCTGTCATTGTAGATAGGGTCATTCCAGCTTTCATCAGAGACCCTGAAGGAATTGTAAAGAATTTCCCCGTTTTTTTGTTTTGTTTTTGAAATTCCTTTTTATAGTGGGTTTGAGCTGATTCTCGCTGCCATGTTTATGCCAGTCTAGACACACTTGATTCCCTTACGGAGACATATCAATACATAGGTTTTAAGATTCTTACTAGTCAGATATTTTCCTCTGCGGGAAATATGGGGTTTTGAGTCCCTTTCGCTGAGGACGGTGTAGGTCTTGTCTATTCCATAGTTGGTTTTTGGAACGGTACCTGTGCTTATATCAAACTCTGGTTTTATGCATCACCCCACCTCTCCTTCCCCCTTAAGCAGGTATAAGAGTGTTTTCTAAATGTGAGACACTGTTCTCTTTCCTAACTCAGTTCAAGTGTAGCCATGTTTACAGGATCTTCATAAGTGATATCTTATGATAAGTTTCTTTTTCTGTGTGACTTATTTCACTTAGAATCATCGTACCTGAATCCACCCATTTTGCTGCTACTGGTCTTATGACATTGATTTCATGGCTGAGGGATATTCCATCGTACGTAAGTACCACAATTTTTTGAACCATGTTTATATTTTCTGGGATACTTAAGGTGTATCCAAGTTGAGGTCCTTGTATGCAGTGCAGCCCTAAATATTGGGGTGGCTCTGTCTTATTGATTTTCAGTTTTCCAAAGGTATATTCCCTAGACTGGTAGTGCCCTTGGCTCTGTAGCTCTGTTCTTTACTTGTTTTAGGGAACAGAATGCACTCCTCCAGAGAGGCAGTTGGCAATTTACATCCCGCCCATCAGCATAACAAGGCTCCCTGTTCTCCAGGGCCTGTCTTGCCTTTCTTGTTCTTACACATTTTGTGGATGTCCCTTTTGACCGGTGGGAAGTGATACTTCTTTGTAGTGCAGATTTGCATTGCCCGCTTGCTTGCTTGGCCAAAAAGGGCGTATGCGTTTTCTCCTGAATATATTCAGGAGAAAACGCATACGCCCTTTTTGGCCAAGTGCGTCATTGTGGAAGTTGTGCCCCTCTTCCTGTGCTTTAAAGGCGATTCCAACGTACCTCTTGAAATCTGTTTCCTGCTATTCTGCCTCACTTTCAAGTCCGCCTCGTTGCCTTCCCTCAACAGATTTTTGGACGATAGTTGTCCTTTATTACTCGGCCAGTTTGTGAATTGCTGTGCCCCTGAGCTCCATTTTTCAACTCGCTTTTGGTGAGCTGACCGCAAGTCCAAAATTTTGGTTCAGGACCTATACTGGTTCCCGGTGGGTGGCTGAGAATTTGGTTAATTCTTCTTCCTGCCGGGAAATTACAGTGATATGTGCCCGTCCAAATGCCTAACAGCTACTCTCTCATTGGTTCTCCCTCTTCCCTTTCATCCTCTGCCAAATTGGCAACCTGTGCGAACCAAGAGGTTAAAGGGGCTGTCTCTCCAAGTTGGGAGGTTGATAGTAAAGCAGACGGAAAGTCAAACCGGAGCACCAGGAGAGGGATTATTCGTTGAGTTTTAGAAACCTTTCGTATTCACAGTGTGTCCGTTCTCTAGGTTTCCCGCACATGTTATAGCTGTAGTAATATTCCCTTCAACCTGGAGAGTTTGGACCCATGGAATGGGTGCCATGCATTATTGCTTTAAAGGGTCTGCATTTGCTCACCCAATCTCACCAATCGTCTCAGTCCCAAGTGTCCCTCCTTATGCCACATCCAGCTGTCGTTGTAGATAGGGTCATTCCAGCTTTCATCAGAGACCCTGAAGGAATTGTAAAGAATTTCCCAGTTTTTTTGTTTTGTTTTTGAAATTCCTTTTTATAGTGGGTTTGAGCTGATTCTCGCTGCCATGTTTATGCCAGTCTAGACACACTTGATTCCCTTACGGAGACATATCAATACATAGGTTTTAAGATTCTTACTAGTCAGATATTTTCCTCTGCGGGAAATATGGGGTTTTGAGTCCCTTTCACTGAGGACGGTGTAGGTCTTGTCTATTCCATAGTTGGTTTTTGGAACGGTACCTGTGCTTATATCAAACTCTGGTTTTATGCATCACCCCACCTCTCCTTCAACCTTAAGCAGGTATAAGAGTGTTTTCTAAATGTGAGACACTGTTCTCTTTCCTAACTCAGTTCAAGTGCAGCCATGTTTACAGGATCTTCATAAGTGATATCTTATGATAAGTTTCTTTTTCTGTGTGACTTATTTCACTTAGAATCATCGTACCTGAATCCACCCATTTTGCTGCTACTGGTCTTATGACATTGATTTCATGGCTGAGGGATATTCCATCGTACGTAAGTACCACAATTTTTTGAACCATGTTTATATTTTCTGGGATACTTAAGGTGTATCCAAGTTGAGGTCCTTGTATGCAGTGCAGCCCTAAATTTTGGGGTGGCTCTGTCTTATTGATTTTCAGTTTTCCCAAGGTATATTCCCTAGACTGGTAGTGCCCTTGGCTCTGTAGCTCTGTTCTTTACTTGTTTTAGGGAACAGAATGCACTCCTCCAGAGAGGCAGTTGGCAATTTACATCCCGCCCATCAGCATAACAAGGCTCCCTGTTCTCCAGGGCCTGTCTTGCCTTTCTTGTTCTTACACATTTTGTGGATGTCCCTTTTGACCGGTGGGAAGTGATACTTCTTTGTAGTGCAGATTTGCATTGCCCGCTTGCTTGCTTGGCCAAAAAGGGCGTATGCGTTTTCTCCTGAATATATTCAGGAGAAAACGCATACGCCCTTTTTGGCCAAGTGCATCATTGTCGAAGTTGTGCCCCTCTTCCTGTGCTTTAAAGGCGATTCCAACGTACCTCTTGAAATCTGTTTCCTGCTATTCTGCCTCGCTTTCAAGTCCACCTCGTTGCCTTCCCTCAACACATTTTTGGACGATAGTTGTCCTTTATTACTCGGCCAGTTTGTGAATTGCTGTGCCCCTGAGCTCCATTTTTCAACTCGTTTTTGGTGAGCTGACCGCAAGTCCAAAATTTTGGTTCAGGACCTATACTGGTTCCCGGTGGGGGGCTGAGAATTTGGTTAATTCTTCTTCCTGCCGGGAAATTACAGTGATATGTGCCCGTCCAAATGCCTAACAGCTACTCTCTCATTGGTTCTCCCTCTTCCCTTTCATCCTCTGCCAAATTGGCAACCTGTGCGAACCAAGAGGTTAAAGGGGCTGTCTCTCCAAGTTGGGAGGTTGATAGTAAAGCAGCCGGAAAGTCAAACCGGAGCACCAGGAGAGGGACTATTCTTTGAGTTTTAGAAACCTTTCGTATTCACAGTGTGTCCGTTCTCTAGGTTTCCCGCACATGTTATAGCTGTAGTAATATTCCCTTCAACCTGGAGAGTTCAGACCCATGGAATGGGTGCCATGCATTATTGCTTTAAAGGGTCTGCATTTGCTCACCCAATCTCACCAATCGTCTCAGTCCCAAGTGTCCCTCCTTATGCCACATCCAGCTGTCGTTGTAGATAGGGTCATTCCAGCTTTCATCAGAGACCCTGAAGGAATTGTAAAGAATTTCCCAGTTTTTTTGTTTTGTTTTTGAAATTCCTTTTTATAGTGGGTTTGAGCTGATTCTCGCTGCCATGTTTATGCCAGTCTAGACACACTTGATTCCCTTACGGAGACATATCAATACATAGGTTTTAAGATTCTTACTAGTCAGATATTTTCCTCTGCGGGAAATATGGGGTTTTGAGTCCCTTTCACTGAGGACGGTGTAGGTCTTGTCTATTCCATAGTTGGTTTTTGGAACGGTACCTGTGCTTATATCAAACTCTGGTTTTATGCATAACCCCACCTCTCCTTCAACCTTAAGCAGGTATAAGAGTGTTTTCTAAATGTGAGACACTGTTCTCTTTCCTAACTCAGTTCAAGTGTAGCCATGTTTACAGGATCTTCATAAGTGATATCTTATGATAAGTTTCTTTTTCTGTGTGATTTATTTCACTTAGAATCATCGTACCTGAATCCACCCATTTTGCTGCTACTGGTCTTATGACATTGATTTCATGGCTGAGGGATATTCCATCGTACATAAGTACCACAATTTTTTGAACCATGTTTATATTTTCTGGGATACTTAAGGTGTATCCAAGTTGAGGTCCTTGTATGCAGTGCAGCCCTAAATTTTGGGGTGGCTCTGTCTTATTGATTTTCAGTTTTCCCAAGGTATATTCCCTAGACTGGTAGTGCCCTTGGCTCTGTAGCTCTGTTCTTTACTTGTTTTAGGGAACAGAATGCACTCCTCCAGAGAGGCAGTTTGCAATTTACATCCCGCCCATCAGCATAACAAGGCTCCCTGTTCTCCAGGGCCTGTCTTGCCTTTCTTGTTCTTACACATTTTGTGGATGTCCCTTTTGACCGGTGGGAAGTGATACTTCTTTGTAGTGCAGATTTGCATTGCCCGCTTGCTTGCTTGGCCAAAAAGGGCGTATGCGTTTTCTCCTGAATATATTCAGGAGAAAACGCATACGCCCTTTTTGGCCAAGTGCGTCATTGTGGAAGTTGTGCCCCTCTTCCTGTGCTTTAAAGGCGATTCCAACGTACCTCTTGAAATCAGTTTCCTGCTATTCTGCCTCGCTTTCAAGTCCGCCTCGTTGCCTTCCCTCAACAGATTTTTGGACGATAGTTGTCCTTTATTACTCGGCCAGTTTGTGAATTGCTGTGCCCCTGAGCTCCATTTTTCAACTCGTTTTGGTGAGCTGACCGCAAGTCCAAAATTTTGTTCAGGACCTATACTGGTTCCCGGTGGGTGGCTGAGAATTTGGTTAATTCTTCTTCCTGCCGGGAAATTACAGTGATATGTGCCCTTCCAAATGCCTAACAGCTACTCTCTCATTGGTTCTCCCTCTTCCCTTTCATCCTCTGCCAAATTGGCAACCTGTGCGAACCAAGAGGTTAAAGGGGCTGTCTCTCCAAGTTGGGAGGTTGATAGTAAAGCAGACGGAAAGTCAAACCGGAGCACCAGGAGAGGGACTATGTGTTGAGTTTTAGAAACCTTTCGTATTCACAGTGTGTCCGTTCTCTAGGTTTCCCACACATGTTATAGCTGTAGTAATATTCCCTTCAACCTGGAGAGTTCGGACCCATGGAATGGGTGCCATGCATTATTGCTTTAAAGGGTCTGCATTTGCTCACCCAATCTCACCAATCGTCTCAGTCCCAAGTGTCCCTCCTTATGCCACATCCAGCTGTCGTTGTAGATAGGGTCATTCCAGCTTTCATCAGAAGACCCTGAAGGAATTGTAAAGAATTTCCAGTTTTTTTGTTTTGTTTTTGAAATTCCTTTTTATAGTGGGTTTGAGCTGATTCTCGCTGCATGTTTATGCCAGTCTAGACACACTTGATTCCCTTACGGAGACATATCAATACACAGGTTTTAAGATTCTTACTAGTCAGATATTTTCCTCTGCGGGAAATATGGGGTTTTGAGTCCCTTTCACTGAGGACGGTGTAGGTCTTGTCTATTCCATAGTTGGTTTTTGGAACGGTACCTGTGCTTATATCAAACTCTGGTTTTATGCATCACCCCACCTCTCCTTCCCCCTTAAGCAGGTATAAGAGTGTTTTCTAAATGTGAGACACTGTTCTCTTTCCTAACTCAGTTCAAGTGTAGCCATGTTTACAGGATCTTCATAAGTGATATCTTATGATAAGTTTCTTTTTCTGTGTGACTTATTTCACTTAGAATCATCGTACCTGAATCCACCCATTTTGCTGCTACTGGTCTTATGACATTGATTTCATGGCTGAGGGATATTCCATCGTACGTAAGTACCACAATTTTTTGAACCATGTTTATATTTTCTGGGATACTTAAGGTATATCCAAGTTGAGGTCCTTGAATGCAGTGCAGCCCTAAATTTTTGGGTGGCTCTGTCTTATTGATTTTCAGTTTTCCAAAGGTATATTCCCTAGACTGGTAGTGCCCTTGGCTCTGTAGCTCTGTTCTTTACTTGTTTTAGGGAAAAGAATGCACTCCTCCAGAGAGGCAGTTGGCAATTTACATCCCGCCCATCAGCATAACAAGGCTCCCTGTTCTCCAGGGCCTGTCTTGCCTTTCTTGTTCTTACACATTTTGTGGATGTCCCTTTTGACCGGTGGGAAGTGATACTTTCTTTGTAGTGCAGATTTGCATTGCCCGCTTGCTTGCTTGGCCAAAAAGGGCGTATGCGTTTTCTCCTGAATATATTCAGGAGAAAACGCATACGCCCTTTTTGGCTAAGTGCATCATTTTCGAATTTGTGCCCCTCTTCCTGTGCTTTAAAGGCGATTCCAACGTACCTCTTAAATCTGTTTCCTGTTATTCTGCCTCGCTTTCAAGTCCGCCTCGTTGCCTTCCCTCAACAGATTTTTGGACGATAGTTGTCCTTTATTACTCGGCCAGTTTGTGAATTGCTGTGCCCCTGTGCTCCATTTTTCAACTCGTTTTGGTGAGCTGACCGCAAGTCCAAAATTTTGGTTCAGGACCTATACTGGTTCCCGGTGGGTGGCTGAGAATTTGGTTAATTCTTCTTTCTGCCGGGAAATTAGAGTGATATGTGCCCGTCCAAATGCCTAACAGCTACTCTCTCATTGGTTCTCCCTCTTCCCTTTAATCCTCTGCCAAATTGGCAACCTGTGCGAACCAAGAGGTTAAAGTGGCTGTCTCTCCAAGTTGGGAGGTTGATAGTAAAGCAGACGTAAAGTCAAACCGGAGCACCAGGAGAGGGACTATGCGTTGAGTTTTAGAAACCTTTCGTATTCACAGTGTGGTCCGTTCTCTAGGTTTCCCGCACATGTTATAGCTGTAGTAATATTCCCTTCAACCTGGAGAGTTCGGACTCATGGAATGGGTGCCATGCATTATTGCTTTAAAGGGTCTGCATTTGCTCACCCAATCTCACCAATCGTCTCAGTCCCAAGTGTCCCTCCTTATGCCACATCCAGCTGTCGTTGTAGATAGGGTCATTCCAGCTTTCATCAGAGACCCTGAAGGAATTGTAAAGAATTTCCAGTTTTTTTGTTTTTGTTTTTGAAATTCCTTTTTATAGTGGGTTTGAGCTGATTCTCGCTGCCATGTTTATGCCAGTCTAGACACACATGATTCCCTTACGGAGACATATCAATACATAGGTTTTAAGATTCTTACTAGTCAGATACTTTCCTCTGCGGGAAATATGGGGTTTTGAGTCCCTTTCACTGAGGACGGTGTAGGTCTTGTCTATTCCATAGTTGGTTTTTGAACGGTACCTGTGCTTATATCAAACTCTGGTTTTATGCATCACCCCACCTCTCCTTCCCCTTAAGCAGGTATAAGAGTGTTTTCTAAATGTGAGACACTGTTCTCTTTCCTAACTCAGTTCAAGTGTAGCCATGTTTACAGGATCTTCATAAGTGATATCTTATGATAAGTTTCTTTTTCTGTGTGACTTATTTCACTTAGAATCATCGTACCTGAATCCACCCATTTTGCTGCTACTGGTCTTATGACATTGATTTCATGGCTGAGGGATATTCCATCGTATGTAAGTACCACAATTTTTGAACCATGTTTATATTTTCTGGGATACTTAAGGTGTATCCAAGTTGAGGTCCTTGTATGCAGTGCAGCCCTAAATTTTTGGGTGGCTCTGTCTTATTGATTTTCAGTTTTCCCAAGGTATATTCCCTAGACTGGTAGTGCCCTTGGCTCTGTAGCTCTGTTCTTTACTTGTTTTAGGGAACAGAATGCACTCCTCCAGGGAGGCAGTTGGCAATTTACATCCCGCCCATCAGCATAACAAGGCTCCCTGTTCTCCAGGGCCTGTCTTGCCTTTCTTGTTCTTACACATTTTGTGGATGTCCCTTTTGACCGGTGGGAAGTGATACTTCTTTGTAGTGCAGATTTGCATTGCCCGCTTGCTTGCTTGGCCAAAAAGGGCGTATGCGTTTTCTCCTGAATATATTCAGGAGAAAACGCATACGCCCTTTTTGGCCAAGTGCATCATTGTCGAAGTTGTGCCCCTCTTCCTGTGCTTTAAAGGCGATTCCAACGTACCTCTTGAAATCTGTTTCCTGCTATTCTGCCTCGCTTTCAAGTCCGCCTCGTTGCCTTCCGTCAACAGATTTTTGGACGATAGGTGTCCTTTATTACTCAGCCAGTTTGTGAATTGCTGTGTCGCTGAGCTCCATTTTTCAACTCGTTTTTGGTGAGCTGACCGCAAGTCCAAAATTTTGGTTCAGGACCTATACTGGTTCCCACTGGGTGGCTGAGAATTTGGTTAATTCTTCTTCCTGCCGGGAAATTACAGTGATATGTGCCCGTCCAAATGCCTAACAGCTACTCTCTCATTGGTTCTCCCTCTTCCCTTTCATCCTCTGCCAAATTGGCAACCTGTGCGAACCAAGAGGTTAAAGGGGCTGTCTCTCCAAGTTGGGAGGTTGATAGTAAAGCAGACGGAAAGTCAAACCGGAGCACCAGGAGAGGGACTATTCGTTGAGTTTTAGAAACCTTTCGTATTCACAGTGTGTCCGTTCTCTAGGTTTCCTGCACATGTTATAGCTGTAGTAATATTCCCTTCAACCTGGAGAGTTCGGACCCATGGAATGGGTGCCATGCATTATTGCTTTAAAGGATCTGCATTTGCTCACCCAATCTCACCAATCGTCTCAGTCCCAAGTGTCCCTCCTTATGCCACATCCAGCTGTCATTGTAGATAGGGTCATTCCAGCTTTCAGAGACCCTGAAGGAATTGTAAAGAATTTCCCAGTTTTTTTGTTTTGTTTTTGAAATTCCTTTTTATAGTGGGTTTGAGCTGATTCTCGCTGCCATGTTTATGCCAGTCTAGACACACTTGATTCCCTTATGGAGACATATCAATACATAGGTTTTAAGATTCTTACTAGTCAGATACTTTCCTCTGCGGGAAATATGGGGTTTTGAGTCCCTTTCACTGAGGACGGTGTAGGTCTTGTCTATTCCATAGTTGGTTTTTGGAACGGTACCTGTGCTTATATCAAACTCTGGTTTTATGCATCACCCCACCTCTCCTTCCCCCTTAAGCAGGTATAAGAGTGTTTTCTAAATGTGAGACACTGTTCTCTTTCCTAACTCAGTTCAAGTGTAGCCATGTTTACAGGATCTTCATAAGTGATATCTTATGATAAGTTTCTTTTTCTGTGTGACTTATTTCACTTAGAATCATCGTACCTGAATCCACCCATTTTGCTGCTACTGGTCTTATGACATTGATTTCATGGCTGAGGGATATTCCATCGTACGTAAGTACCACAATTTTTTGAACCATGTTTATATTTTCTGGGATACTTAAGGTGTATCCAAGTTGAGGTCCTTGTATGCAGTGCAGCCCTAAATTTTGGGGTGGCTCTGTCTTATTGATTTTCAGTTTTCCAAAGGTATATTCCCTAGACTGGTAGTGCCCTTGGCTCTGTAGCTCTGTTCTTTACTTGTTTTAGGGAATAGAATGCACTCCTCCAGAGAGGCAGTTGGCAATTTACATCCCGCCCATCAGCATAAAAAGGCTCCCTGTTCTCCAGGGCCTGTCTTGCCTTTCTTGTTCTTACACATTTTGTGGATGTCCCTTTTGACCGGTGGGAAGTGATACTTCTTTGTAGTGCAGATTTGCATTGCCCGCTTGCTTGCTTGGCCAAAAAGGGCGTATGCGTTTTCTCCTGAATATATTCAGGAGAAAACGCATACGCCCTTTTTGGCCAAGTGCATCATTGTGGAAGTTGTGCCCCTCTTCCTGTGCTTTAAAGGCGATTCCAACGTACCTCTTGAAATCTGTTTCCTGCTATTCTGCCTCACTTTCAAGTCCGCCTCGTTGCCTTCCCTCAACAGATTTTTGGACGATAGTTGTCCTTTATTACTCGGCCAGTTTGTGAATTGCTGTGCCCCTGAGCTCCATTTTTCAACTCGTTTTTGGTGAGCTGACCACAAGTCCAAAATTTTGGTTCAGGACCTATACTGGTTCCCGGTGGGTGGCTGAGAATTTGGTTAATTCTTCTTCCTGCCGGGAAATTACAGTGATATGTGCCCGTCCAAATGCCTAACAGCTACTCTCTCATTGGTTCTCCCTCTTCCCTTTCATCCTCTGCCAAATTGGCAACCTGTGCGAACCAAGAGGTTAAAGGGGCTGTCTCTCCAAGTTGGGAGGTTGATAGTAAAGCAGACGGAAAGTCAAACCGGAGCACCAGGAGAGGGACTATTCGTTGAGTTTTAGAAACCTTTCGTATTCACAGTGTGTCCGTTCTCTAGGTTTCCCGCACATGTTATAGCTGTAGTAATATTCCCTTCAACCTGGAGAGTTCGGACCCATGGAATGGGTGCCATGCATTATTGCTTTAAAGGGTCTGCATTTGCTCACCCAATCTCACCAATCGTCTCAGTCCCAAGTGTCCCTCCTTATGCCACATCCAGCTGTCGTTGTAGATAGGGTCATTCCAGCTTTCATCAGAGACCCTGAAGGAATTGTAAAGAATTTCCCCGTTTTTTTGTTTTGTTTTTGAAATTCCTTTTTATAGTGGGTTTGAGCTGATTCTCGCTGCCATGTTTATGCCAGTCTAGACACACTTGATTCCCTTACGGAGACATATCAATACATAGGTTTTAAGATTCTTACTAGTCAGATATTTTCCTCTGCGGGAAATATGGGGTTTTGAGTCCCTTTCACTGAGGACGGTGTAGGTCTTGTCTATTCCATAGTTGGTTTTTGGAACGGTACCTGTGCTTATATCAAACTCTGGTTTTATGCATCACCCCACCTCTCCTTCCCCCTTAAGCAGGTATAAGAGTGTTTTCTAAATGTGAGACACTGTTCTCTTTCCTAACTCAGTTCAAGTGTAGCCATGTTTACAGGATCTTCATAAGTGATATCTTATGATAAGTTTCTTTTTCTGTGTGACTTATTTCACTTAGAATCATCGTACCTGAATCCACCCATTTTGCTGCTACTGGTCTTATGACATTGATTTCATGGCTGAGGGATATTCCATCGTACGTAAGTACCACAATTTTTTGAACCATGTTTATATTTTCTGGGATACTTAAGGTGTATCCAAGTTGAGGTCCTTGTATGCAGTGCAGCCCTAAATTTTGGGGTGGCTCTGTCTTATTGATTTTCAGTTTTCCCAAGGTATATTCCCTAGACTGGTAGTGCCCTTGGCTCTGTAGCTCTGTTCTTTACTTCTTTTAGGGAACAGAATGCACTCCTCCAGAGAGGCAGTTGGCAATTTACATCCCGCCCATCAGCATAACAAGGCTCCCTGTTCTCCAGGGCCTGTCTTGCCTTTCTTGTTCTTACACATTTTGTGGATGTCCCTTTTGACCGGTGGGAAGTGATACTTCTTTGTAGTGCAGATTTGCATTGCCCGCTTGCTTGCTTGGCCAAAAAGGGCGTATGCGTTTTCTCCTGAATATATTCAGGAGAAAACGCATACGCCCTTTTTGGCTAAGTGCATCATTTTCGAATTTCTGCCCCTCTTCCTGTGCTTTAAAGGAGATTCCAACGTACCTCTTAAATCTGTTTCCTGTTATTCTGCCTCGGTTTCAAGTCCGCCTCGTTGCCTTCCCTCAACAGATTTTTGGACGATAGTTGTCCTTTATTACTCGGCCAGTTTGTGAATTGCTGTGCCCCTGAGCTCCATTTTTCAACTCGTTTTTGGTGAGCTGACCGCAAGTCCAAAATTTTGGTTCAGGACCTATACTGGTTCCCGGTGGGTGGCTGAGAATTTGGTTAATTCTTCTTCCTGCCGGGAAATTAGAGTGATATGTGCCCGTCCAAATGCCTAACAGCTACTCTCTCATTGGTTCTCCCTCTTCCCTTTCATCCTCTGCCAAATTGGCAACCTGTGCGAACCAAGAGGTTAAAGGGGCTGTCTCTCCAAGTTGGCAGGTTGATAGTAAAGCAGACGGAAAGTCAAACCGGAGCACCAGGAGAGGGACTATGCGTTGAGTTTTAGAAACTTTTCGTATTCACAATGTGTCCGTTCTCTAGGTTTCCGGCACATGTTATAGCTGTAGTAATATTCCCTTCAACCTGGAGAGTTCGGACTCATGGAATGGGTGCCATGCATTATTGCTTTAAAGGGTCTGCATTTGCTCACCCAATCTCACCAATCGTCTCAGTCCCAAGTGTCCCTCCTTATGCCACATCCAGCTGTCGTTGTAGATAGGGTCATTCCAGCTTTCATCAGAGACCCTGAAGGAATTGTAAAGAATTTCCCAGTTTTTTTGTTTTGTTTTTGAAATTCCTTTTTATAGTGGGTTTGAGCTGATTCTCGCTGCCATGTTTATGCCAGTCTAGACACACTTGATTCCCTTACGGAGACATATCAATACATAGGTTTTAAGATTCTTACTAGTCAGATACTTTCCTCTGCGGGAAATATGGGGTTTTGAGTCCCTTTCACTGAGGACGGTGTAGGTCTTGTCTATTCCATAGTTGGTTTTTGGAACGGTACCTGTGCTTATATCAAACTCTGGTTTTATGCATCACCCCACCTCTCCTTCCCCCTTAAGCAGGTATAAGAGTGTTTTCTAAATGTGAGACACTGTTCTCTTTCCTAACTCAGTTCAAGTGTAGCCATGTTTACAGGATCTTCATAAGTGATATCTTATGATAAGTTTCTTTTTCTGTGTGACTTATTTCACTTAGAATCATCGTACCTGAATCCACCCATTTTGCTGCTACTGGTCTTATGACATTGATTTCATGGCTGAGGGATATTCCATCGTACGTAAGTACCACAATTTT
Source organism: Hyperoodon ampullatus (assembly GCF_949752795.1). NCBI lineage: Eukaryota > Metazoa > Chordata > Mammalia > Artiodactyla > Ziphiidae > Hyperoodon > Hyperoodon ampullatus. The sequence continues at coordinate 441,898 of NW_027640475.1, read as the reverse complement.
TTGAACCATGTTTATATTTTCTGGGATACTTAAGGTGTATCCAAGTTGAGGTCCTTGTATGCAGTGCAGCCCTAAATTTTTGGGTGGCTCTGTCTTATTGATTTTCAGTTTTCCCAAGGTATATTCCCTAGGCTGGTAGTGCCCTTGGCTCTGTAGCTCTGTTCTTTACTTGTTTTAGGGAACAGAATGCACTCCTCCAGAGAGGCAGTTGGCAATTTACATCCCGCCCATCAGCATAACAAGGCTCCCTGTTCTCCAGGGCCTGTCTTGCCTTTCTTGTTCTTACACATTTTGTGGATGTCCCTTTTGACCGGTGGGAAGTGATACTTCTTTGTAGTGCAGATTTGCATTGCCCGCTTGCTTGCTTGGCCAAAAAGGGCGTATGCGTTTTCTCCTGAATATATTCAGGAGAAAACGCATACGCCCTTTTTGGCCAAGTGCATCATTGTCGAAGTTGTGCCCCTCTTCCTGTGCTTTAAAGGCGATTCCAACGTACCTCTTGAAATCTGTTTCCTGCTATTCTGCCTCGCTTTCAAGTCTGCCTCGTTGCCTTCCCTCAACAGATTTTTGGACGATAGGTGTCCTTTATTACTCAGCCAGTTTGTGAATTGCTGTGTCGCTGAGCTCCATTTTTCAACTCGTTTTTGGAGAGCTGACCGCAAGTCCAAAATTTTGGTTCAGGACCTATACTGGTTCCCAGTGGGTGGCTGAGAATTTGGTTAATTCTTCTTCCTGCCGGGAAATTACAGTGATATGTGCCCGTCCAAATGCCTAACAGCTACTCTCTCATTGGTTCTCCCTCTTCCCTTTCATCCTCTGCCAAATTGGCAACCTGTGCGAACCAAGAGGTTAAAGGGGCTGTCTCTCCAAGTTGGGAGGTTGATAGTAAAGCAGACGGAAAGTCAAACCGGAGCACCAGGAGAGGGACTATTCGTTGAGTTTTAGAAACCTTTCGTATTCACAGTGTGTCCGTTCTCTAGGTTTCCCGCACATGTTATAGCTGTAGTAATATTCCCTTCAACCTGGAGAGTTCGGACCCATGGAATGGGTGCCATGCATTATTGCTTTAAAGGATCTGCATTTGCTCACCCAATCTCACCAATCGTCTCAGTCCCAAGTGTCCCTCCTTATGCCACATCCAGCTGTCGTTGTAGATAGGGTCATTCCAGCTTTCATCAGAGACCCTGAAGGAATTGTAAAGAATTTCCCAGTTTTTTTGTTTTGTTTTTGAAATTCCTTTTTATAGTGGGTTTGAGCTGATTCTCGCTGCCATGTTTATGCCAGTCTAGACACACTTGATTCCCTTACGGAGACATATCAATACATAGGTTTTAAGATTCTTACTAGTCAGATACTTTCCTCTGCGGGAAATATGGGGTTTTGAGTCCCTTTCACTGAGGACGGTGTAGGTCTTGTCTATTCCATAGTTGGTTTTTGGAACGGTACCTGTGCTTATATCAAACTCTGGTTTTATGCATCACCCCACCTCTCCTTCCCCCTTAAGCAGGTATAAGAGTGTTTTCTAAATGTGAGACACTGTTCTCTTTCCTAACTCAGTTCAAGTGTAGCCATGTTTACAGGATCTTCATAAGTGATATCTTATGATAAGTTTCTTTTTCTGTGTGACTTATTTCACTTAGAATCATCGTACCTGAATCCACCCATTTTGCTGCTACTGGTCTTATGACATTGATTTCATGGCTGAGGGATATTCCATCGTACGTAAGTACCACAATTTTTTGAACCATGTTTATATTTTCTGGGATACTTAAGGTGTATCCAAGTTGAGGTCCTTGTATGCAGTGCAGCCCTAAATTTTGGGGTGGCTCTGTCTTATTGATTTTCAGTTTTCCCAAGGTATATTCCCTAGACTGGTAGTGCCCTTGGCTCTGTAGCTCTGTTCTTTACTTGTTTTAGGGAACAGAATGCACTCCTCCAGAGAGGCAGTTGGCAATTTACATCCCGCCCATCAGCATAACAAGGCTCCCTGTTCTCCAGGGCCTGTCTTGCCTTTCTTGTTCTTACACATTTTGTGGATGTCCCTTTTGACCGGTGGGAAGTGATACTTCTTTGTAGTGCAGATTTGCATTGCCCGCTTGCTTGCTTGGCCAAAAAGGGCGTATGCGTTTTCTCCTGAATATATTCAGGAGAAAACGCATACGCCCTTTTTGGCCAAGTGCATCATTGTCGAAGTTGTGCCCCTCTTCCTGTGCTTTAAAGGCGATTCCAACGTACCTCTTGAAATATGTTTCCTGCTATTCTGCCTCGCTTTCAAGTCCGCCTCGTTGCCTTCCCTCAACAGATTTTTGGAAGATAGTTGTCCTTTATTACTCGGCCAGTTTGTGAATTGCTGTGCCCCTGAGCTCCATTTTTCAACTCGTTTTTGGTGAGCTGACCGCAAGTCCAAAATTTTGGTTCAGGACCTATACTGGTTCCCGGTGGGTGGCTGACAATTTGGTTAATTCTTTTTCCTGCCGGGAAATTACAGTGATATGTGCCCATCCAAATGCCTAACAGCTACTCTCTCATTGGTTCTCCCTCTTCCCTTTCATCCTCTGCCAAATTGGCAACCTGTGCGAACCAAGAGGTTAAAGGGGCTGTCTCTCCAAGTTGGGAGGTTGATAGTAAAGCAGACGGAAAGTCAAACCGGAGCACCAGGAGAGGGACTATGCGTTGAGTTTTAGAAACCTTTCGTATTCACAGTGTGTCCGTTCTCTAGGTTTCCTGCACATGTTATAGCTGTAGTAATATTCCCTTCAACCTGGAGAGTTCGGACCCATGGAATGGGTGCCATGCATTATTGCTTTAAAGGGTCTGCATTTGCTCACCCAATCTCACCAATCGTCTCAGTCCCAAGTGTCCCTCCTTATGCCACATCCAGCTGTCGTTGTAGATAGGGTCATTCCAGATTTCATCAGAGACCCTGAAGGAATTGTAAAGAATTTCCCAGTTTTTTTGTTTTGTTTTTGAAATTCCTTTTTATAGTGGGTTTGAGCTGATTCTCGCTGCCATGTTTATGCCAGTCTAGACACACTTGATTCCCTTACGGAGACATATCAATACATAGGTTTTAAGATTCTTACTAGTCAGATATTTTCCTGTGCGGGAAATATGGGGTTTTGAGTCCCTTTCGCTGAGGACGGTGTAGGTCTTGTCTATTCCATAGTTGGTTTTTGGAACGGTACCTGTGCTTATATCAAACTCTGTTTTTATGCATCACCCCACCTCTCCTTCCCCCTTAAGCAGGTATAAGAGTGTTTTCTAAATGTGAGACACTGTTCTCTTTCCTAACTCAGTTCAAGTGTAGCCATGTTTACAGGATCTTCATAAGTGATATCTTATGATAAGTTTCTTTTTCTGTGTGACTTATTTCACTTAGAATCATCGTACCTGAATCCACCCATTTTGCTGCTACTGGTCTTATGACATTGATTTCATGGCTGAGGGATATTCCATCGTACGTAAGTACCACAATTTTTTGAACCATGTTTATATTTTCTGGGATACTTAAGGTGTATCCAAGTTGAGGTCCTTGTATGCAGTGCAGCCCTAAATTTTGGGGTGGCTCTGTCTTATTGATTTTCAGTTTTCCCAAGGTATATTCCCTAGACTGGTAGTGCCCTTGGCTCTGTAGCTCTGTTCTTTACTTGTTTTAGGGAACAGAATGCACTCCTCCAGAGAGGCAGTTGGCAATTTACATCCCGCCCATCAGCATAACAAGGCTCCCTGTTCTCCAGGGCCTGTCTTGCCTTTCTTGTTCTTACACATTTTGTGGATGTCCCTTTTGACCGGTGGGAAGTGATACTTCTTTGTAGTGCAGATTTGCATTGCCCGCTTGCTTGCTTGGCCAAAAAGGGCGTATGCGTTTTCTCCTGAATATATTCAGGAGAAAACGCATACGCCCTTTTTGGCCAAGTGCATCATTGTCGAAGTTGTGCCCCTCTTCCTGTGCTTTAAAGGCGATTCCAACGTACCTCTTGAAATATGTTTCCTGCTATTCTGCCTCGCTTTCAAGTCCGCCTCGTTGCCTTCCCTCAACAGATTTTTGGAAGATAGTTGTCCTTTATTACTCGGCCAGTTTGTGAATTGCTGTGCCCCTGAGCTCCATTTTTCAACTCGTTTTTGGTGAGCTGATCGCAAGTCCAAAATTTTGGTTCAGGACCTATACTGGTTCCCGGTGGGTGGCTGAGAATTTGGTTAATTCTTTTTCCTGCCGGGAAATTACAGTGATATGTGCCCGTCCAAATGCCTAACAGCTACTCTCTCATTGGTTCTCCCTCTTCCCTTTCATCCTCTGCCAAATTGGCAACCTGTGCGAACCAAGAGGTTAAAGGGGCTGTCTCTCCAAGTTGGGAGGTTGATAGTAAAGCAGACGGAAAGTCAAACCGGAGCACCAGGAGAGGGACTATGCGTTGAGTTTTAGAAACCTTTCGTATTCACAGTGTGTCCGTTCTCTAGGTTTCCTGCACATGTTATAGCTGTAGTAATATTCCCTTCAACCTGGAGAGTTCGGACCCATGGAATGGGTGCCATGCATTATTGCTTTAAAGGGTCTGCATTTGCTCACCCAATCTCACCAATCGTCTCAGTCCCAAGTGTCCCTCCTTATGCCACATCCAGCTGTCGTTGTAGATAGGGTCATTCCAGCTTTCATCAGAGACCCTGAAGGAATTGTAAAGAATTTCCCAGTTTTTTTGTTTTGTTTTTGAAATTCCTTTTTATAGTGGGTTTGAGCTGATTCTCGCTGCCATGTTTATGCCAGTCTAGACACACTTGATTCCCTTACGGAGACATATCAATACATAGGTTTTAAGATTCTTACTAGTCAGATACTTTCCTCTGCGGGAAATATGGGGTTTTGAGTCCCTTTCACTGAGGACGGTGTAGGTCTTGTCTATTCCATAGTTGGTTTTTGGAACGGTACCTGTGCTTATATCAAACTCTGGTTTTATGCATCACCCCACCTCTCCTTCCCCCTTAAGCAGGTATAAGAGTGTTTTCTAAATGTGAGACACTGTTCTCTTTCCTAACTCAGTTCAAGTGTAGCCATGTTTACAGGATCTTCATAAGTGATATCTTATGATAAGTTTCTTTTTCTGTGTGACTTATTTCACTTAGAATCATCGTACCTGAATCCACCCATTTTGCTGCTACTGGTCTTATGACATTGATTTCATGGCTGAGGGATATTCCATCGTACGTAAGTACCACAATTTTTTGAACCATGTTTATATTTTCTGGGATACTTAAGGTGTATCCAAGTTGAGGTCCTTGTATGCAGTGCAGCCCTAAATTTTGGGGTGGCTCTGTCTTATTGATTTTCAGTTTTCCCAAGGTATATTCCCTAGACTGGTAGTGCCCTTGGCTCTGTAGCTCTGTTCTTTACTTGTTTTAGGGAACAGAATGCACTCCTCCAGAGAGGCAGTTGGCAATTTACATCCCGCCCATCAGCATAACAAGGCTCCCTGTTCTCCAGGGCCTGTCTTGCCTTTCTTGTTCTTACACATTTTGTGGATGTCCCTTTTGACCGGTGGGAAGTGATACTTCTTTGTAGTGCAGATTTGCATTGCCCGCTTGCTTGCTTGGCCAAAAAGGGCGTATGCGTTTTCTCCTGAATATATTCAGGAGAAAACGCATACGCCCTTTTTGGCCAAGTGCATCATTGTCGAAGTTGTGCCCCTCTTCCTGTGCTTTAAAGGCGATTCCAACGTACCTCTTGAAATCTGTTTCCTGCTATTCTGCCTCGCTTTCAAGTCCGCCTCGTTGCCTTCCCTCAACAGATTTTTGGAAGATAGTTGTCCTTTATTACTCGGCCAGTTTGTGAATTGCTGTGCCCCTGAGCTCCATTTTTCAACTCGTTTTTGGTGAGCTGACCGCAAGTCCAAAATTTTGGTTCAGGACCTATACTGGTTCCCGGTGGGTGGCTGAGAATTTGGTTAATTCTTTTTCCTGCCGGGAAATTACAGTGATATGTGCCCGTCCAAATGCCTAACAGCTACTCTCTCATTGGTTCTCCCTCTTCCCTTTCATCCTCTGCCAAATTGGCAACCTGTGCGAACCAAGAGGTTAAAGGGGCTGTCTCTCCAAGTTGGGAGGTTGATAGTAAAGCAGACGGAAAGTCAAACCGGAGCACCAGGAGAGGGACTATGCGTTGAGTTTTAGAAACCTTTCGTATTCACAGTGTGTCCGTTCTCTAGGTTTCCCGCACATGTTATAGCTGTAGTAATATTCCCTTCAACCTGGAGAGTTCGGACCCATGGAATGGGTGCCATGCATTATTGCTTTAAAGGGTCTGCATTTGCTCACCCAATCTCACCAATCGTCTCAGTCCCAAGTGTCCCTCCTTATGCCACATCCAGCTGTCGTTGTAGATAGGGTCATTCCAGATTTCATCAGAGACCCTGAAGGAATTGTAAAGAATTTCCCAGTTTTTTTGTTTTGTTTTTGAAATTCCTTTTTATAGTGGGTTTGAGCTGATTCTCGCTGCCATGTTTATGCCAGTCTAGACACACTTGATTCCCTTACGGAGACATATCAATACATAGGTTTTTAGATTCTTACTAGTCAGATATTTTCCTCTGCGGGAAATATGGGGTTTTGAGTCCCTTTCACTGAGGACGGTGTAGGTCTTGTCTATTCCATAGTTGGTTTTTGGAACGGTACCTGTGCTTATATCAAACTCTGGTTTTATGCATCACCCCACCTCTCCTTCAACCTTAAGCAGGTATAAGAGTGTTTTCTAAATGTGAGACACTGTTCTCTTTCCTAACTCAGTTCAAGTGTAGCCATGTTTACAGGATCTTCATAAGTGATATCTTATGATAAGTTTCTTTTTCTGTGTGATTTATTTCACTTAGAATCATCGTACCTGAATCCACCCATTTTGCTGCTACTGGTCTTATGACATTGATTTCATGGCTGAGGGATATTCCATCGTACGTAAGTACCACAATTTTTTGAACCATGTTTATATTTTTTGGGATACTTAAGGTGTATCCAAGTTGAGGTCCTTGTATGCAGTGCAGCCCTAAATTTTGGGGTGGCTCTGTCTTATTGATTTTCAATTTTCCCAAGGTATATTCCCTAGACTGGTAGTGCCCTTGGCTCTGTAGCTCTGTTCTTTACTTGTTTTAGGGAACAGAATGCACTCCTCCAGAGAGGCAGTTGGCAATTTACATCCCGCCCATCAGCATAACAAGGCTCCCTGTTCTCCAGGGCCTGTCTTGCGTTTCTTGTTCTTACACATTTTGTGGATGTCCCTTTTGACCGGTGGGAAGTGATACTTCTCTGTAGTGCAGATTTGCATTGCCCGCTTGCTTGCTTAGCCAAAAACGGCGTATGCGTTTTCTCCTGAATATATTCAGGAGAAAACGCATACGCCCTTTGTGGCCAAGTGCGTCATTTTCGAAGATGTGCCCCTCTTCCTGTGCTTTAAAGGCGATTCCAACGTACCTCTTGAAATCTGTTTCCTGCTATTCTGCCTCGCTTTCAAGTCCGCCTCGTTGCCTTCCCTCAACAGATTTTTGGACGATAGTTGTCCTTTATTACTCGGCCAGTTTGTGAATTGCTGTGCCCCTGAGCTCCATTTTTCAACTCGTTTTTGGTGAGCTGACCGCAAGTCCAAAATTTTGGGTCAGGACCTATACTGGTTCCCGGTGGGTGGCTGAGAATTTGGTTAATTCTTCTTCCTGCCGGGAAATTACAGTGATATGTGCCCGTCCAAATGCCTAACAGCTACTCTCTCATTGGTTCTCCCTCTTCCCTTTCATCCTCTGCCAAATTGGCAACCTGTGCGAACCAAGAGGTTAAAGGGGCTGTCTCTCCAAGTTGGGAGGTTGATAGTAAAGCAGACGGAAAGTCAAACCGGAGCACCAGGAGAGGGTCTATTCTTTGAGTTTTAGAAACCTTTCGTATTCACAGTGTGTCCGTTCTCTAGGTTTCCCGCACATGTTATAGCTGTAGTAATATTCCCTTCAACCTGGAGAGTTCGGACCCATGGAATGGGTGCCATGCATTATTGCTTTAAAGGGTCTGCATTTGCTCACCCAATCTCACCAATCGTCTCAGTCCCAAGTGTCCCTCCTTATGCCACATCCAGCTGTCGTTGTAGATAGGGTCATTCCAGCTTTCATCAGAGACCCTGAAGGAATTGTAAAGAATTTCCCAGTTTTTTTGTTTTGTTTTTGAAATTCCTTTTTATAGTGGGTTTGAGCTGATTCTCGCTGCCATGTTTATGCCAGTCTAGACACACTTGATTCCCTTATGGAGACATATCAATACATAGGTTTTAAGATTCTTACTAGTCAGATATTTTCCTGTGCGGGAAATATGGGGTTTTGAGTCCCTTTCACTGAGGACGGTGTAGGTCTTGTCTATTCCATAGTTGGTTTTTGGAACGGTACCTGTGCTTATATCAAACTCTGGTTTTATGCATCACCCCACCTCTCCTTCCCCCTTAAGCAGGTATAAGAGTGTTTTCTAAATGTGAGACACTGTTCTCTTTCCTAACTCAGTTCAAGTGTAGCCATGTTTACAGGATCTTCATAAGTGATATCTTATGATAAGTTTCTTTTTCTGTGTGACTTATTTCACTTAGAATCATCGTACCTGAATCCACCCATTTTGCTGCTACTGGTCTTATGACATTGATTTCATGGCTGAGGGATATTCCATCGTACGTAAGTACCACAATTTTTTGAACCATGTTTATATTTTCTGGGATACTTAAGGTGTATCCAAGTTGAGGTCCTTGTATGCAGTGCAGCCCTAAATATTGGGGTGGCTCTGTCTTATTGATTTTCAGTTTTCCCAAGGTATATTCCCTAGACTGGTAGTGCCCTTGGCTCTGTAGCTCTGTTCTTTACTTGTTTTAGGGAACAGAATGCACTCCTCCAGAGAGGCAGTTGGCAATTTACATCCCGCCCATCAGCATAACAAGGCTCCCTGTTCTCCAGGGCCTGTCTTGCCTTTCTTGTTCTTACACATTTTGTGGATGTCCCTTTTGACCGGTGGGAAGTGATACTTCTTTGTAGTGCAGATTTGCATTGCCCGCTTGCTTGCTTGGCCAAAAAGGGCGTATGCGTTTTCTCCTGAATATATTCAGGAGAAAACGCATACGCCCTTTTTGGCCAAGTGCGTCATTGTGGAAGTTGTGCCCCTCTTCCTGTGCTTTAAAGGCGATTCCAACGTACCTCTTGAAATCTGTTTCCTGCTATTCTGCCTCACTTTCAAGTCCGCCTCGTTGCCTTCCCTCAACAGATTTTTGGACGATAGTTGTCCTTTATTACTCGGCCAGTTTGTGAATTGCTGTGCCCCTGAGCTCCATTTTTCAACTCGCTTTTGGTGAGCTGACCGCAAGTCCAAAATTTTGGTTCAGGACCTATACTGGTTCCCGGTGGGTGGCTGAGAATTTGGTTAATTCTTCTTCCTGCCGGGAAATTACAGTGATATGTGCCCGTCCAAATGCCTAACAGCTACTCTCTCATTGGTTCTCCCTCTTCCCTTTCATCCTCTGCCAAATTGGCAACCTGTGCGAACCAAGAGGTTAAAGGGGCTGTCTCTCCAAGTTGGGAGGTTGATAGTAAAGCAGACGGAAAGTCAAACCGGAGCACCAGGAGAGGGACTATTCGTTGAGTTTTAGAAACCTTTCGTATTCACAGTGTGTCCGTTCTCTAGGTTTCCCGCACATGTTATAGCTGTAGTAATATTCCCTTCAACCTGGAGAGTTTGGACCCATGGAATGGGTGCCATGCATTATTGCTTTAAAGGGTCTGCATTTGCTCACCCAATCTCACCAATCGTCTCAGTCCCAAGTGTCCCTCCTTATGCCACATCCAGCTGTCGTTGTAGATAGGGTCATTCCAGCTTTCATCAGAGACCCTGAAGGAATTGTAAAGAATTTCCCAGTTTTTTTGTTTTGTTTTTGAAATTCCTTTTTATAGTGGGTTTGAGCTGATTCTCGCTGCCATGTTTATGCCAGTCTAGACACACTTGATTCCCTTACGGAGACATATCAATACATAGGTTTTAAGATTCTTACTAGTCAGATATTTTCCTCTGCGGGAAATATGGGGTTTTGAGTCCCTTTCACTGAGGACGGTGTAGGTCTTGTCTATTCCATAGTTGGTTTTTGGAACGGTACCTGTGCTTATATCAAACTCTGGTTTTATGCATCACCCCACCTCTCCTTCAACCTTAAGCAGGTATAAGAGTGTTTTCTAAATGTGAGACACTGTTCTCTTTCCTAACTCAGTTCAAGTGCAGCCATGTTTACAGGATCTTCATAAGTGATATCTTATGATAAGTTTCTTTTTCTGTGTGACTTATTTCACTTAGAATCATCGTACCTGAATCCACCCATTTTGCTGCTACTGGTCTTATGACATTGATTTCATGGCTGAGGGATATTCCATCGTACGTAAGTACCACAATTTTTTGAACCATGTTTATATTTTCTGGGATACTTAAGGTGTATCCAAGTTGAGGTCCTTGTATGCAGTGCAGCCCTAAATTTTGGGGTGGCTCTGTCTTATTGATTTTCAGTTTTCCCAAGGTATATTCCCTAGACTGGTAGTGCCCTTGGCTCTGTAGCTCTGTTCTTTACTTGTTTTAGGGAACAGAATGCACTCCTCCAGAGAGGCAGTTGGCAATTTACATCCCGCCCATCAGCATAACAAGGCTCCCTGTTCTCCAGGGCCTGTCTTGCCTTTCTTGTTCTTACACATTTTGTGGATGTCCCTTTTGACCGGTGGGAAGTGATACTTCTTTGTAGTGCAGATTTGCATTGCCCGCTTGCTTGCTTGGCCAAAAAGGGCGTATGCGTTTTCTCCTGAATATATTCAGGAGAAAACGCATACGCCCTTTTTGGCCAAGTGCATCATTGTCGAAGTTGTGCCCCTCTTCCTGTGCTTTAAAGGCGATTCCAACGTACCTCTTGAAATCTGTTTCCTGCTATTCTGCCTCGCTTTCAAGTCCACCTCGTTGCCTTCCCTCAACACATTTTTGGACGATAGTTGTCCTTTATTACTCGGCCAGTTTGTGAATTGCTGTGCCCCTGAGCTCCATTTTTCAACTCGTTTTTGGTGAGCTGACCGCAAGTCCAAAATTTTGGTTCAGGACCTATACTGGTTCCCGGTGGGGGGCTGAGAATTTGGTTAATTCTTCTTCCTGCCGGGAAATTACAGTGATATGTGCCCGTCCAAATGCCTAACAGCTACTCTCTCATTGGTTCTCCCTCTTCCCTTTCATCCTCTGCCAAATTGGCAACCTGTGCGAACCAAGAGGTTAAAGGGGCTGTCTCTCCAAGTTGGGAGGTTGATAGTAAAGCAGCCGGAAAGTCAAACCGGAGCACCAGGAGAGGGACTATTCTTTGAGTTTTAGAAACCTTTCGTATTCACAGTGTGTCCGTTCTCTAGGTTTCCCGCACATGTTATAGCTGTAGTAATATTCCCTTCAACCTGGAGAGTTCAGACCCATGGAATGGGTGCCATGCATTATTGCTTTAAAGGGTCTGCATTTGCTCACCCAATCTCACCAATCGTCTCAGTCCCAAGTGTCCCTCCTTATGCCACATCCAGCTGTCGTTGTAGATAGGGTCATTCCAGCTTTCATCAGAGACCCTGAAGGAATTGTAAAGAATTTCCCAGTTTTTTTGTTTTGTTTTTGAAATTCCTTTTTATAGTGGGTTTGAGCTGATTCTCGCTGCCATGTTTATGCCAGTCTAGACACACTTGATTCCCTTACGGAGACATATCAATACATAGGTTTTAAGATTCTTACTAGTCAGATATTTTCCTCTGCGGGAAATATGGGGTTTTGAGTCCCTTTCACTGAGGACGGTGTAGGTCTTGTCTATTCCATAGTTGGTTTTTGGAACGGTACCTGTGCTTATATCAAACTCTGGTTTTATGCATAACCCCACCTCTCCTTCAACCTTAAGCAGGTATAAGAGTGTTTTCTAAATGTGAGACACTGTTCTCTTTCCTAACTCAGTTCAAGTGTAGCCATGTTTACAGGATCTTCATAAGTGATATCTTATGATAAGTTTCTTTTTCTGTGTGATTTATTTCACTTAGAATCATCGTACCTGAATCCACCCATTTTGCTGCTACTGGTCTTATGACATTGATTTCATGGCTGAGGGATATTCCATCGTACATAAGTACCACAATTTTTTGAACCATGTTTATATTTTCTGGGATACTTAAGGTGTATCCAAGTTGAGGTCCTTGTATGCAGTGCAGCCCTAAATTTTGGGGTGGCTCTGTCTTATTGATTTTCAGTTTTCCCAAGGTATATTCCCTAGACTGGTAGTGCCCTTGGCTCTGTAGCTCTGTTCTTTACTTGTTTTAGGGAACAGAATGCACTCCTCCAGAGAGGCAGTTTGCAATTTACATCCCGCCCATCAGCATAAAAAGGCTCCCTGTTCTCCAGGGCCTGTCTTGCCTTTCTTGTTCTTACACATTTTGTGGATGTCCCTTTTGACCGGTGGGAAGTGATACTTCTTTGTAGTGCAGATTTGCATTGCCCGCTTGCTTGCTTGGCCAAAAAGGGCGTATGCGTTTTCTCCTGAATATATTCAGGAGAAAACGCATACGCCCTTTTTGGCTAAGTGCATCATTTTCGAATTTGTGCCCCTCTTCCTGTGCTTTAAAGGCGATTCCAACGTACCTCTTAAATCTGTTTCCTGTTATTCTGCCTCGCTTTCAAGTCCGCCTCGTTGCCTTCCCTCAACAGATTTTTGGACGATAGTTGTCCTTTATTACTCGGCCAGTTTGTGAATTGCTGTGCCCCTGTGCTCCATTTTTCAACTCGTTTTTGGTGAGCTGACCGCAAGTCCAAAATTTTGGTTCAGGACCTATACTGGTTCCCGGTGGGTGGCTGAGAATTTGGTTAATTCTTCTTTCTGCCGGGAAATTAGAGTGATATGTGCCCGTCCAAATGCCTAACAGCTACTCTCTCATTGGTTCTCCCTCTTCCCTTTAATCCTCTGCCAAATTGGCAACCTGTGCGAACCAAGAGGTTAAAGTGGCTGTCTCTCCAAGTTGGGAGGTTGATAGTAAAGCAGACGTAAAGTCAAACCGGAGCACCAGGAGAGGGACTATGCGTTGAGTTTTAGAAACCTTTCGTATTCACAGTGTGTCCGTTCTCTAGGTTTCCCGCACATGTTATAGCTGTAGTAATATTCCCTTCAACCTGGAGAGTTCGGACTCATGGAATGGGTGCCATGCATTATTGCTTTAAAGGGTCTGCATTTGCTCACCCAATCTCACCAATCGTCTCAGTCCCAAGTGTCCCTCCTTATGCCACATCCAGCTGTCGTTGTAGATAGGGTCATTCCAGCTTTCATCAGAGACCCTGAAGGAATTGTAAAGAATTTCCCAGTTTTTTTGTTTTGTTTTTGAAATTCCTTTTTATAGTGGGTTTGAGCTGATTCTCGCTGCCATGTTTATGCCAGTCTAGACACACATGATTCCCTTACGGAGACATATCAATACATAGGTTTTAAGATTCTTACTAGTCAGATACTTTCCTCTGCGGGAAATATGGGGTTTTGAGTCCCTTTCACTGAGGACGGTGTAGGTCTTGTCTATTCCATAGTTGGTTTTTGGAACGGTACCTGTGCTTATATCAAACTCTGGTTTTATGCATCACCCCACCTCTCCTTCCCCCTTAAGCAGGTATAAGAGTGTTTTCTAAATGTGAGACACTGTTCTCTTTCCTAACTCAGTTCAAGTGTAGCCATGTTTACAGGATCTTCATAAGTGATATCTTATGATAAGTTTCTTTTTCTGTGTGACTTATTTCACTTAGAATCATCGTACCTGAATCCACCCATTTTGCTGCTACTGGTCTTATGACATTGATTTCATGGCTGAGGGATATTCCATCGTATGTAAGTACGACAATTTTTTGAACCATGTTTATATTTTCTGGGATACTTAAGGTGTATCCAAGTTGAGGTCCTTGTATGCAGTGCAGCCCTAAATTTTTGGGTGGCTCTGTCTTATTGATTTTCAGTTTTCCCAAGGTATATTCCCTAGACTGGTAGTGCCCTTGGCTCTGTAGCTCTGTTCTTTACTTGTTTTAGGGAACAGAATGCACTCCTCCAGGGAGGCAGTTGGCAATTTACATCCCGCCCATCAGCATAACAAGGCTCCCTGTTCTCCAGGGCCTGTCTTGCCTTTCTTGTTCTTACACATTTTGTGGATGTCCCTTTTGACCGGTGGGAAGTGATACTTCTTTGTAGTGCAGATTTGCATTGCCCGCTTGCTTGCTTGGCCAAAAAGGGCGTATGCGTTTTCTCCTGAATATATTCAGGGGAAAACGCATACGCCCTTTTTGGCCAAGTGCATCATTGTCGAAGTTGTGCCCCTCTTCCTGTGCTTTAAAGGCGATTCCAACGTACCTCTTGAAATCTGTTTCCTGCTATTCTGCCTCGCTTTCAAGTCCGCCTCGTTGCCTTCCGTCAACAGATTTTTGGACGATAGGTGTCCTTTATTACTCAGCCAGTTTGTGAATTGCTGTGTCGCTGAGCTCCATTTTTCAACTCGTTTTTGGAGAGCTGACCGCAAGTCCAAAATTTTGGTTCAGGACCTATACTGGTTCCCACTGGGTGGCTGAGAATTTGGTTAATTCTTCTTCCTGCCGGGAAATTACAGTGATATGTGCCCGTCCAAATGCCTAACAGCTACTCTCTCATTGGTTCTCCCTCTTCCCTTTCATCCTCTGCCAAATTGGCAACCTGTGCGAACCAAGAGGTTAAAGGGGCTGTCTCTCCAAGTTGGGAGGTTGATAGTAAAGCAGACGGAAAGTCAAACCGGAGCACCAGGAGAGGGACTATTCGTTGAGTTTTAGAAACCTTTCGTATTCACAGTGTGTCCGTTCTCTAGGTTTCCCGCACATGTTATAGCTGTAGTAATATTCCCTTCAACCTGGAGAGTTCGGACCCATGGAATGGGTGCCATGCATTATTGCTTTAAAGGATCTGCATTTGCTCACCCAATCTCACCAATCGTCTCAGTCCCAAGTGTCCCTCCTTATGCCACATCCAGCTGTCATTGTAGATAGGGTCATTCCAGCTTTCAGAGACCCTGAAGGAATTGTAAAGAATTTCCCAGTTTTTTTGTTTTGTTTTTGAAATTCCTTTTTATAGTGGGTTTGAGCTGATTCTCGCTGCCATGTTTATGCCAGTCTAGACACACTTGATTCCCTTATGGAGACATATCAATACATAGGTTTTAAGATTCTTACTAGTCAGATACTTTCCTCTGCGGGAAATATGGGGTTTTGAGTCCCTTTCACTGAGGACGGTGTAGGTCTTGTCTATTCCATAGTTGGTTTTTGGAACGGTACCTGTGCTTATATCAAACTCTGGTTTTATGCATCACCCCACCTCTCCTTCCCCCTTAAGCAGGTATAAGAGTGTTTTCTAAATGTGAGACACTGTTCTCTTTCCTAACTCAGTTCAAGTGTAGCCATGTTTACAGGATCTTCATAAGTGATATCTTATGATAAGTTTCTTTTTCTGTGTGACTTATTTCACTTAGAATCATCGTACCTGAATCCACCCATTTTGCTGCTACTGGTCTTATGACATTGATTTCATGGCTGAGGGATATTCCATCGTACGTAAGTACCACAATTTTTTGAACCATGTTTATATTTTCTGGGATACTTAAGGTGTATCCAAGTTGAGGTCCTTGTATGCAGTGCAGCCCTAAATTTTGGGGTGGCTCTGTCTTATTGATTTTCAGTTTTCCAAAGGTATATTCCCTAGACTGGTAGTGCCCTTGGCTCTGTAGCTCTGTTCTTTACTTGTTTTAGGGAATAGAATGCACTCCTCCAGAGAGGCAGTTGGCAATTTACATCCCGCCCATCAGCATAAAAAGGCTCCCTGTTCTCCAGGGCCTGTCTTGCCTTTCTTGTTCTTACACATTTTGTGGATGTCCCTTTTGACCGGTGGGAAGTGATACTTCTTTGTAGTGCAGATTTGCATTGCCCGCTTGCTTGCTTGGCCAAAAAGGGCGTATGCGTTTTCTCCTGAATATATTCAGGAGAAAACGCATACGCCCTTTTTGGCCAAGTGCATCATTGTGGAAGTTGTGCCCCTCTTCCTGTGCTTTAAAGGCGATTCCAACGTACCTCTTGAAATCTGTTTCCTGCTATTCTGCCTCACTTTCAAGTCCGCCTCGTTGCCTTCCCTCAACAGATTTTTGGACGATAGTTGTCCTTTATTACTCGGCCAGTTTGTGAATTGCTGTGCCCCTGAGCTCCATTTTTCAACTCGTTTTTGGTGAGCTGACCACAAGTCCAAAATTTTGGTTCAGGACCTATACTGGTTCCCGGTGGGTGGCTGAGAATTTGGTTAATTCTTCTTCCTGCCGGGAAATTACAGTGATATGTGCCCGTCCAAATGCCTAACAGCTACTCTCTCATTGGTTCTCCCTCTTCCCTTTCATCCTCTGCCAAATTGGCAACCTGTGCGAACCAAGAGGTTAAAGGGGCTGTCTCTCCAAGTTGGGAGGTTGATAGTAAAGCAGACGGAAAGTCAAACCGGAGCACCAGGAGAGGGACTATTCGTTGAGTTTTAGAAACCTTTCGTATTCACAGTGTGTCCGTTCTCTAGGTTTCCCGCACATGTTATAGCTGTAGTAATATTCCCTTCAACCTGGAGAGTTCGGACCCATGGAATGGGTGCCATGCATTATTGCTTTAAAGGGTCTGCATTTGCTCACCCAATCTCACCAATCGTCTCAGTCCCAAGTGTCCCTCCTTATGCCACATCCAGCTGTCGTTGTAGATAGGGTCATTCCAGCTTTCATCAGAGACCCTGAAGGAATTGTAAAGAATTTCCCCGTTTTTTTGTTTTGTTTTTGAAATTCCTTTTTATAGTGGGTTTGAGCTGATTCTCGCTGCCATGTTTATGCCAGTCTAGACACACTTGATTCCCTTACGGAGACATATCAATACATAGGTTTTAAGATTCTTACTAGTCAGATATTTTCCTCTGCGGGAAATATGGGGTTTTGAGTCCCTTTCACTGAGGACGGTGTAGGTCTTGTCTATTCCATAGTTGGTTTTTGGAACGGTACCTGTGCTTATATCAAACTCTGGTTTTATGCATCACCCCACCTCTCCTTCCCCCTTAAGCAGGTATAAGAGTGTTTTCTAAATGTGAGACACTGTTCTCTTTCCTAACTCAGTTCAAGTGTAGCCATGTTTACAGGATCTTCATAAGTGATATCTTATGATAAGTTTCTTTTTCTGTGTGACTTATTTCACTTAGAATCATCGTACCTGAATCCACCCATTTTGCTGCTACTGGTCTTATGACATTGATTTCATGGCTGAGGGATATTCCATCGTACGTAAGTACCACAATTTTTTGAACCATGTTTATATTTTCTGGGATACTTAAGGTGTATCCAAGTTGAGGTCCTTGTATGCAGTGCAGCCCTAAATTTTGGGGTGGCTCTGTCTTATTGATTTTCAGTTTTCCCAAGGTATATTCCCTAGACTGGTAGTGCCCTTGGCTCTGTAGCTCTGTTCTTTACTTCTTTTAGGGAACAGAATGCACTCCTCCAGAGAGGCAGTTGGCAATTTACATCCCGCCCATCAGCATAACAAGGCTCCCTGTTCTCCAGGGCCTGTCTTGCCTTTCTTGTTCTTACACATTTTGTGGATGTCCCTTTTGACCGGTGGGAAGTGATACTTCTTTGTAGTGCAGATTTGCATTGCCCGCTTGCTTGCTTGGCCAAAAAGGGCGTATGCGTTTTCTCCTGAATATATTCAGGAGAAAACGCATACGCCCTTTTTGGCTAAGTGCATCATTTTCGAATTTCTGCCCCTCTTCCTGTGCTTTAAAGGAGATTCCAACGTACCTCTTAAATCTGTTTCCTGTTATTCTGCCTCGGTTTCAAGTCCGCCTCGTTGCCTTCCCTCAACAGATTTTTGGACGATAGTTGTCCTTTATTACTCGGCCAGTTTGTGAATTGCTGTGCCCCTGAGCTCCATTTTTCAACTCGTTTTTGGTGAGCTGACCGCAAGTCCAAAATTTTGGTTCAGGACCTATACTGGTTCCCGGTGGGTGGCTGAGAATTTGGTTAATTCTTCTTCCTGCCGGGAAATTAGAGTGATATGTGCCCGTCCAAATGCCTAACAGCTACTCTCTCATTGGTTCTCCCTCTTCCCTTTCATCCTCTGCCAAATTGGCAACCTGTGCGAACCAAGAGGTTAAAGGGGCTGTCTCTCCAAGTTGGCAGGTTGATAGTAAAGCAGACGGAAAGTCAAACCGGAGCACCAGGAGAGGGACTATGCGTTGAGTTTTAGAAACTTTTCGTATTCACAATGTGTCCGTTCTCTAGGTTTCCGGCACATGTTATAGCTGTAGTAATATTCCCTTCAACCTGGAGAGTTCGGACTCATGGAATGGGTGCCATGCATTATTGCTTTAAAGGGTCTGCATTTGCTCACCCAATCTCACCAATCGTCTCAGTCCCAAGTGTCCCTCCTTATGCCACATCCAGCTGTCGTTGTAGATAGGGTCATTCCAGCTTTCATCAGAGACCCTGAAGGAATTGTAAAGAATTTCCCAGTTTTTTTGTTTTGTTTTTGAAATTCCTTTTTATAGTGGGTTTGAGCTGATTCTCGCTGCCATGTTTATGCCAGTCTAGACACACTTGATTCCCTTACGGAGACATATCAATACATAGGTTTTAAGATTCTTACTAGTCAGATACTTTCCTCTGCGGGAAATATGGGGTTTTGAGTCCCTTTCACTGAGGACGGTGTAGGTCTTGTCTATTCCATAGTTGGTTTTTGGAACGGTACCTGTGCTTATATCAAACTCTGGTTTTATGCATCACCCCACCTCTCCTTCCCCCTTAAGCAGGTATAAGAGTGTTTTCTAAATGTGAGACACTGTTCTCTTTCCTAACTCAGTTCAAGTGTAGCCATGTTTACAGGATCTTCATAAGTGATATCTTATGATAAGTTTCTTTTTCTGTGTGACTTATTTCACTTAGAATCATCGTACCTGAATCCACCCATTTTGCTGCTACTGGTCTTATGACATTGATTTCATGGCTGAGGGATATTCCATCGTACGTAAGTACCACAATTTTTTGAACCATGTTTATATTTTCTGGGATACTTAAGGTGTATCCAAGTTGAGGTCCTTGTATGCAGTGCAGCCCTAAATTTTTGGGTGGCTCTGTCTTATTGATTTTCAGTTTTCCCAAGGTATATTCCCTAGGCTGGTAGTGCCCTTGGCTCTGTAGCTCTGTTCTTTACTTGTTTTAGGGAACAGAATGCACTCCTCCAGAGAGGCAGTTGGCAATTTACATCCCGCCCATCAGCATAACAAGGCTCCCTGTTCTCCAGGGCCTGTCTTGCCTTTCTTGTTCTTACACATTTTGTGGATGTCCCTTTTGACCGGTGGGAAGTGATACTTCTTTGTAGTGCAGATTTGCATTGCCCGCTTGCTTGCTTGGCCAAAAAGGGCGTATGCGTTTTCTCCTGAATATATTCAGGAGAAAACGCATACGCCCTTTTTGGCCAAGTGCATCATTGTCGAAGTTGTGCCCCTCTTCCTGTGCTTTAAAGGCGATTCCAACGTACCTCTTGAAATCTGTTTCCTGCTATTCTGCCTCGCTTTCAAGTCTGCCTCGTTGCCTTCCCTCAACAGATTTTTGGACGATAGGTGTCCTTTATTACTCAGCCAGTTTGTGAATTGCTGTGTCGCTGAGCTCCATTTTTCAACTCGTTTTTGGAGAGCTGACCGCAAGTCCAAAATTTTGGTTCAGGACCTATACTGGTTCCCAGTGGGTGGCTGAGAATTTGGTTAATTCTTCTTCCTGCCGGGAAATTACAGTGATATGTGCCCGTCCAAATGCCTAACAGCTACTCTCTCATTGGTTCTCCCTCTTCCCTTTCATCCTCTGCCAAATTGGCAACCTGTGCGAACCAAGAGGTTAAAGGGGCTGTCTCTCCAAGTTGGGAGGTTGATAGTAAAGCAGACGGAAAGTCAAACCGGAGCACCAGGAGAGGGACTATTCGTTGAGTTTTAGAAACCTTTCGTATTCACAGTGTGTCCGTTCTCTAGGTTTCCCGCACATGTTATAGCTGTAGTAATATTCCCTTCAACCTGGAGAGTTCGGACCCATGGAATGGGTGCCATGCATTATTGCTTTAAAGGATCTGCATTTGCTCACCCAATCTCACCAATCGTCTCAGTCCCAAGTGTCCCTCCTTATGCCACATCCAGCTGTCGTTGTAGATAGGGTCATTCCAGCTTTCATCAGAGACCCTGAAGGAATTGTAAAGAATTTCCCAGTTTTTTTGTTTTGTTTTTGAAATTCCTTTTTATAGTGGGTTTGAGCTGATTCTCGCTGCCATGTTTATGCCAGTCTAGACACACTTGATTCCCTTACGGAGACATATCAATACATAGGTTTTAAGATTCTTACTAGTCAGATACTTTCCTCTGCGGGAAATATGGGGTTTTGAGTCCCTTTCACTGAGGACGGTGTAGGTCTTGTCTATTCCATAGTTGGTTTTTGGAACGGTACCTGTGCTTATATCAAACTCTGGTTTTATGCATCACCCCACCTCTCCTTCCCCCTTAAGCAGGTATAAGAGTGTTTTCTAAATGTGAGACACTGTTCTCTTTCCTAACTCAGTTCAAGTGTAGCCATGTTTACAGGATCTTCATAAGTGATATCTTATGATAAGTTTCTTTTTCTGTGTGACTTATTTCACTTAGAATCATCGTACCTGAATCCACCCATTTTGCTGCTACTGGTCTTATGACATTGATTTCATGGCTGAGGGATATTCCATCGTACGTAAGTACCACAATTTTTTGAACCATGTTTATATTTTCTGGGATACTTAAGGTGTATCCAAGTTGAGGTCCTTGTATGCAGTGCAGCCCTAAATTTTGGGGTGGCTCTGTCTTATTGATTTTCAGTTTTCCCAAGGTATATTCCCTAGACTGGTAGTGCCCTTGGCTCTGTAGCTCTGTTCTTTACTTGTTTTAGGGAACAGAATGCACTCCTCCAGAGAGGCAGTTGGCAATTTACATCCCGCCCATCAGCATAACAAGGCTCCCTGTTCTCCAGGGCCTGTCTTGCCTTTCTTGTTCTTACACATTTTGTGGATGTCCCTTTTGACCGGTGGGAAGTGATACTTCTTTGTAGTGCAGATTTGCATTGCCCGCTTGCTTGCTTGGCCAAAAAGGGCGTATGCGTTTTCTCCTGAATATATTCAGGAGAAAACGCATACGCCCTTTTTGGCCAAGTGCATCATTGTCGAAGTTGTGCCCCTCTTCCTGTGCTTTAAAGGCGATTCCAACGTACCTCTTGAAATCTGTTTCCTGCTATTCTGCCTCGCTTTCAAGTCCGCCTCGTTGCCTTCCCTCAACAGATTTTTGGAAGATAGTTGTCCTTTATTACTCGGCCAGTTTGTGAATTGCTGTGCCCCTGAGCTCCATTTTTCAACTCGTTTTTGGTGAGCTGACCGCAAGTCCAAAATTTTGGTTCAGGACCTATACTGGTTCCCGGTGGGTGGCTGACAATTTGGTTAATTCTTTTTCCTGCCGGGAAATTACAGTGATATGTGCCCATCCAAATGCCTAACAGCTACTCTCTCATTGGTTCTCCCTCTTCCCTTTCATCCTCTGCCAAATTGGCAACCTGTGCGAACCAAGAGGTTAAAGGGGCTGTCTCTCCAAGTTGGGAGGTTGATAGTAAAGCAGACGGAAAGTCAAACCGGAGCACCAGGAGAGGGACTATGCGTTGAGTTTTAGAAACCTTTCGTATTCACAGTGTGTCCGTTCTCTAGGTTTCCTGCACATGTTATAGCTGTAGTAATATTCCCTTCAACCTGGAGAGTTCGGACCCATGGAATGGGTGCCATGCATTATTGCTTTAAAGGGTCTGCATTTGCTCACCCAATCTCACCAATCGTCTCAGTCCCAAGTGTCCCTCCTTATGCCACATCCAGCTGTCGTTGTAGATAGGGTCATTCCAGATTTCATCAGAGACCCTGAAGGAATTGTAAAGAATTTCCCAGTTTTTTTGTTTTGTTTTTGAAATTCCTTTTTATAGTGGGTTTGAGCTGATTCTCGCTGCCATGTTTATGCCAGTCTAGACACACTTGATTCCCTTACGGAGACATATCAATACATAGGTTTTAAGATTCTTACTAGTCAGATATTTTCCTGTGCGGGAAATATGGGGTTTTGAGTCCCTTTCGCTGAGGACGGTGTAGGTCTTGTCTATTCCATAGTTGGTTTTTGGAACGGTACCTGTGCTTATATCAAACTCTGTTTTTATGCATCACCCCACCTCTCCTTCCCCCTTAAGCAGGTATAAGAGTGTTTTCTAAATGTGAGACACTGTTCTCTTTCCTAACTCAGTTCAAGTGTAGCCATGTTTACAGGATCTTCATAAGTGATATCTTATGATAAGTTTCTTTTTCTGTGTGACTTATTTCACTTAGAATCATCGTACCTGAATCCACCCATTTTGCTGCTACTGGTCTTATGACATTGATTTCATGGCTGAGGGATATTCCATCGTACGTAAGTACCACAATTTTTTGAACCATGTTTATATTTTCTGGGATACTTAAGGTGTATCCAAGTTGAGGTCCTTGTATGCAGTGCAGCCCTAAATTTTGGGGTGGCTCTGTCTTATTGATTTTCAGTTTTCCCAAGGTATATTCCCTAGACTGGTAGTGCCCTTGGCTCTGTAGCTCTGTTCTTTACTTGTTTTAGGGAACAGAATGCACTCCTCCAGAGAGGCAGTTGGCAATTTACATCCCGCCCATCAGCATAACAAGGCTCCCTGTTCTCCAGGGCCTGTCTTGCCTTTCTTGTTCTTACACATTTTGTGGATGTCCCTTTTGACCGGTGGGAAGTGATACTTCTTTGTAGTGCAGATTTGCATTGCCCGCTTGCTTGCTTGGCCAAAAAGGGCGTATGCGTTTTCTCCTGAATATATTCAGGAGAAAACGCATACGCCCTTTTTGGCCAAGTGCATCATTGTCGAAGTTGTGCCCCTCTTCCTGTGCTTTAAAGGCGATTCCAACGTACCTCTTGAAATATGTTTCCTGCTATTCTGCCTCGCTTTCA
Source organism: Hyperoodon ampullatus (assembly GCF_949752795.1). Classification (NCBI taxonomy): domain Eukaryota; kingdom Metazoa; phylum Chordata; class Mammalia; order Artiodactyla; family Ziphiidae; genus Hyperoodon; species Hyperoodon ampullatus. The sequence continues at coordinate 418,761 of NW_027640475.1, read as the reverse complement.
AGTCCGCCTCGTTGCCTTCCCTCAACAGATTTTTGGAAGATAGTTGTCCTTTATTACTCGGCCAGTTTGTGAATTGCTGTGCCCCTGAGCTCCATTTTTCAACTCGTTTTTGGTGAGCTGATCGCAAGTCCAAAATTTTGGTTCAGGACCTATACTGGTTCCCGGTGGGTGGCTGAGAATTTGGTTAATTCTTTTTCCTGCCGGGAAATTACAGTGATATGTGCCCGTCCAAATGCCTAACAGCTACTCTCTCATTGGTTCTCCCTCTTCCCTTTCATCCTCTGCCAAATTGGCAACCTGTGCGAACCAAGAGGTTAAAGGGGCTGTCTCTCCAAGTTGGGAGGTTGATAGTAAAGCAGACGGAAAGTCAAACCGGAGCACCAGGAGAGGGACTATGCGTTGAGTTTTAGAAACCTTTCGTATTCACAGTGTGTCCGTTCTCTAGGTTTCCTGCACATGTTATAGCTGTAGTAATATTCCCTTCAACCTGGAGAGTTCGGACCCATGGAATGGGTGCCATGCATTATTGCTTTAAAGGGTCTGCATTTGCTCACCCAATCTCACCAATCGTCTCAGTCCCAAGTGTCCCTCCTTATGCCACATCCAGCTGTCGTTGTAGATAGGGTCATTCCAGCTTTCATCAGAGACCCTGAAGGAATTGTAAAGAATTTCCCAGTTTTTTTGTTTTGTTTTTGAAATTCCTTTTTATAGTGGGTTTGAGCTGATTCTCGCTGCCATGTTTATGCCAGTCTAGACACACTTGATTCCCTTACGGAGACATATCAATACATAGGTTTTAAGATTCTTACTAGTCAGATACTTTCCTCTGCGGGAAATATGGGGTTTTGAGTCCCTTTCACTGAGGACGGTGTAGGTCTTGTCTATTCCATAGTTGGTTTTTGGAACGGTACCTGTGCTTATATCAAACTCTGGTTTTATGCATCACCCCACCTCTCCTTCCCCCTTAAGCAGGTATAAGAGTGTTTTCTAAATGTGAGACACTGTTCTCTTTCCTAACTCAGTTCAAGTGTAGCCATGTTTACAGGATCTTCATAAGTGATATCTTATGATAAGTTTCTTTTTCTGTGTGACTTATTTCACTTAGAATCATCGTACCTGAATCCACCCATTTTGCTGCTACTGGTCTTATGACATTGATTTCATGGCTGAGGGATATTCCATCGTACGTAAGTACCACAATTTTTTGAACCATGTTTATATTTTCTGGGATACTTAAGGTGTATCCAAGTTGAGGTCCTTGTATGCAGTGCAGCCCTAAATTTTGGGGTGGCTCTGTCTTATTGATTTTCAGTTTTCCCAAGGTATATTCCCTAGACTGGTAGTGCCCTTGGCTCTGTAGCTCTGTTCTTTACTTGTTTTAGGGAACAGAATGCACTCCTCCAGAGAGGCAGTTGGCAATTTACATCCCGCCCATCAGCATAACAAGGCTCCCTGTTCTCCAGGGCCTGTCTTGCCTTTCTTGTTCTTACACATTTTGTGGATGTCCCTTTTGACCGGTGGGAAGTGATACTTCTTTGTAGTGCAGATTTGCATTGCCCGCTTGCTTGCTTGGCCAAAAAGGGCGTATGCGTTTTCTCCTGAATATATTCAGGAGAAAACGCATACGCCCTTTTTGGCCAAGTGCATCATTGTCGAAGTTGTGCCCCTCTTCCTGTGCTTTAAAGGCGATTCCAACGTACCTCTTGAAATCTGTTTCCTGCTATTCTGCCTCGCTTTCAAGTCCGCCTCGTTGCCTTCCCTCAACAGATTTTTGGAAGATAGTTGTCCTTTATTACTCGGCCAGTTTGTGAATTGCTGTGCCCCTGAGCTCCATTTTTCAACTCGTTTTTGGTGAGCTGACCGCAAGTCCAAAATTTTGGTTCAGGACCTATACTGGTTCCCGGTGGGTGGCTGAGAATTTGGTTAATTCTTTTTCCTGCCGGGAAATTACAGTGATATGTGCCCGTCCAAATGCCTAACAGCTACTCTCTCATTGGTTCTCCCTCTTCCCTTTCATCCTCTGCCAAATTGGCAACCTGTGCGAACCAAGAGGTTAAAGGGGCTGTCTCTCCAAGTTGGGAGGTTGATAGTAAAGCAGACGGAAAGTCAAACCGGAGCACCAGGAGAGGGACTATGCGTTGAGTTTTAGAAACCTTTCGTATTCACAGTGTGTCCGTTCTCTAGGTTTCCTGCACATGTTATAGCTGTAGTAATATTCCCTTCAACCTGGAGAGTTCGGACCCATGGAATGGGTGCCATGCATTATTGCTTTAAAGGGTCTGCATTTGCTCACCCAATCTCACCAATCGTCTCAGTCCCAAGTGTCCCTCCTTATGCCACATCCAGCTGTCGTTGTAGATAGGGTCATTCCAGATTTCATCAGAGACCCTGAAGGAATTGTAAAGAATTTCCCAGTTTTTTTGTTTTGTTTTTGAAATTCCTTTTTATAGTGGGTTTGAGCTGATTCTCGCTGCCATGTTTATGCCAGTCTAGACACACTTGATTCCCTTACGGAGACATATCAATACATAGGTTTTAAGATTCTTACTAGTCAGATATTTTCCTGTGCGGGAAATATGGGGTTTTGAGTCCCTTTCGCTGAGGACGGTGTAGGTCTTGTCTATTCCATAGTTGGTTTTTGGAACGGTACCTGTGCTTATATCAAACTCTGGTTTTATGCATCACCCCACCTCTCCTTCCCCCTTAAGCAGGTATAAGAGTGTTTTCTAAATGTGAGACACTGTTCTCTTTCCTAACTCAGTTCAAGTGTAGCCATGTTTACAGGATCTTCATAAGTGATATCTTATGATAAGTTTCTTTTTCTGTGTGACTTATTTCACTTAGAATCATCGTACCTGAATCCACCCATTTTGCTGCTACTGGTCTTATGACATTGATTTCATGGCTGAGGGATATTCCATCGTACGTAAGTACCACAATTTTTTGAACCATGTTTATATTTTCTGGGATACTTAAGGTGTATCCAAGTTGAGGTCCTTGTATGCAGTGCAGCCCTAAATTTTGGGGTGGCTCTGTCTTATTGATTTTCAGTTTTCCCAAGGTATATTCCCTAGACTGGTAGTGCCCTTGGCTCTGTAGCTCTGTTCTTTACTTGTTTTAGGGAACAGAATGCACTCCTCCAGAGAGGCAGTTGGCAATTTACATCCCGCCCATCAGCATAACAAGGCTCCCTGTTCTCCAGGGCCTGTCTTGCCTTTCTTGTTCTTACACATTTTGTGGATGTCCCTTTTGACCGGTGGGAAGTGATACTTCTTTGTAGTGCAGATTTGCATTGCCCGCTTGCTTGCTTGGCCAAAAAGGGCGTATGCGTTTTCTCCTGAATATATTCAGGAGAAAACGCATACGCCCTTTTTGGCCAAGTGCATCATTGTCGAAGTTGTGCCCCTCTTCCTGTGCTTTAAAGGCGATTCCAACGTAATTCTTGAAATATGTTTCCTGCTATTCTGCCTCGCTTTCAAGTCCGCCTCATTGCCTTCCCTCAACAGATTTTTGGAAGATAGTTGTCCTTTATTACTCGGCCAGTTTGTGAATTGCTGTGCCCCTGAGCTCCATTTTTCAACTCGTTTTTGGTGAGCTGACCGCAAGTCCAAAATTTTGGTTCAGGACCTATACTGGTTCCCGGTGGGTGGCTGAGAATTTGGTTAATTCTTCTTCCTGCCGGGAAATTACAGTGATATGTGCCCGTCCAAATGCCTAACAGCTACTCTCTCATTGGTTCTCCCTCTTCCCTTTCATCCTCTGCCAAATTGGCAACCTGTGCGAACCAAGAGGTTAAAGGGGCTGTCTCTCCAAGTTGGGAGGTTGATAGTAAAGCAGACGGAAAGTCAAACCGGAGCACCAGGAGTGGGACTATTCGTTGAGTTTTAGAAACCTTTCGTATTCACAGTGTGTCCGTTCTCTAGGTTTCCCGCACATGTTAGAGCTGTAGTAATATTCCCTTCAACCTGGAGAGTTCGGACCCATGGAATGGGTGCCATGCATTATTGCTTTAAAGGGTCTGCATTTGCTCACCCAATCTCACCAATCGTCTCAGTCCCAAGTGTCCCTCCTTATGCCACATCCAGCTGTAGTTGTAGATAGGGTCATTCCAGCCTTCATCAGAGACCCTGAAGGAATTGTAAAGAATTTCCCAGATTTTTGTTTTGTTTTTGAAATTCCTTTTTATAGTGGGTTTGAGCTGATTCTCGCTGCCATGTTTATGCCAGTCTAGACACACTTGATTCCCTTATGGAGACATATCAATACATAGGTTTTAAGATTCTTACTAGTCAAATATTTTCCTCTGCGGGAATTATGGTGTTTTGAGTCCCTTTCACTGAGGACGGTGTAGGTCTTGTCTATTCCATAGTTGGTTTTTGGAACGGTACCTGTGCTTATATCAAACTCTGGTTTTATGCATCACCCCACCTCTCCTTCCCCCTTAAGCAGGTATAAGAGTGTTTTCTAAATGTGAGACACTGTTCTCTTTCCTAACTCAGTTCAAGTGTAGCCATGTTTACAGGATCTTCATAAGTGATATCTTATGATAAGTTTCTTTTTCTGTGTGACTTATTTCACTTAGAATCATCATACCTGAATCCACCCATTTTGCTGCTACTGGTCTTATGACATTGATTTCATGGCTGAGGGATATTCCATCGTACGTAAGTACCACAATTTTTTGAACCATGTTTATATTTTCTGGGATACTTAAGGTGTATCCAAGTTGAGGTCCTTGTATGCAGTGCAGCCCTAAATTTTGGGGTGGCTCTGTCTTATTGATTTTCAGTTTTCCCAAGGTATATTCCCTAGACTGGTAGTGCCCTTGGCTCTGTAGCTCTGTTCTTTACTTGTTTTAGGGAACAGAATGCACTCCTCCAGAGAGGCAGTTGGCAATTTACATCCCGCCCATCAGCATAACAAGGCTCCCTGTTCTCCAGGGCCTGTCTTGCCTTTCTTGTTCTTACACATTTTGTGGATGTCCCTTTTGACCGGTGGGAAGTGATACTTCTTTGTAGTGCAGATTTGCATTGCCCGCTTGCTTGCTTGGCCAAAAAGGGCGTATGCGTTTTCTCCTGAATATATTCAGGAGAAAACGCATACGCCCTTTTTGGCCAAGTGCGTCATTGTGGAAGTTGTGCCCCTCTTCCTGTGCTTTAAAGGCGATTCCAGCGTACCTCTTGAAATCTGTTTCCTGCTATTCTGCCTCACTTTCAAGTCCGCCTCGTTGCCTTCCCTCAACAGATTTTTGGACGATAGTTGTCCTTTATTACTCGGCCAGTTTGTGAATTGCTGTGCCCCTGAGCTCCATTTTTCAACTCGTTTTTGGTGAGCTGACCGCAAGTCCAAAATTTTGGTTCAGGACCTATACTGGTTCCCGGTGGGTGGCTGAGAATTTGGTTAATTCTTCTTCCTGCCGGGAAATTAGAGTGATATGTGCCCGTCCAAATGCCTAACAGCTACTCTCTCATTGGTTCTCCCTCTTCCCTTTCATCCTCTGCCAAATTGGCAACCTGTGCGAACCAAGAGGTTAAAGGGGCTGTCTCTCCAAGTTGGGAGGTTGATAGTAAAGCAGACGGAAAGTCAAACCGGAGCACCAGGAGAGGGACTATGCGTTGAGTTTTAGAAACCTTTCGTATTCACAGTGTGTCCGTTCTCTAGGTTTCCCGCACATGTTATAGCTGTAGTAATATTCCCTTCAACCTGGAGAGTTCGGACCCATGGAATGGGTGCCATGCATTATTGCTTTAAATGGTCTGCATTTGCTCACCCAATCTCACCAATCGTCTCAGTCCCAAGTGTCCCTCCTTATGCCACATCCAGCTGTCGTTGTAGATAGGGTCATTCCAGCTTTCATCAGAGACCCTGAAGGAATTGTAAAGAATTTCCCAGTTTTTTTGTTTTGTTTTTGAAATTCCTTTTTATAGTGGGTTTGAGCTGATTCTCGCTGCCATGTTTATGCCAGTCTAGACACACTTGATTCCCTTATGGAGACATATCAATACATAGGTTTTAAGATTCTTACTAGTCAGATATTTTCCTCTGCGGGAAATATGGGGTTTTGAGTCCCTTTCACTGAGGATGGTGTAGGTCTTGTCTATTCCATAGTTGGTTTTTGGAACGGTACCTGTGCTTATATCAAACTCTGGTTTTATGCATCACCCCACCTCTCCTTCCCCCTTAAGCAGGTATAAGAGTGTTTTCTAAATGTGAGACACTGTTCTCTTTCCTAACTCAGTTCAAGTGTAGCCATGTTTACAGGATCTTCATAAGTGATATCTTATGATAAGTTTCTTTTTCTGTGTGACTTATTTCACTTAGAATCATTGTACCTGAATCCACCCATTTTGCTGCTACTGGTCTTATGACATTGATTTCATTGCTGAGGGATACTCCATCGCACGTAAGTACCACAATTTTTTGAACCATGTTTATATTTTCTGGGATACTTAAGGTGTATCCAAGTTGAGGTCCTTGTATGCAGTGCAGCCCTAAATTTTGGGGTGGCTCTGTCTTATTGATTTTCAGTTTTCCCAAGGTATATTCCCTAGACTGGTAGTGCCCTTGGCTCTGTAGCTCTGTTCTTTACTTGTTTTAGGGAACAGAATGCACTCCTCCAGAGAGGCAGTTGGCAATTTACATCCCGCCCATCAGCATAACAAGGCTCCCTGTTCTCCAGGGCCTGTCTTGCCTTTCTTGTTCTTACACATTTTGTGGATGTCCCTTTTGACCGGTGGGAAGTGATACTTCTTTGTAGTGCAGATTTGCATTGCCCGCTTGCTTGCTTGGCCAAAAAGGGCGTATGCGTTTTCTCCTGAATATATTCAGGAGAAAACGCATACGCCCTTTTTGGCCAAGTGCATCATTGTCGAAGTTGTGCCCCTCTTCCTGTGCTTTAAAGGCGATTCCAACGTACCTCTTGAAATCTGTTTCCTGCTATTCTGCCTCGCTTTCAAGTCCGCCTCGTTGCCTTCCCTCAACAGATTTTTGGACGACAGTTGTCCTTTATTACTCGGTCAGTTTGTGAATTGCTGTGCCCCTGAGCTCCATTTTTCAACTCGTTTTTGGTGAGCTGACCGCAAGTCCAAAATTTTGGTTCAGGACCTATACTGGTTCCCGGTGGGTGGCTGAGAATTTGGTTAATTCTTCTTCCTGCCGGGAAATTACAGTGATATGTGCCCGTCCAAATGCCTAACAGCTACTCTCTCATTGGTTCTCCCTCTTCCCTTTCATCCTCTGCCAAATTGGCAACCTGTGCGAACCAAGAGGTTAAACGGGCTGTCTCTCCAAGTTGGGAGGTTGATAGTAAAGCAGACTGAAAGTCAAACCGGAGCACCAGGAGAGGGACTATTCGTTGAGTTTTAGAAACCTTTCGTATTCACAGTGTGTCCGTTCTCTAGGTTTCCCGCACATGTTATAGCTGTAGTAATATTCCCTTCAACCTGGAGAGTTCGGACCCATGGAATGGGTGCCATGCATTATTGCTTTAAAGGGTCTGCATTTGCTCACCCAATCTCACCAATCGTCTCAGTCCCAAGTGTCCCTCCTTATGCCACATCCAGCTGTCGTTGTAGATAGGGTCATTCCAGCTTTCATCAGAGACCCTGAAGGAATTGTAAAGAATTTCCCAGTTTTTTTGTTTTGTTTTTGAAATTCCTTTTTATAGTGGGTTTGAGCTGATTCTCGCTGCCATGTTTATGCCAGTCTAGACACACTTGATTCCCTTACGGAGACATATCAATACATAGGTTTTAAGATTCTTACTAGTCAGATATTTTCCTCTGCGGGAAATATGGGGTTTTGAGTCCCTTTCACTGAGGACGGTGTAGGTCTTGTCTATTCCATAGTTGGTTTTTGGAACGGTACCTGTGCTTATATCAAACTCTGGTTTTATGCATCACCCCACCTCTCCTTCCCCCTTAAGCAGGTATAAGAGTGTTTTCTAAATGTGAGACACTGTTCTCTTTCCTAACTCAGTTCAAGTGTAGCCATGTTTACAGGATCTTCATAAGTGATATCTTATGATAAGTTTCTTTTTCTGTGTGACTTATTTCACTTAGAATCATCGTACCTGAATCCACCCATTTTGCTGCTACTGGTCTTATGACATTGATTTCATGGCTGAGGGATATTCCATCGTATGTAAGTACCACAATTTTTTGAACCATGTTTATATTTTCTGGGATGCTTAAGGTGTATCCAAGTTGAGGTCCTTGTATGCAGTGCAGCCCTAAATTTTGGGGTGGCTCTGTCTTATTGATTTTCAGTTTTCCCAAGGTATATTCCCTAGACTGGTAGTGCCCTTGGCTCTGTAGCTCTGTTCTTTACTTGTTTTAGGGAACAGAATGCACTCCTCCAGAGAGGCAGTTGGCAATTTACATCCCGCCCATCAGCATAACAAGGCTCCCTGTTCTCCAGGGCCTGTCTTGCCTTTCTTGTTCTTACACATTTTGTGGATGTCCCTTTTGACCGGTGGGAAGTGATACTTCTTTGTAGTGCAGATTTGCATTGCCCGCTTGCTTGCTTGGCCAAAAAGGGTGTATGCGTTTTCTCCTGAATATATTCAGGAGAAAACGCATACGCCCTTTTTGGCCAAGTGCATCATTGTCGAAGTTGTGCCCCTCTTCCTGTGCTTTAAAGGCGATTCCAACGTACCTCTTGAAATCTGTTTCCTGCTATTCTGCCTCGCTTTCAAGTCCGCCTCATTGCCTTCCCTCAACAGATTTTTGGACGATAGTTGTCCTTTATTACTCGGCCAGTTTGTGAATTGCTGTGCCCCTGAGCTCCATTTTTCAACTCGTTTTTGGTGAGCTGACCGCAAGTCCAAAATTTTGGTTCAGGACCTATACTGGTTCCCGGTGGGTGGCTGAGAATTTGGTTAATTCTTCTTCCTGCCGGGAAATTACAGTGATATGTGCCCGTCCAAATGCCTAACAGCTACTCTCTCATTGGTTCTCCCTCTTCCCTTTCATCCTCTGACAAATTGGCAACCTGTGCGAACCAAGAGGTTAAAGGGGCTGTCTCTCCAAGTTGGGAGGTTGATAGTAAAGCAGACGGAAAGTCAAACCGGAGCACCAGGAGAGGGACTATGCGTTGAGTTTTAGAAACCTTTCGTATTCACAGTGTGTCCGTTCTCTAGGTTTCCCGCACATGTTATAGCTGTAGTAATATTCCCTTCAACCTGGAGAGTTCGGACCCATGGAATGGGTGCCGTGCATTATTGCTTTAAAGGGTCTGCATTTGCTCACCCAATCTCACCAATCGTCTCAGTCCCAAGTGTCCCTCCTTATGCCACATCCAGCTGTCGTTGTAGATAGGGTCATTCCAGCTTTCATCAGAGACCCTGTAGGAATTGTAAAGAATTTCCCAGTTTTTTTGTTTTGTTTTTGAAATTCATTTTTATAGTGGGTTTGAGCTGATTCTCGCTGCCATGTTTATGCCAGTCTAGACACACTTGATTCCCTTACGGAGACATATCAATACATAGGTTTTAAGATTCTTACTAGTCAGATATTTTCCTCTGCGGGAAATATGGGGTTTTGAGTCCCTTTCACTGAGGACGGTGTAGGTCTTGTCTATTCCATAGTTGGTTTTTGGAACGGTACCTGTGCTTATATCAAACTCTGGTTTTATGCATCACCCCACCTCTCCTTCCCCCTAAAGCAGGCATAAGAGTGTTTTCTAAATGTGAGACACTGTTCTCTTTCCTAACTCAGTTCAAGTGTAGCCATGTTTACAGGATCTTCATAAGTGATATCTTATGATAAGTTTCTTTTTCTGTGTGACTTATTTCACTTAGAATCATCGTACCTGAATCCACCCATTTTGCTGCTACTGGTCTTATGACATTGATTTCATGGCTGAGGGATATTCCATCGTACGTAAGTACCACAATTTTTTGAACCATGTTTATATTTTCTGGGATACTTAAGGTGTATCCAAGTTGAGGTCCTTGTATGCAGTGCAGCCCTAAATTTTGGGGTGGCTCTGTCATATTGATTTTCAGTTTTCCCAAGGTATATTCCCTAGACTGGTAGTGCCCTTGGCTCTGTAGCTCTGTTCTTTACTTGTTTTAGGGAACAGAATGCACTCCTCCAGAGAGGCAGTTGGCAATTTACATCCCGCCCATCAGCATAACAAGGCTCCCTGTCCTCCAGGGCCTGTCTTGCCTTTCTTGTTCTTACACATTTTGTGGATGTCCCTTTTGACCGGTGGGAAGTGATACTTCTTTGTAGTGCAGATTTGCATTGCCCGCTTGCTTGCTTGGCCAAAAAGGGCATATGCGTTTTCTCCTGAATATATTCAGGAGAAAACGCATACGCCCTTTTTGGCCAAGTGCATCATTGTCGAAGTTGTGCCCCTCTTCCTGTGCTTTAAAGGCGATTCCAACGTACCTCTTGAAATCTGTTTCCTGCTATTCTGCCTCGCTTTCAAGTCCGCCTCGTTGCCTTCCCTCAACAGAGTTTTGGACGATAGTTGTCCTTTATTACTCGGCCAGTTTGTGAATTGCTGTGCCCCTGAGCTCCATTTTTCAACTCGTTTTTGGTGAGCTGAACGCAAGTCCAAAATTTTGGTTCAGGACCTATACTGGTGCCCGGTGGGTGGCTGAGAATTTGGTTAATTCTTCTTCCTGCCGGGAAATTACAGTGATATGTGCCCCTCCAAATGCCTAACAGCTACTCTCTCATTGGTTCTCCCTCTTCCCTTTCATCCTCTGCCAAATTGGCAACCTGTGCGAACCAAGAGGTTAAAGGGGCTGTCTCTCCAAGTTGGGAGGTTGATAGTAAAGCAGACGGAAAGTCAAACCGGAGCACCAGGAGAGGGACTATTCGTTGAGTTTTAGAAACCTTTCGTATTCACAGTGTGTCCGTTCTCTAGGTTTCCCGCACATGTTATAGCTGTAGTAATATTCCCTTCAACCTGGAGAGTTCGGACCCATGGAATGGGTGCCATGCATTATTGCTTTAAAGGGTCTGCATTTGCTCACCCAATCTCACCAATCGTCTCAGTCCCAAGTGTCCCTCCTTATGCCACATCCAGCTGTCGTTGTAGATAGAGTCATTCCAGCCTTCATCAGAGACCCTGAAGGAATTGTAAAGAATTTCCCAGTTTTTTTGTTTAGTTTTTGAAATTCCTTTTTATAGTGGGTTTGAGCTGATTCTCGCTGCCATGTTTATGCCAGTCTAGACACACTTGATTCCCTTACGAAGACATATCAATACATAGGTTTTAAGATTCTTACTAGTCAGATATTTTCCTCTGCGGGAAATATGGGGTTTTGAGTCCCTTTCACTGAGGACGGTGTAGGTCTTTTCTATTCCATAGTTGGTTTTTGGAACGGTACCTGTGCTTATATCAAACTCTGGTTTTATGCATCACCCCACCTCTCCTTCCCCCTTAAGCAGGTATAAGAGTGTTTTCTAAATGTGAGACACTGTTCTCTTTCCTAACTCAGTTCAAGTGTAGCCATGTTTACAGGATCTTCATAAGTGATATCTTATGATAAGTTTCTTTTTCTGTGTGACTTATTTCACTTAGAATCATCGTACCTGAATCCACCCATTTTGCTGCTACTGGTCTTATGACATTGATTTCATGGCTGAGGGATATTCCATCGTACGTAAGTACCACAATTTTTTGAACCATGTTTATATTTTCTGGGATACTTAAGGTGTATCCAAGTTGAGGTCCTTGTATGCAGTGCAGCCCTAAATTTTGGGGTGGCTCTGTCTTATTGATTTTCAGTTTTCCCAAGGTATATTCCCTAGACTGGTAGTGCCCTTGGCTCTGTAGCTCTGTTCTTTACTTGTTTTAGGGAACAGAATGCACTCCTCCAGAGAGGCAGTTGGCAATTTACATCCCGCCCATCAGCATAACAAGGCTCCCTGTTCTCCAGGGCCTGTCTTGCCTTTCTTGTTCTTACACATTTTGTGGATGTCCCTTTTGACCGGTGGGAAGTGATACTTCTTTGTAGTGCAGATTTGCATTGCCCGCTTGCTTGCTTGGCCAAAAAGGGCGTATGCATATATTCAGGAGAAAACGCATACGCCCTTTTTGGCCAAGTGCATCATTGTCGAAGTTGTGCCCCTCTTCCTGTGCTTTAAAGGCGATTCCAACGTACCTCTTGAAATCTGTTTCCTGCTATTCTGCCTCGCTTTCAAGTCCGCCTCGTTGCCTTCCCTCAACAGATTTTTGGACGATAGTTGTCCTTTATTACTCGGCCAGTTTGTGAATTGCTGTTCCCCTGAGCTCCATTTTTCAACTCGTTTTTGGTGAGCTAAACGCAAGTCCAAAATTTTGGTTCAGGACCTATACTGGTGCCCGGTGGGTGGCTGAGAATTTGGTTAATTCTTCTTCCTGCCGGGAAATTACAGTGATATGTGCCCGTCCAAATGCCTAACAGCTACTCTCTCATTGGTTCTCCCTCTTCCCTTTCATCCTCTGCCAAATTGGCAACCTGTGCGAACCAAGAGGTTAAAGGGGCTGTCTCTCCAAGTTGGGAGGTTGATAGTAAAGCAGACGGAAAGTCAAACCGGAGCACCAGGAGAGGGACTATTCGTTGAGTTTTAGAAACCTTTCGTATTCACAGTGTGTCCGTTTTCTAGGTTTCCCGCACATGTTATAGCTGTAGTAACATTCCCTTCAACCTTGAGAGTTCGGACCCATGGAATGGGTGCCATGCATTATTGCTTTAAAGGGTCTGCATTTGCTCAACCAATCTCACCAATCGTCTCTGTCCCAAGTGTCCCTCCTTATGCCACATCCAGCTGTCGTTGTAGATAGGGTCATTCCAGCTTTCATCAGAGACCCTGAAGGAATTGTAAAGAATTTCCCCGTTTTTTTGTTTTGTTTTTGAAATTCCTTTTTATAGTGGGTTTGAGCTGATTCTCGCTGCCATGTTTATGCCAGTCTAGACACACTTGATTCCCTTACGGAGACATATCAATACATAGGTTTTAAGATTCTTACTAGTCAGATATTTTCCTCTGCGGGAAATATGGGGTTTTGAGTCCCTTTCACTGAGGACGGTGTAGGTCTTGTCTATTCCATAGTTGGTTTTTGGAACGGTACCTGTGCTTATATCAAACTCTGGTTTTATGCATCACCCCACCTCTCCTTCCCCCTAAAGCAGGCATAAGAGTGTTTTCTAAATGTGAGACACTGTTCTCTTTCCTAACTCAGTTCAAGTGTAGCCATGTTTACAGGATCTTCATAAGTGATATCTTATGATAAGTTTCTTTTTCTGTGTGACTTATTTCACTTAGAATCATCGTACCTGAATCCACCCATTTTGCTGCTACTGGTCTTATGACATTGATTTCATGGCTGAGGGATATTCCATCGTACGTAAGTACCACAATTTTTTGAACCATGTTTATATTTTCTGGGATACTTAAGGTGTATCCAAGTTGAGGTCCTTGTATGCAGTGCAGCCCTAAATTTTGGGGTGGCTCTGTCTTATTGATTTTCAGTTTTCCCAAGGTATATTCCCTAGACTGGTAGTGCCCTTGGCTCTGTAGCTCTGTTCTTTACTTGTTTTAGGGAACAGAATGCACTCCTCCAGAGAGGCAGTTGGCAATTTACATCCCGCCCATCAGCATAACAAGGCTCCCTGTCCTCCAGGGCCTGTCTTGCCTTTCTTGTTCTTACACATTTTGTGGATGTCCCTTTTGACCGGTGGGAAGTGATACTTCTTTGTAGTGCAGATTTGCATTGCCCGCTTGCTTGCTTGGCCAAAAAGGGCGTATGCGTTTTCTCCTGAATATATTCAGGAGAAAACGCATACGCCCTTTTTGGCCAAGTGCATCATTGTCGAAGTTGTGCCCCTCTTCCTGTGCTTTAAAGGCGATTCCAACGTACCTCTTGAAATCTGTTTCCTGCTATTCTGCCTCGCTTTCAAGTCCGCCTCGTTGCCTTCCCTCAACAGAGTTTTGGACGATAGTTGTCCTTTATTACTCGGCCAGTTTGTGAATTGCTGTGCCCCTGAGCTCCATTTTTCAACTCGTTTTTGGTGAGCTGAACGCAAGTCCAAAATTTTGGTTCAGGACCTATACTGGTGCCCGGTGGGTGGCTGAGAATTTGGTTAATTCTTCTTCCTGCCGGGAAATTACAGTGATATGTGCCCCTCCAAATGCCTAACAGCTACTCTCTCATTGGTTCTCCCTCTTCCCTTTCATCCTCTGCCAAATTGGCAACCTGTGCGAACCAAGAGGTTAAAGGGGCTGTCTCTCCAAGTTGGGAGGTTGATAGTAAAGCAGACGGAAAGTCAAACCGGAGCACCAGGAGAGGGACTATTCGTTGAGTTTTAGAAACCTTTCGTATTCACAGTGTGTCCGTTCTCTAGGTTTCCCGCACATGTTATAGCTGTAGTAATATTCCCTTCAACCTGGAGAGTTCGGACCCATGGAATGGGTGCCATGCATTATTGCTTTAAAGGGTCTGCATTTGCTCACCCAATCTCACCAATCGTCTCAGTCCCAAGTGTCCCTCCTTATGCCACATCCAGCTGTCGTTGTAGATAGAGTCATTCCAGCCTTCATCAGAGACCCTGAAGGAATTGTAAAGAATTTCCCAGTTTTTTTGTTTAGTTTTTGAAATTCCTTTTTATAGTGGGTTTGAGCTGATTCTCGCTGCCATGTTTATGCCAGTCTAGACACACTTGATTCCCTTACGAAGACATATCAATACATAGGTTTTAAGATTCTTACTAGTCAGATATTTTCCTCTGCGGGAAATATGGGGTTTTGAGTCCCTTTCACTGAGGACGGTGTAGGTCTTTTCTATTCCATAGTTGGTTTTTGGAACGGTACCTGTGCTTATATCAAACTCTGGTTTTATGCATCACCCCACCTCTCCTTCCCCCTTAAGCAGGTATAAGAGTGTTTTCTAAATGTGAGACACTGTTCTCTTTCCTAACTCAGTTCAAGTGTAGCCATGTTTACAGGATCTTCATAAGTGATATCTTATGATAAGTTTCTTTTTCTGTGTGACTTATTTCACTTAGAATCATCGTACCTGAATCCACCCATTTTGCTGCTACTGGTCTTATGACATTGATTTCATGGCTGAGGGATATTCCATCGTACGTAAGTACCACAATTTTTTGAACCATGTTTATATTTTCTGGGATACTTAAGGTGTATCCAAGTTGAGGTCCTTGTATGCAGTGCAGCCCTAAATTTTGGGGTGGCTCTGTCTTATTGATTTTCAGTTTTCCCAAGGTATATTCCCTAGACTGGTAGTGCCCTTGGCTCTGTAGCTCTGTTCTTTACTTGTTTTAGGGAACAGAATGCACTCCTCCAGAGAGGCAGTTGGCAATTTACATCCCGCCCATCAGCATAACAAGGCTCCCTGTTCTCCAGGGCCTGTCTTGCCTTTCTTGTTCTTACACATTTTGTGGATGTCCCTTTTGACCGGTGGGAAGTGATACTTCTTTGTAGTGCAGATTTGCATTGCCCGCTTGCTTGCTTGGCCAAAAAGGGCGTATGCATATATTCAGGAGAAAACGCATACGCCCTTTTTGGCCAAGTGCATCATTGTCGAAGTTGTGCCCCTCTTCCTGTGCTTTAAAGGCGATTCCAACGTACCTCTTGAAATCTGTTTCCTGCTATTCTGCCTCGCTTTCAAGTCCGCCTCGTTGCCTTCCCTCAACAGATTTTTGGACGATAGTTGTCCTTTATTACTCGGCCAGTTTGTGAATTGCTGTTCCCCTGAGCTCCATTTTTCAACTCGTTTTTGGTGAGCTAAACGCAAGTCCAAAATTTTGGTTCAGGACCTATACTGGTGCCCGGTGGGTGGCTGAGAATTTGGTTAATTCTTCTTCCTGCCGGGAAATTACAGTGATATGTGCCCGTCCAAATGCCTAACAGCTACTCTCTCATTGGTTCTCCCTCTTCCCTTTCATCCTCTGCCAAATTGGCAACCTGTGCGAACCAAGAGGTTAAAGGGGCTGTCTCTCCAAGTTGGGAGGTTGATAGTAAAGCAGACGGAAAGTCAAACCGGAGCACCAGGAGAGGGACTATTCGTTGAGTTTTAGAAACCTTTCGTATTCACAGTGTGTCCGTTTTCTAGGTTTCCCGCACATGTTATAGCTGTAGTAACATTCCCTTCAACCTTGAGAGTTCGGACCCATGGAATGGGTGCCATGCATTATTGCTTTAAAGGGTCTGCATTTGCTCAACCAATCTCACCAATCGTCTCTGTCCCAAGTGTCCCTCCTTATGCCACATCCAGCTGTCGTTGTAGATAGGGTCATTCCAGCTTTCATCAGAGACCCTGAAGGAATTGTAAAGAATTTCCCCGTTTTTTTGTTTTGTTTTTGAAATTCCTTTTTATAGTGGGTTTGAGCTGATTCTCGCTGCCATGTTTATGCCAGTCTAGACACACTTGATTCCCTTACGGAGACATATCAATACATAGGTTTTAAGATTCTTACTAGTCAGATATTTTCCTCTGCGGGAAATATGGGGTTTTGAGTCCCTTTCACTGAGGACGGTGTAGGTCTTGTCTATTCCATAGTTGGTTTTTGGAACGGTACCTGTGCTTATATCAAACTCTGGTTTTATGCATCACCCCACCTCTCCTTCCCCCTAAAGCAGGCATAAGAGTGTTTTCTAAATGTGAGACACTGTTCTCTTTCCTAACTCAGTTCAAGTGTAGCCATGTTTACAGGATCTTCATAAGTGATATCTTATGATAAGTTTCTTTTTCTGTGTGACTTATTTCACTTAGAATCATCGTACCTGAATCCACCCATTTTGCTGCTACTGGTCTTATGACATTGATTTCATGGCTGAGGGATATTCCATCGTACGTAAGTACCACAATTTTTTGAACCATGTTTATATTTTCTGGGATACTTAAGGTGTATCCAAGTTGAGGTCCTTGTATGCAGTGCAGCCCTAAATTTTGGGGTGGCTCTGTCTTATTGATTTTCAGTTTTCCCAAGGTATATTCCCTAGACTGGTAGTGCCCTTGGCTCTGTAGCTCTGTTCTTTACTTGTTTTAGGGAACAGAATGCACTCCTCCAGAGAGGCAGTTGGCAATTTACATCCCGCCCATCAGCATAACAAGGCTCCCTGTCCTCCAGGGCCTGTCTTGCCTTTCTTGTTCTTACACATTTTGTGGATGTCCCTTTTGACCGGTGGGAAGTGATACTTCTTTGTAGTGCAGATTTGCATTGCCCGCTTGCTTGCTTGGCCAAAAAGGGCGTATGCGTTTTCTCCTGAATATATTCAGGAGAAAACGCATACGCCCTTTTTGGCCAAGTGCATCATTGTCGAAGTTGTGCCCCTCTTCCTGTGCTTTAAAGGCGATTCCAACGTACCTCTTGAAATCTGTTTCCTGCTATTCTGCCTCGCTTTCAAGTCCGCCTCGTTGCCTTCCCTCAACAGAGTTTTGGACGATAGTTGTCCTTTATTACTCGGCCAGTTTGTGAATTGCTGTGCCCCTGAGCTCCATTTTTCAACTCGTTTTTGGTGAGCTGAACGCAAGTCCAAAATTTTGGTTCAGGACCTATACTGGTGCCCGGTGGGTGGCTGAGAATTTGGTTAATTCTTCTTCCTGCCGGGAAATTACAGTGATATGTGCCCCTCCAAATGCCTAACAGCTACTCTCTCATTGGTTCTCCCTCTTCCCTTTCATCCTCTGCCAAATTGGCAACCTGTGCGAACCAAGAGGTTAAAGGGGCTGTCTCTCCAAGTTGGGAGGTTGATAGTAAAGCAGACGGAAAGTCAAACCGGAGCACCAGGAGAGGGACTATTCGTTGAGTTTTAGAAACCTTTCGTATTCACAGTGTGTCCGTTCTCTAGGTTTCCCGCACATGTTATAGCTGTAGTAATATTCCCTTCAACCTGGAGAGTTCGGACCCATGGAATGGGTGCCATGCATTATTGCTTTAAAGGGTCTGCATTTGCTCACCCAATCTCACCAATCGTCTCAGTCCCAAGTGTCCCTCCTTATGCCACATCCAGCTGTCGTTGTAGATAGAGTCATTCCAGCCTTCATCAGAGACCCTGAAGGAATTGTAAAGAATTTCCCAGTTTTTTTGTTTAGTTTTTGAAATTCCTTTTTATAGTGGGTTTGAGCTGATTCTCGCTGCCATGTTTATGCCAGTCTAGACACACTTGATTCCCTTACAAAGACATATCAATACATAGGTTTTAAGATTCTTACTAGTCAGATATTTTCCTCTGCGGGAAATATGGGGTTTTGAGTCCCTTTCACTGAGGACGGTGTAGGTCTTTTCTATTCCATAGTTGGTTTTTGGAACGGTACCTGTGCTTATATCAAACTCTGGTTTTATGCATCACCCCACCTCTCCTTCCCCCTTAAGCAGGTATAAGAGTGTTTTCTAAATGTGAGACACTGTTCTCTTTCCTAACTCAGTTCAAGTGTAGCCATGTTTACAGGATCTTCATAAGTGATATCT
Organism: Hyperoodon ampullatus; assembly: GCF_949752795.1. Classification (NCBI taxonomy): domain Eukaryota; kingdom Metazoa; phylum Chordata; class Mammalia; order Artiodactyla; family Ziphiidae; genus Hyperoodon; species Hyperoodon ampullatus. Next base: position 400,331 of record NW_027640475.1, on the reverse strand, counting down.
TATGATAAGTTTCTTTTTCTGTGTGACTTATTTCACTTAGAATCATCGTACCTGAATCCACCCATTTTGCTGCTACTGGTCTTATGACATTGATTTCATGGCTGAGGGATATTCCATCGTACGTAAGTACCACAATTTTTTGAACCATGTTTATATTTTCTGGGATACTTAAGGTGTATCCAAGTTGAGGTCCTTGTATGCAGTGCAGCCCTAAATTTTGGGGTGGCTCTGTCTTATTGATTTTCAGTTTTCCCAAGGTATATTCCCTAGACTGGTAGTGCCCTTGGCTCTGTAGCTCTGTTGTTTACTTGTTTTAGGGAACAGAATGCACTCCTCCAGAGAGGCAGGTGGCAATTTACATCCCGCCCATCAGCATAACAAGGCTCCCTGTTCTCCAGGGCCTGTCTTGCCTTTCTTGTTCTTACACATTTTGTGGATGTCCCTTTTGACCGGTGGGAAGTGATACTTCTTTGTAGTGCAGATTTGCATTGCCCGCTTGCTTGCTTGGCCAAAAAGGGCGTATGCATATATTCAGGAGAAAACGCATACGCCCTTTTTGGCCTAGTGCATCATTGTCGAAGTTGTGCCCCTCTTCCTGTGCTTTAAAGGCGATTCCAACGTACCTCTTGAAATCTGTTTCCTGCTATTCTGCCTCGCTTTCAAGTCCGCCTCGTTGCCTTCCCTCAACAGATTTTTGGACGATAGTTGTCCTTTATTACTCGGCCAGTTTGTGAATTGCTGTGCCCCTGAGCTCCATTTTTCAACTCGTTTTTGGTGAGCTAAACGCAAGTCCAAAATTTTGGTTCAGGACCTCTACTGGTGCCCGGTGGGTGGCTGAGAATTTGGTTAATTCTTCTTCCTGCCGGGAAATTACAGTGATATGTGCCCGTCCAAATGCCTAACAGCTACTCTCTCATTGGTTCTCCCTCTTCCCTTTCATCCTCTGCCAAATTGGCAACCTGTGCGAACCAAGAGGTTAAAGGGGCTGTCTCTCCAAGTTGGGAGGTTGATAGTAAAGCAGACGGAAAGTCAAACCGGAGCACCAGGAGAGGGACTATTCGTTTAGTTTCAGAAACCTTTCGTATTCACAGTGTGTCCGTTCTCTAGGTTTCCCGCACATGTTATAGCTGTAGTAATATTCCCTTCAACCTGGAGAGTTTGGACCCATGGAATGGGTGCCATGCATTATTGCTTTAAAGGGTCTGCATTTGCTCACCCAATCTCACCAATCGTCTCAGTCCCAAGTGTCCCTCCTTATGCCACATCCAGCTGTCGTTGTAGATAGGGTCATTCCAGCCTTCATCAGAGACCCTGAAGGAATTGTAAAGAATTTCCCAGTTTTTTTGTTTTGTTTTTGAAATTCCTTTTTATAGTGGGTTTGAGCTGATTCTCGCTGCCATGTTTATGCCAGTCTAGACACACTTGATTCCCTTACGGAGACATATCAATACATAGGTTTTAAGATTCTTACTAGTCAGATATTTTCCTCTGCGGGAAATATGGGGTTTTGAGTCCCTTTCACTGAGGACGGTGTAGGTCTTTTCTATTCCATAGTTGGTTTTTGGAACGGTACCTGTGCTTATATCAAACTCTGGTTTTATGCATCACCCCACCTCTCCTTCCCCCTTAAGCAGGTATAAGAGTGTTTTCTAAATGTGAGACACTGTTCTCTTTCCTAACTCAGTTCAAGTGTAGCCATGTTTACAGGATCTTCATAAGTGATATCTTATGATAAGTTTCTTTTTCTGTGTGACTTATTTCACTTAGAATCATCGTACCTGAATCCACCCATTTTGCTGCTACTGGTCTTATGACATTGATTTCATGGCTGAGGGATATTCCATCGTACGTAAGTACCACAATTTTTTGAACCATGTTTATATTTTCTGGGATACTTAAGGTGTATCCAAGTTGAGGTCCTTGTATGCAGTGCAGCCCTAAATTTTGGGGTGGCTCTGTCTTATTGATTTTCAGTTTTCCCAAGGTATATTCCCTAGACTGGTAGTGCCCTTGGCTCTGTAGCTCTGTTCTTTACTTGTTTTAGGGAACAGAATGCACTCCTCCAGAGAGGCAGTTGGCAATTTACATCCCGCCCATCAGCATAACAAGGCTCCCTGTTCTCCAGGGCCTGTCTTGCCTTTCTTGTTCTTACACATTTTGTGGATGTCCCTTTTGACCGGTGGGAAGTGATACTTCTTTGTAGTGCAGATTTGCATTGCCCGCTTGCTTGCTTGGCCAAAAAGGGCGTATGCGTTTTCTCCTGAATATATTCAGGAGAAAACGCATACGCCCTTTTTGGCCAAGTGCATCATTGTCGAAGTTGTGCCCCTCTTCCTGTCCTTTAAAGGCGATTCCAACGTACCTCTTGAAATCTGTTTCCTGCTATTCTGCCTCGCTTTCAAGTCCGCCTCGTTGCCTTCCCTCAACAGATTTTTGGACGATAGTTGTCCTTTATTACTCGGCCAGTTTGTGAATTGCTGTGCCCCTGAGCTCCATTTTTCAACTCGTTTTTGGTGAGCTGACCGCAAGTCCAAAATTTTGGTTCAGGACCTATACTGGTTCCCGGTGGGTGGCTGAGAATTTGGTTAATTCTTCTTCCTGCCGGGAAATTAGAGTGATATGTGCCCGTCCAAATGCCTAACAGCTACTCTCTCATTGGTTCTCCCTCTTCCCTTTCATCCTCTGACAAATTGGCAACCTGTGCGAACCAAGAGGTTAAAGGGGCTGTCTCTCCAATTTGGGAGGTTGATAGTAAAGCAGACGGAAAGTCAAACCGGAGCACCAGGAGAGGGACTATGCGTTGAATTTTAGAAACCTTTCGTATTCACAGTGTGTCCGTTCTCTAGGTTTCCCGCACATGTTATAGCTGTAGTAATATTCCCTTCAACATGGAGAGTTCGGACCCATGGAATGGGTGCCATGCATTATTGCTTTAAAGGGTCTGCATTTGCTCACCCAATCTCACCAATCCTCTCAGTCCCAAGTGTCCCTCCTTATGCCACATCCAGCTGTCGTTGTAGATAGGGTCATTCCAGCCTTCATCAGAGACCCTGAAGGAATTGTAAAGAATTTCCCAGTTTTTTTGTTTTGTTTTTGAAATTCCTTTTTATAGTGGGTTTGAGCTGATTCTCGCTGCCATGTTTATGCCAGTCTAGACACACTTGATTCCCTTACGGAGACATATCAATACATAGGTTTTAAGATTCTTACTAGTCAGATATTTTCCTCTGCGGGAAATATGGGGTTTTGAGTCCCTTTCGCTGAGGATGGTGTCGGTCTTGTCTATTCCATAGTTGGTTTTTGGAACGGTACCTGTGCTTATATCAAACTCTGGTTTTATGCATCACCCCACCTCTCCTTCCCCCTTAAGCAGGTACAAGAGTGTTTTCTAAATGTGAGACACTGTTCTCTTTCCTAACTCAGTTCAAGTGTAGCCATGTTTACAGGATCTTCATAAGTGATATCTTATGATAAGTTTCTTTTTCTGTGTGACTTATTTCACTTAGAATCATCGTACCTGAATCCACCCATTTTGCTGCTACTGGTCTTATGACATTGATTTCATGGCTGAGGGTTATTCCATCGTATGTAAGTACCACAATTTTTTGAACCATGTTTATATTTTCTGGGATACTTAAGGTGTATCCAAGTTGAGGTCCTTGTATGCAGTGCAGCCCTAAATTTTGGGGTGGCTCTGTCTTATTGATTTTCAGTTTTCCCAAGGTATATTCCCTAGACTGGTAGTGCCCTTGGCTCTGTAGCTCTGTTGTTTACTTGTTTTAGGGAACAGAATGCACTCCTCCAGAGAGGCAGGTGGCAATTTACATCCCGCCCATCAGCATAACAAGGCTCCCTGTTCTCCAGGGCCTGTCTTGCCTTTCTTGTTCTTACACATTTTGTGGATGTCCCTTTTGACCGGTGGGAAGTGATACTTCTTTGTAGTGCAGATTTGCATTGCCCGCTTGCTTGCTTGGCCAAAAAGGGCGTATGCGTTTTCTCCTGAATATATTCAGGAGAAAACGCATACGCCCTTTTTGGCCAAGTGCATCATTGTCGAAGTTGTGCCCCTCTTCCTGTCCTTTAAAGGCGATTCCAACGTACCTCTTGAAATCTGTTTCCTGCTATTCTGCCTCGCTTTCAAGTCCGCCTCGTTGCCTTCCCTCAACAGATTTTTGGACGATAGTTGTCTTTTATTACTCGGCCAGTTTGTGAATTGCTGTGCCCCTGAGCTCCATTTTTCAACTCGTTTTTGGTGAGCTGACCGCAAGTCCAAAATTTTGGTTCAGGACCTATACTGGTTCCCGGTGGGTGGCTGAGAATTTGGTTAATTCTTCTTCCTGCCGGGAAATTACAGTGATATGTGCCCGTCCAAATGCCTAACAGCTACTCTCTCATTGGTTCTCCCTCTTCCCTTTCATCCTCTGACAAATTGGCAACCTGTGCGAACCAAGAGGTTAAAGGGGCTGTCTCTCCAAGTTGGGAGGTTGATAGTAAAGCAGACGGAAAGTCAAACCGGAGCACCAGGAGAGGGACTATGCGTTGAGTTTTAGAAACCTTTCGTATTCACAGTGTGTCCGTTCTCTAGGTTTCCCGCACATGTTATAGCTGTAGTAATATTCCCTTCAACATGGAGAGTTCGGACCCATGGAATGGGTGCCATGCATTATTGCTTTAAAGGGTCTGCATTTGCTCACCCAATCTCACCAATCGTCTCAGTCCCAAGTGTCCCTCCTTATGCCACATCCAGCTGTCGTTGTAGATAGGGTCATTCCAGCCTTCATCAGAGACCCTGAAGGAATTGTAAAGAATTTCCCAGTTTTTTTGTTTTGTTTTTGAAATTCCTTTTTATAGTGGGTTTGAGCTGATTCTCGCTGCCATGTTTATGCCAGTCTAGACACACTTGATTCCCTTACGGAGACATATCAATACATAGGTTTTAAGATTCTTACTAGTCAGATATTTTCCTCTGCGGGAAATATGGGGTTTTGAGTCCCTTTCGCTGAGGATGGTGTCGGTCTTGTCTATTCCATAGTTGGTTTTTGGAACGGTACCTGTGCTTATATCAAACTCTGGTTTTATGCATCACCCCACCTCTCCTTCCCCCTTAAGCAGGTATAAGAGTGTTTTCTAAATGTGAGACACTGTTCTCTTTCCTAACTCAGTTCAAGTGTAGCCATGTTTACAGGATCTTCATAAGTGATATCTTATGATAAGTTTCTTTTTCTGTGTGACTTATTTCACTTAGAATCATCGTACCTGAATCCACCCATTTTGCTGCTACTGGTCTTATGACATTGATTTCATGGCTGAGGGATATTCCATCGTACGTAAGTACCACAATTTTTTGAACCATGTTTATATTTTCTGGGATACTTAAGGTGTATCCAAGTTGAGGTCCTTGTATGCAGTGCAGCCCTAAATTTTGGGGTGGCTCTGTCTTATTGATTTTCAGTTTTCCCAAGGTATATTCCCTAGACTGGTAGTGCCCTTGGCTCTGTAGCTCTGTTGTTTACTTGTTTTAGGGAACAGAATGCACTCCTCCAGAGAGGCAGGTGGCAATTTACATCCCGCCCATCAGCATAACAAGGCTCCCTGTTCTCCAGGGCCTGTCTTGCCTTTCTTGTTCTTACACATTTTGTGGATGTCCCTTTTGACCGGTGGGAAGTGATACTTCTTTGTAGTGCAGATTTGCATTGCCCGCTTGCTTGCTTGGCCAAAAAGGGCGTATGCGTTTTCTCCTGAATATATTCAGGAGAAAACGCATACGCCCTTTTTGGCCAAGTGCATCATTGTCGAAGTTGTGCCCCTCTTCCTGTGCTTTAAAGGCGATTCCAACGTACCTCTTGAAATCTGTTTCCTGCTATTCTGCCTCGCTTTCAAGTCCGCCTCGTTGCCTTCCCTCAACAGATTTTTGGACGATAGTTGTCTTTTATTACTCGGCCAGTTTGTGAATTGCTGTGCCCCTGAGCTCCATTTTTCAACTCGTTTTTGGTGAGCTGACCGCAAGTCCAAAATTTTGGTTCAGGACCTATACTGTTTCCCGGTGGGTGGCTGAGAATTTGGTTAATTCTTCTTCCTGCCGGGAAATTACAGTGATATGTGCCCGTCCAAATGCCTAACAGCTACTCTCTCATTGGTTCTCCCTCTTCCCTTTCATCCTCTGACAAATTGGCAACATGTGCGAACCAAGAGGTTAAAGGGGCTGTCTCTCCAAGTTGGGAGGTTGATAGTAAAGCAGACGGAAAGTCAAACCGGAGCACCAGGAGAGGGACTATGCGTTGAGTTTTAGAAACCTTTCGTATTCACAGTGTGTCCGTTCTCTAGGTTTCCCGCACATGTTATAGCTGTAGTAATATTCCCTTCAACCTGGAGAGTTCGGACCCATGGAATGGGTGCCGTGCATTATTGCTTTAAAGGGTCTGCATTTGCTCACCCAATCTCACCAATCGTCTCAGTCCCAAGTGTCCCTCCTTATGCCACATCCAGCTGTCGTTGTAGATAGGGTCATTCCAGCTTTCATCAGAGACCCTGTAGGAATTGTAAAGAATTTCCCAGTTTTTTTGTTTTGTTTTTGAAATTCCTTTTTATAGTGGGTTTGAGCTGATTCTCGCTGCCATGTTTATGCCAGTCTAGACACACTTGATTCCCTTACGGAGACATATCAATACATAGGTTTTAAGATTCTTACTAGTCAGATATTTTCCTCTGCGGGAAATATCGGGTTTTGAGTCCCTTTCACTGAGGACGGTGTAGGTCTTGTCTATTCCATAGTTGGTTTTTGGAACGGTACCTGTGCTTATATCAAACTCTGGTTTTATGCATCACCCCACCTCTCCTTCCCCCTAAAGCAGGCATAAGAGTGTTTTCTAAATGTGAGACACTGTTCTCTTTCCTAACTCAGTTCAAGTGTAGCCATGTTTACAGGATCTTCATAAGTGATATCTTATGATAAGTTTCTTTTTCTGTGTGACTTATTTCACTTAGAATCATCGTACCTGAATCCACCCATTTTGCTGCTACTGGTCTTATGACATTGATTTCATGGCTGAGAGATATTCCATCGTACGTAAGTACCACAATTTTTTGAACCATGTTTATATTTTCTGGGATACTTAAGGTGTATCCAAGTTGAGGCCCTTGTATGCAGTGCAGCCCTAAATTTTGGGGTGGCTCTGTCTTATTGATTTTCAGTTTTCCCAAGGTATATTCCCTAGACTGGTAGTGCCCTTGGCTCTGTAGCTCTGTTGTTTACTTGTTTTAGGGAACAGAATGCACTCCTCCAGAGAGGCAGTTGGCAATTTACATCCCGCCCATCAGCATAACAAGGCTCCCTGTTCTCCAGGGCCTGTCTTGCCTTTCTTGTTCTTACACATTTTGTGGATGTCCCTTTTGACCGGTGGGAAGTGATACTTCTTTGTAGTGCAGATTTGCATTGCCCGCTTGCTTGCTTGGCCAAAAAGGGCGTATGCGTTTTCTCCTGAATATATTCAGGAGAAAACGCATACGCCCTTTTTGGCCAAGTGCATCATTGTCGAAGTTGTGCCCCTCTTCCTGTGCTTTAAAGGCGATTCCAACGTACCTCTTGAAATCTGTTTCCTGCTATTCTGCCTCGCTTTCAAGTCCGCCTCGTTGCCTTCCCTCAACAGATTTTTGGACGATAGTTGTCCTTTATTACTCGGCCAGTTTGTGAATTGCTGTGCCCCTGAGCTCCATTTTTCAACTCGTTTTTGGTGAGCTGACCGCAAGTCCAAAATTTTGGTTCAGGACCTATACTGGTTCCCGGTGGGTGGCTGAGAATTTGGTTAATTCTTCTTCCTGCCGGGAAATTACAGTGATATGTGCCCGTCCAAATGCCTAACAGCTACTCTCTCATTGGTTCTCCCTCTTCCCTTTCATCCTCTGCCAAATTGGCAACCTGTGCGAACCAAGAGGTTAAAGGGGCTGTCTCTCCAAGTTGGGAGGTTGATAGTAAAGTAGACGGAAAGTCAAACCGGAGCACCAGGAGAGGGACTATGCGTTGAGTTTTAGAAACCTTTCGTATTCACAGTGTGTCCGTTCTCTAGGTTTCCCGCACATGTTATAGCTGTAGTAATATTCCCTTCAACCTGGAGAGTTCGGACCCATGGAATGGGTGCCGTGCATTATTGCTTTAAAGGGTCTGCATTTGCTCACCCAATCTCACCAATCGTCTCAGTCCCAAGTGTCCCTCCTTATGCCACATCCAGCTGTCGTTGTAGATAGGGTCATTCCAGCTTTCATCAGAGACCCTGTAGGAATTGTAAAGAATTTCCCAGTTTTTTTGTTTTGTTTTTGAAATTCCTTTTTATAGTGGGTTTGAGCTGATTCTCGCTGCCATGTTTATGCCAGTCTAGACACACTTGATTCCCTTACGGAGACATATCAATACATAGGTTTTAAGATTCTTACTAGTCAGATATTTTCCTCTGCGGGAAATATCGGGTTTTGAGTCCCTTTCACTGAGGACGGTGTAGGTCTTGTCTATTCCATAGTTGGTTTTTGGAACGGTACCTGTGCTTATATCAAACTCTGGTTTTATGCATCACCCCACCTCTCCTTCACCCTAAAGCAGGCATAAGAGTGTTTTCTAAATGTGAGACACTGTTCTCTTTCCTAACTCAGTTCAAGTGTAGCCATGTTTACAGGATCTTCATAAGTGATATCTTATGATAAGTTTCTTTTTCTCTGTGACTTATTTCACTTAGAATCATCGTACCTGAATCCACCCATTTTGCTGCTACTGGTCTTATGACATTGATTTCATGGCTGAGGGATATTCCATCGTACGTAAGTACCACAATTTTTTGAACCATGTTTATATTTTCTGGGATACTTAAGGTGTATCCAAGTTGAGGTCCTTGTATGCAGTGCAGCCCTAAATTTTGGGGTGGCTCTGTCTTATTGATTTTCAGTTTTCCCAAGGTATATTCCCTAGACTGGTAGTGCACTTGGCTCTGTAGCTCTGTTCTTTACTTGTTTTAGGGAACAGAATGCACTCCTCCAGAGAGGCAGTTGGCAATTTACATCCCGCCCATCAGCATAACAAGGCTCCCTGTCCTCCAGGGCCTGTCTTGCCTTTCTTGTTCTTACACATTTTGTGGATGTCCCTTTTGACCGGTGGGAAGTGATACTTCTTTGTAGTGCAGATTTGCATTGCCCGCTTGCTTGCTTGGCCAAAAAGGGCATATGCGTTTTCTCCTGAATATATTCAGGAGAAAACGCATACGCCCTTTTTGGCCAAGTGCATCATTGTCGAAGTTGTGCCCCTCTTCCTGTGCTTTAAAGGCGATTCCAACGTACCTCTTGAAATCTGTTTCCTGCTATTCTGCCTCGCTTTCAAGTCCGCCTCGTTGCCTTCCCTCAACAGAGTTTTGGACGATAGTTGTCCTTTATTACTCGGCCAGTTTGTGAATTGCTGTGCCCCTGAGCTCCATTTTTCAACTCGTTTTTGGTGAGCTGAACGCAAGTCCAAAATTTTGGTTCAGGACCTATACTGGTGCCCGGTGGGTGGCTGAGAATTTGGTTAATTCTTCTTCCTGCCGGGAAATTACAGTGATATGTGCCCCTCCAAATGCCTAACAGCTACTCTCTCATTGGTTCTCCCTCTTCCCTTTCATCCTCTGCCAAATTGGCAACCTGTGCGAACCAAGAGGTTAAAGGGGCTGTCTCTCCAAGTTGGGAGGTTGATAGTAAAGCAGACGGAAAGTCAAACCGGAGCACCAGGAGAGGGACTATTCGTTGAGTTTTAGAAACCTTTCGTATTCACAGTGTGTCCGTTCTCTAGGTTTCCCGCACATGTTATAGCTGTAATAACATTCCCTTCAAACTGGAGAGTTCGGACCCATGGAATGGGTGCCATGCATTATTGCTTTAAAGGGTCTGCATTTGCTCAACCAATCTCACCAATCGTCTCAGTCCCCAGTGTCCCTCCTTATGCCACATCCAGCTGTCGTTGTAGATAGGGTCATTCCAGCTTTCATCAGAGACCCTGAAGGAATTGTAAAGAATTTCCCCGTTTTTTTGTTTTGTTTTTGAAATTCCTTTTTATAGTGGGTTTGAGCTGATTCTCGCTGCCATGTTTATGCCAGTCTAGACACACTTGATTCCCTTACGGAGACATATCAATACATAGGTTTTAAGATTCTTACTAGTCAGATATTTTCCTCTGCGGGAAATATGGGGTTTTGAGTCCCTTTCACTGAAGACGGTGTAGGTCTTGTCTATTCCATAGTTGGTTTTTGGAACGGTATCTGTGCTTATATCTAACTCTGGTTTTATGCATCACCCCACCTCTCCTTCCCCCTTAAGCAGGTATAAGAGTGTTTTCTAAATGTGAGACACTGTTCTCTTTCCTAACTCAGTTCAAGTGTAGCCATGTTTACAGGATCTTCATAAGTGATATCTTATGATAAGTTTCTTTTTCTGTGTGACTTATTTCACTTAGAATCATCGTACCTGAATCCACCCATTTTGCTGCTACTGCTCTTATGACATTGATTTCATGGCTGAGGGATATTCCATCGTACGTAAGTACCACAATTTTTTGAACCATGTTTATATTTTCTGGGATACTTAAGGTGTATCCAAGTTGAGGTCCTTATATGCAGTGCAGCCCTAAATTTTGGGGTGGCTCTGTCTTATTGATTTTCAGTTTTCCCAAGGTATATTCCCTAGACTGGTAGTGCCCTTGGCTCTGTAGCTCTGTTCTTTACTTGTTTTAGGGAACAGAATGCTCTCCTCCAGAGAGGCAGTTGTCAATTTACATCCCGCCCATCAGCATAACAAGGCTCCCTGTTCTCCAGGGCCTGTCTTGCCTTTCTTGTTCTTACACATTTTGTGGATGTCCCTTTTGACCGGTGGGAAGTGATACTTCTTTGTAGTGCAGATTTGCATTGCCCGCTTGCTTGCTTGGCCAAAAAGGGCGTATGCGTTTTCTCCTGAATATATTCAGGAGAAAACGCATACGCCCTTTTTGGCCAAGTGCATCATTGTCGAAGTTGTGCCCCTCTTCCTGTGCTTTAAAGGCGATTCCAACGTACCTCTTGAAATCTGTTTCCTGCTACTCTGCCTCGCTTTCAAGTCCGCCTCGTTGCCTTCCCTCAACAGATTTTTGGACGATAGTTGTCCTTTATTACTCGGCCAGTTTGTGAATTGCTGTGCCCCTGAGCTCCATTTTTCAACTCGTTTTTGGTGAGCTGACCGCAAGTCCAAAATTTTGGTTCAGGACCTATACTGGTTCCCGGTGGGTGGCTGAGAATTTGGTTAATTCTTCTTCCTGCCGGGAAATTACAGTGATATGTGCCCGTCCAAATGCCTAACAGCTACTCTCTCATTGGTTCTCCCTCTTCCCTTTCATCCTCTGCCAAATTGGCAACCTGTGCGAACCAAGAGGTTAAAGGGGCTGTCTCTCCAAGTTGGGAGGTTGATAGTAAAGCAGACGGAAAGTCAAACCGGAGCACCAGGAGAGGGACTATTCGTTGAGTTTCAGAAACCTTTCGTATTCACAGTGTGTCCATTCTCTAGGTTTCCCGCACATGTTATAGCTGTAGTAATATTCCCTTCAACCTGGAGAGTTCGGACCCATGGAATGGGTGCCATGCATTATTGCTTTAAAGGGTCTGCATTTGCTCACCCAATCTCACCAATCGTCTCAGTCCCAAGTGTCCCTCCTTATGCCACATCCAGCTGTCGTTGTAGATAGAGTCATTCCAGCCTTCATCAGAGACCCTGAAGGAATTGTAAAGAATTTCCCAGTTTTTTTGTTTAGTTTTTGAAATTCCTTTTTATAGTGGGTTTGAGCTGATTCTCGCTGCAATGTTTATGCCAGTCTAGACACACTTGATTCCCTTACGAAGACATATCAATACATAGGTTTTAAGATTCTTACTAGTCAGATATTTTCCTCTGCGGGAAATATGGGGTTTTGAGTCCCTTTCACTGAGGACGGTGTAGGTCTTTTCTATTCCATAGTTGGTTTTTGGAACGGTACCTGTGCTTATATCAAACTCTGGTTTTATGCATCACCCCACCTCTCCTTCCCCCTTAAGCAGGTATAAGAGTGTTTTCTAAATGTGAGACACTGTTCTCTTTCCTAACTCAGTTCAAGTGTAGCCATGTTTACAGGATCTTCATAAGTGATATCTTATGATAAGTTTCTTTTTCTGTGTGACTTATTTCACTTAGAATCATCGTACCTGAATCCACCCATTTTGCTGCTACTGGTCTTATGACATTGATTTCATGGCTGAGGGATATTCCATCGTACGTAAGTACCACAGTTTTTTGAACCATGTTTATATTTTCTGGGATACTTAAGGTGTATCCAAGTTGAGGTCCTTGTATGCAGTGCAGCCCTAAATTTTGGGGTGGCTCTGTCTTATTGATTTTCAGTTTTCCCAAGGTATATTCCCTAGGCTGGTAGTGCCCTTGGCTCTGTAGCTCTGTTCTTTACTTGTTTTAGGGAACAGAATGCACTCCTCCAGAGAGGCAGTTGGCAATTTACATCCCGCCCATCAGCATAACAAGGCTCCCTGTTCTCCAGGGCCTGTCTTGCCTTTCTTGTTGTTACACATTTTGTGGATGTCCCTTTTGACCGGTGGGAAGTGATACTTCTTTGTAGAGCAGATTTGCATTGCCCGCTTGCTTGCTTGGCCAAAAAGGGCGTATGCGTTTTCTCCTGAATATATTCAGGAGAAAACGCATACGCCCTTTTTGGCCAAGTGCATCATTGTCGAAGTTGTGCCCCTCTTCCTGTGCTTTAAAGGCGATTCCAACGTACCTCTTGAAATCTGTTTCCTGCTATTCTGCCTCGCTTTCAAGTCCGCCTCGTTGCCTTCCCTCAACAGATTTTTGGACGATAGTTGTCTTTTATTACTCGGCCAGTTTGTGAATTGCTGTGCCCCTGAGCTCCATTTTTCAACTCGTTTTTGGTGAGCTGACCGCAAGTCCAAAATTTTGGTTCAGGACCTATACTGGTTCCCGGTGGGTGGCTGAGAATTTGGTTAATTCTTCTTCCTGCCGGGAAATTACAGTGATATGTGCCCGTCCAAATGCCTAACAGCTACTCTCTCATTGGTTCTCCCTCTTCCCTTTCATCCTCTGCCAAATTGGCAACCTGTGCGAACCAAGAGGTTAAAGGGGCTGTCTCTCCAAGTTGGGAGGTTGATAGTAAAGCAGTCGGAAAGTCAAACCGGAGCACCAGGAGAGGGACTATGCGTTGAGTTTTAGAAACCTTTCATATTCACAGTATGTCCGTTCTCTAGGTTTCCCGCACATGTTATAGCTGTAGTAATATTCCCTTCAACCTGGAGAGTTCGGACCCATGGAATGGGTGCCATGCATTATTGCTTTAAAGGGTCTGCATTTGCTCACCCAATCTCACCAATCGTCTCAGTCCCAAGTGTCCCTCCTTATGCCACATCCAGCTGTCGTTGTAGATAGGGTCATTCCAGCTTTCATCAGAGACCCTGAAGGAATTGTAAAGAATTTCCCAGTTTTTTTGTTTTGTTTTTGAAAATCCTTTTTATAGTGGGTTTGAGCTGATTCTCGCTGCCATGTTTATGCCACTCTAGACACACTTGATTCCCTTATGGAGACATATCAATACATAGGTTTTAAGATTCTTACTAGTCAGATACTTTCCTCTGCGGGAAATATGGGGTTTTGAGTCCCTTTCGCTGAGGACGGTGTAGGTCTTGTCTATTCCATAGTTGGTTTTTGGAACGGTACCTGTGCTTATATCAAACTCTGTTTTTATGCATCACCCCACCTCTCCTTCCCCCTTAAGCAGGTATAAGAGTGTTTTCTAAATGTGAGACACTGTTCTCTTTCCTAACTCAGTTCAAGTGTAGCCATGTTTACAGGATCTTCATAAGTGATATCTTATGATAAGTTTCTTTTTCTGTGTGACTTATTTCACTTAGAATCATCGTACCTGAATCCACCCATTTTGCTGCTACTGGTCTTATGACATTGATTTCATGGCTGAGGGATATTCCATCGTACGTAAGTACCACAATTTTTTGAACCATGTTTATATTTTCTGGGATACTTAAGGTGTATCCAAGTTGAGGTCCTTGTATGCAGTGCAGCCCTAAATTTTGGGGTGGCTCTGTCTTATTGATTTTCAGTTTTCCCAAGGTATATTCCCTAGACTGGTAGTGCCCTTGGCTCTGTAGCTCTGTTCTTTACTTGTTTTAGGGAACAGAATGCACTCCTCCAGAGAGGCAGTTGGCAATTTACATCCCTCCCATCAGCATAACAAGGCTCCCTGTTCTCCAGGGCCTGTCTTGCTTTTCTTGTTCTTACACATTTTGTGGATGTCCCTTTTGACCGGTGGGAAGTGATACTTCTTTGTAGTGCAGATTTGCATTTCCTGCTTGCTTGCTTGACCAAAAAGGGCGTATGCGTTTTCTCCTGAATATATTCAGGAGAAAACGCATACGCCCGTTTTGGCCAAGTGCATCATTGTCCAAGTTGTGCCCCTCTTCCTGTGCTTTAAAGGCGATTCCAACGTACCTCTTGAAATCTGTTTCCTGCTATTCTGCCTCGCTTTCAAGTACGCCTCGTTGCCTTCCCTCAACAGATTTTTGGACGATAGTTGTCCTTTATTACTCGGCCAGTTTGTGAATTGCTGTGCCCCTGAGCTCCATTTTTCAACTCGTTTTTGGTGAGCTGACCGCAAGTCCAAAATTTTGGTTCAGGACCTATACTGGTTCCCGGTGGGTGGCTGAGAATTTGGTTAATTCTTCTTCCTGCCGGGAAATTACAGTGATATGTGCCCGTCCAAATGCCTAACAGCTACTCTCTCATTGGTTCTCCCTCTTCCCTTTCATCCTCTGCCAAACTGGCAACCTGTGCGAACCAAGAGGTTAAAGGGGCTGTCTCTCCAAGTTGGGAGGTTGATAGTAAAGCAGACGGAAAGTCAAACCGGAGCACCAGGAGAGGGACTATGCGTTGAGTTTTAGGAACCTTTCGTATTCACAGTGTGTCCGTTCTCTAGGTTTCCCGCACATGTTATAGCTGTAGTAATATTCCCTTCAACCTGGAGAGTTCGGACCCATGGAATGGGTGCCATGCATTATTGCTTTAAAGGGTCTGCATTTGCTCACCCAATCTCACCAATCGTCTCAGTCCCAAGTGTCCCTCCTTATGCCACATCCAGCTGTCGTTGTAGATAGGGTCATTCCAGCCTTCATCAGAGACCCTGAAGGAATTGCAAAGAATTTCCCAGTTTTTTTGTTTTGTTTTTGAAATTCCTTTTTATAGTGGGTTTGAGCTGATTCTCGCTGCCATGTTTATGCCAGTCTAGACACACTTGATTCCCTTACGGAGACATATCAATACATATGTTTTAAGATTCTTACTAGTCAGATATTTTCCTCTGCGGGAAATATGGGGTTTTGAGTCCCTTTCGCTGAGGACGGTGTAGGTCTTGTCTATTCCATAGTTGGTTTTTGGAACGGTACCTGTGCTTATATCAAACTCTGGTTTTATGCATCACCCCACCTCTCCTTCCCCCTTAAGCAGGTATAAGAGTGTTTTCTAAATGTGAGACACTGTTCTCTTTCCTAACTCAGTTCAAGTGTAGCCATGTTTACAGGATCTTCATAAGTGATATCTTATGATAAGTTTCTTTTTCTGTGTGACTTATTTCACTTAGAATCATCGTACCTGAATCCACCCATTTTGCTGCTACTGGTCTTATGACATTGATTTCATGGCTGAGGGATATTCCATTCGTACGTAAGTACCACAATTTTTTGAACCATGTTTATATTTTCTGGGATACTTAAGGTGTATCCAAGTTGAGGCCCTTGTATGCAGTGCAGCCCTAAATTTTGGGGTGGCTCTGTCTTATTGATTTTCAGTTTTCCCAAGGTATATTCCCTAGACTGGTAGTGCCCTTGGCTCTGTAGCTCTGTTCTTTACTTGTTTTAGGGAACAGAATGCACTCCTCCAGAGAGGCAGTTGGCAATTTACATCCCGCCCATCAGCATAACAAGGCTCCCTGTTCTCCAGGGCCTGTCTTGCCTTTCTTGTTCTTACACATTTTGTGGATGTCCCTTTTGACCGGTGGGAAGTGATACTTCTTTGTAGTGCAGATTTGCATTGCCCGCTTGCTTGCTTGGCCAAAAAGGGCGTATGCGTTTTCTCCTGAATATATTCAGGAGAAAACGCATACGCCCTTTTTGGCCAAGTGCATCATTGTCGAAGTTGTGCCCCTCTTCCTGTGCTTTAAAGGCGATTCCAACGTACCTCTTGAAATCTGTTTCCTGCTATTCTGCCTCGCTTTCAAGTCCGCCTCGTTGCCTTCCCTCAACAGATTTTTGGACGATAGTTGTCCTTTATTACTCGGCCAGTTTGTGAATTGCTGTGCCCCTGAGCTCCATTTTTCAACTCGTTTTTGGTGAGCTGACCGCAAGTCCAAAATTTTGGTTCAGGACCTATACTGGTTCCCGGTGGGTGGCTGAGAATTTGGTTAATTCTTCTTCCTGCCGGGAAATTACAGTGATATGTGCCCCTCCAAATGCCTAACAGCTACTCTCTCATTGGTTCTCCCTCTTCCCTTTCATCCTCTGCCAAATTGGCAACCTGTGCGAACCAAGAGGTTAAAGGGGCTGTCTCTCCAAGTTGGGAGGTTGATAGTAAAGCAGACGGAAAGTCAAACCAGAGCACCAGGAGAAGGACTATTCGTTGAGTTTTAGAAACCTTTCGTATTCACAGTGTGTCCGTTCCCTAGGTTTCCCGCACATGTTATAGCTGTAGTAATATTCCCTTCAACCTGGAGAGTTCGGACCCATGGAATGGGTGCCATGCATTATTGCTTTAAAGGGTCTGCATTTGCTCACCCAATCTCACCAATCGTCTCAGTCCCAAGTGTCCCTCCTTATGCCACATCCAGCTGTCGTTGTAGATAGGGTCATTCCAGCTTTCATCAGAGACCCTGAAGGAATTGTAAAGAATTTCCCAGTTTTTTTGTTTTGTTTTTGAAATTCCTTTTTATAGTGGGTTTGAGCTGATTCTCGCTGCCATGTTTATGCCAGTCTAGACACACTTGATTCCCTTACGGAGACATATCAATACATAGGTTTTAAGATTCTTACTAGTCAGATATTTTCCTCTGCGGGAAATATGGGGTTTTGAGTCCCTTTCGCTGAGGACGGTGTAGGTCTTGTCTATTCCATAGTTGGTTTTTGGAACGGTACCTGTGCTTATATCAAACTCTGGTTTTATGCATCACCCCACCTCTCCTTCCCCCTTAAGCAGGTATAAGAGTGTTTTCTAAATGTGAGACACTGTTCTCTTTCCTAACTCAGTTCAAGTGTAGCCATGTTTACAGGATCTTCATAAGTGATATCTTATGATAAGTTTCTTTTTCTGTGTGACTTATTTCACTTAGAATCATCGTACCTGAATCCACCCATTTTGCTGCTACTGGTCTTATGACATTGATTTCATGGCTGAGGGATATTCCATCGTACGTAAGTACCACAATTTTTTGAACCATGTTTATATTTTCTGGGATACTTAAGGTGTATCCAAGTTGAGGTCCTTGTATGCAGTGCAGCCCTAAATTTTGGGGTGGCTCTGTCTTATTGATTTTCAGTTTTCCCAAGGTATATTCCCTAGACTGGTAGTGCCCTTGGCTCTGTAGCTCTGTTCTTTACTTGTTTTAGGGAACAGAATGCACTCCTCCAGAGAGGCAGTTGGCAATTTACATCCCGCCCATCAGCATAACAAGGCTCCCTGTTCTCCAGGGCCTGTCTTGCCTTTCTTGTTCTTACACATTTTGTGGATGTCCCTTTTGACCGGTGGGAAGTGATACTTCTTTGTAGTGCAGATTTGCATTGCCCGCTTGCTTGCTTGGCCAAAAAGGGCGTATGCGTTTTCTCCTGAATATATTCAGGAGAAAACGCATACACCCTTTTTGGCCAAGTGCATCATTGTCGAAGTTGTGCCCCTCTTCCTGTGCTTTAAAGGCGATTCCATCGTACCTCTTGAAATCTGTTTCCTGCTATTCTGCCTCGCTTTCAAGTCCGCCTCGTTGCCTTCCCTCAACAGATTTTTGGACGATAGTTGTCCTTTATTACTCGGCCAGTTTGTGAATTGCTGTGCCCCTGAGCTCCATTTTTCAACTCGTTTTTGGTGAGCTGACCGCAAGTCCAAAATTTTGGTTCAGGACCTATACTGGTTCCCGGTGGGTGGCTGAGAATTTGGTTAATTCTTCTTCCTGCCGGGAAATTACAGTGATATGTGCCCGTCCAAATGCCTAACAGCTACTCTCTCATTGGTTCTCCCTCTTCCCTTTCATCCTCTGCCAAATTGGCAACCTGTGCGAACCAAGAGGTTAAAGGGGCTGTCTCTCCAAGTTGGGAGGTTGATAGTAAAGCAGACGGAAAGTCAAACCGGAGCACCAGGGGAGGGACTATGCGTTGAGTTTTAGAAACCTTTCGTATTCACAGTGTGTCCGTTCTCTAGGTTTCCCGCACATGTTATAGCTGTAGTAATATTCCCTTCAACCTGGAGAGTTCGGACCTATGGAATGGGTGCCATGCATTATTGCTTTAAAGGGTCTGCATTTGCTCACCCAATCTCACCAATCTTCTCAGTCCCAAGTGTCCCTCCTTATGCCACATCCAGCTGTCGTTGTAGATAGGGTCATTCCAGCCTTCAACAGAGACCCTGAAGGAATTGTAAAGAATTTCCCAGTTTTTTTGTTTTGTTTTTGAAATTCCTTTTTATAGTGGGTTTGAGCTGATTCTCGCTGCCATGTTTATGCCAGTCTAGACACACTTGATTCCCTTACGGAGACATATCAATACATAGGTTTTAAGATTCTTACTAGTCAGATATTTTCCTCTGCGGGAAATATGGGGTTTTGAGTCCCTTTCGCTGAGGACGGTGTAGGTCTTGTCTATTCCATAGTTGGTTTTTGGAACGGTACCTGTGCTTATATCAAACTCTGGTTTTATGCATCACCCCACCTCTCCTTCCCCCTTAAGCAGGTATAAGAGTGTTTTCTAAATGTGAGACACTGTTCTCTTTCCTAACTCAGTTCAAGTGTAGCCATGTTTACAGGATCTTCATAAGTGATATCTTATGATAAGTTTCTTTTTCTGTGTGACTTATTTCACTTAGAATCATCGTACCTGAATCCACCCATTTTGCTGCTACTGGTCTTATGACATTGATTTCATGGCTGAGGGATATTCCATCGTACGTAAGTACCACAATTTTTTGAACCATGTTTATATTTTTTGGGATACTTAAGGTGTATCCAAGTTGAGGCCCTTGTATGCAGTGCAGCCCTAAATTTTGGGGTGGCTCTGTCTTATTGATTTTCAGTTTTCCCAAGGTATATTCCCTAGACTGGTAGTGCCCTTGGCTCTGTAGCTCTGTTCTTTACTTGTTTTAGGGAACAGAATGCACTCCTCCAGAGAGGCAGTTGGCAATTTACATCCCGCCCATCAGCATAACAAGGCTCCCTGTTCTCCAGGGCCTGTCTTGCCTTTCTTGTTCTTACACATTTTGTGGATGTCCCTTTTGACCGGTGGGAAGTGATACTTCTTTGTAGTGCAGATTTGCATTGCCCGCTTGCTTGCTTGGCCAAAAAGGGCGTATGCGTTTTCTCCTGGAGAAAACGCATACGCCCTTTTTGGCCAAGTGCATCATTGTCGAAGTTGTGCCCCTCTTCCTGTGCTTTAAAGGCGATTCCATCGTACCTCTTGAAATCTGTTTCCTGCTATTCTGCCTCGCTTTCAAGTCCGCCTCGTTGCCTTCCCTCAACAGATTTTTGGACGATAGTTGTCCTTTATTACTCGGCCAGTTTGTGAATTGCTGTGCCCCTGAGCTCCATTTTTCAACTCGTTTTTGGTTAGCTGACCGCAAGTCCAAAATTTTGGTTCAGGACCTATACTGGTTCCCGGTGGGTGGCTGAGAATTTGGTTAATTCTTCTTCCTGCCGGGAAATTACAGTGATATGTGCCCGTCCAAATGCCTAACAGCTACTCTCTCATTGGTTCTCCCTCTTCCCTTTCATCCACTGCCAAATTGGCAACCTGTGCGAACCAAGAGGTTAAAGGGGCTGTCACTCCAAGTTGGGAGGTTGATAGTAAAGCAGACGGAAAGTCAAACCGGAGCACCAGGAGAGGGACTATGCGTTGAGTTTTAGAAACCTTTCGTATTCACAGTGTGTCCGTTCCCTAGGTTTCCCGCACATGTTATAGCTGTAGTAATATTCCCTTCAACCTGGAGAGTTCGGACCCATGGAATGGGTGCCATGCATTATTGCTTTAAAGGGTCTGCATTTGCTCACCCAATCTCACCAATCGTCTCAGTCCCAAGTGTCCCTCCTTATGCCACATCCAGCTGTCCTTGTAGATAGGGTCATTCCAGCTTTCATCAGAGACCCTGAAGGAATTGTAAAGAATTTCCCAGTTTTTTTGTTTTGTTTTTGAAAATCCTTTTTATAGTGGGTTTGAGCTGATTCTCGCTGCCATGTTTATGCCAGTCTAGACACACTTGATTCCCTTATGGAGACATATCAATACATAGGTTTTAAGATTCTTACTAGTCAGATATTTTCCTCTGCAGGAAATATGGGGTTTTGAATCCCTTTCGCTGAGGACGGTGTAGGTCTTGTCTATTCCATAGTTGGTTTTTGGAACGGTACCTGTGCTTATATCAAACTCTGGTTTTATGCATCACCCCACCTCTCCTTCCCCCTTAAGCAGGTATAAGAGTGTTTTCTAAATGTGAGACACTGTTCTCTTTCCTAACTCAGTTCAAGTGTAGCCATGTTTACAGGATCTTCATAAGTGATATCTTATGATAAGTTTCTTTTTCTGTGTGACTTATTTCACTTAGAATCATCGTACCTGAATCCACCCATTTTGCTGCTACTGGTCTTATGACATTGATTTCATGGCTGAGGGATATTCCATCGTACGTAAGTACCACAATTTTTTGAACCATGTTTATATTTTCTGGGATACTTAAGGTGTATCCAAGTTGAGGTCCTTGTATGCAGTGCAGCCCTAAATTTTGGGGTGGCTCTGTCTTATTGATTTTCAGTTTTCCCAAGGTATATTCCCTAGGCTGGTAGTGCCCTTGGCTCTGTAGCTCTGTTCTTTACTTGTTTTAGGGAACAGAATGCACTCCTCCAGAGAGGCAGTTGGCAATTTACATCCCGCCCACCAGCATAACAAGGCTCCCTGTTCTCCAGGGCCTGTCTTGCCTTTCTTGTTCTTACACATTTTGTGGATGTCCCTTTTGACCGGTGGGAAGTGATACTTCTTTGTAGTGCAGATTTGCATTGCCCGCTTGCTTGCTTGGCCAAAAAGGGCGTATGCGTTTTCTCCTGAATATATTCAGGAGAAAACGCATACGCCCTTTTTGGCCAAGTACATCATTGTCGAAGTTGTGCCCCTCTTCCTGTGCTTTAAAGGCGATTCCAACGTACCTCTTGAAATCTGTTTCCTGCTATTCTGCCTCGCTTTCAAGTCCGCCTCGTTGCCTTCCCTCAACAGATTTTTGGACGATAGTTGTCCTTTATTACTCGGCCAGTGTGTGAATTGCTGTGCCCCTGAGCTCCATTTTTCAACTCGTTTTTGGTGAGCTGACCGCAAGTCCAAAATTTTGGTTCAGGACCTATACTGGTTCCCGGTGGGTGGCTGAGAATTTGGTTAATTCTTCTTCCTGCCGGGAAATTACAGTGATATGTGCCCCTCCAAATGCCTAACAGCTACTCTCTCATTGGTTCTCCCTCTTCCCTTTCATCCTCTGCCAAATTGGCAACCTGTGCGAACCAAGAGGTTAAAGGGGCTGTCTCTCCAAGTTGGGAGGTTGATAGTAAAGCAGACGGAAAGTCAAACCGGAGCACCAGGAGAGGGACTATTCGTTGAGTTTTAGAAACCTTTCGTATTCACAGTGTGTCCGTTCTCTAGGTTTCCCGCACATGTTATAGCTGTAGTAACATTCCCTTCAACCTGGAGAGTTCGGAACCATGGAATGGGTGCCATGCATTATTGCTTTAAAGGGTCTGCATTTGCTCACCCAATCTCACCAATCGTCTCAGTCCCAAGTGTCCCTCCTTATGCCACATCCAGCTGTCGTTGTAGATAGGGTCATTCCAGCCTTCATCAGAGACCCTGAAGGAATTGTAAAGAATTTCCCAGTTTTTTTGTTTTGTTTTTGAAATTCCTTTTTATAGTGGGTTTGAGCTGATTCTCGCTGCCATGTTTATGCCAGTCTAGACACACTTGATTCCCTTACGGAGACATATCAATACATAGGTTTTAAGATTCTTACTAGTCAGATATTTTCCTCTGCGGGAAATATGGGGTTTTGAGTCCCTTTCGCTGAGGACGGTGTAGGTCTTGTCTATTCCATAGTTGGTTTTTGGAACGGTACCTGTGCTTATATCAAACTCTGGTTTTATGCATCACCCCACCTCTCCTTCCCCCTTAAGCAGGTATAAGAGTGTTTTCTAAATGTGAGACACTGTTCTCTTTCCTAACTCAGTTCAAGTGTAGCCATGTTTACAGGATCTTCATAAGTGATATCTTATGATAAGTTTCTTTTTCTGTGTGACTTATTTCACTTAGAATCATCGTACCTGAATCCACCCATTTTGCTGCTACTGGTCTTATGACATTGATTTCATGGCTGAGGGATATTCCATCGTACGTAAGTACCACAATTTTTTGAACCATGTTTATATTTTCTGGGATACTTAAGGTGTATCCAAGTTGAGGCCCTTGTATGCAGTGCACCCCTAAATTTTGGGGTGGCTCTGTCTTATTGATTTTCAGTTTTCCCAAGGTATATTCCCTAGACTGGTAGTGCCCTTGGCTCTGTAGCTCTGTTCATTACTTGTTTTAGGGAACAGAATGCACTCCTCCAGAGAGGCAGTTGGCAATTTACATCCCGCCCATCAGCATAACAAGGCTCCCTGTTCTCCAGGGCCTGTCTTGCCTTTCTTGTTCTTACACATTTTGTGGATGTCCCTTTTGACCGGTGGGAAGTGATACTTCTTTGTAGTGCAGATTTGCATTGCCCGCTTGCTTGCTTGGCCAAAAAGGGCGTATGCGTTTTCTCCTGAATATATTCAGGAGAAAACGCATACGCCCTTTTTGGCCAAGTGCATCATTGTCGAAGTTGTGCCCCTCTTCCTGTGCTTTAAAGGCGATTCCATCGTACCTCTTGAAATCTGTTTCCTGCTATTCTGCCTCGCTTTCAAGTCCGCCTCGTTGCCTTCCCTCAACAGATTTTTGGATGATAGTTGTCCTTTATTACTCGGCCAGTTTGTGAATTGCTGTGCCCCTGAGCTCCATTTTTCAACTCGTTTTTGGTGAGCTGACCGCAAGTCCAAAATTTTGGTTCAGGACCTATACTGGTTCCCGGTGGGTGGCTGAGAATTTGGTTAATTCTTCTTCCTGCCGGGAAATTACAGTGATATGTGCCCCTCCAAATGCCTAACAGCTACTCTCTCATTGGTTCTCCCTCTTCCCTTTCATCCTCTGCCAAATTGGCAACCTGTGCGAACCAAGAGGTTAAAGGGGCTGTCTCTCCAAGTTGGGAGGTTGATAGTAAAGCAGACGGAAAGTCAAACCGGAGCACCAGGAGAGGGACTATTCGTTGAGTTTTAGAAACCTTTCGTATTCACAGTGTGTCCGTTCTCTAGGTTTCCCGCACATGTTATAGCTGTAGTAACATTCCCTTCAACCTGGAGAGTTCGGAACCATGGAATGGGTGCCATGCATTATTGCTTGAAAGGGTCTGCATTTGCTCACCCAATCTCACCAATCGTCTCAGTCCCAAGTTTCCCTCCTTATGCCACATCCAGCTGTCGTTGTAGATAGGGTCATTCCAGCCTTCATCAGAGACCCTGAAGGAATTGTAAAGAATTTCCCAGTTTTTTTGTTTTGTTTTTGAAATTCCTTTTTATAGTGGGTTTGAGCTGATTCTCGCTGCCATGTTTATGCCAGTCTAGACACACTTGATTCCCTTACGGAGACATATCAATACATAGGTTTTAAGATTCTTACTAGTCAGATATTTTCCTCTGCGGGAAATATGGGGTTTTGAGTCCCTTTCGCTGAGGACGGTGTAGGTCTTGTCTATTCCATAGTTGGTTTTTGGAACGGTACCTGTGCTTATATCAAACTCTGGTTTTATGCATCACCCCACCTCTCCTTCCCCCTTAAGCAGGTATAAGAGTGTTTTCTAAATGTGAGACACTGTTCTCTTTCCTAACTCAGTTCAAGTGTAGCCATGTTTACAGGATCTTCATAAGTGATATCTTATGATAAGTTTCTTTTTCTGTGTGACTTATTTCACTTAGAATCATCGTACCTGAATCCACCCATTTTGCTGCTACTGGTCTTATGACATTGATTTCATGGCTGAGGGATATTCCATCGTACGTAAGTACCACAATTTTTTGAACCATGTTTATATTTTCTGGGATACTTAAGGTGTATCCAAGTTGAGGCCCTTGTATGCAGTGCACCCCTAAATTTTGGGGTGGCTCTGTCTTATTGATTTTCAGTTTTCCCAAGGTATATTCCCTAGACTGGTAGTGCCCTTGGCTCTTTAGCTCTGTTCATTACTTGTTTTAGGGAACAGAATGCACTCCTCCAGAGAGGCAGTTGGCAATTTACATCCCGCCCATCAGCATAACAAGGCTCCCTGTTCTCCAGGGCCTGTCTTGCCTTTCTTGTTCTTACACATTTTGTGGATGTCCCTTTTGACCGGTGGGAAATGATACTTCTTTGTAGTGCAGATTTGCATTGCCCGCTTGCTTGCTTGGCCAAAAAGGGCGTATGCGTTTTATCCTGAATATATTCAGGAGAAAACGCATACGCCCTTTTTGGCCAAGTGCATCATTGTCGAAGTTGTGCCCCTCTTCCTGTGCTTTAAAGGCGATTCCAACGTACCTCTTGAAATCTGTTTCCTGCTATTCTGCCTCGCTTTCAAGTCCACCTCGTTGCCTTCCCTCAACAGATTTTTGGACGATAGTTGTCCTTTATTACTCGGCCAGTTTGTGAATTGCTGTGCCCCTGAGCTCCATTTTTCAACTCGTTTTTGGTGAGCTGACCGCAAGTCCAAAATTTTGGTTCAGGACCTATACTGGTTCCCGGTGGGTGGCTGAGAATTTGGTTAATTCTTCTTCCTGCCGGGAAATTACAGTGATATGTGCCCGTCCAAATGCCTAACAGCTACTCTCTCATTGGTTCTCCCTCTTCCCTTTCATCCTCTGCCAAATTGGCAACCTGTGCGAACCAAGAGGTTAAAGGGGTTGTCTCTCCAAGTTGGGAGGTTGATAGTAAAGCAGACGGAAAGTCAAACCGGAGCACCAGGGGAGGGACTATGCGTTGAGTTTTAGAAACCTTTCGTATTCACAGTGTGTCCGTTCTCTAGGTTTCCCGCACTTGTTATAGCTGTAGTAATATTCCCTTCAACCTGGAGAGTTCGGACCCATGGAATGGGTGCCATGCATTATTGCTTTAAAGGGTCTGCATTTGCTCACCCAATCTCACCAATCGTCTCAGTCCCAAGTGTCCCTCCTTATGCCACATCCAGCTGTCGTTGTAGATAGGGTCATTCCAGCCTTCATCAGAGACCCTGAAGGAATTGTAAAGAATTTCCCAGTTTTTTTGTTTTGTTTTTGAAATTCCTTTTTATAGTGGGTTTGAGCTGATTCTCGCTGCCATGTTTATGCCAGTCTAGACACACTTGATTCCCTTATGGAGACATATCAATACATAGGTTTTAAGATTCTTACTAGTCAGATATTTTCCTCTGCGGGAAATATGGGGTTTTGAGTCCCTTTCGCTGAGGACGGTGTAGGTCTTGTCTATTCCATAGTTGGTTTTTGGAACGGTACCTGTGCTTATATCAAACTGTGGTTTTATGCATCACCCCACCTCTCCTTCCCCCTTAAGCAGGTATAAGAGTGTTTTCTAAATGTGAGACACTGTTCTCTTTCCTAACTCAGTTCAAGTGTAGCCATGTTTACAGGATCTTCATAAGTGATATCTTATGATAAGTTTCTTTTTCTGTGTGACTTATTTCACTTAGAATCATCGTACCTGAACCCACCCATTTTGCTGCTACTGGTCTTATGACATTGATTTCATGGCTGAGGGATATTCCATCGTACGTAAGTACCACAATTTTTTGAACCATGTTTATATTTTCTGGGATACTTAAGGTGTATCCAAGTTGAGGTCCTTGTATGCAGTGCAGCCCTAAATTTTGGGGTGGCTCTGTCTTATTGATTTTCAGTTTTCCCAAGGTATATTCCCTAGACTGGTAGTGCCCTTGGCTCTGTAGCTCTGTTCTTTACTTGTTTTAGGGAACAGAATGCACTCCTCCAGAGAGGCAGTTGGCAATTTACATCCCGCCCATCAGCATAACAAGGCTCCCTGTTCTCCAGGGCCTGTCTTGCCTTTCTTGTTCTTACACATTTTGTGGATGTCCCTTTTGACCGGTGGGAAGTGATACTTCTTTGTAGTGCAGATTTGCATTGCCCGCTTGCTTGCTTGGCCAAAAAGGGCGTATGCGTTTTCTCCTGAATATATTCAGGAGAAAACGCATACGCCCTTTTTGGCCAAGTGCATCATTGTCGAAGTTGTGCCCCTCTTCCTGTGCTTTAAAGGCGATTCCATCGTACCTCTTGAAATCTGTTTCCTGCTATTCTGCCTCGCTTTCAAGTCCGCCTCGTTGCCTTCCCTCAACAGATTTTTGGACGATAGTTGTCCTTTATTACTCGGCCAGTTTGTGAATTGCTGTGCCCCTGAGCTCCATTTTTCAACTCGTTTTTGGTGAGCTGACCGCAAGTCCAAAATTTTGGTTCAGGACCTATACTGGTTCCCGGTGGGTGGCTGAGAATTTGGTTAATTCTTCTTCCTGCCGGGAAATTACAGTGATATGTGCCCCTCCAAATGCCTAACAGCTACTCTCTCATTGGTTCTCCCTCTTCCCTTTCATCCTCTGCCAAATTGGCAACCTGTGCGAACCAAGAGGTTAAAGGGGCTGTCTCTCCAAGTTGGGAGGTTGATAGTAAAGCAGACGGAAAGTCAAACCGGAGCACCAGGAGAGGGACTATTCGTTGAGTTTTAGAAACCTTTCGTATTCACAGTGTGTCCGATCTCTAGGTTTCCCGCACATGTTATAGCTGTAGTAACATTCCCTTCAACCTGGAGAGTTCGGAACCATGCAATGGGTGCCATGCATTATTGCTTTAAAGGGTCTGCATTTGCTCACCCAATCTCACCAATCGTCTCAGTCCCAAGTGTCCCTCCTTATGCCACATCCAGCTGTCGTTGTAGATAGGGTCATTCCAGCCTTCATCAGAGACCCTGAAGGAATTGTAAAGAATTTCCCAGTTTTTTTTTTTTGTTTTTGAAATTCCTTTTTATAGTGGGTTTGAGCTGATTCTCGCTGCCATGTTTATGCCAGTCTAGACACACTTGATTCCCTTACGGAGACATATCAATACATAGGTTTTAAGATTCTTACTAGTCAGATATTTTCCTCTGCGGGAAATATGGGGTTTTGAGTCCCTTTCGCTGAGGACGGTGTAGGTCTTGTCTATTCCATAGTTGGTTTTTGGAACGGTACCTGTGCTTATATCAAACTGTGGTTTTATGCATCACCCCACCTCTCCTTCCCCCTTAAGCAGGTATAAGAGTGTTTTCTAAATGTGAGACACTGTTCTCTTTCCTAACTCAGTTCAAGTGTAGCCATGTTTACAGGATCTTCATAAGTGATATCTTATGATAAGTTTCTTTTTCTGTGTGACTTATTTCACTTAGAATCATCGTACCTGAACCCACCCATTTTGCTGCTACTGGTCTTATGACATTGATTTCATGGCTGAGGGATATTCCATCGTACGTAAGTACCACAATTTTTTGAAACATGTTTATATTTTCTGGGATACTTAAGATGTATCCAAGTTGAGGCCCTTGTATGCAGTGCAGCCCTAAATTTTGGGGTGGCTCTGTCTTATTGATTTTCAGTTTTCCCAAGGTATATTCCCTAGACTGGTAGTGCCCTTGGCTCTGTAGCTCTGTTCATTACTTGTTTTAGGGAACAGAATGCACTCCTCCAGAGAGGCAGTTGGCAATTTACATCCCGCCCATCAGCATAACAAGGCTCCCTGTTCTCCAGGGCCTGTCTTGCCTTTCTTGTTCTTACACATTTTGTGGATGTCCCTTTTGACCGGTGGGAAGTGATACTTCTTTGTAGTGCAGATTTGCATTGCCCGCTTGCTTGCTTGGCCAAAAAGGGCGTATGCGTTTTCTCCTGAATATATTCAGGAGAAAACGCATACGCCCTTTTTGGCCAAGTGCATCATTGTCGAAGTTGTGCCCCTCTTCCTGTGCTTTAAAGGCGATTCCAACGTACCTCTTGAAATCTGTTTCCTGCTATTCTGCCTCGCTTTCAAGTCCGCCTCGATGCCTTCCCTCAACAGATTTTTGGACGATAGTTGTCCTTTATTACTCAGCCAGTTTGTGAATTGCTGTGCCCCTGAGCTCCATTTTTCAACTCGTTTTTGGTGAGCTGACCGCAAGTCCAAAATTTTGGTTCAGGACCTATACTGGTTCCCGGTGGGTGGCTGAGAATTTGGTTAATTCTTCTTCCTGCCGGGAAATTACAGTGATATGTGCCCCTCCAAATGCCTAACAGCTACTCTCTCATTGGTTCTCCCTCTTCCCTTTCATCCTCTGCCAAATTGGCAACCTGTGCGAACCAAGAGGTTAAAGGGGCTGTCTCTCCAAGTTGGGAGGTTGATAGTAAAGCAGACGGAAAGTCAAACCGGAGCACCAGGGGAGGGACTATGCGTTGAGTTTTAGAAACCTTTCGTATTCACAGTGTGTCCGTTCTCTAGGTTTCCCGCACTTGTTATAGCTGTAGTAATATTCCCTTCAACCTGGAGAGTTCGGACCCATGGAATGGGTGCCATGCATTATTGCTTTAAAGGGTCTGCATTTGCTCACCCAATCTCACCAATCGTCTCAGTCCCAAGTGTCCCTCCTTATGCCACATCCAGCTGTCGTTGTAGATAGGGTCATTCCAGCCTTCATCAGAGACCCTGAAGGAATTGTAAAGAATTTCCCAGTTTTTTTGTTTTGTTTTTGAAATTCCTTTTTATAGTGGGTTTGAGCTGATTCTCGCTGCCATGTTTATGCCAGTCTAGACACACTTGATTCCCTTATGGAGACATATCAATACATAGGTTTTAAGATTCTTACTAGTCAGATATTTTCCTCTGCGGGAAATATGGGGTTTTGAGTCCCTTTCGCTGAGGACGGTGTAGGTCTTGTCTATTCCATAGTTGGTTTTTGGAACGGTACCTGTGCTTATATCAAACTCTGGTTTTATGCATCACCCCACCTCTCCTTCCCCCTTAAGCAGGTATAAGAGTGTTTTCTAAATGTGAGACACTGTTCTCTTTCCTAACTCAGTTCAAGTGTAGCCATGTTTACAGGATCTTCATAAGTGATATCTTATGATAAGTTTCTTTTTCTGTGTGACTTATTTCACTTAGAATCATCGTACCTGAATCCACCCATTTTGCTGCTACTGGTCTTATGACATTGATTTCATGGCTGAGGGATATTCCATCGTACGTAAGTACCACAATTTTTTGAACCATGTTTATATTTTCTGGGATACTTAAGGTGTATCCAAGTTGAGGTCCTTGTATGCAGTGCAGCCCTAAATTTTGGGGTGGCTCTGTCTTATTGATTTTCAGTTTTCCCAAGGTATATTCCCTAGGCTGGTAGTGCCCTTGGCTCTGTAGCTCTGTTCTTTACTTGTTTTAGGGAACAGAATGCACTCCTCCAGAGAGGCAGTTGGCAATTTACATCCCGCCCATCAGCATAACAAGGCTCCCTGTTCTCCAGGGCCTGTCTTGCCTTTCTTGTTCTTACACATTTTGTGGATGTCCCTTTTGACCGGTGGGAAGTGATACTTCTTTGTAGTGCAGATTTGCATTGCCCGCTTGCTTGCTTGGCCAAAAAGGGCGTATGCGTTTTCTCCTGAATATATTCAGGAGAAAACGCATACGCCCTTTTTGGCCAAGTGCATCATTGTCGAAGTTGTGCCCCTCTTCCTGTGCTTTAAAGGCGATTCCATCGTACCTCTTGAAATCTGTTTCCTGCTATTCTGCCTCGCTTTCAAGTCCGCCTCGTTGCCTTCCCTCAACAGATTTTTGGACGATAGTTGTCCTTTATTACTCGGCCAGTTTGTGAATTGCTGTGCCCCTGAGCTCCATTTTTCAACTCGTTTTTGGTGAGCTGACCGCAAGTCCAAAATTTTGGTTCAGGACCTATACTGGTTCCCGGTGGGTGGCTGAGAATTTGGTTAATTCTTCTTCCTGCTGGGAAATTACAGTGATATGTGCCCCTCCAAATGCCTAACAGCTACTCTCTCATTGGTTCTCCCTCTTCCCTTTCATCCTCTGCCAAATTGGCAACCTGTGCGAACCAAGAGGTTAAAGGGGCTGTCTCTCCAAGTTGGGAGGTTGATAGTAAAGCAGACGGAAAGTCAAACCGGAGCACCAGGAGAGGGACTATTCGTTGAGTTTTAGAAACCTTTCGTATTCACAGTGTGTCCGTTCTCTAGGTTTCCCGCACATGTTATAGCTGTAGTAACATTCCCTTCAACCTGGAGAGTTCGGAACCATGGAATGGGTGCCATGCATTATTGCTTTAAAGGGTCTGCATTTGCTCACCCAATCTCACCAATCGTCTCAGTCCCAAGTGTCCCTCCTTATGCCACATCCAGCTGTCGTTGTAGATAGGGTCATTCCAGCCTTCATCAGAGACCCTGAAGGAATTGTAAAGAATTTCCCAGTTTTTTTGTTTTGTTTTTGAAATTCCTTTTTATAGTGGGTTTGAGCTGATTCTCGCTGCCATGTTTATGCCAGTCTAGACACACTTGATTCCCTTACGGAGACATATCAATACATAGGTTTTAAGATTCTTACTAGTCAGATATTTTCCTCTGCGGGAAATATGGGGTTTTGAGTCCCTTTCGCTGAGGACGGTGTAGGTCTTGTCTATTCCATAGTTGGTTTTTGGAACGGTACCTGTGCTTATATCAAACTCTGGTTTTATGCATCACCCCACCTCTCCTTCCCCCTTAAGCAGGTATAAGAGTGTTTTCTAAATGTGAGACACTGTTCTCTTTCCTAACTCAGTTCAAGTGTAGCCATGTTTACAGGATCTTCATAAGTGATATCTTATGATAAGTTTCTTTTTCTGTGTGACTTATTTCACTTAGAATCATCGTACCTGAATCCACCCATTTTGCTGCTACTGGTCTTATGACATTGATTTCATGGCTGAGGGATATTCCATCGTACGTAAGTACCACAATTTTTTGAACCATGTTTATATTTTCTGGGATACTTAAGGTGTATCCAAGTTGAGGCCCTTGTATGCAGTGCACCCCTAAATTTTGGGGTGGCTCTGTCTTATTGATTTTCAGTTTTCCCAAGGTATATTCCCTAGACTGGTAGTGCCCTTGGCTCTGTAGCTCTGTTCTTTACTTGTTTTAGGGAACAGAATGCACTCCTCCAGAGAGGCAGTTGGCAATTTACATCCCGCCCATCAGTATAACAAGGCTCCCTGTTCTCCAGGGCCTGTCTTGCCTTTCTTGTTCTTACACATTTTGTGGATGTCCCTTTTGACCGGTGGGAAGTGATACTTCTTTGTAGTGCAGATTTGCATTGCCCGCTTGCTTGCTTGGCCAAAAAGGGCGTATGCGTTTTCTCCTGAATATATTCAGGAGAAAACGCATACGCCCTTTTTGGCCAAGTGCATCATTGTCGAAGTTGTGCCCCTCTTCCTGTGCTTTAAAGGCGATTCCAACGTACCTCTTGAAATCTGTTTCCTGCTATTCTGCCTCGCTTTCAAGTCCGCCTCGTTGCCTTCCCTCAACAGATTTTTGGACGATAGTTGTCCTTTATTACTCGGCCAGTTTGTGAATTGCTGTGCCCCTGAGCTCCATTTTTCAACTCGTTTTTGGTGAGCTGACCGCAAGTCCAAAATTTTGGTTCAGGACCTATACTGGTTCCCGGTGGGTGGCTGAGAATTTGGTTAATTCTTCTTCCTGCCGGGAAATTACAGTGATATGTGCCCCTCCAAATGCCTAACAGCTACTCTCTCATTGGTTCTCCCTCTTCCCTTTCATCCTCTGCCAAATTGGCAACCTGTGCGAACCAAGAGGTTAAAGGGGCTGTCTCTCCAAGTTGGGAGGTTGATAGTAAAGCAGACGGAAAGTCAAACCGGAGCACCAGGGGAGGGACTATGCGTTGAGTTTTAGAAACCTTTCGTATTCACAGTGTGTCCGTTCTCTAGGTTTCCCGCACTTGTTATAGCTGTAGTAATATTCCCTTCAACCTGGAGAGTTCGGACCCATGGAATGGGTGCCATGCATTATTGCTTTAAAGGGTCTGCATTTGCTCACCCAATCTCACCAATCGTCTCAGTCCCAAGTGTCCCTCCTTATGCCACATCCAGCTGTCGTTGTAGATAGGGTCATTCCAGCCTTCATCAGAGACCCTGAAGGAATTGTAAAGAATTTCCCAGTTTTTTTGTTTTGTTTTTGAAATTCCTTTTTATAGTGGGTTTGAGCTGATTCTCGCTGCCATGTTTATGCCAGTCTAGACACACTTGATTCCCTTATGGAGACATATCAATACATAGGTTTTAAGATTCTTACTAGTCAGATATTTTCCTCTGCGGGAAATATGGGGTTTTGAGTCCCTTTCGCTGAGGACGGTGTAGGTCTTGTCTATTCCATAGTTGGTTTTTGGAACGGTACCTGTGCTTATATCAAACTCTGGTTTTATGCATCACCCCACCTCTCCTTCCCCCTTAAGCAGGTATAAGAGTGTTTTCTAAATGTGAGACACTGTTCTCTTTCCTAACTCAGTTCAAGTGTAGCCATGTTTACAGGATCATCATAAGTGATATCTTATGATAAGTTTCTTTTTCTGTGTGACTTATTTCACTTAGAATCATCGTACCTGAATCCACCCATTTTGCTGCTACTGGTCTTATGACATTGATTTCATGGCTGAGGGATATTCCATCGTACGTAAGTACCACAATATTTTGAACCATGTTTATATTTTCTGGGATACTTAAGGTGTATCCAAGTTGAGGTCCTTGTATGCAGTGCAGCCCTAAATTTTGGGGTGGCTCTGTCTTATTGATTTTCAGTTTTCCCAAGGTATATTCCCTAGACTGGTAGTGCCCTTGGCTCTGTAGCTCTGTTCTTTACTTGTTTTAGGGAACAGAATGCACTCCTCCAGAGAGGCAGTTGGAAATTTGCATCCCGCCCATCAGCATAACAAGGCTCCCTGTTCTCCAGGGCCTGTCTCGCCTTTCTTGTTCTTACACATTTTGTGGATGTCCCTTTTGACCGGTGGGAAGTGATACTTCTTTGTAGTGCAGATTTGCATTGCCCGCTTGCTTGCTTGGCCAAAAAGGGCGTATGCGTTTTCTCCTGAATATATTCAGGAGAAAACGCATACGCCCTTTTTGGCCAAGTGCATCATTGTCGAAGTTGTGCCCCTCTTCCTGTGCTTTAAAGGCGATTCCATCGTACCTCTTGAAATCTGTTTCCTGCTATTCTGCCTCGCTTTCAAGTCCGCCTCGTTGCCTTCCCTCAACAGATTTTTGGACGATAGTTGTCCTTTATTACTCGGCCAGTTTGTGAATTGCTGTGCCCCTGAGCTCCATTTTTCAACTCGTTTTTGGTGAGCTGACCGCAAGTCCAAAATTTTGGTTCAGGACCTATACTGGTTCCCGGTGGGTGGCTGAGAATTTGGTTAATTCTTCTTCCTGCCGGGAAATTACAGTGATATGTGCCCCTCCAAATGCCTAACAGCTACTCTCTCATTGGTTCTCCCTCTTCCCTTTCATCCTCTGCCAAATTGGCAACCTGTGCGAACCAAGAGGTTAAAGGGGCTGTCTCTCCAAGTTGGGAGGTTGATAGTAAAGCAGACGGAAAGTCAAACCGGAGCACCAGGGGAGGGACTATGCGTTGAGTTTTAGAAACCTTTCGTATTCACAGTGTGTCCATTCTCTAGGTTTCCCGCACTTGTTATAGCTGTAGTAATATTCCCTTCAACCTGGAGAGTTCGGACCCATGGAATGGGTGCCATGCATTATTGCTTGAAAGGGTCTGCATTTGCTCACCCAATCTCACCAATCGTCTCAGTCCCAAGTGTCCCTCCTTATGCCACATCCAGCTGTCGTTGTAGATAGGGTCATTCCAGCCTTCATCAGAGACCCTGAAGGAATTGTAAAGAATTTCCCAGTTTTTTTGTTTTGTTTTTGAAATTCCTTTTTATAGTGGGTTTGAGCTGATTCTCGCTGCCATGTTTATGCCAGTCTAGACACACTTGATTCCCTTACGGAGACATATCAATACATAGGTTTTAAGATTCTTACTAGTCAGATATTTTCCTCTGCGGGAAATATGGGGTTTTGAGTCCCTTTCGCTGAGGACGGTGTAGGTCTTGTCTATTCCATAGTTGGTTTTTGGAACGGTACCTGTGCTTATATCAAACTCTGGTTTTATGCATCACCCCACCTCTCCTTCCCCCTTAAGCAGGTATAAGAGTGTTTTCTAAATGTGAGACACTGTTCTCTTTCCTAACTCAGTTCAAGTGTAGCCATGTTTACAGGATCTTCATAAGTGATATCTTATGATAAGTTTCTTTTTCTGTGTGACTTATTTCACTTAGAATCATCGTACCTGAATCCACCCATTTTGCTGCTACTGGTCTTATGACATTGATTTCATGGCTGAGGGATATTCCATCGTACGTAAGTACCACAATTTTTTGAACCATGTTTATATTTTCTGGGATACTTAAGGTGTATCCAAGTTGAGGCCCTTGTATGCAGTGCACCCCTAAATTTTGGGGTGGCTCTGTCTTATTGATTTTCAGTTTTCCCAAGGTATATTCCCTAGACTGGTAGTGCCCTTGGCTCTGTAGCTCTGTTCATTACTTGTTTTAGGGAACAGAATGCACTCCTCCAGAGAGGCAGTTGGCAATTTACATCCCGCCCATCAGCATAACAAGGCTCCCTGTTCTCCAGGGCCTGTCTTGCCTTTCTTGTTCTTACACATTTTGTGGATGTCCCTTTTGACCGGTGGGAAGTGATACTTCTTTGTAGTGCAGATTTGCATTGCCCGCTTGCTTGCTTGGCCAAAAAGGGCGTATGCGTTTTCTCCTGAATATATTCAGGAGAAAACGCATACGCCCCTTTTGGCCAAGTGCATCATTGTCGAAGTTGTGCCCCTCTTCCTGTGCTTTAAAGGCGATTCCAACGTACCTCTTGAAATCTGTTTCCTGCTATTCTGCCTCGCTTTCAAGTCCGCCTCGTTGCCTTCCCTCGACAGATTTTTGGACGATAGTTGTCCTTTATTACTCGGCCAGTTTGTGAATTGCTGTGCCCCTGAGCTCCATTTTTCAACTCGTTTTTGGTGAGCTGACCGCAAGTCCAAAATTTTGGTTCAGGACCTATACTGGTTCCCGGTGGGTGGCTGAGAATTTGGTTAATTCTTCTTCCTGCCGGGAAATTACAGTGATATGTGCCCCTCCAAATGCCTAACAGCTACTCTCTCATTGGTTCTCCCTCTTCCCTTTCATCCTCTGCCAAATTGGCAACCTGTGCGAACCAAGAGGTTAAAGGGGCTGTCTCTCCAAGTTGGGAGGTTGATAGTAAAGCAGACGGAAAGTCAAACCGGAGCACCAGGGGAGGGACTATGCGTTGAGTTTTAGAAACCTTTCGTATTCACATTGTGTCCATTCTCTAGGTTTCCCGCACTTGTTATAGCTGTAGTAATATTCCCTTCAACCTGGAGAGTTCGGACCCATGGAATGGGTGCCATGCATTATTGCTTGAAAGGGTCTGCATTTGCTCACCCAATCTCACCAATCGTCTCAGTCCCAAGTGTCCCTCCTTATGCCACATCCAGCTGTCGTTGTAGATAGGGTCATTCCAGCCTTCATCAGAGACCCTGAAGGAATTGTAAAGAATTTCCCAGTTTTTTTGTTTTGTTTTTGAAATTCCTTTTTATAGTGGGTTTGAGCTGATTCTCGCTGCCATGTTTATGCCAGTCTAGACACACTTGATTCCCTTACGGAGACATATCAATACATAGGTTTTAAGATTCTTACTAGTCAGATATTTTCCTCTGCGGGAAATATGGGGTTTTGAGTCCCTTTCGCTGAGGACGGTGTAGGTCTTGTCTATTCCATAGTTGGTTTTTGGAACGGTACCTGTGCTTATATCAAACTCTGGTTTTATGCATCACCCCACCTCTCCTTCCCCCTTAAGCAGGTATAAGAGTGTTTTCTAAATGTGAGACACTGTTCTCTTTCCTAACTCAGTTCAAGTGTAGCCATGTTTACAGGATCTTCATAAGTGATATCTTATGATAAGTTTCTTTTTCTGTGTGACTTATTTCACTTAGAATCATCGTACCTGAATCCACCCATTTTGCTGCTACTGGTCTTATGACATTGATTTCATGGCTGAGGGATATTCCATCGTACGTAAGTACCACAATTTTTTGAACCATGTTTATATTTTCTGGGATACTTAAGGTGTATCCAAGTTGAGGCCCTTGTATGCAGTGCACCCCTAAATTTTGGGGTGGCTCTGTCTTATTGATTTTCAGTTTTCCCAAGGTATATTCCCTAGACTGGTAGTGCCCTTGGCTCTGTAGCTCTGTTCATTACTTGTTTTAGGGAACAGAATGCACTCCTCCAGAGAGGCAGTTGGCAATTTACATCCCGCCCATCAGCATAACAAGGCTCCCTGTTCTCCAGGGCCTGTCTTGCCTTTCTTGTTCTTACACATTTTGTGGATGTCCCTTTTGACCGGTGGGAAGTGATACTTCTTTGTAGTGCAGATTTGCATTGCCCGCTTGCTTGCTTGGCCAAAAAGGGCGTATGCGTTTTCTCCTGAATATATTCAGGAGAAAACGCATACGCCCCTTTTGGCCAAGTGCATCATTGTCGAAGTTGTGCCCCTCTTCCTGTGCTTTAAAGGCGATTCCAACGTACCTCTTGAAATCTGTTTCCTGCTATTCTGCCTCGCTTTCAAGTCCGCCTCGTTGCCTTCCCTCAACAGATTTTTGGACGATAGTTGTCCTTTATTACTCGGCCAGTTTGTGAATTGCTGTGCCCCTGAGCTCCATTTTTCAACTCGTTTTTGGTGAGCTGACCGCAAGTCCAAAATTTTGGTTCAGGACCTATACTGGTTCCCGGGGGGTGGCTGAGAATTTGGTTAATTCTTCTTCCTGCCGGGAAATTACAGTGATATGTGCCCCTCCAAATGCCTAACAGCTACTCTCTCATTGGTTCTCCCTCTTCCCTTTCATCCTCTGCCAAATTGGCAACCTGTGCGAACCAAGAGGTTAAAGGGGCTGTCTCTCCAAGTTGGGAGGTTGATAGTAAAGCAGACGGAAAGTCAAACCGGAGCACCAGGGGAGGGACTATGCGTTGAGTTTTAGAAACCTTTCGTATTCACAGTGTGTCCGTTCTCTAGGTTTCCCGCACTTGTTATAGCTGTAGTAATATTCCCTTCAACCTGGAGAGTTCGGACCCATGGAATGGGTGCCATGCATTATTGCTTTAAAGGGTCTGCATTTGCTCACCCAATCTCAACAATCGTCTCAGTCCCAAGTGTCCCTCCTTATGCCACATCCAGCTGTCGTTGTAGATAGGGTCATTCCAGCTTTCATCAGAGACCCTGAAGGAATTGTAAAGAATTTCCCAGTTTTTTTGTTTTGTTTTTGAAATTCCTTTTTATAGTGGGTTTGAGCTGATTCTCGCTGCCATGTTTATGCCAGTCTAGACACACTTGATTCCCTTACGGAGACATATCAATACATAGGTTTTAAGATTCTTACTAGTCAGATATTTTCCTCTGCGGGAAATATGGGGTTTTGAGTCCCTTTCGCTGAGGACGGTGTAGGTCTTGTCTATTCCATAGTTGGTTTTTGGAACGGTACCTGTGCTTATATCAAACTCTGGTTTTATGCATCACCCCACCTCTCCTTCCCCCTTAAGCAGGTATAAGAGTGTTTTCTAAATGTGAGACACTGTTCTCTTTCCTAACTCAGTTCAAGTGTAGCCATGTTTACAGGATCTTCATAAGTGATATCTTATGATAAGTTTCTTTTTCTGTGTGACTTATTTCACTTAGAATCATCGTACCTGAATCCACCCATTTTGCTGCTACTGGTCTTATGACATTGATTTCATGGCTGAGGGATATTCCATCGTACGTAAGTACCACAATTTTTTGAACCATGTTTATATTTTCTGGGATACTTAAGGTGTATCCAAGTTGAGGCCCTTGTATGCAGTGCACCCCTAAATTTTGGGGTGGCTCTGTCTTATTGATTTTCAGTTTTCCCAAGGTATATTCCCTAGACTGGTAGTGCCCTTGGCTCTTTAGCTCTGTTCATTACTTGTTTTAGGGAACAGAATGCACTCCTCCAGAGAGGCAGTTGGCAATTTACATCCCGCCCATCAGCATAACAAGGCTCCCTGTTCTCCAGGGCCTGTCTTGCCTTTCTTGTTCTTACACATTTTGTGGATGTCCCTTTTGACCGGTGGGAAGTGATACTTCTTTGTAGTGCAGATTTGCATTGCCCGCTTGCTTGCTTGGCCAAAAAGGGCGTATGCGTTTTCTCCTGAATATATTCAGGAGAAAACGCATACGCCCCTTTTGGCCAAGTGCATCATTGTCGAAGTTGTGCCCCTCTTCCTGTGCTTTAAAGGCGATTCCAACGTACCTCTTGAAATCTGTTTCCTGCTATTCTGCCTCGCTTTCAAGTACGCCTCGTTGCCTTCCCTCAACAGATTTTTGGACGATAGTTGTCCTTTATTACTCGGCCAGTTTGTGAATTGCTGTGCCCCTGAGCTCCATTTTTCAACTCGTTTTTGGTGAGCTGACCGCAAGTCCAAAATTTTGGTTCAGGACCTATACTGGTTCCCGGTGGGTGGCTGAGAATTTGGTTAATTCTTCTTCCTGCCGGGAAATTACAGTGATATGTGCCCCTCCAAATGCCTAACAGCTACTCTCTCATTGGTTCTCCCTCTTCCCTTTCATCCTCTGCCAAATTGGCAACCTGTGCGAACCAAGAGGTTAAAGGGGCTGTCTCTCCAAGTTGGGAGGTTGATAGTAAAGCAGACGGAAAGTCAAACCGGAGCACCAGGGGAGGGACTATGCGTTGAGTTTTAGAAACCTTTCGTATTCACATTGTGTCCATTCTCTAGGTTTCCCGCACTTGTTATAGCTGTAGTAATATTCCCTTCAACCTGGAGAGTTCGGACCCATGGAATGGGTGCCATGCATTATTGCTTGAAAGGGTCTGCATTTGCTCACCCAATCTCACCAATCGTCTCAGTCCCAAGTGTCCCTCCTTATGCCACATCCAGCTGTCGTTGTAGATAGGGTCATTCCAGCCTTCATCAGAGACCCTGAAGGAATTGTAAAGAATTTCCCAGTTTTTTTGTTTTGTTTTTGAAATTCCTTTTTATAGTGGGTTTGAGCTGATTCTCGCTGCCATGTTTATGCCAGTCTAGACACACTTGATTCCCTTACGGAGACATATCAATACATAGGTTTTAAGATTCTTACTAGTCAGATATTTTCCTCTGCGGGAAATATGGGGTTTTGAGTCCCTTTCGCTGAGGACGGTGTAGGTCTTGTCTATTCCATAGTTGGTTTTTGGAACGGTACCTGTGCTTATATCAAACTCTGGTTTTATGCATCACCCCACCTCTCCTTCCCCCTTAAGCAGGTATAAGAGTGTTTTCTAAATGTGAGACACTGTTCTCTTTCCTAACTCAGTTCAAGTGTAGCCATGTTTACAGGATCTTCATAAGTGATATCTTATGATAAGTTTCTTTTTCTGTGTGACTTATTTCACTTAGAATCATCGTACCTGAATCCACCCATTTTGCTGCTACTGGTCTTATGACATTGATTTCATGGCTGAGGGATATTCCATCGTACGTAAGTACCACAATTTTTTGAACCATGTTTATATTTTCTGGGATACTTAAGGTGTATCCAAGTTGAGGCCCTTGTATGCAGTGCACCCCTAAATTTTGGGGTGGCTCTGTCTTATTGATTTTCAGTTTTCCCAAGGTATATTCCCTAGACTGGTAGTGCCCTTGGCTCTGTAGCTCTGTTCATTACTTGTTTTAGGGAACAGAATGCACTCCTCCAGAGAGGCAGTTGGCAATTTACATCCCGCCCATCAGCATAACAAGGCTCCCTGTTCTCCAGGGCCTGTCTTGCCTTTCTTGTTCTTACACATTTTGTGGATGTCCCTTTTGACCGGTGGGAAGTGATACTTCTTTGTAGTGCAGATTTGCATTGCCCGCTTGCTTGCTTGGCCAAAAAGGGCGTATGCGTTTTCTCCTGAATATATTCAGGAGAAAACGCATACGCCCCTTTTGGCCAAGTGCATCATTGTCGAAGTTGTGCCCCTCTTCCTGTGCTTTAAAGGCGATTCCAACGTACCTCTTGAAATCTGTTTCCTGCTATTCTGCCTCGCTTTCAAGTCCGCCTCGTTGCCTTCCCTCAACAGATTTTTGGACGATAGTTGTCCTTTATTACTCGGCCAGTTTGTGAATTGCTGTGCCCCTGAGCTCCATTTTTCAACTCGTTTTTGGTGAGCTGACCGCAAGTCCAAAATTTTGGTTCAGGACCTATACTGGTTCCCGGGGGGTGGCTGAGAATTTGGTTAATTCTTCTTCCTGCCGGGAAATTACAGTGATATGTGCCCCTCCAAATGCCTAACAGCTACTCTCTCATTGGTTCTCCCTCTTCCCTTTCATCCTCTGCCAAATTGGCAACCTGTGCGAACCAAGAGGTTAAAGGGGCTGTCTCTCCAAGTTGGGAGGTTGATAGTAAAGCAGACGGAAAGTCAAACCGGAGCACCAGGGGAGGGACTATGCGTTGAGTTTTAGAAACCTTTCGTATTCACAGTGTGTCCGTTCTCTAGGTTTCCCGCACTTGTTATAGCTGTAGTAATATTCCCTTCAACCTGGAGAGTTCGGACCCATGGAATGGGTGCCATGCATTATTGCTTGAAAGGGTCTGCATTTGCTCACCCAATCTCACCAATCGTCTCAGTCCCAAGTGTCCCTCCTTATGCCACATCCAGCTGTCGTTGTAGATAGGGTCATTCCAGCCTTCATCAGAGACCCTGAAGGAATTGTAAAGAATTTCCCAGTTTTTTTGTTTTGTTTTTGAAATTCCTTTTTATAGTGGGTTTGAGCTGATTCTCGCTGCCATGTTTATGCCAGTCTAGACACACTTGATTCCCTTACGGAGACATATCAATACATAGGTTTTAAGATTCTTACTAGTCAGATATTTTCCTCTGCGGGAAATATGGGGTTTTGAGTCCCTTTCGCTGAGGACGGTGTAGGTCTTGTCTATTCCATAGTTGGTTTTTGGAACGGTACCTGTGCTTATATCAAACTCTGGTTTTATGCATCACCCCACCTCTCCTTCCCCCTTAAGCAGGTATAAGAGTGTTTTCTAAATGTGAGACACTGTTCTCTTTCCTAACTCAGTTCAAGTGTAGCCATGTTTACAGGATCTTCATAAGTGATATCTTATGATAAGTTTCTTTTTCTGTGTGACTTATTTCACTTAGAATCATCGTACCTGAATCCACCCATTTTGCTGCTACTGGTCTTATGACATTGATTTCATGGCTGAGGGATATTCCATCGTACGTAAGTACCACAATTTTTTGAACCATGTTTATATTTTCTGGGATACTTAAGGTGTATCCAAGTTGAGGCCCTTGTATGCAGTGCACCCCTAAATTTTGGGGTGGCTCTGTCTTATTGATTTTCAGTTTTCCCAAGGTATATTCCCTAGACTGGTAGTGCCCTTGGCTCTGTAGCTCTGTTCATTACTTGTTTTAGGGAACAGAATGCACTCCTCCAGAGAGGCAGTTGGCAATTTACATCCCGCCCATCAGCATAACAAGGCTCCCTGTTCTCCAGGGCCTGTCTTGCCTTTCTTGTTCTTACACATTTTGTGGATGTCCCTTTTGACCGGTGGGAAGTGATACTTCTTTGTAGTGCAGATTTGCATTGCCCGCTTGCTTGCTTGGCCAAAAAGGGCGTATGCGTTTTCTCCTGAATATATTCAGGAGAAAACGCATACGCCCCTTTTGGCCAAGTGCATCATTGTCGAAGTTGTGCCCCTCTTCCTGTGCTTTAAAGGCGATTCCAACGTACCTCTTGAAATCTGTTTCCTGCTATTCTGCCTCGCTTTCAAGTCCGCCTCGTTGCCTTCCCTCAACAGATTTTTGGACGATAGTTGTCCTTTATTACTCGGCCAGTTTGTGAATTGCTGTGCCCCTGAGCTCCATTTTTCAACTCGTTTTTGGTGAGCTGACCGCAAGTCCAAAATTTTGGTTCAGGACCTATACTGGTTCCCGGGGGGTGGCTGAGAATTTGGTTAATTCTTCTTCCTGCCGGGAAATTACAGTGATATGTGCCCCTCCAAATGCCTAACAGCTACTCTCTCATTGGTTCTCCCTCTTCCCTTTCATCCTCTGCCAAATTGGCAACCTGTGCGAACCAAGAGGTTAAAGGGGCTGTCTCTCCAAGTTGGGAGGTTGATAGTAAAGCAGACGGAAAGTCAAACCGGAGCACCAGGGGAGGGACTATGCGTTGAGTTTTAGAAACCTTTCGTATTCACAGTGTGTCCGTTCTCTAGGTTTCCCGCACTTGTTATAGCTGTAGTAATATTCCCTTCAACCTGGAGAGTTCGGACCCATGGAATGGGTGCCATGCATTATTGCTTTAAAGGGTCTGCATTTGCTCACCCAATCTCAACAATCGTCTCAGTCCCAAGTGTCCCTCCTTATGCCACATCCAGCTGTCGTTGTAGATAGGGTCATTCCAGCTTTCATCAGAGACCCTGAAGGAATTGTAAAGAATTTCCCAGTTTTTTTGTTTTGTTTTTGAAATTCCTTTTTATAGTGGGTTTGAGCTGATTCTCGCTGCCATGTTTATGCCAGTCTAGACACACTTGATTCCCTTACGGAGACATATCAATACATAGGTTTTAAGATTCTTACTAGTCAGATATTTTCCTCTGCGGGAAATATGGGGTTTTGAGTCCCTTTCGCTGAGGACGGTGTAGGTCTTGTCTATTCCATAGTTGGTTTTTGGAACGGTACCTGTGCTTATATCAAACTCTGGTTTTATGCATCACCCCACCTCTCCTTCCCCCTTAAGCAGGTATAAGAGTGTTTTCTAAATGTGAGACACTGTTCTCTTTCCTAACTCAGTTCAAGTGTAGCCATGTTTACAGGATCTTCATAAGTGATATCTTATGATAAGTTTCTTTTTCTATGTGACTTATTTCACTTAGAATCATCGTACCTGAATCCACCCATTTTGCTGCTACTGGTCTTATGACATTGATTTCATGGCTGAGGGATATTCCATCGTACGTAAGTACCACAATTTTTTGAACCATGTTTATATTTTCTGGGATACTTAAGGT
This sequence comes from Hyperoodon ampullatus, assembly GCF_949752795.1. NCBI lineage: Eukaryota > Metazoa > Chordata > Mammalia > Artiodactyla > Ziphiidae > Hyperoodon > Hyperoodon ampullatus. The sequence goes on along the minus strand of NW_027640475.1, from coordinate 356,703 downwards.
GTATCCAAGTTGAGGTCCTTGTATGCAGTGCAGCCCTAAATTTTGGGGTGGCTCTGTCTTATTGATTTTCAGTTTTCCCAAGGTATATTCCCTAGACTGGTAGTGCCCTTGGCTCTGTAGCTCTGTTCTTTACTTGTTTTAGGGAACAGAATGCACTCCTCCAGAGAGGCAGTTGGCAATTTACATCCCGCCCATCAGCATAACAAGGCTCCCTGTTCTCCAGGGCCTGTCTTGCCTTTCTTGTTCTTACACATTTTGTGGATGTCCCTTTTGACCGGTGGGAAGTGATACTTCTTTGTAGTGCAGATTTGCATTGCCCGCTTGCTTGCTTGGCCAAAAAGGGCGTATGCGTTTTCTCCTGAATATATTCAGGAGAAAACGCATACGCCCTTTTTGGCCAAGTGCATCATTGTCGAAGTTGTGCCCCTCTTCCTGTGCTTTAAAGGCGATTCCAACGTACCTCTTGAAATCTGTTTCCTGCTATTCTGCCTCGCTTTCAAGTCCGCCTCGTTGCCTTCCCTCAACAGATTTTTGGACGATAGTTGTCCTTTGTTACTCGGCCAGTTTGTGAATTGCTGTGCCCCTGAGCTCCATTTTTCAACTCGCTTTTGGTGAGCTGACCGCAAGTCCAAAATTTTGGTTCAGGACCTATACTGGTTCCCGGTGGGTGGCTGAGAATTTGGTTAATTCTTCTTCCTGCCGGGAAATTACAGTGATATGTGCCCGTCCAAATGCCTAACAGCTACTCTCTCATTGGTTCTCCCTCTTCCCTTTCATCCTCTGCCAAATTGGCAACCTGTGCGAACCAAGAGGTTAAAGGGGCTGTCTCTCCAAGTTGGGAGGTTGATAGTAAAGCAGACGGAAAGTCAAACCGGAGCACCAGGGGAGGGACTATGCGTTGAGTTTTAGAAACCTTTCGTATTCACAGTGTGTCCGTTCTCTAGGTTTCCCGCACATGTTATAGCTGTAGTAATATTCCCTTCAACCTGGAGAGTTCGGACCCATGGAATGGGTGCCATGCATTATTGCTTTAAAGGGTCTGCATTTGCTCACCCAATCTCACCAATCTTCTCAGTCCCAAGTGTCCCTCCTTATGCCACATCCAGCTGTCGTTGTAGATAGGGTCATTCCAGCCTTCAACAGAGACCCTGAAGGAATTGTAAAGAATTTCCCAGTTTTTTTGTTTTGTTTTTGAAATTCCTTTTTATAGTGGGTTTGAGCTGATTCTCGCTGCCATGTTTATGCCAGTCTAGACACACTTGATTCCCTTACGGAGACATATCAATACATAGGTTTTAAGATTCTTACTAGTCAGATATTTTCCTCTGCGGGAAATATGGGGTTTTGAGTCCCTTTCGCTGAGGACGGTGTAGGTCTTGTCTATTCCATAGTTGGTTTTTGGAACGGTACCTGTGCTTATATCAAACTCTGGTTTTATGCATCACCCCACCTCTCCTTCCCCCTTAAGCAGGTATAAGAGTGTTTTCTAAATGTGAGACACTGTCCTCTTTCCTAACTCAGTTCAAGTGTAGCCATGTTTACAGGATCTTCATAAGTGATATCTTATGATAAGTTTCTTTTTCTGTGTGACTTATTTCACTTAGAATCATCGTACCTGAATCCACCCATTTTGCTGCTACTGGTCTTATGACATTGATTTCATGGCTGAGGGATATTCCATCGTACGTAAGTACCACAATTTTTTGAACCATGTTTATATTTTCTGGGATACTTAAGGTGTATCCAAGTTGAGGTCCTTGTATGCAGTGCAGCCCTAAATTTTGGGGTGGCTCTGTCTTATTGATTTTCAGTTTTCCCAAGGTATATTCCCTAGACTGGTAGTGCCCTTGGCTCTGTAGCTCTGTTCTTTACTTGTTTTAGGGAACAGAATGCACTCCTCCAGAGAGGCAGTTGGCAATTTACATCCCGCCCATCAGCATAACAAGGCTCCCTGTTCTCCAGGGCCTGTCTTGCCTTTCTTGTTCTTACACATTTTGTGGATGTCCCTTTTGACCGGTGGGAAGTGATACTTCTTTGTAGTGCAGATTTGCATTGCCCGCTTGCTTGCTTGGCCAAAAAGGGCGTATGCGTTTTCTCCTGGAGAAAACGCATACGCCCTTTTTGGCCAAGTGCATCATTGTCGAAGTTGTGCCCCTCTTCCTGTGCTTTAAAGGCGATTCCATCGTACCTCTTGAAATCTGTTTCCTGCTATTCTGCCTCGCTTTCAAGTCCGCCTCGTTGCCTTCCCTCAACAGATTTTTGGACGATAGTTGTCCTTTATTACTCGGCCAGTTTGTGAATTGCTGTGCCCCTGAGCTCCATTTTTCAACTCGTTTTTGGTGAGCTGACCGCAAGTCCAAAATTTTGGTTCAGGACCTATACTGGTTCCCGGTGGGTGGCTGAGAATTTGGTTAATTCTTCTTCCTGCCGGGAAATTACAGTGATATGTGCCCCTCCAAATGCCTAACAGCTACTCTCTCATTGGTTCTCCGTCTTCCCTTTCATCCACTGCCAAATTGGCAACCTGTGCGAACCAAGAGGTTAAAGGGGCTGTCTCTCCAAGTTGGGAGGTTGATAGTAAAGCAGACGGAAAGTCAAACCGGAGCACCAGGAGAGGGACTATGCGTTGAGTTTTAGAAACCTTTCGTATTCACAGTGTGTCCGTTCTCTAGGTTTCCCGCACATGTTATAGCTGTAGTAATATTCCCTTCAACCTGGAGAGTTCAGACCCATGGAATGGGTGCCATGCATTATTGCTTTAAAGGGTCTGCGTTTGCTCACCCAATCTCACCAATCGTCTCAGTCCCAAGTGTCCCTCCTTATGCCACATCCAGCTGTCGTTGTAGATAGGGTCATTCCAGCTTTCATCAGAGACCCTGAAGGAATTGTAAAGAATTTCCCAGTTTTTTTGTTTTGTTTTTGAAATTCCTTTTTATAGTGGGTTTGAGCTGATTCTCGCTGCCATGTTTATGCCAGTCTAGACACACTTGATTCCCTTACGGAGACATATCAATACATAGGTTTTAACATTCTTACTAGTCAGATACTTTCCTCTGCGGGAAATATGCGGTTTTGAGTCCCTTTCGCTGAGGACGGTGTAGGTCTTGTCTATTCCATAGTTGGTTTTTGGAACGGTACCTGTGCTTATATCAAACTCTGGTTTTATGCATCACCCCACCTCTCCTTCCCCCTTAAGCAGGTATAAGAGTGTTTTCTAAATGTGAGACACTGTTCTCTTTCCTAACTCAGTTCAAGTGTAGCCATGTTTACAGGATCTTCATAAGTGATATCTTATGATAAGTTTCTTTTTCTGTGTGACTTATTTCACTTAGAATCATCGTACCTGAATCCACCCATTTTGCTGCTACTGGTCTTATGACATTGATTTCATGGCTGAGGGATATTCCATCGTACGTAAGTACCACAATTTTTTGAACCATGTTTATATTTTCTGGGATACTTAAGGTGTATCCAAGTTGAGGTCCTTGTATGCAGTGCAGCCCTAAATTTTGGGGTGGCTCTGTCTTATTGATTTTCAGTTTTCCCAAGGTATATTCCCTAGACTGGTAGTGCCCTTGGCTCTGTAGCTCTGTTCTTTACTTGTTTTAGGGAACAGAATGCACTCCTCCAGAGAGGCAGTTGGCAATTTACATCCCGCCCATCAGCATAACAAGGCTCCCTGTTCTCCAGGGCCTGTCTTGCCTTTCTTGTTCTTACACATTTTGTGGATGTCCCTTTTGACCGGTGGGAAGTGATACTTCTTTGTAGTGCAGATTTGCATTGCCCGCTTGCTTGCTTGGCCAAAAAGGGCGTATGCGTTTTCTCCTGAATATATTCAGGAGAAAACGCATACGCCCTTTTTGGCCAAGTGCATCATTGTCGAAGTTGTGCCCCTCTTCCTGTGCTTTAAAGGCGATTCCAACGTACCTCTTGAAATCTGTTTCCTGCTATTCTGCCTCGCTTTCAAGTCCGCCTCATTGCCTTCCCTCAACAGATTTTTGGACGATAGTTGTCCTTTATTACTCGGCCAGTTTGTGAATTGCTGTGCCCCTGAGCTCCATTTTTCAACTCGTTTTTGGTGAGCTGACCGCAAGTCCAAAATTTTGGTTCAGGACCTATACTGGTTCCCGGTGGGTGGCTGAGAATTTGGTTAATTCTTCTTCCTCCCGGGAAATTACAGTGATATGTGCCCGTCCAAATGCCTAACAGCTACTCTCTCATTGGTTCTCCCTCTTCCCTTTCATCCTCTGCCAAATTGGCAACCTGTGCGAACCAAGAGGTTAAAGGGGCTGTCTCTCCAAGTTGGGAGGTTGATAGTAAAGCAGACGGAAAGTCAAACCGGAGCACCAGGAGAGGGACTATTCGTTGAGTTTTAGAAACCTTTCGTATTCACAGTGTGTCCGTTCTCTAGGTTTCCCGCACATGTTATAGCTGTAGTAATATTCCCTTCAACCTGGAGAGTTCGGACCCATGGAATGGGTGCCATGCATTATTGCTTTAAAGTATCTGCATTTGCTCACCCAATCTCACCAATCGTCTCAGTCCCAAGTGTCCCTCCTTATGCCACATCCAGCTGTCGTTGTAGATAGGGTCATTCCAGCTTTCATCAGAGACCCTGAAGGAATTGTAAAGAATTTCCCAGTTTTTTTGTTTTGTTTTTGAAATTCCTTTTTATAGTGGGTTTGAGCTGATTCTCGCTGCCATGTTTATGCCAGTCTAGACACACTTGATTCCCTTACGGAGACATATCAATACATAGGTTTTAAGATTCTTACTAGTCAGATATTTTCCTCTGCGGGAAATATGGGGTTTTGAGTTCCTTTCGCTGAGGACGGTGTAGGTCTTGTCTATTCCATAGTTGGTTTTTGGAACGGTACCTGTGCTTATATCAAACTCTGGTTTTATGCATCACCCCACCTCTCCTTCCCCCTTAAGCAGGTATAAGAGTGTTTTCTAAATGTGAGACACTGTTCTCTTTCCTAACTCAGTTCAAGTGTAGCCATGTTTACAGGATCTTCATAAGTGATATCTTATGATAAATTTCTTTTTCTGTGTGACTTATTTCGCTTAGAATCATCGTACCTGAATCCACCCATTTTGCTGCTACTGGTCTTATGACATTGATTTCATGGCTGAGGGATATTCCATCGTACGTAAGTACCACAATTTTTTGAACCATGTTTATATTTTCTGGGATAATTAAGGTGTATCCAAGTTGAGGTCCTTGTATGCAGTGCAGCCCTAAATTTTGGGGTGGCTCTGTCTTATTGATTTTCAGTTTTCCCAAGGTATATTCCCTAGGCTGGTAGTGACCTTGGCTCTGTAGCTCTGTTCTTTACTTGTTTTAGGGAACAGAATGCACTCCTCCAGAGAGGCAGTTGGCAATTTACATCCCGCCCATCAGCATAACAAGGCTCCCTGTTCTCCAGGGCCTGTCTTGCCTTTCTTGTTCTTACACATTTTGTGGATGTCCCTTTTGACCGGTGGGAAGTCATACTTCTTTGTAGTGCAGATTTGCATTGCCCGCTTGCTTGCTTGGCCAAAAAGGGCGTATGCGTTTTCTCCTGAATATATTCAGGAGAAAACGCATACGCCCTTTTTGGCCAAGTGCATCATTGTCGAAGTTGTGCCCCTCTTCCTGTGCTTTAAAGGCGATTCCAACGTACCTCTTGAAATCTGTTTCCTGCTATTCTGCCTCGCTTTCAAGTCCGCCTCGTTGCCTTCCCTCAACAGATTTTTGGACGATAGCTGTCCTTTATTACTCGGCCAGTTTGTGAATTGCTGTGCCCCTGAGCTCCATTTTTCAACTCGTTTTTGGTGAGCTGACCGCAAGTCCAAAATTTTGGTTCAGGACCTATACTGGTTCCCGGTGGGTGGCTGAGAATTTGGTTAATTCTTCTTCCTGCCGGGAAATTACAGTGATATGTGCCCGTCCAAATGCCTAACAGCTACTCTCTCATTGGTTCTCCCTCTTCCCTTTCATCCTCTGCCAAATTGGCAACCTGTGCGAACCAAGAGGTTAAAGGGGCTGTCTCTCCAAGTTGGGAGGTTGATAGTAAAGCAGACGGAAAGTCAAACCGGAGCACCAGGAGAGGGACTATGCATTGAGTTTTAGAAACCTTTCGTATTCACAGTGTGTCCGTTCTCTAGGTTTCCCGCACATGTTATAGCTGTAGTAATATTCCCTTCAACCTGGAGAGTTCGGACCCATGGAATGGGTGCCATGCATTATTGCTTTAAAGGGTCTGCATTTGCTCACCCAATCTCACCAATCGTCTCAGTCCCAAGTGTCCCTCCTTATGCCACATCCAGCTGTCGTTGTAGATAGGGTCATTCCAGCCTTCATCAGAGACCCTGAAGGAATTGTAAAGAATTTCCCAGTTTTTTTGTTTTGTTTTTGAAATTCCTTTTTATAGTGGGTTTGAGCTGATTCTCGCTGCCATGTTTATGCCAGTCTAGACACACTTGATTCCCTTACGGAGACATATCAATACATAGGTTTTAAGATTCTTACTAGTCAGATATTTTCCTCTGCGGGAAATATGGGGTTTTGAGTCCCTTTCGCTGAGGACGGTGTAGGTCTTGTCTATTCCATAGTTGGTTTTTGGAACGGTACCTGTGCTTATATCAAACTCTGGTTTTATGCATCACCCCACCTCTCCTTCCCCCTTAAGCAGGTATAAGAGTGTTTTCTAAATGTGAGACACTGTCCTCTTTCCTAACTCAGTTCAAGTGTAGCCATGTTTACAGGATCTTCATAAGTGATATCTTATGATAAGTTTCTTTTTCTGTGTGACTTATTTCACTTAGAATCATCGTACCTGAATCCACCCATTTTGCTGCTACTGGTCTTATGACATTGATTTCATGGCTGAGGGATATTCCATCGTACGTAAGTACCACAATTTTTTGAACCATGTTTATATTTTCTGGGATATTTAAGGTGTATCCAAGTTGAGGCCCTTGTATGCAGTGCAGCCCTAAATTTTGGGGTGGCTCTGTCTTATTGATTTTCAGTTTTCCCAAGGTATATTCCCTAGACTGGTAGTGCCCTTGGCTCTGTAGCTCTGTTCTTTACTTGTTTTAGGGAACAGAATGCACTCCTCCAGAGAGGCAGTTGGCAATTTACATCCCGCCCATCAGCATAACAAGGCTCCCTGTTCTCCAGGGCCTGTCTTGCCTTTCTTGTTCTTACACATTTTGTGGATGTCCCTTTTGACCGGTGGGAAGTGATACTTCTTTGTAGTGCAGATTTGCATTGCCCGCTTGCTTGCTTGGCCAAAAAGGGCGTATGCGTTTTCTCCTGGAGAAAACGCATACGCCCTTTTTGGCCAAGTGCATCATTGTCGAAGTTGTGCCCCTCTTCCTGTGCTTTAAAGGCGATTCCATCGTACCTCTTGAAATCTGTTTCCTGCTATTCTGCCTCGCTTTCAAGTCCGCCTCGTTGCCTTCCCTCAACAGATTTTTGGACGATAGTTGTCCTTTATTACTCGGCCAGTTTGTGAATTGCTGTGCCCCTGAGCTCCATTTTTCAACTCGTTTTTGGTGAGCTGACCGCAAGTCCAAAATTTTGGTTCAGGACCTATACTGGTTCCCGGTGGGTGGCTGAGAATTTGGTTAATTCTTCTTCCTGCCGGGAAATTACAGTGATATGTGCCCGTCCAAATGCCTAACAGCTACTCTCTCATTGGTTCTCCGTCTTCCCTTTCATCCACTGCCAAATTGGCAACCTGTGCGAACCAAGAGGTTAAAGGGGCTGTCTCTCCAAGTTGGGAGGTTGATAGTAAAGCAGACGGAAAGTCAAACCGGAGCACCAGGAGAGGGACTATGCGTTGAGTTTTAGAAACCTTTCGTATTCACAGTGTGTCCGTTCTCTAGGTTTCCCGCACATGTTATAGCTGTAGTAATATTCCCTTCAACCTGGAGAGTTCAGACCCATGGAATGGGTGCCATGCATTATTGCTTTAAAGGGTCTGCGTTTGCTCACCCAATCTCACCAATCGTCTCAGTCCCAAGTGTCCCTCCTTATGCCACATCCAGCTGTCGTTGTAGATAGGGTCATTCCAGCTTTCATCAGAGACCCTGAAGGAATTGTAAAGAATTTCCCAGTTTATTTGTTTTGTTTTTGAAATTCCTTTTTATAGTGGGTTTGAGCTGATTCTCGCTGCCATGTTTATGCCAGTCTAGACACACTTGATTCCCTTACGGAGACATATCAATACATAGGTTTTAAGATTCTTACTAGTCAGATACTTTCCTCTGCGGGAAATATGGGGTTTTGAGTCCCTTTCGCTGAGGACGGTGTAGGTCTTGTCTATTCCATAGTTGGTTTTTGGAACGGTACCTGTGCTTATATCAAACTCTGGTTTTATGCATCACCCCACCTCTCCTTCCCCCTTAAGCAGGTATAAGAGTGTTTTCTAAATGTGAGACACTGTTCTCTTTCCTAACTCAGTTCAAGTGTAGCCATGTTTACAGGATCTTCATAAGTGATATCTTATGATAAGTTTCTTTTTCTGTGTGACTTATTTCACTTAGAATCATCGTACCTGAATCCACCCATTTTGCTGCTACTGGTCTTATGACATTGATTTCATGGCTGAGGGATATTCCATCGTACGTAAGTACCACAATTTTTTGAACCATGTTTATATTTTCTGGGATACTTAAGGTGTATCCAAGTTGAGGTCCTTGTATGCAGTGCAGCCCTAAATTTTGGGGTGGCTCTGTCTTATTGATTTTCAGTTTTCCCAAGGTATATTCCCTAGACTGGTAGTGCCCTTGGCTCTGTAGCTCTGTTCTTTACTTGTTTTAGGGAACAGAATGCACTCCTCCAGAGAGGCAGTTGGCAATTTACATCCCGCCCATCAGCATAACAAGGCTCCCTGTTCTCCAGGGCCTGTCTTGCCTTTCTTGTTCTTACACATTTTGTGGATGTCCCTTTTGACCGGTGGGAAGTGATACTTCTTTGTAGTGCAGATTTGCATTGCCCGCTTGCTTGCTTGGCCAAAAAGGGCGTATGCGTTTTCTCCTGAATATATTCAGGAGAAAACGCATACGCCCTTTTTGGCCAAGTGCATCATTGTCGAAGTTGTGCCCCTCTTCCTGTGCTTTAAAGGCGATTCCAACGTACCTCTTGAAATCTGTTTCCTGCTATTCTGCCTCGCTTTCAAGTCCGCCTCGTTGCCTTCCCTCAACAGATTTTTGGACGATAGTTGTCCTTTATTACTCGGCCAGTTTGTGAATTGCTGTGCCCCTGAGCTCCATTTTTCAACTCGCTTTTGGTGAGCTGACCGCAAGTCCAAAATTTTGGTTCAGGACCTATACTGGTTCCCGGTGGGTGGCTGAGAATTTGGTTAATTCTTCTTCCTGCCGGGAAATTACAGTGATAGGTGCCCGTCCAAATGCCTAACAGCTACTCTCTCATTGGTTCTCCCTCTTCCCTTTCATCCTCTGCCAAATTGGCAACCTGTGCGAACCAAGAGGTTAAAGGGGCTGTCTCTCCAAGTTGGGAGGTTGATAGTAAAGCAGACGGAAAGTCAAACCGGAGCACTAGGGGAGGGACTATGCGTTGAGTTTTAGAAACCTTTCGTATTCACAGTGTGTCCGTTCTCTAGGTTTCCCGCACTTGTTATAGCTGTAGTAATATTCCCTTCAACCTGGAGAGTTCGGACCCATGGAATGGGTGCCATGCATTATTGCTTTAAAGGGTCTGCATTTGCTCACCCAATCTCACCAATCGTCTCAGTCCCAAGTGTCCCTCCTTATGCCACATCCAGCTGTCGTTGTAGATAGGGTCATTCCAGCCTTCATCAGAGACCCTGAAGGAATTGTAAAGAATTTCCCAGTTTTTTTGTTTTGTTTTTGAAATTCCTTTTTATAGTGGGTTTGAGCTGATTCTCGCTGCCATGTTTATGCCAGTCTAGACACACTTGATTCCCTTACGGAGACATATCAATACATAGGTTTTAAGATTCTTACTAGTCAGATATTTTCCTCTGCGGGAAATATGGGGTTTTGAGTCCCTTTCGCTGAGGACGGTGTAGGTCTTGTCTATTCCATAGTTGGTTTTTGGAACGGTACCTGTGCTTTTATCAAACTCTGGTTTTATTCATCACCCCACCTCTCCTTCCCCCTTAAGCAGGTATAAGAGTGTTTTCTAAATGTGAGACACTGTTCTCTTTCCTAACTCAGTTCAAGTGTAGCCATGTTTACAGGATCTTCATAAGTGATATCTTATGATAAGTTTCTTTTTCTGTGTGACTTATTTCACTTAGATCATCGTACCTGAATCCACCCATTTTGCTGCTACTGGTCTTATGACATTGATTTCATGGCTGAGGGATATTCCATCGTACGTAAGTACCACAATTTTTTGAACCATGTTTATATTTTCTGGGATACTTAAGGTGTATCCAAGTTGAGGTCCTTGTATGCAGTGCAGCCCTAAATTTTGGGGTGGCTCTGTCTTATTGATTTTCAGTTTTCCCAAGGTATATTCCCTAGACTGGTAGTGCCCTTGGCTCTGTAGCTCTGTTCTTTACTTGTTTTAGGGAACAGAATGCACTCGTCCAGAGAGGCAGTTGGCAATTTACATTCCGCCCATCAGCATAACAAGGCTCCGGGTTCTCCAGGGCCTGTCTTGCCTTTCTTGTTCTTACACATTTTGTGGATGTCCCTTTTGACCGGTGGGAAGTGATACTTCTTTGTAGTGCAGATTTGCATTGCCCGCTTGCTTGCTTGGCCAAAAAGGGCGTATGCGTTTTCTCCTGAATATATTCAGGAGAAAACGCATACGCCCTTTTTGGCCAAGTGCATCATTGTCGAAGTTGTGCCCCTCTTCCTGTGCTTTAAAGGCGATTCCAACGTACCTCTTGATATTTGTTTCCTGCTATTCTGCCTCGCTTTCAAGTCCGCCTCGTTGCCTTCCCTCAACAGATTTTTGGACGATAGTTGTCCTTTATTACTCGGCCAGTTTGTGAATTGCTGGGCCCCTGAGCTCCATTTTTCAACTCGTTTTTGGTGAGCTGACCGCAAGTCCAAAATTTTGGTTCAGGACCTATACTGGTTCCCGGTGGGTGGCTGAGAATTTGGTTAATTCTTCTTCCTGCCCGGAAATTACAGTGATAGGTGCCCGTCCAAATGCCTAACAGCTACTCTCTCATTGGTTCTCCCTCTTCCCTTTCATCCTCTGCCAAATTGGCAACCTGTGCGAACCAAGAGGTTAAAGGGGCTGTCTCTCCAAGTTGGGAGGTTGATAGTAAAGCAGACGGAAAGTCAAACCGGAGCACCAGGAGAGGGACTATGCGTTGAGTTTTAGAAACCTTTCGTATTCACAGTGTGTCCGTTCTCTAGGTTTCCCGCACATGTTATAGCTGTAGTAATATTCCCTTCAACCTGGAGAGTTCGGACCCATGGAATGGGTGCCATGCATTATTGCTTTAAAGGGTCTGCATTTGCTCACCCAATCTCACCAATCGTCTCAGTCCCAAGTGTCCCTCCTTATGCCACATCCAGCTGTCGTTGTAGATAGGGTCATTCCAGCTTTCATCAGAGACCCTGAAGGAATTGTAAAGAATTTCCCAGTTTTTTTGTTTTGTTTTTGAAATTCCTTTTTATAGTGGGTTTGAGCTGATTCTCGCTGCCATGTTTATGCCAGTCTAGACACACTTGATTCCCTTACGGAGACATATCAATACATAGGTTTTAAGATTCTTACTAGTCAGATATTTTCCTCTGCGGGAAATATGGGGTTTTGAGTCCCTTTCGCTGAGGACGGTGTAGGTCTTGTCTATTCCATAGTTGGTTTTTGGAACGGTACCTGTGCTTATATCAAACTGTGGTTTTATTCATCACCCCACCTCTCCTTCCCCCTTAAGCAGGTATAAGAGTATTTTCTAAATGTGAGACACTGTTCTCTTTCCTAACTCAGTTCAAGTGTAGCCATGTTTACAGGATCTTCATAAGTGATATCTTATGATAAGTTTCTTTTTCTGTGTGACTTATTTCACTTAGAATCATCGTACCTGAATCCACCCATTTTGCTGCTACTGGTCTTATGACATTGATTTCATGGCTGAGGGATATTCCATCGTATGTAAGTACCACAATTTTTTGAACCATGTTTATATTTTCTGGGATACTTAAGGTGTATCCAAGTTGAGGTCCTTGTATGCAGTGCAGCCTTAAATTTTGGGGTGGCTCTGTCTTATTGATTTTCAGTTTTCCCAAGGTATATTCCCTAGACTGGTAGTGCCCTTGGCTCTGTAGCTCTGTTCTTTACTTGTTTTAGGGAACAGAATGCACTCCTCCAGAGAGGCAGTTGGCAATTTACATCCCGCCCATCAGCATAACAAGGCTCCCTGTTCTCCAGGGCCTGTCTTGCCTTTCTTGTTCTTACACATTTTGTGGATGTCCCTTTTGACCGGTGGGAAGTGATACTTCTTTGTAGTGCAGATTTGCATTGCCCGCTTGCTTGCTTGGCCAAAAAGGGCGTATGCGTTTTCTCCTGAATATATTCAGGAGAAAACGCATACGCCCTTTTTGGCCAAGTGCATCATTGTCGAAGTTGTGCCCCTCTTTCTGTGCTTTAAAGGCGATTCCAACGTACCTCTTGAAATCTGTTTCCTGCTATTCTGCCTCGCTTTCAAGTCCGCCTCATTGCCTTCCCTCAACAGATTTTTGGACGATAGTTGTCCTTTATTACTCGGCCAGTTTGTGAATTGCTGTGCCCCTGAGCTCCATTTTTCAACTCGTTTTTGGTGAGCTGACCGCAAGTCCAAAATTTTGGTTCAGGACCTATACTGGTTCCCGGTGGGTGGCTGAGAATTTGGTTAATTCTTCTTCCTGCCGGGAAATTACAGTGATATGTGCCCGTCCAAATGCCTAACAGCTACTCTCTCATTGGTTCTCCCTCTTCCCTTTCATCCTCTGCCAAATTGGCAACCTGTGCGAACCAAGAGGTTAAAGGGGCTGTCTCTCCAAGTTGGGAGGTTGATAGTAAAGCAGACGGAAAGTCAAACCGGAGCACCAGGAGAGGGACTATGCGTTGAGTTTTAGAAACCTTTCGTATTCACAGTGTGTCCGTTCTCTAGGTTTCCCGCACATGTTATAGCTGTAGTAATATTCCCTTCAACCTGGAGAGTTCGGACCCATGGAATGGGTGCCATGCATTATTGCTTTAAAGTATCTGCATTTGCTCACCCAATCTCACCAATCGTCTCAGTCCCAAGTGTCCCTCCTTATGCCACATCCAGCTGTCGTTGTAGATAGGGTCATTCCAGCTTTCATCAGAGACCCTGAAGGAATTGTAAAGAATTTCCCAGTTTTTTTGTTTTGTTTTTGAAATTCCTTTTTATAGTGGGTTTGAGCTGATTCTCGCTGCCATGTTTATTCCAGTCTAGACACACTTGATTCCCTTACGGAGACATATCAATACATAGGTTTTAAGATTCTTACTAGTCAGATATTTTCCTCTGCGGGAAATATGGGGTTTTGAGTTCCTTTCGCTGAGGACGGTGTAGGTCTTGTCTATTCCATAGTTGGTTTTTGGAACGGTACCTGTGCTTATATCAAACTCTGGTTTTATGCATCACCCCACCTCTCCTTCCCCCTTAAGCAGGTATAAGAGTGTTTTCTAAATGTGAGACACTGTCCTCTTTCCTAACTCAGTTCAAGTGTAGCCATGTTTACAGGATCTTCATAAGTGATATCTTATGATAAATTTCTTTTTCTGTGTGACTTATTTCACTTAGAATCATCGTACCTGAATCCACCCATTTTGCTGCTACTGGTCTTATGACATTGATTTCATGGCTGAGGGATATTCCATCGTACGTAAGTACCACAATTTTTTGAACCATGTTTATATTTTCTGGGATACTTAAGGTGTATCCAAGTTGAGGTCCTTGTATGCAGTGCAGCCCTAAATTTTGGGGTGGCTCTGTCTTATTGATTTTCAGTTTTCCCAAGGTATATTCCCTAGGCTGGTAGTGCCCTTGGCTCTGTAGCTCTGTTCTTTACTTGTTTTAGGGAACAGAATGCACTCCTCCAGAGAGGCAGTTGGCAATTTACATCCCGCCCATCAGCATAACAAGGCTCCCTGTTCTCCAGGGCCTGTCTTGCCTTTCTTGTTCTTACACATTTTGTGGATGTCCCTTTTGACCGGTGGGAAGTCATACTTCTTTGTAGTGCAGATTTGCATTGCCCGCTTGCTTGCTTGGCCAAAAAGGGCGTATGCGTTTTCTCCTGAATATATTCAGGAGAAAACGCATACGCCCTTTTTGGCCAAGTGCATCATTGTCGAAGTTGTGCCCCTCTTCCTGTGCTTTAAAGGCGATTCCAACGTACCTCTTGAAATCTGTTTCCTGCTATTCTGCCTCGCTTTCAAGTCCGCCTCGTTGCCTTCCCTCAACAGATTTTTGGACGATAGTTGTCCTTTATTACTCGGCCAGTTTGTGAATTGCTGTGCCCCTGAGCTCCATTTTTCAACTCGTTTTTGGTGAGCTGACCGCAAGTCCAAAATTTTGGTTCAGGACCTATACTGGTTCCCGGTGGGTGGCTGAGAATTTGGTTAATTCTTCTTCCTGCCGGGAAATTACAGTGATATGTGCCCGTCCAAATGCCTAACAGCTACTCTCTCATTGGTTCTCCCTCTTCCCTTTCATCCTCTGCCAAATTGGCAACCTGTGCGAACCAAGAGGTTAAAGGGGCTGTCTCTCCAAGTTGGGAGGTTGATAGTAAAGCAGACGGAAAGTCAAACCGGAGCACCAGGAGAGGGACTATGCATTGAGTTTTAGAAACCTTTCGTATTCACAGTGTGTCCGTTCTCTAGGTTTCCCGCACATGTTATAGCTGTAGTAATATTCCCTTCAACCTGGAGAGTTCGGACCCATGGAATGGGTGCCATGCATTATTGCTTTAAAGGGTCTGCATTTGCTCACCCAATCTCACCAATCGTCTCAGTCCCAAGTGTCCCTCCTTATGCCACATCCAGCTGTCGTTGTAGATAGGGTCATTCCAGCCTTCATCAGAGACCCTGAAGGAATTGTAAAGAATTTCCCAGTTTTTTTGTTTTGTTTTTGAAATTCCTTTTTATAGTGGGTTTGAGCTGATTCTCGCTGCCATGTTTATGCCAGTCTAGACACACTTGATTCCCTTACGGAGACATATCAATACATAGGTTTTAAGATTCTTACTAGTCAGATATTTTCCTCTGCGGGAAATATGGGGTTTTGAGTCCCTTTCGCTGAGGACGGTGTAGGTCTTGTCTATTCCATAGTTGGTTTTTGGAACGGTACCTGTGCTTATATCAAACTCTGGTTTTATGCATCACCCCACCTCTCCTTCCCCCTTAAGCAGGTATAAGAGTGTTTTCTAAATGTGAGACACTGTCCTCTTTCCTAACTCAGTTCAAGTGTAGCCATGTTTACAGGATCTTCATAAGTGATATCTTATGATAAGTTTCTTTTTCTGTGTGACTTATTTCACTTAGAATCATCGTACCTGAATCCACCCATTTTGCTGCTACTGGTCTTATGACATTGATTTCATGGCTGAGGGATATTCCATCGTACGTAAGTACCACAATTTTTTGAACCATGTTTATATTTTCTGGGATACTTAAGGTGTATCCAAGTTGAGGCCCTTGTATGCAGTGCAGCCCTAAATTTTGGGGTGGCTCTGTCTTATTGATTTTCAGTTTTCCCAAGGTATATTCCCTAGACTGGTAGTGCCCTTGGCTCTGTAGCTCTGTTCTTTACTTGTTTTAGGGAACAGAATGCACTCCTCCAGAGAGGCAGTTGGCAATTTACATCCCGCCCATCAGCATAACAAGGCTCCCTGTTCTCCAGGGCCTGTCTTGCCTTTCTTGTTCTTACACATTTTGTGGATGTCCCTTTTGACCGGTGGGAAGTGATACTTCTTTGTAGTGCAGATTTGCATTGCCCGCTTGCTTGCTTGGCCAAAAAGGGCGTATGCGTTTTCTCCTGAATATATTCAGGAGAAAACGCATACGCCCTTTTTGGCCAAGTGCATCATTGTCGAAGTTGTGCCCCTCTTTCTGTGCTTTAAAGGCGATTCCAACGTACCTCTTGAAATCTGTTTCCTGCTATTCTGCCTCGCTTTCAAGTCCGCCTCATTGCCTTCCCTCAACAGATTTTTGGACGATAGTTGTCCTTTATTACTCGGCCAGTTTGTGAATTGCTGTGCCCCTGAGCTCCATTTTTCAACTCGTTTTTGGTGAGCTGACCGCAAGTCCAAAATTTTGGTTCAGGACCTATACTGGTTCCCGGTGGGTGGCTGAGAATTTGGTTAATTCTTCTTCCTGCCGGGAAATTACAGTGATATGTGCCCGTCCAAATGCCTAACAGCTACTCTCTCATTGGTTCTCCCTCTTCCCTTTCATCCTCTGCCAAATTGGCAACCTGTGCGAACCAAGAGGTTAAAGGGGCTGTCTCTCCAAGTTGGGAGGTTGATAGTAAAGCAGACGGAAAGTCAAACCGGAGCACCAGGAGAGGGACTATGCATTGAGTTTTAGAAACCTTTCGTATTCACAGTGTGTCCGTTCTCTAGGTTTCCCGCACATGTTATAGCTGTAGTAATATTCCCTTCAACCTGGAGAGTTCGGACCCATGGAATGGGTGCCATGCATTATTGCTTTAAAGTATCTGCATTTGCTCACCCAATCTCACCAATCGTCTCAGTCCCAAGTGTCCCTCCTTATGCCACATCCAGCTGTCGTTGTAGATAGGGTCATTCCAGCTTTCATCAGAGACCCTGAAGGAATTGTAAAGAATTTCCCAGTTTTTTTGTTTTGTTTTTGAAATTCCTTTTTATAGTGGGTTTGAGCTGATTCTCGCTGCCATGTTTATGCCAGTCTAGACACACTTGATTCCCTTACGGAGACATATCAATACATAGGTTTTAAGATTCTTACTAGTCAGATATTTTCCTCTGCGGGAAATATGGGGTTTTGAGTTCCTTTCGCTGAGGACGGTGTAGGTCTTGTCTATTCCATAGTTGGTTTTTGGAACGGTACCTGTGCTTATATCAAACTCTGGTTTTATGCATCACCCCACCTCTCCTTCCCCCTTAAGCAGGTATAAGAGTGTTTTCTAAATGTGAGACACTGTTCTCTTTCCTAACTCAGTTCAAGTGTAGCCATGTTTACAGGATCTTCATAAGTGATATCTTATGATAAATTTCTTTTTCTGTGTGACTTATTTCACTTAGAATCATCGTACCTGAATCCACCCATTTTGCTGCTACTGGTCTTATGACATTGATTTCATGGCTGAGGGATATTCCATCGTACGTAAGTACCACAATTTTTTGAACCATGTTTATATTTTCTGGGATACTTAAGGTGTATCCAAGTTGAGGTCCTTGTATGCAGTGCAGCCCTAAATTTTGGGGTGGCTCTGTCTTATTGATTTTCAGTTTTCCCAAGGTATATTCCCTAGGCTGGTAGTGCCCTTGGCTCTGTAGCTCTGTTCTTTACTTGTTTTAGGGAACAGAATGCACTCCTCCAGAGAGGCAGTTGGCAATTTACATCCCGCCCATCAGCATAACAAGGCTCCCTGTTCTCCAGGGCCTGTCTTGCCTTTCTTGTTCTTACACATTTTGTGGATGTCCCTTTTGACCGGTGGGAAGTCATACTTCTTTGTAGTGCAGATTTGCATTGCCCGCTTGCTTGCTTGGCCAAAAAGGGCGTATGCGTTTTCTCCTGAATATATTCAGGAGAAAACGCATACGCCCTTTTTGGCCAAGTGCATCATTGTCGAAGTTGTGCCCCTCTTCCTGTGCTTTAAAGGCGATTCCAACGTACCTCTTGAAATCTGTTTCCTGCTATTCTGCCTCGCTTTCAAGTCCGCCTCGTTGCCTTCCCTCAACAGATTTTTGGACGATAGTTGTCCTTTATTACTCGGCCAGTTTGTGAATTGCTGTGCCCCTGAGCTCCATTTTTCAACTCGTTTTTGGTGAGCTGACCGCAAGTCCAAAATTTTGGTTCAGGACCTATACTGGTTCCCGGTGGGTGGCTGAGAATTTGGTTAATTCTTCTTCCTGCCGGGAAATTACAGTGATATGTGCCCGTCCAAATGCCTAACAGCTACTCTCTCATTGGTTCTCCCTCTTCCCTTTCATCCTCTGCCAAATTGGCAACCTGTGCGAACCAAGAGGTTAAAGGGGCTGTCTCTCCAAGTTGGGAGGTTGATAGTAAAGCAGACGGAAAGTCAAACCGGAGCACCAGGAGAGGGACTATGCATTGAGTTTTAGAAACCTTTCGTATTCACAGTGTGTCCGTTCTCTAGGTTTCCCGCACATGTTATAGCTGTAGTAATATTCCCTTCAACCTGGAGAGTTCGGACCCATGGAATGGGTGCCATGCATTATTGCTTTAAAGGGTCTGCATTTGCTCACCCAATCTCACCAATCGTCTCAGTCCCAAGTGTCCCTCCTTATGCCACATCCAGCTGTCGTTGTAGATAGGGTCATTCCAGCCTTCATCAGAGACCCTGAAGGAATTGTAAAGAATTTCCCAGTTTTTTTGTTTTGTTTTTGAAATTCCTTTTTATAGTGGGTTTGAGCTGATTCTCGCTGCCATGTTTATGCCAGTCTAGACACACTTGATTCCCTTACGGAGACATATCAATACATAGGTTTTAAGATTCTTACTAGTCAGATATTTTCCTCTGCGGGAAATATGGGGTTTTGAGTCCCTTTCGCTGAGGACGGTGTAGGTCTTGTCTATTCCATAGTTGGTTTTTGGAACGGTACCTGTGCTTATATCAAACTCTGGTTTTATGCATCACCCCACCTCTCCTTCCCCCTTAAGCAGGTATAAGAGTGTTTTCTAAATGTGAGACACTGTCCTCTTTCCTAACTCAGTTCAAGTGTAGCCATGTTTACAGGATCTTCATAAGTGATATCTTATGATAAGTTTCTTTTTCTGTGTGACTTATTTCACTTAGAATCATCGTAGCTGAATCCACCCATTTTGCTGCTACTGGTCTTATGACATTGATTTCATGGCTGAGGGATATTCCATCGTACGTAAGTACCACAATTTTTTGAACCATGTTTATATTTTCTGGGATACTTAAGGTGTATCCAAGTTGAGGCCCTTGTATGCAGTGCAGCCCTAAATTTTGGGGTGGCTCTGTCTTATTGATTTTCAGTTTTCCCAAGGTATATTCCCTAGACTGGTAGTGCCCTTGGCTCTGTAGCTCTGTTCTTTACTTGTTTTAGGGAACAGAATGCACTCCTCCAGAGAGGCAGTTGGCAATTTACATCCCGCCCATCAGCATAACAAGGCTCCCTGTTCTCCAGGGCCTGTCTTGCCTTTCTTGTTCTTACACATTTTGTGGATGTCCCTTTTGACCGGTGGGAAGTGATACTTCTTTGTAGTGCAGATTTGCATTGCCCGCTTGCTTGCTTGGCCAAAAAGGGCGTATGCATTTTCTCCTGAATATATTCAGGAGAAAACGCATACGCCCTTTTTGGCCAAGTGCATCATTGTCGAAGTTGTGCCCCTCTTCCTGTGCTTTAAAGGCGATTCCAACGTACCTCTTGAAATCTGTTTCCTGCTATTCTGCCTCGCTTTCAAGTCCGCCTCGTTGCCTTCCCTCAACAGATTTTTGGACGATAGTTGTCCTTTATTACTCGGCCAGTTTGTGAATTGCTGTGCCCCTGAGCACCATTTTTCAACTCGCTTTTGGTGAGCTGACCGCAAGTCCAAAATTTTGGTTCAGGACCTATACTGGTTCCCGGTGGGTGGCTGAGAATTTGGTTAATTCTTCTTCCTGCCGGGAAATTACAGTGATATGTGCCCGTCCAAATGCCTAACAGCTACTCTCTCATTGGTTCTCCCTCTTCCCTTTCATCCTCTGCCAAATTGGCAACCTGTGCGAACCAAGAGGTTAAAGGGGCTGTCTCTCCAAGTTGGGAGGTTGATAGTAAAGCAGACGGAAAGTCAAACCGGAGCACCAGGAGAGGGACTATGCGTTGAGTTTTAGAAACCTTTCGTATTCACAGTGTGTCCGTTCTCTAGGTTTCCCGCACATGTTATAGCTGTAGTAATATTCCCTTCAACCTGGAGAGTTCGGACCCATGGAATGGGTGCCATGCATTATTGCTTTAAAGGGTCTGCATTTGCTCACCCAATCTCACCAATCGTCTCAGTCCCAAGTGTCCCTCCTTATGCCACATCCAGCTGTCGTTGTAGATAGGGTCATTCCAGCTTTCATCAGAGACCCTGAAGGAATTGTAAAGAATTTCCCAGTTTTTTTGTTTTGTTTTTGAAATTCCTTTTTATAGTGGGTTTGAGCTGATTCTCGCTGCCATGTTTATGCCAGTCTAGACACACTTGATTCCCTTATGGAGACATATCAATACATAGGTTTTAAGATTCTTACTAGTCAGATATTTTCCTCTGCGGGAAATATGGGGTTTTGAGTCCCTTTCGCTGAGGACGGTGTAGGTCTTGTCTATTCCATAGTTGGTTTTTGGAACGGTACCTGTGCTTATATCAAACTCTGGTTTTATTCATCACCCCACCTCTCCTTCCCCCTTAAGCAGGTATAAGAGTGTTTTCTAAATGTGAGACACTGTTCTCTTTCCTAACTCAGTTCAAGTGTAGCCATGTTTACAGGATCTTCATAAGTGATATCTTATGATAAGTTTCTTTTTCTGTGTGACTTATTTCACTTAGAATCATCGTACCTGAATCCACCCATTTTGCTGCTACTGGTCTTATGACATTGATTTCATGGCTGAGGGATATTCCATCGTACGTAAGTACCACAATTTTTTGAACCATGTTTATATTTTCTGGGATACTTAAGGTGTATCCAAGTTGAGGTCCTTGTATGCAGTGCAGCCCTAAATTTTGGGGTGGCTCTGTCTTATTGATTTTCAGTTTTCCCAAGGTATATTCTCTAGGCTGGTAGTGCCCTTGGCTCTGTAGCTCTGTTCTTTACTTGTTTTAGGGAACAGAATGCACTCCTCCAGAGAGGCAGTTGGCAATTTACATCCCGCCCATCAGCATAACAAGGCTCCCTGTTCTCCAGGGCCTGTCTTGCCTTTCTTGTTCTTACACATTTTGTGGATGTCCCTTTTGACCGGTGGGAAGTGATACTTCTTTGTAGTGCAGATTTGCATTGCCCGCTTGCTTGCTTGGCCAAAAAGGGCGTATGCGTTTTCTCCTGAATATATTCAGGAGAAAACGCATACGCCCTTTTTGGCCAAGTGCATCATTGTCGAAGTTGTGCCCCTCTTCCTGTGCTTTAAAGGCGATTCCAACGTACCTCTTGAAATCTGTTTCCTGCTATTCTGCCTCGCTTTCAAGTCCGCCTCGTTGCCTTCCCTCAACAGATTTTTGGACGATAGTTGTCCTTTATTACTCGGCCAGTTTGTGAATTGCTGTGCCCCTGAGCACCATTTTTCAACTCGCTTTTGGTGAGCTGACCGCAAGTCCAAAATTTTGGTTCAGGACCTATACTGGTTCCCGGTGGGTGGCTGAGAATTTGGTTAATTCTTCTTCCTGCCGGGAAATTACAGTGATATGTGCCCGTCCAAATGCCTAACAGCTACTCTCTCATTGGTTCTCCCTCTTCCCTTTCATCCTCTGCCAAATTGGCAACCTGTGCGAACCAAGAGGTTAAAGGGGCTGTCTCTCCAAGTTGGGAGGTTGATAGTAAAGCAGACGGAAAGTCAAACCGGAGCACCAGGAGAGGGACTATGCGTTGAGTTTTAGAAACCTTTCGTATTCACAGTGTGTCCGTTCTCTAGGTTTCCCGCACATGTTATAGCTGTAGTAATATTCCCTTCAACCTGGAGAGTTCGGACCCATGGAATGGGTGCCATGCATTATTGCTTTAAAGTATCTGCATTTGCTCACCCAATCTCACCAATCGTCTCAGTCCCAAGTGTCCCTCCTTATGCCACATCCAGCTGTCGTTGTAGATAGGGTCATTCCAGCTTTCATCAGAGACCCTGAAGGAATTGTAAAGAATTTCCCAGTTTTTTTGTTTTGTTTTTGAAATTCCTTTTTATAGTGGGTTTGAGCTGATTCTCGCTGCCATGTTTATGCCAGTCTAGACACACTTGATTCCCTTACGGAGACATATCAATACATAGGTTTTAAGATTCTTACTAGTCAGATATTTTCCTCTGCGGGAAATATGGGGTTTTGAGTCCCTTTCGCTGAGGACGGTGTAGGTCTTGTCTATTCCATAGTTGGTTTTTGGAACGGTACCTGTGCTTATATCAAACTCTGGTTTTATGCATCACCCCACCTCTCCTTCCCCCTTAAGCAGTTATAAGAGTGTTTTCTAAATGTGAGACACTGTTCTCTTTCCTAACTCAGTTCAAGTGTAGCCATGTTTACAGGATCTTCATAAGTGATATCTTATGATAAGTTTCTTTTTCTGTGTGACTTATTTCACTTAGAATCATCGTACCTGAATCCACCCATTTTGCTTCTACTGGTCTTATGACATTGATTTCATGGCTGAGGGATATTCCATCGTACGTAAGTACCACAATTTTTTGAACCATGTTTATATTTTCTGGGATACTTAAGGTGTATCCAAGTTGAGGTCCTTGTATGCAGTGCAGCCCTAAATTTTGGGGTGGCTCTGTCTTATTGATTTTCAGTTTTCCCAAGGTATATTCCCTAGACTGGTAGTGCCCTTGGCTCTGTAGCTCTGTTCTTTACTTGTTTTAGGGAACAGAATGCACTCCTCCAGAGAGGCAGTTGGCAATTTACATCCCGCCCATCAGCATAACAAGGCTCCCTGTTCTCCAGGGCCTGTCTTGCCTTTCTTGTTCTTACATATTTTGTGGATGTCCCTTTTGACCGGTGGGAAGTGATACTTCTTTGTAGTGCAGATTTGCATTGCCCGCTTGCTTGCTTGGCCAAAAAGGGCGTATGCGTTTTCTCCTGAATATATTCAGGAGAAAACGCATACGCCCTTTTTGGCCAAGTGCATCATTGTCGAAGTTGTGCCCCTCTTCCTGTGCTTTAAAGGCGATTCCAACGTACCTCTTGAAATCTGTTTCCTACTATTCTGCCTCGCTTTCAAGTCCGCCTCGTTGCCTTCCCTCAACAGATTTTTGGACGATAGTTGTCCTTTATTACTCGGCCAGTTTGTGAATTGCTGTGCCCCTGAGCTCCATTTTTCAACTCGCTTTTGGTGAGCTGACCGCAAGTCCAAAATTTTGGTTCAGGACCTATACTGGTTCCCGGTGGGTGGCTGAGACTTTGGTTAATTCTTCTTCCTTCCAGGAAATTACAGTGATATGTGCCCGTCCAAATGCCTAACAGCTACTCTCTCATTGGTTCTCCCTCTTCCCTTTCATCCTCTGCCAAATTGGCAACCTGTGCGAACCAAGAGGTTAAAGGGGCTGTCTCTCCAAGTTGGGAGGTTGATAGTAAAGCAGACGGAAAGTCAATCCGGAGCACCAGGGGAGGGACTATGCGTTGAGTTTTAGAAACCTTTCGTATTCACAGTGTGTCCGTTCTCTAGGTTTCCCGCACATGTTATAGCTGTAGTAATATTCCCTTCAACCTGGAGAGTTCGGACCCATGGAATGGGTGCCATGCATTATTGCTTTAAAGGGTCTGCATTTGCTCACCCAATCTCACCAATCGTCTCAGTCCCAAGTGTCCCTCCTTATGCCACATCCAGCTGTCATTGTAGATAGGGTCATTCCAGCTTTCATCAGAGACCCTGAAGGAATTGTAAAGAATTTCCCAGTCTTTTTGTTTTGTTTTTGAAATTCCTTTTTATAGTGGGTTTGAGCTGATTCTCGCTGCCATGTTTATGCCAGTCTAGACACACTTGATTCCCTTACGGAGACATATCAATACATAGGTTTTAAGATTCTTACTAGTCAGATATTGTCCTCTGCGGGAAATATGGGGTTTTGAGTCCCTTTCGCTGAGGACGGTGTAGGTCTTGTCTATTCCATAGTTGGTTTTTGGAACGGTACCTGTGCTTATATCAAACTCTGGTTTTATGCATCACCCCACCTCTCCTTCCCCCTTAAGCAGTTATAAGAGTGTTTTCTAAATGTGAGACACTGTTCTCTTTCCTAACTCAGTTCAAGTGTAGCCATGTTTACAGGATCTTCATAAGTGATATCTTATGATAAGTTTCTTTTTCTGTGTGACTTATTTCACTTAGAATCATCGTACCTGAATCCACCCATTTTGCTTCTACTGGTCTTATGACATTGATTTCATGGCTGAGGGATATTCCATCGTACGTAAGTACCACAATTTTTTGAACCATGTTTATATTTTCTGGGATACTTAAGGTGTATCCAAGTTGAGGTCCTTGTATGCAGTGCAGCCCTAAATTTTGGGGTGGCTCTGTCTTATTGATTTTCAGTTTTCCCAAGGTATATTCCCTAGACTGGTAGTGCCCTTGGCTCTGTAGCTCTGTTCTTTACTTGTTTTAGGGAACAGAATGCACTCCTCCAGAGAGGCAGTTGGCAATTTACATCCCGCCCATCAGCATAACAAGGCTCCCTGTTCTCCAGGGCCTGTCTTGCCTTTCTTGTTCTTACATATTTTGTGGATGTCCCTTTTGACCGGTGGGAAGTGATACTTCTTTGTAGTGCAGATTTGCATTGCCCGCTTGCTTGCTTGGCCAAAAAGGGCGTATGCGTTTTCTCCTGAATATATTCAGGAGAAAACGCATACGCCCTTTTTGGCCAAGTGCATCATTGTCGAAGTTGTGCCCCTCTTCCTGTGCTTTAAAGGCGATTCCAACGTATCTCTTGAAATCTGTTTCCTACTATTCTGCCTCGCTTTCAAGTCCGCCTCGTTGCCTTCCCTCAACAGATTTTTGGACGATAGTTGTCCTTTATTACTCGGCCAGTTTGTGAATTGCTGTGCCCCTGAGCTCCATTTTTCAACTCGCTTTTGGTGAGCTGACCGCAAGTCCAAAATTTTGGTTCAGGACCTATACTGGTTCCCGGTGGGTGGCTGAGACTTTGGTTAATTCTTCTTCCTTCCAGGAAATTACAGTGATATGTGCCCGTCCAAATGCCTAACAGCTACTCTCTCATTGGTTCTCCCTCTTCCCTTTCATCCTCTGCCAAATTGGCAACCTGTGCGAACCAAGAGGTTAAAGGGGCTGTCTCTCCAAGTTGGGAGGTTGATAGTAAAGCAGACGGAAAGTCAAACCGGAGCACCAGGGGAGGGACTATGCGTTGAGTTTTAGAAACCTTTCGTATTCACAGTGTGTCCGTTCTCTAGGTTTCCCGCACATGTTATAGCTGTAGTAATATTCCCTTCAACCTGGAGAGTTCGGACCCATGGAATGGGTGCCATGCATTATTGCTTTAAAGGGTCTGCATTTGCTCACCCAATCTCACCAATCGTCTCAGTCCCAAGTGTCCCTCCTTATGCCACATCCAGCTGTCGTTGTAGATAGGGTCATTCCAGCCTTCATCAGAGACCCTGAAGGAATTGTAAAGAATTTCCCAGTTTTTTTGTTTTGTTTTTGAAATTCCTTTTTATAGTGGGTTTGAGCTGATTCTCGCTGCCATGTTTATGCCAGTCTAGACACACTTGATTCCCTTACGGAGACATATCAATACATAGGTTTTAAGATTCTTACTAGTCAGATATTTTCCTCTGCGGGAAATATGGCGTTTTGAGTCCCTTTCGCTGAGGACGCTGTAGGTCTTGTCTATTCCATAGTTGGTTTTTGGAACGGTACCTGTGCTTATATCAAACTCTGGTTTTATGCATCACCCCACCTCTCCTTCCCCCTTAAGCAGGTATAAGAGTGTTTTCTAAATGTGAGACACTGTTCTCTTTCCTAACTCAGTTCAAGTGTAGCCATGTTTACAGGATCTTCATAAGTGATATCTTATGATAAGTTTCTTTTTCTGTGTGACTTATTTCACTTAGAATCATCGTACCTGAATCCACCCATTTTGCTGCTACTGGTCTTATGACATTGATTTCATGGCTGAGGGATATTCCATCGTACGTAAGTACCACAATTTTTTGAACCATGTTTATATTTTCTGGGATACTTAAGGTGTATCCAAGTTGAGGTCCTTGTATGCAGTGCAGCCCTAAATTTTGGGGTGGCTCTGTCTTATTGATTTTCAGTTTTCCCAAGGTATATTCCCTAGGCTGGTAGTGCCCTTGGCTCTGTAGCTCTGTTCTTTACTTGTTTTAGGGAACAGAATGCACTCCTCCAGAGAGGCAGTTGGCAATTTACATCCCGCCCATCAGCATAACAAGGCTCCCTGTTCTCCAGGGCCTGTCTTGCCTTTCTTGTTCTTACACATTTTGTGGATGTCCCTTTTGACCGGTGGGAAGTGATACTTCTTTGTAGTGCAGATTTGCATTGCCCGCTTGCTTGCTTGGCCAAAAAGGGCGTATGCGTTTTCTCCTGAATATATTCAGGAGAAAACGCATACGCCCTTTTTGGCCAAGTGCATCATTGTCGAAGTTGTGCCCCTCTTCCTGTGCTTTAAAGGCGATTCCAACGTACCTCTTGAAATCTGTTTCCTGCTATTCTGCCTCGCTTTCAAGTCCGCCTCGTTGCCTTCCCTCAACAGATTTTTGGACGATAGTTGTCCTTTATTACTCGGCCAGTTTGTGAATTGCTGTGCCCCTGAGCACCATTTTTCAACTCGCTTTTGGTGAGCTGACCGCAAGTCCAAAATTTTGGTTCAGGACCTATACTGGTTCCCGGTGGGTGGCTGAGAATTTGGTTAATTCTTCTTCCTGCCGGGAAATTACAGTGATATGTGCCCGTCCAAATGCCTAACAGCTACTCTCTCATTGGTTCTCCCTCTTCCCTTTCATCCTCTGCCAAATTGGCAACCTGTGCGAACCAAGAGGTTAAAGGGGCTGTCTCTCCAAGTTGGGAGGTTGATAGTAAAGCAGACGGAAAGTCAAACCGGAGCACCAGGGGAGGGACTATGCGTTGAGTTTTAGAAACCTTTCGTATTCACAGTGTGTCCGTTCTCTAGGTTTCCCGCACATGTTATAGCTGTAGTAATATTCCCTTCAACCTGGAGAGTTCGGACCCATGGAATGGGTGCCATGCATTATTGCTTTAAAGGGTCTGCATTTGCTCACCCAATCTCACCAATCGTCTCAGTCCCAAGTGTCCCTCCTTATGCCACATCCAGCTGTCGTTGTAGATAGGGTCATTCCAGCCTTCATCAGAGACCCTGAAGGAATTGTAAAGAATTTCCCAGTTTTTTTGTTTTGTTTTTGAAATTCCTTTTTATAGTGGGTTTGAGCTGATTCTCGCTGCCATGTTTATGCCAGTCTAGACACACTTGATTCCCTTACGGAGACATATCAATACATAGGTTTTAAGATTCTTACTAGTCAGATATTTTCCTCTGCGGGAAATATGGGGTTTTGAGTCCCTTTCGCTGAGGACGGTGTAGGTCTTGTCTATTCCATAGTTGGTTTTTGGAACGGTACCTGTGCTTATATCAAACTCTGGTTTTATGCATCACCCCACCTCTCCTTCCCCCTTAAGCAGGTATAAGAGTGTTTTCTAAATGTGAGACACTGTTCTCTTTCCTAACTCAGTTCAAGTGTAGCCATGTTTACAGGATCTTCATAAGTGATATCTTATGATAAGTTTCTTTTTCTGTGTGACTTATTTCACTTAGAATCATCGTACCTGAATCCACCCATTTTGCTGCTACTGGTCTTATGACATTGATTTCATGGCTGAGGGATATTCCATCGTACGTAAGTACCACAATTTTTTGAACCATGTTTATATTTTCTGGGATACTTAAGGTGTATCCAAGTTGAGGTCCTTGTATGCAGTGCAGCCCTAAATTTTGGGGTGGCTCTGTCTTATTGATTTTCAGTTTACCCAAGGTATATTCTCTAGGCTGGTAGTGCCCTTGGCTCTGTAGCTCTGTTCTTTACTTGTTTCAGGGAACAGAATGCACTCCTCCAGAGAGGCAGTTGGCAATTTACATCCCGCCCATCAGCATAACAAGGCTCCCTGTTCTCCAGGGCCTGTCTTGCCTTTCTTGTTCTTACACATTTTGTGGATGTCCCTTTTGACCGGTGGGAAGTGATACTTCTTTGTAGTGCAGATTTGCATTGCCCGCTTGCTTGCTTGGCCAAAAAGGGCGTATGCGTTTTCTCCTGAATATATTCAGGAGAAAACGCATACGCCCTTTTTGGCCAAGTGCATCATTGTCGAAGTTGTGCCCCTCTTCCTGTGCTTTTAAGGCGATTCCAACGTACCTCTTGAAATCTGTTTCCTGCTATTCTGCCTCGCTTTCAAGTCCGCCTCGTTGCCTTCCCTCAACAGATTTTTGGACGATAGTTGTCCTTTATTACTTGGCCAGTTTGTGAATTGCTGTGCCCCTGAGCACCATTTTTCAACTCGCTTTTGGTGAGCTGAACGCAAGTCCAAAATTTTGGTTCAGGACCTATACTGGTTCCCGGTGGGTGGCTGAGAATTTTGTTAATTCTTCTTCCTGCCGGGAAATTACAGTGATATGTGCCCGTCCAAATGCCTAACAGCTACTCTCTCATTGGTTCTCCCTCTTCCCTTTCATCCTCTGCCAAATTGGCAACCTGTGCGAACCAAGAGGTTAAAGGGGCTGTCTCTCCAAGTTGGGAGGTTGATAGTAAAGCAGACGGAAAGTCAAACCGGAGCACCAGGAGAGGGACTATGCGTTGAGTTTTAGAAACCTTTCGTATTCACAGTGTGTCCGTTCTCTAGGTTTCCCGCACATGTTATAGCTGTAGTAATATTCCCTTCAACCTGGAGAGTTCGGACCCATGGAATGGGTGCCATGCATTATTGCTTTAAAGGGTCTGCATTTGCTCACCCAATCTCACCAATCGTCTCAGTCCCAAGTGTCCCTCCTTATGCCACATCCAGCTGTCATTGTAGATAGGGTCTTTCCAGCTTTCATCAGAGACCCTGAAGGAATTGTAAAGAATTTCCCAGTTTTTTTGTTTTGTTTTTCAAATTCCTTTTTATAGTGGGTTTGAGCTGATTCTCGCTGCCATGTTTATGCCAGTCTAGACACACTTGATTCCCTTACGGAGACATATCAATACATAGGTTTTAAGATTCTTACTAGTCAGATATTTTCCTCTGCGGGAAATATGGGGTTTTGAGTCCCTTTCGCTGAGGACGGTGTAGGTCTTGTCTATTCCATAGTTGGTTTTTGGAACGGTACCTGTGCTTATATCAAACTCTGGTTTTATGCATCACCCCACCTCTCCTTCCTCCTTAAGCAGTTATAAGAGTGTTTTCTAAATGTGAGACACTGTTCTCTTTCCTAACTCAGTTCAAGTGTAGCCATGTTTACAGGATCTTCATAAGTGATATCTTATGATAAGTTTCTTTTTCTGTGTGACTTATTTCACTTAGAATCATCGTACCTGAATCCACCCATTTTGCTTCTACTGGTCTTATGACATTGATTTCATGGCTGAGGGATATTCCATCGTACGTAAGTACCACAATTTTTTGAACCATGTTTATATTTTCTGGGATACTTAAGGTGTATCCAAGTTGAGGTCCTTGTATGCAGTGCAGCCCTAAATTTTGGGGTGGCTCTGTCTTATTGATTTTCAGTTTTCCCAAGGTATATTCCCTAGACTGGTAGTGCCCTTGGCTCTGTAGCTCTGTTCTTTACTTGTTTTAGGGAACAGAATGCACTCCTCCAGAGAGGCAGTTGGCAATTTACATCCCGCCCATCAGCATAACAAGGCTCCCTGTTCTCCAGGGCCTGTCTTGCCTTTCTTGTTCTTACATATTTTGTGGATGTCCCTTTTGACCGGTGGGAAGTGATACTTCTTTGTAGTGCAGATTTGCATTGCCCGCTTGCTTGCTTGGCCAAAAAGGGCGTATGCGTTTTCTCCTGAATATATTCAGGAGAAAACGCATACGCCCTTTTTGGCCAAGTGCATCATTGTCGAAGTTGTGCCCCTCTTCCTGTGCTTTAAAGGCGATTCCAACGTACCTCTTGAAATCTGTTTCCTACTATTCTGCCTCGCTTTCAAGTCCGCCTCGTTGCCTTCCCTCAACAGATTTTTGGACGATAGTTGTCCTTTATTACTCGGCCAGTTTGTGAATTGCTGTGCCCCTGAGCTCCATTTTTCAACTCGCTTTTGGTGAGCTGACCGCAAGTCCAAAATTTTGGTTCAGGACCTATACTGGTTCCCGGTGGGTGGCTGAGACTTTGGTTAATTCTTCTTCCTTCCAGGAAATTACAGTGATATGTGCCCGTCCAAATGCCTAACAGCTACTCTCTCATTGGTTCTCCCTCTTCCCTTTCATCCTCTGCCAAATTGGCAACCTGTGCGAACCAAGAGGTTAAAGGGGCTGTCTCTCCAAGTTGGGAGGTTGACAGTAAAGCAGACGGAAAGTCAAACCGGAGCACCAGGAGAGGGACTATTCGTTGAGTTTTAGAAACCTTTCGTATTCACAGTGTGTCCGTTCTCTAGGTTTCCCGCACATGTTATAGCTGTAGTAATATTCCCTTCAACCTGGAGAGTTCGGACCCATGGAATGGGTGCCATGCATTATTGCTTTAAAGGGTCTGCATTTGCTCACCCAATCTCACCAATCGTCTCAGTCCCAAGTGTCCCTCCTTATGCCACATCCAGCTGTCATTGTAGATAGGGTCATTCCAGCTTTCATCAGAGACCCTGAAGGAATTGTAAAGAATTTCCCAGTTTTTTTGTTTTGTTTTTGAAATTCCTTTTTATAGTGGGTTTGAGCTGATTCTCGCTGCCATGTTTATGCCAGTCTAGACACACTTGATTCCCTTACGGAGACATATCAATACATAGGTTTTAAGATTCTTACTAGTCAGATATTGTCCTCTGCGGGAAATATGGGGTTTTGAGTCCCTTTCGCTGAGGACGGTGTAGGTCTTGTCTATTCCATAGTTGGTTTTTGGAACGGTACCTGTGCTTATATCAAACTCTGGTTTTATGCATCACCCCACCTCTCCTTCCCCCTTAAGCAGTTATAAGAGTGTTTTCTAAATGTGAGACACTGTTCTCTTTCCTAACTCAGTTCAAGTGTAGCCATGTTTACAGGATCTTCATAAGTGATATCTTATGATAAGTTTCTTTTTCTGTGTGACTTATTTCACTTAGAATCATCGTACCTGAATCCACCCATTTTGCTTCTACTGGTCTTATGACATTGATTTCATGGCTGAGGGATATTCCATCGTACGTAAGTACCACAATTTTTTGAACCATGTTTATATTTTCTGGGATACTTAAGGTGTATCCAAGTTGAGGTCCTTGTATGCAGTGCAGCCCTAAATTTTGGGGTGGCTCTGTCTTATTGATTTTCAGTTTTCCCAAGGTATATTCCCTAGACTGGTAGTGCCCTTGGCTCTGTAGCTCTGTTCTTTACTTGTTTTAGGGAACAGAATGCACTCCTCCAGAGAGGCAGTTGGCAATTTACATCCCGCCCATCAGCATAACAAGGCTCCCTGTTCTCCAGGGCCTGTCTTGCCTTTCTTGTTCTTACATATTTTGTGGATGTCCCTTTTGACCGGTGGGAAGTGATACTTCTTTGTAGTGCAGATTTGCATTGCCCGCTTGCTTGCTTGGCCAAAAAGGGCGTATGCGTTTTCTCCTGAATATATTCAGGAGAAAACGCATACGCCCTTTTTGGCCAAGTGCATCATTGTCGAAGTTGTGCCCCTCTTCCTGTGCTTTAAAGGCGATTCCAACGTATCTCTTGAAATCTGTTTCCTACTATTCTGCCTCGCTTTCAAGTCCGCCTCGTTGCCTTCCCTCAACAGATTTTTGGACGATAGTTGTCCTTTATTACTCGGCCAGTTTGTGAATTGCTGTGCCCCTGAGCTCCATTTTTCAACTCGCTTTTGGTGAGCTGACCGCAAGTCCAAAATTTTGGTTCAGGACCTATACTGGTTCCCGGTGGGTGGCTGAGACTTTGGTTAATTCTTCTTCCTTCCAGGAAATTACAGTGATATGTGCCCGTCCAAATGCCTAACAGCTACTCTCTCATTGGTTCTCCCTCTTCCCTTTCATCCTCTGCCAAATTGGCAACCTGTGCGAACCAAGAGGTTAAAGGGGCTGTCTCTCCAAGTTGGGAGGTTGATAGTAAAGCAGACGGAAAGTCAAACCGGAGCACCAGGGGAGGGACTATGCGTTGAGTTTTAGAAACCTTTCGTATTCTCAGTGTGTCCGTTCTCTAGGTTTCCCGCACATGTTATAGCTGTAGTAATATTCCCTTCAACCTGGAGAGTTCGGACCCATGGAATGGGTGCCATGCATTATTGCTTTAAAGGGTCTGCATTTGCTCACCCAATCTCACCAATCGTCTCAGTCCCAAGTGTCCCTCCTTATGCCACATCCAGCTGTCGTTGTAGATAGGGTCATTCCAGCCTTCATCAGAGACCCTGAAGGAATTGTAAAGAATTTCCCAGTTTTTTTGTTTTGTTTTTGAAATTCCTTTTTATAGTGGGTTTGAGCTGATTCTCGCTGCCATGTTTATGCCAGTCTAGACACACTTGATTCCCTTACGGAGACATATCAATACATAGGTTTTAAGATTCTTACTAGTCAGATATTTTCCTCTGCGGGAAATATGGGGTTTTGAGTCCCTTTCGCTGAGGACGGTGTAGGTCTTGTCTATTCCATAGTTGGTTTTTGGAACGGTACCTGTTCTTATATCAAACTCTGGTTTTATGCATCACCCCACCTCTCCTTCCCCCTTAAGCAGGTATAAGAGTGTTTTCTAAATGTGAGACACTGTCCTCTTTCCTAACTCAGTTCAAGTGTAGCCATGTTTACAGGATCTTCATAAGTGATATCTTATGATAAGTTTCTTTTTCTGTGTGACTTATTTCACTTAGAATCATCGTACCTGAATCCACCCATTTTGCTGCTACTGGTCTTATGACATTGATTTCATGGCTGAGGGATATTCCATCGTACGTAAGTACCACAATTTTTTGAACCATGTTTATATTTTCTGGGATACTTAAGGTGTATCCAAGTTGAGGTCCTTGTATGCAGTGCAGCCCTAAATTTTGGGGTGGCTCTGTCTTATTGATTTTCAGTTTTCCCAAGGTATATTCCCTAGGCTGGTAGTGCCCTTGGCTCTGTAGCTCTGTTCTTTACTTGTTTTAGGGAACAGAATGCACTCCTCCAGAGAGGCAGTTGGCAATTTACATCCCGCCCATCAGCATAACAAGGCTCCCTGTTCTCCAGGGCCTGTCTTGCCTTTCTTGTTGTTACACATTTTGTGGATGTCCCTTTTGACCGGTGGGAAGTGATACTTCTTTGTAGTGCAGATTTGCATTGCCCGCTTGCTTGCTTGGCCAAAAAGGGCGTATGCGTTTTCTCCTGAATATATTCAGGAGAAAACGCATACGCCCTTTTTGGCCAAGTGCATCATTGTCGAAGTTGTGCCCCTCTTCCTGTGCTTTAAAGGCGATTCCAACGTACCTCTTGAAATCTGTTTCCTGCTATTCTGCCTCGCTTTCAAGTCCGCCTCGTTGCCTTCCCTCAACAGATTTTTGGACGATAGTTGTCCTTTATTACTCGGCCAGTTTGTGAATTGTTGTGCCCCTGAGCACCATTTTTCAACTCGCTTTTGGTGAGCTGACCGCAAGTCCAAAATTTTGGTTCAGGACCTATACTGGTTCCCGGTGGGTGGCTGAGAATTTGGTTAATTCTTCTTCCTGCCGGGAAATTACAGTGATATGTGCCCGTCCAAATGCCTAACAGCTACTCTCTCATTGGTTCTCCCTCTTCCCTTTCATCCTCTGCCAAATTGGCAACCTGTGCGAACCAAGAGGTTAAAGGGGCTGTCTCTCCAATTTGGGAGGTTGATAGTAAAGCAGACGGAAAGTCAAACCAGAGCACCAGGAGAGGGACTATTCGTTGAGTTTCAGAAACCTTTCATATTCACAGTGTGTCCGTTCTCTAGGTTTCCCGCACATGTTATAGCTGTAGTAATATTCCCTTCAACCTGGAGAGTTCGGACCCATGGAATGGGTGCCATGCATTATTGCTTTAAAGGGTCTGCATTTGCTCACCCAATCTCACCAATCGTCTCAGTCCCAAGTGTCCCTCCTTATGCCACATCCAGCTGTCGTTGTAGATAGGGTCATTCCAGCCTTCAACAGAGACCCTGAAGGAATTGTAAAGAATTTCCCAGTTTTTTTGTTTTGTTTTTGAAATTCCTTTTTATAGTGGGTTTGAGCTGATTCTCGCTGCCATGTTTATGCCAGTCTAGACACACTTGATTCCCTTACGGAGACATATCAATACATAGGTTTTAAGATTCTTACTAGTCAGATATTTTCCTCTGCGGGAAATATGGGGTTTTGAGTCCCTTTCGCTGAGGACGGTGTAGG
The DNA here is from genome assembly GCF_949752795.1 of Hyperoodon ampullatus. Lineage (NCBI taxonomy): Eukaryota > Metazoa > Chordata > Mammalia > Artiodactyla > Ziphiidae > Hyperoodon > Hyperoodon ampullatus. The sequence goes on along the minus strand of NW_027640475.1, from coordinate 322,311 downwards.
TCTTGTCTATTCCATAGTTGGTTTTTGGAACGGTACCTGTGCTTATATCAAACTCTGGTTTTATGCATCACCCCACCTCTCCTTCCCCCTTAAGCAGGTATAAGAGTGTTTTCTAAATGTGAGACACTGTCCTCTTTCCTAACTCAGTTCAAGTGTAGCCATGTTTACAGGATCTTCATAAGTGATATCTTATGATAAGTTTCTTTTTCTGTGTGACTTATTTCACTTAGAATCATCGTACCTGAATCCACCCATTTTGCTGCTACTGGTCTTATGACATTGATTTCATGGCTGAGGGATATTCCATCGTACGTAAGTACCACAATTTTTTGAACCATGTTTATATTTTCTGGGATACTTAAGGTGTATCCAAGTTGAGGCCCTTGTATGCAGTGCAGCCCTAAATTTTGGGGTGGCTCTGTCTTATTGATTTTCAGTTTTCCCAAGGTATATTCCCTAGACTGGTAGTGCCCTTGGCTCTGTAGCTCTGTTCTTTACTTGTTTTAGGGAACAGAATGCACTCCTCCAGAGAGGCAGTTGGCAATTTACATCCCGCCCATCAGCATAACAAGGCTCCCTGTTCTCCAGGGCCTGTCTTGCCTTTCTTGTTCTTACACATTTTGTGGATGTCCCTTTTGACCGGTGGGAAGTGATACTTCTTTGTAGTGCAGATTTGCATTGCCCGCTTGCTTGCTTGGCCAAAAAGGGCGTATGCGTTTTCTCCTGAATATATTCAGGAGAAAACGCATACGCCCTTTTTGGCCATGTGCATCATTGTCGAAGTTGTGCCCCTCTTCCTGTGCTTTAAAGGCGATTCCATCGTACCTCTTGAAATCTGTTTCCTGCTATTCTGCCTCGCTTTCAAGTCCGCCTCGTTGCCTTCCCTCAACAGATTTTTGGACGATAGTTGTCCTTTATTACTCGGCCAGTTTGTGTATTGCTGTGCCCCTGAGCTCCATTTTTCAACTCGGTTTTGGTGAGCTGACCGCAAGTCCAAAATTTTGGTTCAGGACCTATACTGGTTCCCGGTGGGTGGCTGAGAATTTGGTTAATTCTTCTTCCTGCCGGGAAATTACAGTGATATGTGCCCCTCCAAATGCCTAACAGCTACTCTCTCATTGGTTCTCCCTCTTCCCTTTCATCCTCTGCCAAATTGGCAACCTGTGCGAACCAAGAGGTTAAAGGGGCTGTCTCTCCAAGTTGGGAGGTTGATAGTAAAGCAGACGGAAAGTCAAACCGGAGCACCAGGAGAGGGACTATTCGTTGAGTTTTAGAAACCTTTCGTATTCACAGTGTGTCCGTTCTCTAGGTTTCCCGCACATGTTATAGCTGTAGTAATATTCCCTTCAACCTGGAGAGTTCGGACCCATGGAATGGGTGCCATGCATTATTGCTTTAAAGGGTCTGCATTTGCTCACCCAATCTCACCAATCTTCTCAGTCCCAAGTGTCCCTCCTTATGCCACATCCAGCTGTCGTTGTAGATAGGGTCATTCCAGCCTTCAACAGACACCCTGAAGGAATTGTAAAGAATTTCCCAGTTTTTTTGTTTTGTTTTTGAAATTCCTTTTTATAGTGGGTTTGAGCTGATTCTCGCTGCCATGTTTATGCCAGTCTAGACACACTTGATTCCCTTACGGAGACATATCAATACATAGGTTTTAAGATTCTTACTAGTCAGATATTTTCCTCTGCGGGAAATATGGGGTTTTGAGTCCCTTTCGCTGAGGACGGTGTAGGTCTTGTCTATTCCATAGTTGGTTTTTGGAACGGTACCTGTGCTTATATCAAACTCTGGTTTTATGCATCACCCCACCTCTCCTTCCCCCTTAAGCAGGTATAAGAGTGTTTTCTAAATGTGAGACACTGTCCTCTTTCCTAACTCAGTTCAAGTGTAGCCATGTTTACAGGATCTTCATAAGTGATATCTTATGATAAGTTTCTTTTTCTGTGTGACTTATTTCACTTAGAATCATCGTACCTGAATCCACCCATTTTGCTGCTACTGGTCTTATGACATTGATTTCATGGCTGAGGGATATTCCATCGTACGTAAGTACCACAATTTTTTGAACCATGTTTATATTTTCTGGGATACTTAAGGTGTATCCAAGTTGAGGCCCTTGTATGCAGTGCAGCCCTAAATTTTGGGGTGGCTCTGTCTTATTGATTTTCAGTTTTCCCAAGGTATATTCCCTAGACTGGTAGTGCCCTTGGCTCTGTAGCTCTGTTCTTTACTTGTTTTAGGGAACAGAATGCACTCCTCCAGAGAGGCAGTTGGCAATTTACATCCCGCCCATCAGCATAACAAGGCTCCCTGTTCTCCAGGGCCTGTCTTGCCTTTCTTGTTCTTACACATTTTGTGGATGTCCCTTTTGACCGGTGGGAAGTGATACTTCTTTGTAGTGCAGATTTGCATTGCCCGCTTGCTTGCTTGGCCAAAAAGGGCGTATGCGTTTTCTCCTGGAGAAAACGCATACGCCCTTTTGGGCCAAGTGCATCATTGTCGAAGTTGTGCCCCTCTTCCTGTGCTTTAAAGGCGATTCCATCGTACCTCTTGAAATCTGTTTCCTGCTATTCTGCCTCGCTTTCAAGTCCGCCTCGTTGCCTTCCCTCAACAGATTTTTGGACGATAGTTGTCCTTTATTACTCGGCCAGTTTGTGAATTGCTGTGCCCCTGAGCTCCATTTTTCAACTCGTTTTTGGTGAGCTGACCGCAAGTCCAAAATTTTGGTTCAGGACCTATACTGGTTCCCGGTGGGTGGCTGAGAATTTGGTTAATTCTTCTTCCTGCCGGGAAATTACAGTGATATGTGCCCGTCCAAATGCCTAACAGCTACTCTCTCATTGGTTCTCCGTCTTCCCTTTCATCCACTGCCAAATTGGCAACCTGTGCGAACCAAGAGGTTAAAGGGGCTGTCTCTCCAAGTTGGGAGGTTGATAGTAAAGCAGACGGAAAGTCAAACCGGAGCACCAGGAGAGGGACTATGCGTTGAGTTTTAGAAACCTTTCGTATTCACAGTGTGTCCGTTCTCTAGGTTTCCCGCACATGTTATAGCTGTAGTAATATTCCCTTCAACCTGGAGATTTCGGACCCATGGAATGGGTGCCATGCATTATTGCTTTAAAGGGTCTGCGTTTACTCACCCAATCTCACCAATCGTCTCAGTCCCAAGTGTCCCTCCTTATGCCACATCCAGCTGTCGTTGTAGATAGGGTCATTCCAGCTTTCATCAGAGACCCTGAAGGAATTGTAAAGAATTTCCCAGTTTTTTTGTTTTGTTTTTGAAATTCCTTTTTATAGTGGGTTTGAGCTGATTCTCGCTGCCATGTTTATGCCAGTCTAGACACACTTGATTCCCTTATGGAGACATATCAATACATAGGTTTTAAGATTCTTACTAGTCAGATATTTTCCTCTGCGGGAAATATGGGGTTTTGAGTCCCTTTCGCTGAGGACGGTGTAGGTCTTGTCTATTCCATAGTTGGTTTTTGGAACGGTACCTGTGCTTATATCAAACTCTGGTTTTATTCATCACCCCACCTCTCCTTCCCCCTTAAGCAGGTATAAGAGTGTTTTCTAAATGTGAGACACTGTTCTCTTTCCTAACTCAGTTCAAGTGTAGCCATGTTTACAGGATCTTCATAAGTGATATCTTATGATAAGTTTCTTTTTCTGTGTGACTTATTTCACTTAGAATCATCGTACCTGAATCCACCCATTTTGCTGCTACTGCTCTTATGACATTGATTTCATGGCTGAGGGATATTCCATCGTACGTAAGTACCACAATTTTTTGAACCATGTTTATATTTTCTGGGATACTTAAGGTGTATCCAAGTTGAGGTCCTTGTATGCAGTGCAGCCCTAAATTTTGGGGTGGCTCTGTCTTATTGATTTTCAGTTTTCCCAAGGTATATTCCCTAGGCTGGTAGTGCCCTTGGCTCTGTAGCTCTGTTCTTTACTTGTTTTAGGGAACAGAATGCACTCCTCCAGAGAGGCAGTTGGCAATTTACATCCCGCCCATCAGCATAACAAGGCTCCCTGTTCTCCAGGGCCTGTCTTGCCTTTCTTGTTCTTACACATTTTGTGGATGTCCCTTTTGACCGGTGGGAAGTGATACTTCTTTGTAGTGCAGATTTGCATTGCCCGCTTGCTTGCTTGGCCAAAAAGGGCGTATGCGTTTTCTCCTGAATATATTCAGGAGAAAACGCATACGCCCTTTTTGGCCAAGTGCATCATTTTCGAAGTTGTGCCCCTCTTCCTGTGCTTTAAAGGCGATTCCAACGTACCTCTTGAAATCTGTTTCCTGCTATTCTGCCTCGCTTTCAAGTCCGCCTCGTTGCCTTCCCTCAACAGATTTTTGGACGATAGTTGTCCTTTATTACTCGGCCAGTTTGTGAATTGCTGTGCCCCTGAGCTCCATTTTTCAACTTGTTTTTGGTGAGCTGACCGCAAGTCCAAAATTTTGGTTCAGGACCTATACTGGTTCCCGGTGGGTGGCTGAGAATTTGGTTAATTCTTCTTCCTGCCGGGAAATTACAGTGATATGTGCCCGTCCAAATGCCTAACAGCTACTCTCTCATTGGTTCTCCCTCTTCCCTTTCATCCTCTGCCAAATTGGCAACCTGTGCGAACCAAGAGGTTAAAGGGGCTGTCTCTCCAAGTTGGGAGGTTGATAGTAAAGCAGACGGAAAGTCAAACCGGAGCACCAGGAGAGGGACTATGCGTTGAGTTTTAGAAACCTTTCGTATTCACAGTGTGTCCGTTCTCTAGGTTTCCCGCACATGTTATAGCTGTAGTAATATTCCCTTCAACCTGGAGAGTTCGGACCCATGGAATGGGTGCCATGCATTATTGCTTTAAAGGGTCTGCATTTGCTCACCCAATCTCACCAATCGTCTCAGTCCCAAGTGTCCCTCCTTATGCCACATCCAGCTGTCGTTGTAGATAGGGTCATTCCAGCTTTCATCAGAGACCCTGAAGGAATTGTAAAGAATTTCCCAGTTTTTTTGTTTTGTTTTTGAAATTCCTTTTTATAGTGGGTTTGAGCTGATTCTCGCTGCCATGTTTATGCCAGTCTAGACACACTTGATTCCCTTACGGAGACATATCAATACATAGGTTTTAAGATTCTTACTAGTCAAATATTTTCCTCTGCGGGAAATATGGGGTTTTGAGTCCCTTTCGCTGAGGACGGTGTAGGTCTTGTCTATTCCATAGTTGGTTTTTGGAACGGTACCTGTGCTTATATCAAACTCTGGTTTTATGCATCACCCCACCTCTCCTTCCCCCTTAAGCAGGTATAAGAGTGTTTTCTAAATGTGAGACACTGTCCTCTTTCCTAACTCAGTTCAAGTGTAGCCATGTTTACAGGATCTTCATAAGTGATATCTTATGATAAGTTTCTTTTTCTGTGTGACTTATTTCACTTAGAATCATCGTACCTGAATCCACCCATTTTGCTGCTACTGGTCTTATGACATTGATTTCATGGCTGAGGGATATTCCATCGTACGTAAGTACCACAATTTTTTGAACCATGTTTATATTTTCTGGGATACTTAAGGTGTATCCAAGTTGAGGTCCTTGTATGCAGTGCAGCCCTAAATTTTGGGGTGGCTCTGTCTTATTGATTTTCAGTTTTCCCAAGGTATATTCCCTAGGCTGGTAGTGCCCTTGGCTCTGTAGCTCTGTTCTTTACTTGTTTTAGGGAACAGAATGCACTCCTCCAGAGAGGCAGTTGGCAATTTACATCCCGCCCATCAGCATAACAAGGCTCCCTGTTCTCCAGGGCCTGTCTTGCCTTTCTTGTTGTTACATATTTTGTGGATGTCCCTTTTGACCGGTGGGAAGTGATACTTCTTTGTAGTGCAGATTTGCATTGCCCGCTTGCTTGCTTGGCCAAAAAGGGTGTATGCGTTTTCTCCTGAATATATTCAGGAGAAAACGCATACGCCCTTTTTGGCCAAGTGCATCATTGTCGAAGTTGTGCCCCTCTTCCTGTGCTTTAACGGCGATTCCAACGTACCTCTTGAAATCTGTTTCCTGCTATTCTGCCTCGCTTTCAAGTCCGCCTCGTTGCCTTCCCTCAACAGATTTTTGGACGATAGTTGTCCTTTATTACTCGGCCAGTTTGTGAATTGCTGTGCCCCTGAGCACCATTTTTCAACTCGCTTTTGGTGAGCTGACCGCAAGTCCAAAATTTTGGTTCAGGACCTATACTGGTTCCCGGTGGGTGGCTGAGAATTTGGTTAATTCTTCTTCCTGCCGGGAAATTACAGTGATATGTGCCCGTACATATGCCTAACAGCTACTCTCTCATTGGTTCTCCCTCTTCCCTTTCATCCTCTGCCAAATTGGTAACCTGTGCGAACCAAGAGGTTAAAGGGGCTGTCTCTCCAAGTTGGGAGGTTGATAGTAAAGCAGACGGAAAGTCAAACCGGAGCACCAGGAGAGGGACTATGCGTTGAGTTTTAGAAACCTTTCGTATTCACAGTGTGTCCGTTCTCTAGGTTTCCCGCACATGTTATAGCTGTAGTAATATTCCCTTCAACCTGGAGAGTTCGGACCCATGGAATGGGTGCCATGCATTATTGCTTTAAAGGGTCTGCATTTGCTCACCCAATCTCACCAATCGTCTCAGTCCCAAGTGTCCCTCCTTATGCCACATCCAGCTGTCATTGTAGATAGGGTCATTCCAGCTTTCATCAGAGACCCTGAAGGAATTGTAAAGAATTTCCCAGTTTTTTTGTTTTGTTTTTGAAATTCCTTTTTATAGTGGGTTTGAGCTGATTCTCGCTGCCATGTTTATGCCAGTCTAGACACACTTGATTCCCTTATGGAGACATATCAATACATAGGTTTTAAGATTCTTACTAGTCAGATATTTTCCTCTGCGGGAAATATGGGGTTTTGAGTCCCTTTCGCTGAGGACGGTGTAGGTCTTGTCTATTCCATAGTTGGTTTTTGGAACGGTACCTGTGCTTATATCAAACTCTGGTTTTATTCATCACCCCACCTCTCCTTCCCCCTTAAGCAGGTATAAGAGTGTTTTCTAAATGTGAGACACTGTTCTCTTTCCTAACTCAGTTCAAGTGTAGCCATGTTTACAGGATCTTCATAAGTGATATCTTATGATAAGTTTCTTTTTCTGTGTGACTTATTTCACTTAGAATCATCGTACCTGAATCCACCCATTTTGCTGCTACTGGTCTTATGACATTGATTTCATGGCTGAGGGATATTCCATCGTACGTAAGTACCACAATTTTTTGAACCATGTTTATATTTTCTGGGATACTTAAGGTGTATCCAAGTTGAGGTCCTTGTATGCAGTGCAGCCCTAAATTTTGGGGTGGCTCTGTCTTATTGATTTTCAGTTTTCCCAAGGTATATTCCCTAGGCTGGTAGTGCCCTTGGCTCTGTAGCTCTGTTCTTTACTTGTTTTAGGGAACAGAATGCACTCCTCCAGAGAGGCAGTTGGCAATTTACATCCCGCCCATCAGCATAACAAGGCTCCCTGTTCTCCAGGGCCTGTCTTGCCTTTCTTGTTGTTACACATTTTGTGGATGTCCCTTTTGACCGGTGGGAAGTGATACTTCTTTGTAGTGCAGATTTGCATTGCCCGCTTGCTTGCTTGGCCAAAAAGGGCGTATGCGTTTTCTCCTGAATATATTCAGGAGAAAACGCATACGCCCTTTTTGGCCAAGTGCATCATTGTCGAAGTTGTGCCCCTCTTCCTGTGCTTTAAAGGCGATTCCAACGTACCTCTTGAAATCTGTTTCCTGCTATTCTGCCTCGCTTTCAAGTCCGCCTCGTTGCCTTCCCTCAACAGATTTTTGGACGATAGTTGTCCTTTATTACTCGGCCAGTTTGTGAATTGCTGTGCCCCTGAGCACCATTTTTCAACTCGCTTTTGGTGAGCTGACCGCAAGTCCAAAATTTTGGTTCAGGACCTATACTGGTTCCCGGTGGGTGGCTGAGAATTTGGTTAATTCTTCTTCCTGCCGGGAAATTACAGTGATATGTGCCCGTCCAAATGCCTAACAGCTACTCTCTCATTGGTTCTCCCTCTTCCCTTTCATCCTCTGCCAAATTGGCAACCTGTGCGAACCAAGAGGTTAAAGGGGCTGTCTCTCCAAGTTGGGAGGTTGATAGTAAAGCAGACGGAAAGTCAAACCGGAGCACCAGGAGAGGGACTATGCGTTGAGTTTTAGAAACCTTTCGTATTCACAGTGTGTCCGTTCTCTAGGTTTCCCGCACATGTTATAGCTGTAGTAATATTCCCTTCAACCTGGAGAGTTCGGACCCATGGAATGGGTGCCATGCATTATTGCTTTAAAGGGTCTGCATTTGCTCACCCAATCTCACCAATCGTCTCAGTCCCAAGTGTCCCTCCTTATGCCACATCCAGCTGTCGTTGTAGATAGGGTCATTCCAGCTTTCATCAGAGACCCTGAAGGAATTGTAAAGAATTTCCCAGTTTTTTTGTTTTGTTTTTGAAATTCCTTTTTATAGTGGGTTTGAGCTGATTCTCGCTGCCATGTTTATGCCAGTCTAGACACACTTGATTCCCTTACGGAGACATATCAATACATAGGTTTTAAGATTCTTACTAGTCAGATATTTTCCTCTGCGGGAAATATGGGGTTTTGAGTCCCTTTCGCTGAGGACGGTGTAGGTCTTGTCTATTCCATAGTTGGTTTTTGGAACGGTACCTGTGCTTATATCAAACTCTGGTTTTATGCATCACCCCACCTCTCCTTCCCCCTTAAGCAGTTATAAGAGTGTTTTCTATATGTGAGACACTGTTCTCTTTCCTAACTCAGTTCAAGTGTAGCCATGTTTACAGGATCTTCATAAGTGATATCTTATGATAAGTTTCTTTTTCTGTGTGACTTATTTCACTTAGAATCATCGTACCTGAATCCACCCATTTTGCTGCTACTGGTCTTATGACATTGATTTCATGGCTGAGGGATATTCCATCGTACGTAAGTACCACAATTTTTTGAACCATGTTTATATTTTCTGGGATACTTAAGGTGTATCCAAGTTGAGGTCCTTGTATGCAGTGCAGCCCTAAATTTTGGGGTGGCTCTGTCTTATTGATTTTCAGTTTTCCCAAGGTATATTCCCTAGACTGGTAGTGCCCTTGGCTCTGTAGCTCTGTTCTTTACTTGTTTTAGGGAACAGAATGCACTCCTCCAGAGTGGCAGTTGGCAATTTACATCCCGCCCATCAGCATAACAAGGCTCCCTGTTCTCCAGGGCCTGTCTTGCCTTTCTTGTTCTTACATATTTTGTGGATGTCCCTTTTGACCGGTGGGAAGTGATACTTCTTTTAATGCAGATTTGCATTGCCCGCTTGCTTGCTTGGCCAAAAAGGGCGTATGCGTTTTCTCCTGAATATATTCAGGAGAAAACGCATACGCCCTTTTTGGCCAGGTGCATCATTGTCGAAGTTGTGCCCCTCTTCCTGTGCTTTAAAGGCGATTCCAACGTACCTCTTGAAATCTGTTTCCTACTATTCTGCCTCGCTTTCAAGTCCGCCTCGTTGCCTTCCCTCAACAGATTTTTGGACGATAGTTGTCCTTTATTACTCGGCCAGTTTGTGAATTGCTGTGCCCCTGAGCTACATTTTTCAACTCGCTTTTGGTGAGCTGACCGCAAGTCCAAAATTTTGGTTCAGGACCTATACTGGTTCCCGGTGGGTGGCTGAGAATTTGGTTAATTCTTCTTCCTGCCGGGAAATTACAGTGATATGTGCCCGTCCAAATGCCTAACAGCTACTCTCTCATTGGTTCTCCCTCTTCCCTTTCATCCTCTGCCAAATTGGCAACCTGTGCGAACCAAGAGGTTAAAGGGGCTGTCTCTCCAAGTTGGGAGGTTGATAGTAAAGCAGACGGAAAGTCAAACCGGAGCACCAGGGGAGGGACTATGCTTTGAGTTTTAGAAACCTTTCGTATTCACAGTGTGTCCGTTCTCTAGGTTTCCTGCACATGTTATAGCTGTAGTAATATTCCCTTCAACCTGGAGAGTTCGGACCCATGGAATGGGTGCCATGCATTATTGCTTTAAAGGGTCTGCATTTGCTCACCCAATCTCACCAATCTTCTCAGTCCCAAGTGTCCCTCCTTATGCCACATCCAGCTGTCGTTGTAGATAGGGTCATTCCAGCCTTCAACAGACACCCTGAAGGAATTGTAAAGAATTTCCCAGTTTTTTTGTTTTGTTTTTGAAATTCCTTTTTATAGTGGGTTTGAGCTGATTCTCGCTGCCATGTTTATGCCAGTCTAGACACACTTGATTCCCTTACGGAGACATATCAATACATAGGTTTTAAGATTCTTACTAGTCAGATATTTTCCTCTGCGGGAAATATGGGGTTTTGAGTCCCTTTCGCTGAGGACGGTGTAGGTCTTGTCTATTCCATAGTTGGTTTTTGGAACGGTACCTGTGCTTATATCAAACTCTGGTTTTATGCATCACCCCACCTCTCCTTCCCCCTTAAGCAGGTATAAGAGTGTTTTCTAAATGTGAGACACTGTCCTCTTTCCTAACTCAGTTCAAGTGTAGCCATGTTTACAGGATCTTCATAAGTGATATCTTATGATAAGTTTCTTTTTCTGTGTGACTTATTTCACTTAGAATCATCGTACCTGAATCCACCCATTTTGCTGCTACTGGTCTTATGACATTGATTTCATGGCTGAGGGATATTCCATCGTACGTAAGTACCACAATTTTTTGAACCATGTTTATATTTTCTGGGATACTTAAGGTGTATCCAAGTTGAGGCCCTTGTATGCAGTGCAGCCCTAAATTTTGGGGTGGCTCTGTCTTATTGATTTTCAGTTTTCCCAAGGTATATTCCCTAGACTGGTAGTGCCCTTGGCTCTGTAGCTCTGTTCTTTACTTGTTTTAGGGAACAGAATGCACTCCTCCAGAGAGGCAGTTGGCAATTTACATCCCGCCCATCAGCATAACAAGGCTCCCTGTTCTCCAGGGCCTGTCTTGCCTTTCTTGTTCTTACACATTTTGTGGATGTCCCTTTTGACCGGTGGGAAGTGATACTTCTTTGTAGTGCAGATTTGCATTGCCCGCTTGCTTGCTTGGCCAAAAAGGGCGTATGCGTTTTCTCCTGAATATATTCAGGAGAAAACGCATACGCCCTTTTTGGCCAAGTGCATCATTGTCGAAGTTGTGCCCCTCTTCCTGTGCTTTAAAGGCGATTCCAACGTACCTCTTGAAATCTGTTTCCTACTATTCTGCCTCGCTTTCAAGTCCGCCTCGTTGCCTTCCCTCAACAGATTTTTGGACGATAGTTGTCCTTTATTACTCGGCCAGTTTGTGAATGGCTGTGCCCCTGAGCTACATTTTTCAACTCGCTTTTGGTGAGCTGACCGCAAGTCCAAAATTTTGGTTCAGGACCTATACTGGTTCCCGGTGGGTGGCTGAGAATTTGGTTAATTCTTCTTCCTGCCGGGAAATTACAGTGATATGTGCCCGTCCAAATGCCTAACAGCTACTCTCTCATTGGTTCTCCCTCTTCCCTTTCATCCTCTGCCAAATTGGCAACCTGTGCGAACCAAGAGGTTAAAGGGGCTGTCTCTCCAAGTTGGGAGGTTGATAGTAAAGCAGACGGAAAGTCAAACCGGAGCACCAGGGGAGGGACTATGCTTTGAGTTTTAGAAACCTTTCGTATTCACAGTGTGTCCGTTCTCTAGGTTTCCCGCACATGTTATAGCTGTAGTAATATTCCCTTCAACCTGGAGAGTTCGGACCCATGGAATGGGTGCCATGCATTATTGCTTTAAAGGGTCTGCATTTGCTCACCCAATCTCACCAATCGTCTCAGTCCCAAGTGTCCCTCCTTATGCCACATCCAGCTGTCGTTGTAGATAGGGTCATTCCTGCCTTCATCAGAGACCCTGAAGGAATTGTAAAGAATTTCCCAGTTTTTTTGTTTTGTTTTTGAAATTCCTTTTTATAGTGGGTTTGAGCTGATTCTCGCTGCCATGTTTATGCCAGTCTAGACACACTTGATTCCCTTACGGAGACATATCAATACATAGGTTTTAAGATTCTTACTAGTCAGATATTTTCCTCTGCGGGAAATATGGGGTTTTGAGTCCCTTTCGCTGAGGACGGTGTAGGTCTTGTCTATTCCATAGTTGGTTTTTGGAACGGTACCTGTGCTTATATCAAACTCTGGTTTTATGCATCACCCCACCTCTCCTTCCCCCTTAAGCAGGTATAAGAGTGTTTTCTAAATGTGAGACACTGTCCTCTTTCCTAACTCAGTTCAAGTGTAGCCATGTTTACAGGATCTTCATAAGTGATATCTTATGATAAGTTTCTTTTTCTGTGTGACTTATTTCACTTAGAATCATCGTACCTGAATCCACCCATTTTGCTGCTACTGGTCTTATGACATTGATTTCATGGCTGAGGGATATTCCATCGTACGTAAGTACCACAATTTTTTGAACCATGTTTATATTTTCTGGGATACTTAAGGTGTATCCAAGTTGAGGCCCTTGTATGCAGTGCAGCCCTAAATTTTGGGGTGGCTCTGTCTTATTGATTTTCAGTTTTCCCAAGGTATATTCCCTAGACTGGTAGTGCCCTTGGCTCTGTAGCTCTGTTCTTTACTTGTTTTAGGGAACAGAATGCACTCCTCCAGAGAGGCAGTTGGCAATTTACATCCCGCCCATCAGCATAACAAGGCTCCCTGTTCTCCAGGGCCTGTCTTGCCTTTCTTGTTCTTACACATTTTGTGGATGTCCCTTTTGACCGGTGGGAAGTGGTACTTCTTTGTAGTGCAGATTTGCATTGCCCGCTTGCTTGCTTGGCCAAAAAGGGCGTATGCGTTTTCTCCTGAATATATTCAGGAGAAAACGCATACGCCCTTTTTGGCCAAGTGCATCATTGTCGAAGTTGTGCCCCTCTTCCTGTGCTTTAAAGGCGATTCCAACGTACCTCTTGAAATCTGTTTCCTGCTATTCTGCCTCGCTTTCAAGTCCGCCTCGTTGCCTTCCCTCATCAGACTTTTGGACGATAGTTGTCCTTTATTACTCGGCCAGTTTGTGAATGGCTGTGCCCCTGAGCTCCATTTTTCAACTCGTTTTTGGTGAGCTGACCGCAAGTCCAAAATTTTGGTTCAGGACCTATACTGGTTCCCGGTGGGTGGCTGAGAATTTGGTTAATTCTTCTTCCTGCCGGGAAATTACAGTGATATGTGCCCGTCCAAATGCCTAACAGCTACTCTCTCATTGGTTCTCCCTCTTCCCTTTCATCCTCTGCCAAATTGGCAACCTGTGCGAACCAAGAGGTTAAAGGGGCTGTCTCTCCAAGTTGGGAGGTTGATAGTAAAGCAGACGGAAAGTCAAACCGGAGCACCAGGAGGGGGACTATGCGTTGAGTTTTAGAAACCTTTCGTATTCACAGTGTGTCCGTTCTCTAGGTTTCCCGCACTTGTTATAGCTGTAGTAATATTCCCTTCAACCTGGAGAGTTCGGACCCATGGAATGGGTGCCATGCATTATTGCTTTAAAGGGTCTGCATTTGCTCAACCAATCTCACCAATCGTCTCAGTCCCAAGGGTCCCTCCTTATGCCAAATCCAGCTGTCGTTGTAGATAGGGTCATTCCAGCCTTCATCAGAGACCCTGAAGGAATTGTAAAGAATTTCCCAGTTTTTTTTGTTTTGTTTTTGAAATTCCTTTTTATAGTGGGTTTGAGCTGATTCTCGCTGCCATGTTTATGCCAGTCTAGACACACTTGATTCCCTTACGGAGACATATCAATACATAGGTTTTAAGATTCTTACTAGTCAGATATTTTCCTCTGCGGGAAATATGGGGTTTTGAGTCCCTTTCGCTGAGGACGGTGTAGGTCTTGTCTATTCCATAGTTGGTTTTTGGAACGGTACCTGTGCTTATATCAAACTCTGGTTTTATGCATCACCCCACCTCTCCTTCCCCCTTAAGCAGGTATAAGAGTGTTTTCTAAATGTGAGACACTGTCCTCTTTCCTAACTCAGTTCAAGTGTAGCCATGTTTACAGGATCTTCATAAGTGATATCTTATGATAAGTTTCTTTTTCTGTGTGACTTATTTCACTTAGAATCATCGTACCTGAATCCACCCATTTTGCTGCTACTGGTCTTATGACATTGATTTCATGGCTGAGGGATATTCCATCGTACGTAAGTACCACAATTTTTTGAACCATGTTTATATTTTCTGGGATACTTAAGGTGTATCCAAGTTGAGGCCCTTGTATGCAGTGCAGCCCTAAATTTTGGGGTGGCTCTGTCTTATTGATTTTCAGTTTTCCCAAGGTATATTCCCTAGACTGGTAGTGCCCTTGGCTCTGTAGCTCTGTTCTTTACTTGTTTTAGGGAACAGAATGCACTCCTCCAGAGAGGCAGTTGGCAATTTACATCCCGCCCATCAGCATAACAAGGCTCCCTGTTCTCCAGGGCCTGTCTTGCCTTTCTTGTTCTTACACATTTTGTGGATGTCCCTTTTGACCGGTGGGAAGTGATACTTCTTTGTAGTGCAGATTTGCATTGCCCGCTTGCTTGCTTGGCCAAAAAGGGCGTATGCGTTTTCTCCTGAATATATTCAGGAGAAAACGCATACGCCCTTTTTGGCCAAGTGCATCATTGTCGAAGTTGTGCCCCTCTTCCTGTGCTTTAAAGGCGATTCCAACGTACCTCTTGAAATATGTTTCCTGCTATTCTGCCTCGCTTTCAAGTCCGCCTCGTTGCCTTCCCTCAACAGATTTTTGGACGATAGTTGTCCTTTATTACTCGGCCAGTTTGTGAATTGCTGTGCCCCTGAGCTCCATTTTTCAACTCGTTTTTGGTGAGCTGACCGCAAGTCCAAAATTTTGGTTCAGGACCTATACTGGTTCCCGGTGGGTGGCTGAGAATTTGGTTAATTCTTCTTCCTGCCGGGAAATTACAGTGATATGTGCCCGTCCAAATGCCTAACAGCTACTCTCTCATTGGTTCTCCCTCTTCCCTTTCATCCTCTGCCAAATTGGCAACCTGTGCGAACCAAGAGGTTAAAGGGGCTGTCTCTCCAAGTTGGGAGGTTGATAGTAAAGCAGACGGAAAGTCAAACTGGAGCACCAGGAGAGGGACTATGCGTTGAGTTTTAGAAACCTTTCGTATTCACAGTGTGTCCGTTCTCTAGGTTTCCCGCACATGTTATAGCTGTAGTAATATTCCCTTCAACCTGGAGAGTTCGGACCCATGGAATGGGTGCCATGCATTATTGCTTTAAAGGGTCTGCATTTGCTCACCCAATCTCACCAATCGTCTCAGTCCCAAGTGTCCCTCCTTATGCCACATCCAGCTGTCGTTGTAGATAGGGTCATTCCAGCTTTCATCAGAGACCCTGAAGGAATTGTAAAGAATTTCCCAGTTTTTTTGTTTTGTTTTTGAAATTCCTTTTTATAGTGGGTTTGAGCTGATTCTCGCTGCCATGTTTATGCCAGTCTAGACACACTTGATTCCCTTACGGAGACATATCAATACATAGGTTTTAAGATTCTTACTAGTCAGATATTTTCCTCTGCGGGAAATATGGGGTTTTGAGTCCCTTTCGCTGAGGACGGTGTAGGTCTTGTCTATTCCATAGTTGGTTTTTGGAACGGTACCTGTGCTTATATCAAACTCTGGTTTTATGCATCACCCCACCTCTCCTTCCCCCTTCAGCAGTTATAAGAGTGTTTTCTATATGTGAGACACTGTTCTCTTTCCTAACTCAGTTCAAGTGTAGCCATGTTTACAGGATCTTCATAAGTGATATCTTATGATAAGTTTCTTTTTCTGTGTGACTTATTTCACTTAGAATCATCGTACCTGAATCCACCCATTTTGCTGCTACTGGTCTTATGACATTGATTTCATGGCTGAGGGATATTCCATCGTACGTAAGTACCACAATTTTTTGAACCATGTTTATATTTTCTGGGATACTTAAGGTGTATCCAAGTTGAGGCCCTTGTATGCAGTGCAGCCCTAAATTTTGGGGTGGCTCTGTCTTATTGATTTTCAGTTTTCCCAAGGTATATTCCCTAGACTGGTAGTGCCCTTGGCTCTGTAGCTCTGTTCTTTACTTGTTTTAGGGAACAGAATGCACTCCTCCAGAGAGGCAGTTGGCAATTTACATCCCGCCCATCAGCATAACAAGGCTCCCTGTTCTCCAGGGCCTGTCTTGCCTTTCTTGTTCTTACATATTTTGTGGATGTCCCTTTTGACCGGTGGGAAGTGATACTTTTTTGTAGTTCAGATTTGCATTGCCCGCTTGCTTGCTTGGCCAAAAAGGGCGTATGCGTTTTCTCCTGAATATATTCAGGAGAAAACGCATACGCCCTTTTTGGCCAAGTGCATCATTGTCGAAGTTGTGCCCCTCTTCCTGTGCTTTAAAGGCGATTCCAACGTACCTCTTGAAATCTGTTTCCTACTATTCTGCCTCGCTTTCAAGTCCGCCTCGTTGCCTTCCCTCAACAGATTTTTGGACGATAGTTGTCCTTTATTACTCGGCCAGTTTGTGAATTGCTGTGCCCCTGAGCTCCATTTTTCAACTCGTTTTTGGTGAGCTGACCGCAAGTCCAAAATTTTGGTTCAGGACCTATACTGGTTCCCGGTGGGTGGCTGAGAATTTGGTTAATTCTTCTTCCTGCCGGGAAATTACAGTGATATGTGCCCGTCCAAATGCCTAACAGCTACTCTCTCATTGGTTCTCCCTCTTCCCTTTCATCCTCTGCCAAATTGGCAACCTGTGCGAACCAAGAGGTTAAAGGGGCTGTCTCTCCAAGTTGGGAGGTTGATAGTAAAGCAGACGGAAAGTCAAACCGGAGCACCAGGGGAGGGACTATGCTTTGAGTTTTAGAAACCTTTCGTATTCACAGTGTGTCCGTTCTCTAGGTTTCCCGCACATGTTATAGCTGTAGTAATATTCCCTTCAACCTGGAGAGTTCGGACCCATGGAATGGGTGCCATGCATTATTGCTTTAAAGGGTCTGCATTTGCTCACCCAATCTCACCAATCGTCTCAGTCCCAAGTGTCCCTCCTTATGCCACATCCAGCTGTCGTTGTAGATAGGGTCATTCCAGCCTTCATCAGAGACCCTGAAGGAATTGTAAAGAATTTCCCAGTTTTTTTGTTTTGTTTTTGAAATTCCTTTTTATAGTGGGTTTGAGCTGATTCTCGCTGCCATGTTTATGCCAGTCTAGACACACTTGATTCCCTTACGGAGACATATCAATACATAGGTTTTAAGATTCTTACTAGTCAGATATTTTCCTCTGCGGGAAATATGGGGTTTTGAGTCCCTTTCGCTGAGGACGGTGTAGGTCTTGTCTATTCCATAGTTGGTTTTTGGAACGGTACCTGTGCTTATATCAAACTCTGGTTTTATGCATCACCCCACCTCTCCTTCCCCCTTAAGCAGGTATAAGAGTGTTTTCTAAATGTGAGACACTGTCCTCTTTCCTAACTCAGTTCAAGTGTAGCCATGTTTACAGGATCTTCATAAGTGATATCTTATGATAAGTTTCTTTTTCTGTGTGACTTATTTCACTTAGAATCATCGTACCTGAATCCACCCATTTTGCTGCTACTGGTCTTATGACATTGATTTCATGGCTGAGGGATATTCCATCGTACGTAAGTACCACAATTTTTTGAACCATGTTTATATTTTCTGGGATACTTAAGGTGTATCCAAGTTGAGGCCCTTGTATGCAGTGCAGCCCTAAATTTTGGGGTGGCTCTGTCTTATTGATTTTCAGTTTTCCCAAGGTATATTCCCTAGACTGGTAGTGCCCTTGGCTCTGTAGCTCTGTTCTTTATTTGTTTTAGGGAACAGAATGCACTCCTCCAGAGAGGCAGTTGGCAATTTACATCCCGCCCATCAGCATAACAAGGCTCCCTGTTCTCCAGGGCCTGTCTTGCCTTTCTTGTTCTTACACATTTTGTGGATGTCCCTTTTGACCGGTGGGAAGTGATACTTCTTTGTAGTGCAGATTTGCATTGCCCGCTTGCTTGCTTGGCCAAAAAGGGCGTATGCGTTTTCTCCTGAATATATTCAGGAGAAAACGCATACGCCCTTTTTGGCCAAGTGCATCATTGTCGAAGTTGTGCCCCTCTTCCTGTGCTTTAAAGGCGATTCCAACGTACCTCTTGAAATATGTTTCCTGCTATTCTGCCTCGCTTTCAAGTCCGCCTCGTTGCCTTCCCTCAACAGATTTTTGGACGATAGTTGTCCTTTATTACTCGGCCAGTTTGTGAATTGCTGTGCCCCTGAGCTCCATTTTTCAACTCGTTTTTGGTGAGCTGACCGCAAGTCCAAAATTTTGGTTCAGGACCTATACTGGTTCCCGGTGGGTGGCTGAGAATTTGGTTAATTCTTCTTCCTGCCGGGAAATTACAGTGATATGTGCCCGTCCAAATGCCTAACAGCTACTCTCTCATTGGTTCTCCCTCTTCCCTTTCATCCTCTGCCAAATTGGCAACCTGTGCGAACCAAGAGGTTAAAGGGGCTGTCTCTCCAAGTTGGGAGGTTGATAGTAAAGCAGACGGAAAGTCAAACCGGAGCACCAGGAGAGGGACTATGCGTTGAGTTTTAGAAACCTTTCATATTCACAGTGTGTCCGTTCTCTAGGTTTCCCGCACATGTTATAGCTGTAGTAATATTCCCTTCAACCTGGAGAGTTCGGACCCATGGAATGGGTGCCATGCATTATTGCTTTAAAGGGTCTGCATTTGCTCACCCAATCTCACCAATCGTCTCAGTCCCAAGTGTCCCTCCTTATGCCACATCCAGCTGTCGTTGTAGATAGGGTCATTCCAGCTTTCATCAGAGACCCTGAAGGAATTGTAAAGAATTTCCCAGTTTTTTTGTTTTGTTTTTGAAATTCCTTTTTATAGTGGGTTTGAGCTGATTCTCGCTGCCATGTTTATGCCAGTCTAGACACACTTGATTCCCTTATGGAGACATATCAATACATAGGTTTTAAGATTCTTACTAGTCAGATATTTTCCTCTGCGGGAAATATGGGGTTTTGAGTCCCTTTCGCTGAGGACGGTGTAGGTCTTGTCTATTCCATAGTTGGTTTTTGGAACGGTACCTGTGCTTATATCAAACTCTGGTTTTATGCATCACCCCACCTCTCCTTCCCCCTTAAGCAGGTATAAGAGTGTTTTCTAAATGTGAGACACTGTTCTCTTTCCTAACTCAGTTCAAGTGTAGCCATGTTTACAGGATCATCATAAGTGATATCTTATGATAAGCTTCTTTTTCTGTGTGACTTATTTCACTTAGAATCATCGTACCTGAATCCACCCATTTTGCTGCTACTGGTCTTATGACATTGATTTCATGGCTGAGGGATATTCCATCGTACGTAAGTACCACAATATTTTGAACCATGTTTATATTTTCTGGGATACTTAAGGTGTATCCAAGTTGAGGTCCTTGTATGCAGTGCAGCCCTAAATTTTGGGGTGGCTCTGTCTTATTGATTTTCAGTTTTCCCAAGGTATATTCCCTAGACTGGTAGTGCCCTTGGCTCTGTAGCTCTGTTCTTTACTTGTTTTAGGGAACAGAATGCACTCCTCCAGAGAGGCAGTTGGAAATTTGCATCCCGCCCATCAGCATAAAAAGGCTCCCTGTTCTCCAGGGCCTGTCTCGCCTTTCTTGTTCTTACACATTTTGTGGATGTCCCTTTTGACCGGTGGGAAGTGATACTTCTTTGTAGTGCAGATTTGCATTGCCCGCTTGCTTGCTTGGCCAAAAAGGGCGTATGCGTTTTCTCCTGAATATATTCAGGAGAAAACGCATACGCCCTTTTTGGCCAAGTGCATCATTGTCGAAGTTGTGCCCCTCTTCCTGTGCTTTAAAGGCGATTCCAACGTACCTCTTGAAATCTGTTTCCTGCTATTCTGCCTCGCATTCAAGTCCGCCTCGTTGCCTTCCCTCAACAGATTTTTGGACGATAGTTGTCCTTTATTACTCGGCCAGTTTGTGAATTGCTGTGCCCCTGAGCTCCATTTTTCAACTCGCTTTTGGTGAGCTGACCGCAAGTCCAAAATTTTGGTTCAGGACCTATACTGGTTCCCGGTGGGTGGCTGAGAATTTGGTTAATTCTTCTTCCTGCCGGGAAATTACAGTGATATGTGCCCGTCCAAATGCCTAACAGCTACTCTCTCATTGGTTCTCCCTCTTCCCTTTCATCCTCTGCCAAATTGGCAACCTGTGCGAACCAAGAGGTTAAAGGGGCTGTCTCTCCAAGTTGGGAGGTTGATAGTAAAGCAGACGGAAAGTCAAACCGGAGCACCAGGGGAGGGACTATGCGTTGAGTTTTAGAAACCTTTCGTATTCACAGTGTGTCCATTCTCTAGGTTTCCCGCACATGTTATAGCTGTAGTAATATTCCCTTCAACCTGGAGAGTTCGGACCCATGGAATGGGTGCCATGCATTATTGCTTTAAAGGGTCTGCATTTGCTCACCCAATCTCACCAATCGTCTCAGTCCCAAGTGTCCCTCCTTATGCCACATCCAGCTGTCGTTGTAGATAGGGTCAATCCAGCCTTCATCAGAGACCCTGAAGGAATTGTAAAGAATTTCCCAGTTTTTTTGTTTTGTTTTTGAAATTCCTTTTTATAGTGGGTTTGAGCTGATTCTCGCTGCCATGTTTATGCCAGTCTAGACACAGTTGATTCCCTTACGGAGACATATCAATACATAGGTTTTAAGATTCTTACTAGTCAGATATTTTCCTCTGCGGGAAATATGGGGTTTTGAGTCCCTTTCGCTGAGGACGGTGTGGGTCTTGTCTATTCCATAGTTGGTTTTTGGAACGGTACCTGTGCTTCTATCAAACTCTGGTTTTATTCATCACCCCACCTCTCCTTCCCCCTTAAGCAGGTATAAGAGTGTTTTCTAAATGTGAGACACTGTTCTCTTTCCTAACTCAGTTCAAGTGTAGCCATGTTTACAGGATCTTCATAAGTGATATCTTATGATAAGTTTCTTTTTCTGTGTGACTTATTTCACTTAGAATCATCGTACCTGAATCCACCCATTTTGCTGCTACTGGTCTTATGACATTGATTTCATGGCTGAGGGATATTCCATCATACGTAAGTACCACAATTTTTTGAACCATGTTTATATTTTCTGGGATACTTAAGGTGTATCCAAGTTGAGGTCCTTGTATGCAGTGCAGCCCTAAATTTTGGGGTGGCTCTGTCTTATTGATTTTCAGTTTTCCCAAGGTATATTCCCTAGGCTGGTAGTGCCCTTGGCTCTGTAGCTCTGTTCTTTACTTGTTTTAGGGAACAGAATGCACTCCTCCAGAGAGGCAGTTGGCAATTTACATCCCGCCCATCAGCATAACAAGGCTCCCTGTTCTCCAGGGCCTGTCTTGCCTTTCTTGTTCTTACACATTTTGTGGATGTCCCTTTTGACCGGTGGGAAGTGATACTTCTTTGTAGTGCAGATTTGCATTGCCCGCTTGCTTGCTTGGCCAAAAAGGGCGTATGCGTTTTCTCCTGAATATATTCAGGAGAAAACGCATACGCCCTTTTTGGCCAAGTGCATCATTGTCGAAGTTGTGCCCCTCTTCCTGTGCTTTAAAGGCGATTCCAACGTACCTCTTGAAATCTGTTTCCTGCTATTCTGCCTCGCTTTCAAGTCCGCCTCGTTGGCTTCCCTCAACAGATTTTTGGACGATAGTTGTCCTTTATTACTCGGCCAGTTTGTGAATTGCTGTGCCCCTGAGCTCCATTTTTCAACTCGTTTTTGGTGAGCTGACCGCAAGTCCAAAATTTTGGTTCAGGACCTATACTGGTTCCCGGTGGGTGGCTGAGAATTTGGTTAATTCTTCTTCCTGCCGGGAAATTACAGTGATATGTGCCCGTCCAAATGCCTAACAGCTACTCTCTCATTGGTTCTCCCTCTTCCCTTTCATCCTCTGCCAAATTGGCAACCTGTGCGAACCAAGAGGTTAAAGGGGCTGTCTCTCCAAGTTGAGAGGTTGATAGTAAAGCAGACGGAAAGTCAAACCGGAGCACCAGGAGAGGGACTATGCGTTGAGTTTTAGAAACCTTTCGTATTCACAGTGTGTCCGTTCTCTAGGTTTCCCGCACATGTTATAGCTGTAGTAATATTCCCTTCAACCTGGAGAGTTCGGACCCATGGAATGGGTGCCATGCATTATTGCTTTAAAGGGTCTGCATTTGCTCACCCAATCTCACCAACCGTCTCAGTCCCAAGTGTCCCTCCTTATGCCAAATCCAGCTGTCGTTGTAGATAGGGTCATTCCAGCTTTCATCAGAGACCCTGAAGGAATTGTAAAGAATTTCCCAGTTTTTTTGTTTTGTTTTTGAAATTCCTTTTTATAGTGGGTTTGAGCTGATTCTCGCTGCCCTGTTTATGCCAGTCTAGACACAGTTGATTCCCTTACGGAGACATATCAATACATAGGTTTTAAGATTCTTACTAGTCAGATATTTTCCTCTGCGGGAAATATGGGGTTTTGAGTCCCTTTCGCTGAGGACGGTGTAGGTCTTGTCTATTCCATAGTTGGTTTTTGGAACGGTACCTGTGCTTATATCAAACTCTGGTTTTATGCATCACCCCACCTCTCCTTCCCCCTTAAGCAGGTATAAGAGTGTTTTCTAAATGTGAGACACTGTCCTCTTTCCTAACTCAGTTCAAGTGTAGCCATGTTTACAGGATCTTCATAAGTGATATCTTATGATAAGTTTCTTTTTCTGTGTGACTTATTTCACTTAGAATCATCGTACCTGAATCCACCCATTTTGCTGCTACTGGTCTTATGACATTGATTTCATGGCTGAGGGATATTCCATCGTACGTAAGTACCACAATTTTTTGAACCATGTTTATATTTTCTGGGATACTTAAGGTGTATCCAAGTTGAGGTCCTTGTATGCAGTGCAGCCTTAAATTTTGGAGTGGCTCTGTCTTATTGATTTTCAGTTTTCCCAAGGTATATTCCCTAGACTGGTAGTGCCCTTGGCTCTGTAGCTCTGTTCTTTACTTGTTTTAGGGAACAGAATGCACTCCTCCAGAGAGGCAGTTGGCAATTTACATCCCGCCCATCAGCATAACAAGGCTCCCTGTTCTCCAGGGCCTGTCTTGCCTTTCTTGTTCTTACACATTTTGTGGATGTCCCTTTTGACCGGTGGGAAGTGATACTTCTTTGTAGTGCAGATTTGCATTGCCCGCTTGCTTGCTTGGCCAAAAAGGGCGTATGCGTTTTCTCCTGAATATATTCAGGAGAAAACGCATACGCCCATTTTGGCCAAGTGCATCATTGTCGAAGTTGTGCCCCTCTTCCTGTGCTTTAAAGGCGATTCCAACGTACCTCTTGAAATCTGTTTCCTGCTATTCTGCCTCGCTTTCAAGTCCGCCTCGTTGCCTTCCCTCAACAGATTTTTGGACGATAGTTGTCCTTTATTACTCGGCCAGTTTGTGAATTGCTGTGCCCCTGAGCTCCATTTTTCAACTCGTTTTTGGTGAGCTGACCGCAAGTCCAAAATTTTGGTTCAGGACCTATACTGGTTCCCGGTGGGTGGCTGAGAATTTGGTTAATTCTTCTTCCTGCCGGGAAATTACAGTGATATGTGCCCGTCCAAATGCCTAACAGCTACTCTCTCATTGGTTCTCCCTCTTCCCTTTCATCCTCTGCCAAATTGGCAACCTGTGCCAACCAAGAGGTTAAAGGCGCTGTCTCTCCAAGTTGGGAGGTTGATAGTAAAGCAGACGGAAAGTCAAACCGGAGCACCAGGAGAGGGACTATGCGTTGAGTTTTAGAAACCTTTCGTATTCACAGTGTGTCCGTTCTCTAGGTTTCCCGCACATGTTATAGCTGTAGTAATATTCCCTTCAACCTGGAGAGTTCGGACCCATGGAATGGGTGCCATGCATTATTGCTTTAAAGGGTCTGCATTTGCTCACCCAATCTCACCAATCGTCTCAGTCCCAAGTGTCCCTCCTTATGCCACATCCAGCTGTCGTTGTAGATAGGGTCATTCCAGCTTTCATCAGAGACCCTGAAGGAATTGTAAAGAATTTCCCAGTTTTTTTGTTTTGTTTTTGAAATTCCTTTTTATAGTGGGTTTGAGCTGATTCTCGCTGCCCTGTTTATGCCAGTCTAGACACAGTTGATTCCCTTACGGAGACATATCAATACATAGGTTTTAAGATTCTTACTAGTCAGATATTTTCCTCTGCAGGAAATATGGGGTTTTGAGTCCCTTTCGCTGAGGACGGTGTAGGTCTTGTCTATTCCATAGTTGGTTTTTGGAACGGTACCTGTGCTTATATCAAACTCTGGTTTTATGCATCACCCCACCTCTCCTTCCCCCTTAAGCAGGTATAAGAGTGTTTTCTAAATGTGAGACACTGTTCTCTTTCCTAACTCAGTTCAAGTGTAGCCATGTTTACAGGATCTTCATAAGTGATATCTTATGATAAGTTTCTTTTTCTGTGTGACTTATTTCACTTAGAATCATCGTACCTGAATCCACCCATTTTGCTGCTACTGCTCTTATGACATTGATTTCATGGCTGAGGGATATTCCATCGTACGTAAGTACCACAATTTTTTGAACCATGTTTATATTTTCTGGGATACTTAAGGTGTATCCAAGTTGAGGTCCTTGTATGCAGTGCAGCCCTAAATTTTGGGGTGGCTCTGTCTTATTGATTTTCAGTTTTCCCAAGGTATATTCCCTAGGCTGGTAGTGCCCTTGGCTCTGTAGCTCTGTTCTTTACTTGTTTTAGGGAACAGAATGCACTCCTCCAGAGAGGCAGTTGGCAATTTACATCCCGCCCATCAGCATAACAAGGCTCCCTGTTCTCCAGGGCCTGTCTTGCCTTTCTTGTTCTTACACATTTTGTGGATGTCCCTTTTGACCGGTGGGAAGTGATACTTCTTTGTAGTGCAGATTTGCATTGCCCGCTTGCTTGCTTGGCCAAAAAGGGCGTATGCGTTTTCTCCTGAATATATTCAGGAGAAAACGCATACGCCCTTTTTGGCCAAGTGCATCATTGTCGAAGTTGTGCCCCTCTTCCTGTGCTTTAAAGGCGATTCCAACGTACCTCTTGAAATCTGTTTCCTGCTATTCTGCCTCGCTTTCAAGTCCGCCTCGTTGCCTTCCCTCAACAGATTTTTGGACGATAGTTGTCCTTTATTACTCGGCCAGTTTGTGAATTGCTGTGCCCCTGAGCTCCATTTTTCAACTCGTTTTTGGTGAGCTGACCGCAAGTCCAAAATTTTGGTTCAGGACCTATGCTATTTCCTGGTGGGGGGCTGAGACTTTGGTTAATTCTTCTTCCTGCCGGGAAGTTAGAGTGATATGTGCCCGTCCAAATGCCTAACAGCTACTCTCTCATTGGTTCTCCCTCGTCCCTTTCATCCGCTGCCAAATTGGCAACCTGTGCGAACCAGGAGGTTAAAGGGGCTGTCTCTCCAAGTTGGGAGGTTGATAGTAAAGCAGACGGAAAGTCAAACCGGAGCACCAGGAGAGGGACTATGCGTTGAGTTTTAGAAACCTTTCGTATTCACAGTGTGTCCGTTCTCTAGGTTTCCCGCACATGTTATAGCTGTAGTAATATTCCCTTCAACCTGGAGAGTTCGGACCCATGGAATGGGTGCCATGCATTATTGCTTTAAAGGGTCTGCATTTGCTCACCCAATCTCACCAACCGTCGCAGTCCCAAGTGTCCCTCCTTATGCCACATCCAGCTGTCGTTGTAGATAGGGTCATTCCAGCTTTCATCAGAGACCCTGAAGGAATTGTAAAGAATTTCCCAGTTTTTTTGTTTTGTTTTTCAAATTCCTTTTTATAGTGGGTTTGAGCTGATTCTCGCTGCCCTGTTTATGCCAGTCTAGACACAGTTGATTCCCTTACGGAGACATATCAATACATAGGTTTTAAGATTCTTACTAGTCAGATATTTTCCTCTGCGGGAAATATGGGGTTTTGAGTCCCTTTCGCTGAGGACGGTGTAGGTCTTGTCTATTCCATAGTTGGTTTTTGGAACGGTACCTGTGCTTATATCAAACTCTGGTTTTATGCATCACCCCACCTCTCCTTCCCCCTTAAGCAGGTATAAGAGTGTTTTCTAAATGTGAGACACTGTCCTCTTTCCTAACTCAGTTCAAGTGTAGCCATGTTTACAGGATCTTCATAAGTGATATCTTATGATAAGTTTCTTTTTCTGTGTGACTTATTTCACTTAGAATCATCGTACCTGAATCCACCCATTTTGCTGCTACTGGTCTTATGACATTGATTTCATGGCTGAGGGATATTCCATCGTACGTAAGTACCACAATTTTTTGAACCATGTTTATATTTTCTGGGATACTTAAGGTGTATCCAAGTTGAGGTCCTTGTATGCAGTGCAGCCCTAAATTTTGGGGTGGCTCTGTCTTATTGATTTTCAGTTTTCCCAAGGTATATTCCCTAGGCTGGTAGTGCCCTTGGCTCTGTAGCTCTGTTCTTTACTTGTTTTAGGGAACAGAATGCACTCCTCCAGAGAGGCAGTTGGCAATTTACATCCCGCCCATCAGCATAACAAGGCTCCCTGTTCTCCAGGGCCTGTCTTGCCTTTCTTGTTCTTACACATTTTGTGGATGTCCCTTTTGACCGGTGGGAAGTGATACTTCTTTGTAGTGCAGATTTGCATTGCCCGCTTGCTTGCTTGGCCAAAAAGGGCGTATGCGTTTTCTCCTGAATATATTCAGGAGAAAACGCATACGCCCTTTTTGGCCAAGTGCATCATTGTCGAAGTTGTGCCCCTCTTCCTGTGCTTTAAAGGCGATTCCAACGTACCTCTTGAAATCTGTTTCCTGCTATTCTGCCTCGCTTTCAAGTCCGCCTCGTTGCCTTCCCTCAACAGATTTTTGGACGATAGTTGTCCTTTATTACTCGGCCAGTTTGTG
This sequence comes from Hyperoodon ampullatus, assembly GCF_949752795.1. Taxonomy (NCBI): domain Eukaryota; kingdom Metazoa; phylum Chordata; class Mammalia; order Artiodactyla; family Ziphiidae; genus Hyperoodon; species Hyperoodon ampullatus. The sequence goes on along the minus strand of NW_027640475.1, from coordinate 295,302 downwards.
AATTGCTGTGCCCCTGAGCTCCATTTTTCAACTCGTTTTTGGTGAGCTGACCGCAAGTCCAAAATTTTGGTTCAGGACCTATACTGGTTCCCGGTGGGTGGCTGAGAATTTGGTTAATTCTTCTTACTGCCGGGAAATTACAGTGATATGTGCCCGTCCAAATGCCTAACAGCTACTCTCTCATTGGTTCTCCCTCTTCCCTTTCATCCTCTGCCAAATTGGCAACCTGTGCGAACCAAGAGGTTAAAGGGGCTGTCTCTCTAAGTTGGGAGGTTGATAGTAAAGCAGACGGAAAGTCAAACCGGAGCACCAGGAGAGGGACTATGCGTTGAGTTTTAGAAACCTTTCGTATTCACAGTGTGTCCGTTCTCTAGGTTTCCCGCACATGTTATAGCTGTAGTAATATTCCCTTCAACCTGGAGAGTTCGGACCCATGGAATGGGTGCCATGCATTATTGCTTTAAAGGGTCTGCATTTGCTCACCCAATCTCACCAACCGTCTCAGTCCCAAGTGTCCCTCCTTATGCCACATCCAGCTGTCCTTGTACATAGGGTCATTCCAGCTTTCATCAGAGACCCTGAAGGAATTGTAAAGAATTTCCCAGTTTTTTTGTTTTGTTTTTGAAATTCCTTTTTATAGTGGGTTTGAGCTGATTCTCGCTGCCATGTTTATGCCTGTCTAGACACAGTTGATTCCCTTACGGAGACATATCAATACATAGGTTTTAAGATTCTTACTAGTCAGATATTTTCCTCTGCGGGAAATATGGGTTTTGAGTCCCTTTCGCTGAGGACGGTGTACGTCTTGTCTATTCCATAGTTGGTTTTTGGAACGGTACCTGTGCTTATATCAAACTCTGGTTTTATGCATCACCCCACCTCTCCTTCCCCCTTAAGCAGGTATAAGAGTGTTTTCTAAATGTGAGACAATGTTCTCTTTCCTAACTCAGTTCAAGTGTAGCCATGTTTACAGGATCTTCATAAGTGATATCTTATGATAAGTTTCTTTTTCTGTGTGACTTATTTCACTTAGAATCATCGTACCTGAATCCACCCATTTTGCTGCTACTGCTCTTATGACATTGATTTCATGGCTGAGGGATATTCCATCGTATGTAAGTACCACAATTTTTTGAACCATGTTTATATTTTCTGGGATACTTAAGGTGTATCCAAGTTGAGGTCCTTGTAAGCAGTGCAGCCCTAAATTTTGGGGTGGCTCTGTCTTATTGATTTTCAGTTTTCCCAAGGTATATTCCCTAGACTGGTAGTGCCCTTGGCTCTGTAGCTCTGTTCTTTACTTGTTTTAGGGAACAGAATGCACTCCTCCAGAGAGGCAGTTGGCAATTTACATCCCGCCCATCAGCATAACAAGGCTCCCTGTTCTCCAGGGCCTGTCTTGCCTTTCTTGTTCTTACACATTTTGTGGATGTCCCTTTTGACCGGTGGGAAGTGATACTTCTTTGTAGTGCAGATTTGCATTGCCCGCTTGCTTGCTTGGCCAAAAAGGGCGTATGCGTTTTCTCCTGAATTTATTCAGGAGAAAACGAATACGCCCTTTTTGGCCAAGTGCATCATTGTCGAAGTTGTGCCCCTCTTCCTGTGCTTTAAAGGCGATTCCAACGTACCTCTTGAAATCTGTTTCCTGCTATTCTGCCTCGCTTTCAAGTCCGCCTCGTTGCCTTCCCTCAACAGATTTTTGGACGATAGTTGTCCTTTATTACTCGGCCAGTTTGTGAATTGCTGTGCCCCTGAGCTCCATTTTTCAACTCGCTTTTGGTGAGCTGACCGCAAGTCCAAAATTTTGGTTCAGGACCTATACTGGTTCCCGGTGGGTGGCTGAGAATTTGGTTAATTCTTCTTCCTGCCGGGAAATTACAGTGATATGTGCCCGTCCAAATGCCTAACAGCTACTCTCTCATTGGTTCTCCCTCTTCCCTTTCATCCTCTGCCAAATTGGCAACCTGTGCGAACCAAGAGGTTAAAGGGGCTGTCTCTCCAAGTTGGGAGGTTGATAGTAAAGCAGACGGAAAGTCAAACCGGAGCACCAGGAGAGGGACTATGCGTTGAGTTTTAGAAACCTTTCGTATTCACAGTGTGTCCGTTCTCTAGGTTTCCCGCACATGTTATAGCTGTAGTAATATTCCCTTCAACCTGGAGAGTTCGGACCCATGGAATGGGTGCCATGCATTATTGCTTTAAAGGGTCTGCATTTGCTCACCCAATCTCACCAACCGTCTCAGTCCCAAGTGTCCCTCCTTATGCCACATCCAGCTGTCCTTGTAGATAGGGTCATTCCAGCTTTCATCAGAGACCCTGAAGGAATTGTAAAGAAGTTCCCAGTTTTTTTGTTTTGTTTTTGAAATTCCTTTTTATAGTGGGTTTGAGCTGATTCTCGCTGCCCTGTTTATGCCAGTCTAGACACAGTTGATTCCCTTACGGAGACATATCAATACATAGGTTTTAAGATTCTTACTAGTCAGATATTTTCCTCTGTGGGAAATATGGGGTTTTGAGTCCCTTTCGCTGAGGACGGTGTAGGTCTTGTCTATTCCATAGTTGGTTTTTGGAACGGTACCTGTGCTTATATCAAACTCTGGTTTTATGCATCACCCCACCTCTCCTTCCCCCTTAAGCAGGTATAAGAGTGTTTTCTAAATGTGAGACACTGTTCTCTTTCCTAACTCAGTTCAAGTGTAGCCATGTTTACAGGATCTTCATAAGTGATATCTTATGATAAGTTTCTTTTTCTGTGTGACTTATTTCACTTAGAATCATCGTACCTGAATCCACCCATTTTGCTGCTACTGGTCTTATGACATTGATTTCATGGCTGAGGGATATTCCATCGTACGTAAGTACCACAATTTTTTGAACCATGTTTATATTTTCTGGGATACTTAAGATGTATCCAAGTTGAGGCCCTTGTATGCAGTGCAGCCCTAAATTTTGGGGTGGCTCTGTCTTATTGATTTTCAGTTTTCCCAAGGTATATTCCCTAGACTGGTAGTGCCCTTGGCTCTGTAGCTCTGTTCTTTACTTGTTTTAGGGAACAGAATGCACTCCTCCAGAGAGGCTGTTGACAATTTACATCCAGCCCATCAGCATAATAAGGCTCCCTGTTCTCCAGGGCCTGTCTTGCCTTTCTTGTTCTTACACATTTTGTGGATGTCCCTTTTGACCGGTGGGAAGTGATACTTCTTTGTAGTGCAGATTTGCATTGTCCGCTTGCTTGCTTGGCCAAAAAGGGCGTATGCGTTTTCTCCTGAATATATTCAGGAGAAAACGCATACGCCCTTTTTGGCCAAGTGCATCATTGTCGAAGTTGTGCCCCTCTTCCTGTGCTTTAAAGGCGATTCCAACGTACCTCTTGAAATCTGTTTCCTGCTATTTTGCCTCGCTTTCAAGTCCGCCTCGTTGCCTTCCCTCAACAGATTTTTGGACGATAGTTGTCCTTTATTACTCGGCCAGTTTGTGAATTGCTGTGCCCCTGAGCTCCATTTTTCAACTCGTTTTTGGTGAGCTGACCGCAAGTCCAAAATTTTGGTTCAGGACCTATACTGGTTCCCGGTGGGTGGCTGAGAATTTGGTTAATTCTTCTTCCTGCCGGGAAATTACAGTGATATGTGCCCGTCCAAATGCCTAACAGCTACTCTCTCATTGGTTCTCCCTCTTCCCTTTCATCCTCTGCCAAATTGGCAACCCGTACGAACCAAGAGGTTAAAGGCGCTGTCTCTCCAAGTTGGGAGGTTGATAGTAAAGCAGACGGAAAGTCAAACCGGAGCACCAGGAGAGGGACTATGCATTGAGTTTTAGAAACCTTTCGTATTCACAGTGTGTCCGTTCTCTATGTTTCCCGCACTTGTTATAGCTGTAGTAATATTCCCTTCAACCTGGAGAGTTCGGACCCATGGAATGGGTGCCATGCATTATTGCTTTAAAGGGTCTGCATTTGCTCACCCAATCTCACCAATCGTCTCAGTCCCAAGTGTCCCTCCTTATGCCACATCCAGCTGTCGTTGTAGATAGGGTCATTCCAGCTTTCATCAGAGACCCTGAAGGAATTGCAAAGAATTTCCCAGTTTTTTTGTTTTGTTTTTGAAATTCCTTTTTATAGTGGGTTTGAGCTGATTCTCGCTGCCATGTTTATGCCAGTCTAGACACACTTGATTCCCTTACGGAGACATATCAATACATAGGTTTTAAGATTCTTACTAGTCAGATATTTTCCTCTGTGGGAAATATAGGGTTTTGAGTCCCTTTCGCTGAGGACGGTGTAGGTCTTGTCTATTCCATAGTTGGTTTTTGGAACGGTACCTGTGCTTATATCAAACTCTGGTTTTATGCATCACCCCACCTCTCCTTCCCCCTTAAGCAGGTATAAGAGTGTTTTCTAAATGTGAGACACTGTTCTCTTTCCTAACTCAGTTCAAGTGTAGCCATGTTTACAGGATCTTCATAAGTGATATCTTATGATAAGTTTCTTTTTCTGTGTGACTTATTTCACTTAGAATCATCGTACCTGAATCCACCCATTTTGCTGCTACTGGTCTTATGACATTGATTTCATGGCTGAGGGATATTCCATCGTACGTAAGTACCACAATTTTTTGAACCATGTTTATATTTTCTGGGATACTTAAGGTGTATCCAAGTTGAGGTCCTTGTATGCAGTGCAGCCTTAAATTTTGGGGTAGCTCTGTCTTATTGATTTTCAGTTTTCCCAAGGTATATTCCCTAGACTGGTAGTGCCCTTGGCTCTGTAGCTCTGTTCTTTACTTGTTTTAGGGAACAGAATGCACTCCTCCAGAGAGGCAGTTGGCAATTTACATCCCGCCCATCAGCATAACAAGGCTCCCTGTTCTCCAGGGCCTGTCTTGCCTTTCTTGTTCTTACACATTTTGTGGATGTCCCTTTTGACCGGTGGGAAGTGATACTTCTTTGTAGTGCAGATTTGCATTGCCCGCTTGCTTGCTTGGCCAAAAAGGGCGTATGCGTTTTCTCCTGAATATATTCAGGAGAAAACGCATACGCCCTTTATGGCCAAGTGCATCATTGTCGAAGTTGTGCCCCTCTTCCTGTGCTTTAAAGGCGATTCCAACGTACCTCTTGAAATCTCTTTCCTGCTATTCTGCCTCGCTTTCAAGTCCGCCTCGTTGCCTTCCCTCAACAGATTTTTGGACGATAGTTGTCCTTTATTACTCGGCCAGTTTGTGAATTGCTGTGCCCCTGAGCTCCATTTTTCAACTCGTTTTTGGTGAGCTGACCGCAAGTCCAAAATTTTGGTTCAGGACCTATACTGGTTCCCGGTGGGTGGCTGAGAATTTGGTTAATTCTACTTCCTGCCGGGAAATTACAGTGATATGTGCCCGTCCAAATGCCTAACAGCTACTCTCTCATTGGTTTTCCCTCTTCCCTTTCATCCTCTGACAAATTGGCAACCTGTGCGAACCAAGAGGTTAAAGGGGCTGTCTCTCCAAGTTGGGAGGTTGATAGTAAAGCAGACGGAAAGTCAAACCGGAGCACCAGGAGAGGGACTATGCGTTGAGTTTTAGAAACCTTTCGTATTCACAGTGTGTCCGTTCTCTAGGTTTCCCGCACATGTTATAGCTATAGTAATATTCCCTTCAACCTGGAGAGTTCAGACCCATGGAATGGGTGCCATGCATTATTGCTTTAAGGGGTCTGCATTTGCTCACCCAATCTCACCAATCGTCTCAGTCCCAAGTGTCCCTCCTTATGCCACATCCAGCTGTCGTTGTAGATAGGGTCATTCCAGCCTTCATCAGAGACCCTGAAGGAATTGTAAAGAATTTCCTAGTTTTTTTGTTTTGTTTTTGAAATTCCTTTTTATAGTGGGTTTGAGCTGATTCTCGCTGCCATGATTATGCCAGTCTAGACACACTTGATTCCCTTATGGAGACATATCAATACATAGGTTTTAAGATTCTTACTAGTCAGATATTTTCCTCTGCGGGAAATATGGGGTTTTGAGTCCCTTTCGCTGAGGATGGTGTAGGTCTTGTCTATTCCATAGTTGGGTTTTGGAACGGTACCTGTGCTTATATCAAACTCTGGTTTTATGCATCACCCCACCTCTCCTTCCCCCTTAAGCAGGTATAAGAGTGTTTTCTAAATGTGAGACACTGTTCTCTTTCCTAACTCAGTTCAAGTGTAGCCATGTTTACAGGATCTTCATAAGTGATATCTTATGATAAGTTTCTTTTTCTGTGTGACTTATTTCACTTAGAATCATCGTACCTGAATCCACCCATTTTGCTGCTACTGGTCTTATGACATTGATTTCATGGCTGAGGGATATTCCATCGTACGTAAGTACCACAATTTTTTGAACCATGTTTATATTTTCTGGGATACTTAAGGTGTATCCAAGTTGAGGTCCTTGTATGCAGTGCAGCCTTAAATTTTGGGGTGGCTCTGTCTTATTGATTTTCAGTTTTCCCAAGGTATATTCCCTAGACTGGTAGTGCCCTTGGCTCTGTAGCTCTGTTCTTTACTTGTTTTAGGGAACAGAATGCACTCCTCCAGAGAGGCAGTTGGCAATTTACATCCCGCCCATCAGCATAACAAAGCTCCCTGTTCTCCAGGGCCTGTCTTGCCTTTTTTGTTCTTACACATTTTGTGGATGTCCCTTTTGACCGGTGGGAAGTGATACTTCTTTGTAGTGCAGATTTGCATTGCCAGCTTGCTTGCTTGGCCAAAAAGGGCGTATGCGTTTTCTCCTGAATATATTCAGGAGAAAATGCATACGCCCTTTTTGGCCAAGTGCATCATTGTCGAAGTTGTGCCCCTCTTCCTGTGCTTTAAAGGCGATTCCAACGTACCTCTTGAAATCTCTTTCCTGCTATTCTGCCTCGCTTTCAAGTCCGCCTCGTTGCCTTCCCTCAACAGATTTTTGGACGATAGTTGTCCTTTATTACTCGGCCAGTTTGTGAATGGCTGTGCCCCTGAGCTCCATTTTTCAACTCGTTTTTGGTGAGCTGACCGCAAGTCCAAAATTTTGGTTCAGGACCTATACTGGTTCCCGGTGGGTGGCTGAGAATTTGGTTAATTCTTCTTCCTGCCGGGAAATTACAGTGATATGTGCCCGTCCAAATGCCTAACAGCTACTCTCTCATTGGTTCTCCCTCTTCCCTTTCATCCTCTGCCAAACTGGCAACCTGTGCGAACCAAGAGGTTAAAGGGGCTGTCTCTCCAAGTTGGGAGGTTGATAGTAAAGCAGACGGAAAGTCAAACCGGAGCACCAGGAGAGGGACTATGCGTTGAGTTTTAGAAACCTTTCGTATTCACAGTGTGTCCGTTCTCTAGGTTTCCCGCACTTGTTATAGCTGTAGTAATATTCCCTTCAACCTGGAGAGTTCGGACCCATGGAATGGGTGCCATGCATTATTGCTTTAAAGGGTCTGCATTTGCTCACCCAATCTCACCAATCGTCTCAGTCCCAAGTGTCCCTCCTTATGCCACATCCAGCTGTCATTGTAGATAGGGTCATTCCAGCCTTCATCAGAGACCCTGAAGGAATTGTAAAGAATTTCCCAGTTTTTTTGTTTTGTTTTTGAAATTCCTTTTTATAGTGGGTTTGAGCTGATTCTCGCTGCCATGTTTATGCCAGTCTAGACACACTTGATTCCCTTACGGAGACACATCAATACATAGGTTTTAAGATTCTTACTAGTCAGATATTTTCCTCTGCGGGAAATATGGGGTTTTGAGTCCCTTTCGCTGAGGACGGTGTAGGTCTTGTCTATTCCATAGTTGGTTTTTGGAACGGTACCTGTGCTTATATCAAACTCTGGTTTTATGCATCACCCCACCTCTCCTTCCCCCTTAAGCAGGTATAAGAGTGTTTTCTAAATGTGAGACACTGTTCTCTTTCCTAACTCAGTTCAAGTGTAGCCATGTTTACAGGATCTTCATAAGTGATATCTTATGATAAGTTTCTTTTTCTGTGTGACTTATTTCACTTAGAATCATCGTACCTGAATCCACCCATTTTGCTGCTACTGGTCTTATGACATTGATTTCATGGCTGAGGGATATTCCATCGTACGTAAGTACCACAATTTTTTGAACCATGTTTATATTTTCTGGGATACTTAAGGTGTATCCAAGTTGAGGTCCTTGTATGCAGTGCAGCCCTAAATTTTGGGGTGGCTCTGTCTTATTGATTTTCAGTTTTCCCAAGGTATATTCCCTAGACTGGTAGTGCCCTTGGCTCTGTAGCTCTGTTCTTTACTTGTTTTAGGGAACAGAATGCACTCCTCCAGAGAGGCAGTTGGCAATTTACATCCCGCCCATCAGCATAACAAGGCTCCGTGTTCTCCAGGGCCTGTCTTGCCTTTCTTGTTCTTACACATTTTGTGGATGTCCCTTTTGACCGGTGGGAAGTGATACTTCTTTGTAGTGCAGATTTGCATTGCCCGCTTGCTTGCTTGGCCAAAAAGGGCGTATGCATTTTCTCCTGAATATATTCAGGAGAAAACGCATACGCCCTTTTTGGCCAAGTTCATCATTGTCGAAGTTGTGCCCCTCTTCCTGTGCTTTAAAGGCGATTCCAACGTACCTCTTGAAATCTGTTTCCTGCTATTCTGCCTCGCTTTCAAGTCCGCCTCGTTGCCTTCCCTCAACAGATTTTTGGACGATAGTTGTCCTTTATTACTCGGCCAGTTTGTGAATGGCTGTGCCCCTGAGCTCCATTTTTCAACTCGTTTTTGGTGAGCTGACCGCAAGTCCAAAATTTTGGTTCAGGACCTATACTGGTTCCCGGTGGGTGGCTGAGAATTTGGTTAATTTTTCTTCCTGCCGGGAAATTACAGTGATATGTGCCCGTCCAAATGCCTAACAGCTACTCTCTCATTGGTTCTCCCTCTTCCCTTTCATCCTCTGCCAAATTGGCAACCTGTGCGAACCAAGAGGTTAAAGGGGCTGTCTCTCCAAGTTGGGAGGTTGATAGTAAAGCAGACGGAAAGTCAAACCGCAGCACCAGGAGAGGGACTATTCGTTGAGTTTTAGAAACCTTTCGTATTCACAGTGTGTCCGTTCTCTAGGTTTCCCGCACATGTTATAGCTGTAGTAATATTCCCTTCAACCTGGAGAGTTCGGACCCATGGAATGGGAGCCATGTATTATTGCTTTAAAGGGTCTGCATTTGCTCACTCAATCTCACCAATCGTCTCAGTCCCAAGTGTCCCTCCTTATGCCACATCCAGCTGTCGTTGTAGATAGGGTCATTCCAGCTTTCATCAGAGACCTTGAAGGAATTGTAAAGAATTTCCCAGTTTTTTTGTTTTGTTTTTGAAATTCCTTTTTATAGTGGGTTTGAGCTGATTCTCGCTGCCATGTTTATGCCAGTCTAGACACACTTGATTCCCTTACAGAGACATATCAATACATAGGTTTTAAGATTCTTACTAGTCAGATATTTTCCTCTGCGGGAAATATGGGGTTTTGAGTCCCTTTCGCTGAGGACGGTGTAGGTCTTGTCTATTCCATAGTTGGTTTTTGGAACGGTACCTCTGCTTATATCAAACTCTGGTTTTATGCATCACCCCACCTCTCCTTTCCCCTTAAGCAGGTATAAGAGTGTTTTCTAAATGTGAGACACTGTTCTCTTTCCTAACTCAGTTCAAGTGTAGCCATGTTTACAGGATCTTCATAAGTGATATCTTATGATAAGTTTCTTTTTCTGTGTGACTTATTTCACTTAGAATCATCGTACCTGAATCCACCCATTTTGCTGCTACTGGTCTTATGACATTGATTTCATGGCTGAGGGATATTCCATCGTACGTAAGTACCACAATTTTTTGAACCATGTTTATATTTTCTGGGATACTTAAGGTGTATCCAAGTTGAGGTCCTTGTATGCAGTGCAGCCCTAAATTTTGGGGTGGCTCTGTCTTATTGATTTTCAGTTTTCCCAAGGTATATTCCCTAGACTGGTAGTGCCCTTGGCTCTGTAGCTCTGTTCTTTACTTGTTTTAGGGAACAGAATGCACTCCTCCAGAGAGGCAGTTGGCAATTTACATCCACCCCATCAGCATAACATGGCTCCCTTTTCTCCAGGGCCTGTCTTGCCTTTCTTGTTCTACACATTTTGTGGATGTCCCTTTTGACCGGTGGGAAGTGATACTTCTTTGTAGTGCAGATTTGCATTGCCCGCTTGCTTGCTTGGCCAAAAAGGGCGTATGCGTTTTCTCCTGAATATATTCAGGAGAAAACGCATACGCCCTTTTTGGCCAAGTGCATCATTGTCGAAGTTGTGCCCCTCTTCCTGTACTTTAAAGGCGATTCCAACGTACCTCTTGAAATCTGTTTCCTGCTATTCTGCCTCGCTTTCAAGTCCGCCTCGTTGCCTTCCCTCAACAGATTTTTGGACGATAGTTGTCCTTTATTACTCGGCCAGTTTGTGAATTGCTGTGCCCCTGAGCTCCATTTTTCAACTCGTTTTTGGTGAGCTGACCGCAAGTCCAAAATTTTGGTTCAGGACCTATACTGGTTCCCGGTGGGTGGCTGAGAATTTGGTTAATTCTTCTTCCTGCCGGGAAATTACAGTGATATGTGCCCGTGCAAATGCCTAACAGCTACTCTGTCATTGGTTCTCCCTCTTCCCTTTCATCCTCTGCCAAATTGGCAACCTGTGCGAACCAAGAGGTTAAAGGGGCTGTCTCTCCAAGTTGGGAGGTTGATAGTAAAGCAGACGGAAAGTCAAACTGGAGCACCAGGAGAGGGACTATTCGTTGAGTTTTAGAAACCTTTCGTATTCACAGTGTGTCCGTTCTCTAGGTTTCCCGCACATGTTATAGCTGTAGTAATATTCCCTTCAACCTGGAGAGTTCGGACCCATGGAATGGGTGCCATGCATTATTGCTTTAAAGGGTCTGCATTTGCTCACCCAATCTCACCAACCGTCTCAGTCCCAAGTGTCCCTACCTTATGCCACATCCAGCTGTCATTGTAGATAGGGTCATTCCAGCCTTCATCAGAGACCCTGAAGGAATTGTAAAGAATTTCCCAGTTTTTTTGTTTTGTTTTTGAAATTCCTTTTTATAGTGGGTTTGAGCTGATTCTCGCTGCCATGTTTATGCCAGTCTAGACACACTTGATTCCCTTACGGAGACATATCAATACATAGGTTTTAAGATTCTTACTAGTCAGATATTTTCCTCTGCGGGAAATATGGGGTTTTGAGTCCCTTTCGCTGAGGACGGTGTAGGTCTTGTCTATTCCATAGTTGGTTTTTGGAACGGTACCTGTGCTTATATCAAACTCTGGTTTTATGCATCACCCCACCTCTCCTTCCCCCTTAAGCAGGTATAAGAGTGTTTTCTAAATGTGAGACACTGTTCTCTTTCCTAACTCAGTTCAAGTGTAGCCATGTTTACAGGATCTTCATAAGTGATATCTTATGATAAGTTTCTTTTTCTGTGTGACTTATTTCACTTAGAATCATCGTACCTGAATCCACCCATTTTGCTGCTACTGGTCTTATGACATTGATTTCATGGCTGAGGGATATTCCATCGTACGTAAGTACCACAATTTTTTGAACAATCTTTATATTTTCTGGGATACTTAAGGTGTATCCAAGTTGAGGTCCTTGTATGCAGTGCAACCCTAAATTTTGGGGTGGCTCTGTCTTATTGATTTTCAGTTTTCCCAAGGTATATTCCCTAGACTGGTAGTGCCCTTGGCTCTGTAGCTCTGTTCTTTACTTGTTTTAGGGAACAGAATGCACTCCTCCAGAGAGGCAGTTGGCAATTTACATCCACCCCATCAGCATAACAAGGCTCCCTGTTCTCCAGGGCCTGTCTTGCCTTTCTTGTTCTTACACATTTTGTGGATGTCCCTTTTGACCGGTGGGAAGTGATACTTCTTTGTATTGCAGATTTGCATTGCCCGCTTGCTTGCTTGGCCAAAAAGGGCGTATGCGTTTTCTCCTGAATATATTCAGGAGAAAACGCATACGCCCTTTATGGCCAAGTGCATCATTGTCGAAGTTGTGCCCCTCTTCCTGTGCTTTAAAAGCGATTCCAACGTACCTCTTGAAATCTGTTTCCTGCTATTCTGCCTCGCTTTCAAGTCCGCCTCGTTGCCTTCCCTCAACAGATTTTTGGACGATAGTTGTCCTTTATTACTCGGCCAGTTTGTGAATTGCTGTGCCCCTGAGCTCCATTTTTCAACTCGTTTTTCGTGAGCTGACCGCAAGTCCAAAATTTTGGTTCAGGACCTATACTGGTTCCCGGTGGGTGGCTGAGAATTTGGTTAATTCTTCTTCCTGCCGGGAAATTACAGTGATATGTGCCCGTCCAAATGCCTAACAGCTACTCTCTCATTGGTTTTCCCTCTTCCCTTTCATCCTCTGCCAAATTGGCAACCTGTGCGAACCAAGAGGTTAAAGGGGCTGTCTCTCCAAGTTGGGAGGTTGATAGTAAAGCAGACGGAAAGTCAAACCGGAGCACCAGGAGAGGGACTATTCGTTGAGTTTTAGAAACCTTTCGTATTCACAGTGTGTCCGTTCCCTAGGTTTCCCGCCCATGTTATAGCTGTAGTAATATTCCCTTCAACCTGGAGTGTTCGGACCCATGGAATGGGTGCCATGCATTATTGCTTTAAAGGGTCTGGATTTGCTCACCCAATCTCACCAATCGTCTCAGTCCCAAGTGTCCCTCCTTATGCCACATCCAGCTGTCCTTGTAGATAGGGTCATTCCAGCTTTCATCAGAGACCCTGAAGGAATTGTAAAGAATTTCCCAGTTTTTTTGTTTTGTTTTTGAAATTCCTTTTTATAGTGGGTTTGAGCTGATTCTCACTGCCATGTTTATGCCAGTCGAGAGACACTTGAATCCCTTATGGAGACATATCAATACATAGGTTTTAAGATTCTTACTAGTCAGATACATTCCTCTGCGGGAAATATGGGGTTTTGAGTCCCTTTCACTGAGGACGGTGTAGGTCTTGTCTATTCCATAGTTGGTTTTTGGAACGGTACCTGTGCTTATATCAAACTCTGGTTTTATGCATCACCCCACCTCTCCTTCCCCCTTAAGCAGGTATAAGAGTGTTTTCTAAATGTGAGACACTGTTCTCTTTCCTAACTCAGTTCAAGTGTAGCCATGTTTACAGGATCTTCATAAGTGATATCTTATGATAAGTTTCTTTTTCTGTGTGACTTATTTCACTTAGAATCATCGTACCTGAATCCACCCATTTTGCTGCTACTGGTCTTATGACATTGATTTCATGGCTGAGGGATATTCCATCGTACGTAAGTACCACAATTTTTTGAACCATGTTTATATTTTCTGGGATACTTAAGGTGTATCCAAGTTGAGGTCCTTGATGCAGTGCAGCCCTAAATTTTGGGGTGGCTCTGTCTTATTGATTTTCAGTTTTCCCAAGGTATATTCCCTAGACTGGTAGTGCCCTTGGCTCTGTAGCTCTGTTCTTTACTTGTTTTAGGGAACAGAATGCACTCCTCCAGAGAGGCAGTTGGCAATTTACATCCCGCCCATCAGCATAACAAGGCTCCCTGTTCTCCATGGCCTGTCTTGCCTTTCTTGTTCTTACACATTTTGTGGATGTCCCTTTTGACCGGTGGGAAGTGATACTTCTTTGTAGTGCAGATTTGCATTGCCCGCTTGCTTGCTTGGCCAAAAAGGGCGTATGCGTTTTCTCCTGAATATATTCAGGAGAAAACGCATACGCCCTTTTTGGCCAAGTGCATCATTGTCGAAGTTGTGCCCCTCTTCCTGTGCTTTAAAGGCGATTCCAACGTACCTCTTGAAATCTGTTTCCTGCTATTCTGCCTCGCTTTCAAGTCCGCCTCGTTGCCTTCCCTCAACAGATTTTTGGACGATAGTTGTCCTTTATTACTCGGCCAGTTTGTGAATTGCTGTGCCCCTGAGCTCCATTTTTCAACTCGTTTTTCGTGAGCTGACCGCAAGTCCAAAATTTTGGTTCAGGACCTATACTGGTTCCCGGTGGGTGGCTGAGAATTTGGTTAATTCTTCTTCCTGCCGGGAAATTACAGTGATATGTGCCCGTACAAATGCCTAACAGCTACTCTCTCATTGGTTCTCCCTCTTCCCTTTCATCCTCTGCCAAATTGGCAACCTGTGCGAACCAAGAGGTTAAAGGGACTGTCTCTCCAAGTTGGGAGGTTGATAGTAAAGCAGACGGAAAGTCAAACCAGAGCACCAGGAGAGGGACTATGCGTTGAGTTTTAGAAACCTTTCGTATTCACAGTGTGTCCGTTCTCTAGGTTTCCTGCACATGTTATAGCTGTAGTAATATTCCCTTCAACCTGGAGAGTTCGGACCCATGGAATGGGTGCCATGCATTATTGCTTTAAAGGGTCTGCATTTGCTCACCCAATCTCACCAATCGTCTCAGTCCCAAGTGTCCCTCCTTATGCCACATCCAGCTGTCGTTGTAGATAGGGTCATTCCAGCTTTCATCAGAGACCCTGAAGGAATTGTAAAGAATTTCCCAGTTTTTTTGTTTTGTTTTTGAAATTCCTTTTTATAGTGGGTTTGAGCTGATTCTCGCTGCCATGTTTATGCCAGTCTAGACACACTTGATTCCCTTACGGAGACATATCAATACATAGGTTTTACGATTCTTACTAGTCAGATATTTTCCTCTGCGGGAAATATAGGGTTTTGAGTCCCTTTCGCTGAGGACGGTGTAGGTCTTGTCTATTCCATAGTTGGTTTTTGGAACGGTACCTGTGCTTATATCAAACTCTGGTTTTATGCATCACCCCACCTCTCCTTCCCCCTTAAGCAGGTATAAGAGTGTTTTCTAAATGTGAGACACTGTTCTCTTTCCTAACTCAGTTCAAGTGTAGCCATGTTTACAGGATCTTCATAAGTGATATCTTATGATAAGTTTCTTTTTCTGTGTGACTTATTTCACTTAGAATCATCGTACCTGAATCCACCCATTTTGCTGCTACTGGTCTTATGACATTGATTTCATGGCTGAGGGATATTCCATCGTACGTAAGTACCACAATTTTTTGAACCATGTTTATATTTTCTGGGATACTTAAGGTGTATCCAAGTTGAGGTCCTTGTATGCAGTGCAGCCCTAAATTTTGGGGTGGCTCTGTCTTATTGATTTTCAGTTTTCCCAAGGTATATTCCCTAGACTGGTAGTGCCCTTGGCTCTGTAGCTCTGTTCTTTACTTGTTTTAGGGAACAGAATGCACTCCTCCAGAGAGGCAGTTGGCAATTTACATCCCGCCCATCAGCATAACAAGGCTTCCTGTTCTCCAGGGCCTGTCTTGCCTTTCTTGTTCTTACACATTTTGTGGATGTCCCTTTTGACCGGTGGGAAGTGATACTTCTTTGTAGTGCAGATTTGCATTGCCCGCTTGCTTGCTTGGCCAAAAAGGGCGTATGTGTTTTCTCCTGAATATATTCAGGAGAAAACGCATACGCCCTTTTTGGCCAAGTGCATCATTGTCGAAGTTGTGCCCCTCTTCCTGTGCTTTAAAGGCGATTCCAACGTACCTCTTGAAATCTGTTTCCTGCTATTCTGCCTCGCTTTCAAGTCCGCCTCGTTGCCTTCCCTCAACAGATTTTTGGACGATAGTTGTCCTTTATTACTCGGCCAGTTTGTGAATTGCTGTGCCCCTGAGCTCCATTTTTCAACTCGTTTTTGGTGAGCTGACCGCAAGTCCAAAATTTTGGTTCAGGACCTATACTGGTTCCCGGTGGGTGGCTGAGAATTTGGTTAATTCTTCTTCCTGCCGGGAAATTACAGTGATATGTGCCCGTCCAAATGCCTAACAGCTACTCTCTCATTGGTTCTCCCTCTTCCCTTTCATCCTCTGCCAAATTGGCAACCTGTGCGAACCAAGAGGTTAAAGGGTCTGTCTCTCCAAGTTGGGAGGTAGATAGTAAAGCAGACGGAAAGTCAAACCGGAGCACCAGGAGAGGGACTATTCGTTGAGTTTTAGAAACCTTTCGTATTCACAGTGTGTCCGTTCTCTAGGTTTCCCGCACATGTTATAGCTGTAGTAATATTCCCTTCAACCTGGAGAGTTCGGACCCATGGAATGGGTGCCATGCATTATTGCTTTAAAGGGTCTGCATTTGCTCACCCAATCTCACCAATCGTCTCAGTCCCAAGTGTCCCTCCTTATGCCACATCCAGCTGTCGTTGTAGATAGGGTCATTCCAGGTTTCATCAGAGACCCTGAAGGAATTGTAAAGAATTTCCCAGTTTTTTTGTTTTGTTTTTGAAATTCCTTTTTATAGTGGGTTTGAGCTGATTCTCGCTGCCATGTTTATGCCAGTCTAGACACACTTGATTCCCTTATGGAGACATATCAATACATAGGTTTTAAGATTCTTACTAGTCAGATATTTTCCTCTGCGGGAAATATGGGGTTTTGAGTCCCTATCACTGAGGACGGTGTAGGTCTTGTCTATTCCATAGTTGGTTTTTGGAACGGTACCTGTGCTTATATCAAACTCTGGTTTTATGCATCACCCCACCTCTCCTTCCCCCTTAAGCAGGTATAAGAGTGTTTTCTAAATGTGAGACACTGTTCTCTTTCCTAACTCAGTTCAAGTGTAGCCATGTTTACAGGATCTTCATAAGTGATATCTTATGATAAGTTTCTTTTTCTGTGTGACTTATTTCACTTAGAATCATCGTACCTGAATCCACCCATTTTGCTGCTACTGGTCTTATGACATTGATTTCATGGCTGAGGGATATTCCATCGTACGTAAGTACCACAATTTTTTGAACCATGTTTATATTTTCTGGGATACTTAAGGTGTATCCAAGTTGAGGTCCTTGTATGCAGTGCAGCCCTAAATTTTGGGGTGGCTCTGTCTTATTGATTTTCAGTTTTCCCAAGGTATATTCCCTAGACTGGTAGTGCCCTTGGCTCTGTAGCTCTGTTCTTTACTTGTTTTAGGGAACAGAATGCACTCCTCCAGAGAGGCAGTTGGCAATTTACATCCCGCCCATCAGCATAACAAGGCTCCCTGTTCTCCAGGGCCTGTCTTGCCTTTCTGATTTTTACACATATTGTTGATGTCCCTTTTGACCGGTGGGAAGTGATACTTCTTTGTAGTGCAGATTTGCATTGCCCGCTTGCTTGCTTGGCCAAAAAGTGCGTATGCGTTTTCACCTGAATATATTCAGGAGAAAATGCATACGCCCTTTTTGGCCTAGTGCATCTTTGTCGAAGTTGTGCCCCTCTTCCAGTGCTTTAAAGGCGATTCCAACGTACCTCTTGAAATCTGTTTCCTGCTATTCTGCCTCGCTCTCAAGTCCGCCTCGTTGCCTTCCCTCAACAGATTTTTGGACGATAGTTGTCCTTTATTACTCGGCCAGTTTGTGAATTGCTGTGCCGCTGAGCTCCATTTTTCAACTCGTTTTTGGTGAGCTGACCGCAAGTCCAAAATTTTGGTCCAGGACCTATTCTGGTTCCCGGTGGGTGGCTGAGACTTTGGTTAATTCTTCCTCCTGCTGGGAAGTTAGAGTGATATGTGCCCGTCCAAATGCCTAACAGCTACTCTCTCATTGGTTCTCCCTCTTCCCTTTCATCCTCTGCCAACTTGGAAACCTGTGCGAACCAGGAGGTTAAAGGGGCTGTCTCTCCAAGATGGGAGATTGAAAGTAAACGGATGGACAGTCAAACCAGAGCACCAGGAGAGAGACTATCCGTTGAGTTTTAGAAACCTTTCATATTCACAGTGTGTCCGTTCTCTAGATTTCTCGTACATGTTATAACTGTAGTAATATTCCCTTCAATCTGGAGAGTTGGGACCCATGGCATTGGTGCCATGCATTATTGCTTTAAAGGGTCTGCATTTGCTCACCCAATCTCACCAATCCTCTCAGTCCCAAGTGTCCAGCCTTATGCCACATCCAGCTGTCGTTGTAGATAGGGTCTTTCCAGGTTTCATCAGAGACCCTGAAGGAATTGTAAGGAATTTCCCAGTTTTTTTGTTTTGTTTTTGAAATTCCTTTTTATAGTGGGTTTGAGCGGATTCTCGCTGCCATGTTTATGCCAGTCTAGAATAACTTGATTCCCTTATGGAGACATATCAATACATAGGTTTTAAGATTCTTACTAGTCAGATATATTCTTCTGTGGGAAATATGGGGTTTTGAGTCCCTTTCACTGAGGAAGGTGTAGGTCTTGTCTATTCCATAGTTGGTTTTTGGAACGGTACCTCTGCTTATATCAAACTCTGGTTTTATGCATCACCCCTCCTCTCCTTCCCCGTTAAGCAGCCATAAGAGTGTTTTCTAAATGTGAGACACTGTTCTCTTTCCTAACTCAGTTCAAGTGTAGCCATGTTTACAGGATCTTCATAAGTGATATCTTATGATAAGTTTCTTTTTCTGTGTGACTTATTTCACTTAGAATCATCGTACCTGAATCCACCCATTTTGCTGCTACTGGTCTTATGACATTGATTTCATGGATGAGGTATATTCCATCGTACGTAAGTACCACAATTTTTTGAACCATTTTTATATTTCCTGGGATATTTAAGGTGTACCCAAGTTGAGGTCCTTGTAAGCAGTGCAGGCCTAAATTTTGGGGTGGCTCTGTCTTATTGATTTTCAGTTTACTCAAGGTATATTCCCTAGACTGGAAGTGCCCTTGGCTCTGTAGCTCTGTTCTTTTCCTTGTTTTAGGGAACGCAATGTACTCCTCCAGAGGGGCAGTTGGCAATTTACATCCTGCCCATCAGCATAACAAGGCTTCCTGTTCTCTAGGGCCTGTCTTGCCTTTCTGGTATTTACACATTTTGTGGATGTCCCTTTTGACCGGTGGGAAGTGATACTTCTTTGTAGTGCAGATTTGCATTGCCCGCTTGCCTGCTTGGCCAAAAAGGGCGTATGCGTTTTCTCCTGAATATATTCAGGATAAATCGCATACACCCTTTTTGGCCAAGTGCATAATTGTCGAATTTGTGCCCCTCTTCCTGTGCCTTAAAGTCGATTCCAACGTACCTCTTGAAATCTGTTTCCTGCTATTCTGCCTCGCTTTCAAGTCCGCCTCGTTGCCTACCCTCAACAGATTTTTGGACGATAGTTGTCCTTTATTACTCGGTCAGTTTGTGAATTGCTTTGCCCCTGAGCTCCATTTTTCAACTCGTTTTTTGTGAGCTGACCGCAAGCCCAAAATTTTAGTTCAGGACCTATACTGGTTCCCGGTGGGTGGCTGACACCTTGGTTAATTCTTCTTCCGGCGGGGAAATTACAGTGATATGAGCCCGTGCAAACGCCTAACAGCTACTCTCTCATTGTTTCTCCCTCTTCCCTTTCATCCTCTGCCAAATTGGCAACCCGTGGAAACCAGGTGGTTAAAGGGGCTGTCTCTCCAAGTTGGGAGGTTGATAGTAAAGCATATGGAAAGTCAAACCGGGGCTCCAGGAGAGGGACTATTCGTTGAGTTTTAGAAACCTTTCATATTCACAGTGTGTCCGTTCTCTAGGTTTCCCTTACATGTTATAACTGTAGTAATATTCCCTCTAACCTGGAGAGTTCGGAACCATGGAATGGGTGCCAGGCATTTGAGCTTTAAAGGGTCTGCATTTGCTCACCCAATCTCACCAATCGTCTCAGTGTCAAGTGTCCCTCCTTATGCCACATCCAGCTGTCATTGTACATAGGGTCATTCCAGGTTTCATCAGAGACCCTGAAGGAATTTTAAAGAATTATGCAGTTTTTTCGTTTTGTTTTTGAAATTCCTTTTTATAATGGGTTTGAGCTGATTCTCGCTGCCATGTTTATGCCAGTCTAGTCACACTTGATTGCCTTACGGAGACATATCAATACATAGGTTTTAAGATTCTTACTAGTCAGATATATTTCTCTGCAGGAAATATGGGGTTTTGAGACCCTTTCACTGAGGAAGGTGTAGGTCTTGTCTATTCCATAGTTGGTTTTTGGAACGGTACCTGTGCTTATATCAAACTCTGGTTTTATGCATCACCCCACCTCTCCTTCCCCCTTAAGCAGGCATAAGAGTGTTTTCTAAATGTGAGACACTGTTCTCTTTCCTAACTCAGTTCAAGTGTAGCCATGTTTACAGAATCTTCATAAGTGATATCTTATGATAAGTTTCTTTCTCTGTGTGACTTATTTCACTTAGAATCACCGTACCTGAAACCACCATTTTGCTGCTACTGGTCTTATGACATTGATTTCATGGCTGAGGGATATTCCATCGTACATAAGTACCACAATTTTTTGAACCATTTTTATATTTCCTGGGATATTTAATGTGTACCCAAGTTGAGGTCCTTGTAAGCAGTGCAGCCCTAAATTTCGGGGTGGCTCTGTCTTATTGATTTTCAGTTTTCCCAAGGTATATTCCCTAGACTGGAAGTGCCCTTGCCTCTGTAGCTCTGTTCTTTACTTGTTTTAGGGAACACAATGTACTCCTCCAGAGAGGCAGTTGGCAATTTACATCCCGCCCATCAGCATAACAAGGCTCCCTGTTCTCCATGGCCTGTCTTGCCTTTCTAGTTTTTACACATTTTGTGGTTGTCCCTTTTGACCGGTGGGAAGTGATACACCTTTGTAGTGCAGATTTGCATTTTCCGCTTGCTTGCTTGGTCAAAAATGCCGTATGCGTTTTCTCCTGAATATATTCAGGAGAAAACGTATACGCCCTTTTTGGCCAAGTGCATCATTGTCGAAGTGTTGCCCCTCTTCCTGTGCTTTAATGGTGATTCCAACATACCTCTTGAAATCTGTTTCCTGCTATTCTGCCTCGCTTTCAAGTCCACCTCGTTGCCTTCCCTCAACAGATTTTTGGACGATAGTTGTCCTTTATTACTCGGCCAGTTTGTGAATTGCTGTGCCCCTGAGCTCCATTTTTCAACTCGTTTTCGGTGAGCTGATCGCAAGTCCAAAATTTTGGTTCAGGACCTATGCTGGTTCCCAGTGCGGGGCTGAGACTTTGGTTAATTCTTCTTCCTGCCGGGAAGTTAGAGTCATATGTGCCCGTCCAAATGTCTAACAGCTACTCTCTCATTGGTTCTCCCTCTTCCCTTTCATCCTCTGCCAAATTGGAAACCTGTGCGAACCAGGAGGTTAAAGGGCCTGTCTCTCCAAGTTGGGAGATTGATAGTAAAGCAGAAGGAAAGTCAAACCGGAGCACCATGGGAGGGTCTATTCGTTGAGTTTTAGAAACCTTTCGTATTCACAGTGTGTCCGTTCTCTAGGTTTCCCGTACATGTTATAGCTGTAGTAATATTCCCTTCAATCTGGAGAGTTGGGACCCATGGAATGGGTGCCAGGCATTATTGCTTTAAAGGGACTGCATTTGCTCACCCAATCTCACCAATCCTCTCAGTCCCAAGTGTCCAGCCTTATGCCACCTCCTGCTGTCGTTGTAGAAAGGGTCATTCCAGCTTTCATCAGAGACCCTGAAGGAATTGTAAAGAATTTCCCAGTTTTTTTGTTTTGTTTTTGAAATTCCTTTTTATAGTGGGTTTGAGCTGATTCTCGCTGCCATGTTTATGCCAGTCTAGACACACTTGATTCCCTTACGGAGACATATCAATACATAGGTTTTAAGATTTTTACTAGTCAGATATATTCCTCTGCGGGAAATATGGGGTTTTGAGTCCCTTTCACTGAGGAAGGTGTAGGTCTTGCTATTCCATAGTTGGTTTTTGGAAAGGTATCTGTGCTTATATCAAACTCTGGTTTTATGTATCACCCCACCTCTCCTTCCGCCTTAAGCAGGCATAAGGGTGTTTTCTAAATGTGAGACACTGTTCTCTTTCCTAACTCAGTTCAAGTGTAGCCATGTTTACAGGATCTTCATAAGTGATATCTTATGATAAGTTTCTTTTTCTGTGTGACTTATTTCACTTAGAATCATCGTACCTGAATCCAGCAATTTTGCTGCTACTGCTCTTATGCCATTGATTTCATAGCTGAGGGATATTCCATCATACGTAAGTACCACAATTTTTTGAACCATTTTTATATTTCCCGTTATATTTAAGGCGTACCCAGCTTGAGGTCCTTGTAAGCAGTGCAGCCCTAAATTTTGGGGTGGCTCTGTCTTATTGATTTTCAGTTTTCCCAAGGTATATTCCCTAGACTGGAAGTGCCCTTGGCTCTGTAGCTCTGTTCTTTACTGGTTTTAGAGAACACAATGCACTCCTCCAGAGAGGCAGTTGGCAATTTACATCCCACCCATCAGCATAACAAGGCTCCCTGTTCTCCAGGGCCTGGCTTGCCTTTCTGGTTTTTACACATTTTTTGGATGTCCCTTTTGACCGGTGGGAAGTGACACTTCTTTGTAGTGCAGATTTTCATTGCCCGCTTGCTTGCTTGGCCAAAAAGGGCGTGTGCGTTTTCTCCTGAATATATTCAGGAGAAAACGCATACGCCCTTTTTGGCCAAGTGCATCATTGTCGAAGTTGTGCCCCTATTCCTGTGCTTTAAAGGCGATTCCAACGTACCTCTTGAAACCTGTTTCCAGCTATTCTGCCTCGCTTTCAATCTGCCTCGTTGCCTTTCCTCAACAGATTTTTGGACGATAGTTGTCCTTTATTACTCGGCCTGTTTGTGAATTGCTGTGCCCCTGAGCTCCATTTTTCAACTCGTTTTTTGTGAGCTGACCGCAAGTCCAAAATTTTGGTGCAGGACCTATACTGGTTCCCGGTGGGTGGCTGAGACTTTGGTTAATTCTTCTTCCTGCCGGGAAATTACAGTGACATGTGCCCGTCCAAATGCCTAACAGCTACTCTCTCATTGGTTCTCCCTCTTCCCTTTCATCCTCTGCCAAATTAGCAACCTGTGCGAACCAGGAGGTTAAACGGGCTGTCTCTCCAAGTTTGGAGGTTGATAGTAAAGCGGATGGAAAGTCAAACCCGAGCACCAGGATAGGGACTATTCGTTGAGTTTTAGAAATCATTCGTATTCACAGTGTGTCCGTTCTCTAGGTTTCCTGTACATGTTATAGCTGTAGTAATATTCCCTTCAACCTGGAGAGTTGGGACCCATGGAATGGGTGCCAGGCATTTGTGCTTTAAAGGGTCTGCATTTGCTCACCCAATCTCACCAATCCTCTAAGTCCCAAGTTTCCAGCCTTATGCCACATCCAGCTGTCGTTGTAGATATGGTCATTCCAGCTTTCATCAGAGACCCTGAAGGAATTGTAAAGAATTTCCCAGTTTTTTTGTTTTGTTTTTGAAATTCCTTTTTATAGTGGGTTTGAGCTGATTCTCGCTGCCATGTTTATGCCAGTCTGACACACTTGATTCCCTTATGGAGACATATCAATACATACGTTTTAAGATTCTTACTAGTCAGATATATTCCTCTGCAGGAAATATGGGGTTTTGAGTCCCTTTCACTGAGGAAGGTGTAGGTCTTGTCTATTCCATAGTTGGTTTTTGGAACGGTACCTGTGCTTATATCAAACTCTGGTTTTATGCATCACCCCACCTCTCCTTCCCCCTTAAGCAGGCATAAGAGTGTTTTCTAAATGTGAGACACTGTTCTCTTTCCTAACTCAGTTCAAGTGTAGCCATGTTTACAGGATCTTCATAAGTGATATCTTATGATAAGTTTCTTTTTCTGTGTGACTTATTTCACTTAGAATCATCGTACCTGAATCTACCCATTTTGCTGCTACTGGTCTTATGACATTGATTTCATGGCTGTGGGATATTCCATCGTACGTAAGTACCCCAATTTTTTGAACCATTTTTATATTTCCTGGGATATTTAAGGTGTACCCAAGTTGAGGTCCTTGTAAGCAGTGCAGCCCTAAATCTTGGAGTGGCTCTGTCTTATTGATTTTCAGTTTTCCCAAGGTATATTCCCTAGACTGGAAGTGCCCTTGGCTCTGTAGCTCTGTTGTTTACTTGTTTTATGGAACACAATGCACTCCTCCAGAGAGGCAGTTGGCAATTTACATCCCGCCCATCAGCATAACAAGGCTCCCTGTTCTCCAGGGCCTGTCTTGCCTTTCTGGTTTTAACACATTTTGTGGATGTCCCTTTTGACCGGTGGGAAGTGATACTTCTTTGTAGTGCAGATTTGCATTGCCCGCTTGCTTGCTTGGCCAAAAAGGGCCTATGCGTTTTCTCCTGAATATATTCAGGAGAAAACACATACGCCGTTTTTGGCCAAGTGCATCATTGTCGAAGTTGTGCCCCTCTTCCTGTGCTTTAAAGGCGATTCCAACGTACCTCTTGAAATCTGTTTCCTGCTATTCTGCATCGCTTTCAAGTCTGCCTCCTTGCCTTCCCTTAACAAATTTTTGGACGAGAGTTGTTCTTTATTACTCTGCCAGTTTGTGAATTGCTCTGCCCTTGAGCACCATTTTTCAACTCGTTTTTTGTGAGCTGACCGCAAGTTCAAAATTATGGTTCAGGACTTATGCTGGTTCCCGGTGGTTGGCTGAGACTTTGGTTAATTCTTCTTCCTGCCGGGAAATTACAGTGATATGTGCCCGTCCAAATGCCTAACAGCTACTCTCTCATTGGTTCTCCCTCTTCCCTTTCATCCTCTGCCAAATTGGCAACCTGTGCGAACCAGGAGGTTAAAGGGTCTGTCTCTCCAAGTTGGGAGATGGATAGTAAAGCAGATGGAAAGTCAAACCGGAGCACCAGGAGATGGACTATTCGTTGAGTTTTAGAAACCTTTCGTATTCAATATGTGTCCGTTTTCTAGGTTTCCCGTACATGTTATACCTGTAGTAATATTCCCTTCAACCTGGAGAGTTCGGACTCATGGAATGGGTGCCAGGCATTTGTGCTTTAAAGGGTCTGCATTTGCTCACCCTATCTCACCAATCCTCTCAGTCCCAAGTTTCCAGCCTTATGCCACATCCAGCTGTCATTGTAGATATGGTCATTCCAGCTTTCATCAGAGACCCTGAAGGAATTGTAAAGAATTTCCCAGTTTTTTGTTTTGTTTTTGAAATTCCTTTTTATAGTGGGTTTGAGGTGATTCTCGCCGCCATGATTATGCCAGTCTAGACACACTTGATTCCCTTATGGAGACATATCAATACATAGGTTTTAAGATTCTTACTAGTCAGATATATTCCTCTGCGGGAAATATGGTGTTTTGAGTCCCTTTCACTGAGGAAGGTGTAGGTCTTGTCTATTCCATAGTTGGTTTTTGGAACGGTACCTGTGCTTATATCAAACTCTGGTTTTATGCATCACCCCACCTCTCCTTCCCCCTTAAGCAGGTATAAGAGTGTTTTCTAAATGTGAGACACTGTTCTCTTTCCTAACTCAGTTCAAGTGTAGCCATGTTTACAGGATCTTCATAAGTGATATCTTATGATAAGTTTCTTTTTCTGTGTGACTTATTTCACTTAGAATTATCATACCTGAATCAACCCATTTTGCTGCTACTGGTCTTATGACATTGATTTCATGGCTGATGGATATTCCATCGTACGTAAATACCACAATTTTTTGAACCATTTTTATATTTCCTGGCATATTTAAGGTGTACCCAAGTTGAGGTCCTTGTAAGCAGTACAGCCCTAAATTTTGGGGTTGCTCTGTGTTATTGATTTTCAGTTTTCCCAAGGTATATTCCCTAGACTGGAAGTGCCCTTGGCTCTGTAGCTCTGTTGTTTACTTGTTTTAGGGTACACAATGCACTCCTCCAGAGAGGTAGTTGGCAATTTACATCCCGCCCATCAGCATAACAAGGCTCCCTGTTCTCCAGGGCCTGTCTTGCCTTTCTGGTTTTTACGTATTTTGTGGATGTCCCTTTTGAACGGTGGGAAGTGATACTTCTTTGTAGTGCAGATTGGCATTGCCCCCTTCTTTGCTTGGCCAAAATGGGTGTATGCATTTTCTCATGAACATATTCAAGAGAAAACGCATACGCCCTTTTTGGCCAAGTGCATCATTGTCGAAGTTGTGCCCCTCTTCCTGTGCTTTAAAGGCGATTCCAACGTACCTCTTGAAATCTGTTTCCTGCTATTGTGTCTCGCTTTCAACTCCGCCTCGTTGCCTTCCCTCAACAGATTTTTGGACGATAGTTGTCCTTTATTACTCTGCCAGTTTGTGAATTGCTGTGCCCCTGAGCTCCATTTTTCAACTCGTTTTTTGTGAGCTGACCGCATGTCCAAAATTTTGGTTCAGGAACTATGCTGTTTCCCGGTGGGTGGCTGAGACTTTGGTTAATTCTCCTTCCTGCCGGGACATTAGACTGATATGTGCCCGTCCAAATGCCTAACAGCTACTCTCTCATTGGTTCTCCCTCTTCCCTTTCATCCTCTGCCAAATTGGCAACCTGTGAGAACCAGGAGGTTAAAGGGGCTGTCTCTCCAAGTTGGGAGGTTGATAGTAAAGCAGATGGAAAGTAAAATGGGAGCACCAGGAGAGGGACTATTCGTTGAGTTTTAGAAACCTTTCTATTCACAATGTGTCCGTTCTCTAGGTTTCCCGTACATGTTATAGCTGTAGTAATATTCCCTTCAACCTGGAGAGTTGGGACCCATGGAATGGGTGCCAGG
Organism: Hyperoodon ampullatus; assembly: GCF_949752795.1. Lineage (NCBI taxonomy): Eukaryota > Metazoa > Chordata > Mammalia > Artiodactyla > Ziphiidae > Hyperoodon > Hyperoodon ampullatus. The sequence goes on along the minus strand of NW_027640475.1, from coordinate 268,775 downwards.
CATTTGTGATTTAAAGGGTCTGCATTTGCTCACCCAATCTCACCAATCGACTCAGTCCCAAGTGTCCCTCCTTATGCCACATCCAGCTGTCGTTGTAGATAGGGTCATTCCAGGTTTCATCATTGACCCTGAAGGAATTGTAAAGAATTTCCCAGTTTTTTTGTTTTGTTTTTGAAATTCCTTTTTATAGTGGGTTTGAGCTGATTCTCGCTGCCATGTTTATGCCAGTCTAGACACACTTGATTCCCTTACGGAGACATATCAATACATAGGTTTTAAGATTCTTACTAGTCAGATATATTCCTCTGCGGGAAATATGGGGTTTTGAGTCCCTTTCACTGAGGAAGGTGTAGGTCTTGTCTATTCCATAGTTGGTTTTTGGAACGGTACCTGTGCTTATATCAAACTCTGGTTTTATACATCACCCCACCTCTCCTTCCCCCTTAAGCAGGCATAAGAGTGTTTTCTAAATGTGAGACACTGTTCTCTTTCCTAACTCAGTTCAAGTGTAGCCATGTTTACAGGATCTTCATAAGTGATATCTTATGATAAATTTCTTTTTCTGTGTGTCTTATTTCACTTAGAATCATCATAACAGAATCCACTCACTTTGTTTCTACTGGTCTTATGACATTGATTTCATGCCTGACGGATATTCCATCGTACATAAGTACCACAATTTTTTGAGCCATTTTTATATTTCCTGGGATATTTAAGGTGTACCCAAGTTGAGGTTCTTGTAAGCAGTGCAGCCCTAAATTTTGCGGTGGCTCTGGCTTATTGATTTTCAGTTTTCCCGAGGTATATTCCCTAGATTGGAAGTGCCCTTGGCTCTGTAGCTCTGTTGTTTACTTGTTTTAGGGAACATAGTGCACTCCTCCAGAGAGGCAGTTGGCAATTTACATCCACCCCATCAGCATAACAAGGCTCCCTGTTCTCCAGGGCCTGTCTTGCCTTTCTGGTTTTTACACATTTTGCGGATGTCCCTTTTGACCGGTGGGAAGTGATACTTCTTTGTATTGCAGATTTGCATTGCCCGCTTGCTTGGTTTGCCAAAAAGGGCGTATGCGTTTTCTCCTGAATATATTCAGGAGAAAACGCATACACCCTTTTTGGCCAAGTGCATCATTGTCGAAGTTGTGCCCCTCTTCCTGTGCTTTAAAGGCGATTCCAACATACCTCTTGAAATCTGTTTCCTGCTATTCTGCCTCGATTTCAACTCCGCCTCGTTGCCTTCCCTCAACAGATTTTTGGATGATAGTTGTCCTTTATTACTCTTCCAGTTTGTGAATTGCTGTGCCCTGAGCCCCATTTTTCAGCTCATTTTTTGTGTGCTGACCGCAAGTCCAAAATTTTGGTTCAGGACCTCTACTTTTTACCTGTGGCAGGCTGAGACTTTGGTTAGTTCTTCTTCCTCCTGTGAAATTAGAGTGACATGTGCCCGTCTAAATGCCTAACAGCTACTCTGTCATTGGTTCTCCCCCTTTCCTTTCATCCTCTGCCAAATTGGCAACGTGTGTGTACCAGGAGGTTAAAAGTGGTGTCTCTCCAAGTTGGGAGATTGATAGTAAAGCAGTTGGAAAGTCAAACCGGAACACCAGGAGAGGGACTATTCGTTGAGTTTTAGAAACCTTTTGTATTCACAGTGTGTCCATTCTCTAGGTTTCCTGTACATGTTATAGCTGTATTAATATTCCCTTCAACCCGCAGAGTTGGGACCCATGGAATGGGTGCCATGCATTATTGGTTTACAAGGTCTGCATTTGCTCACCCAATCTCACCAATCCTCTCAGTCCCAAGTGTCCAGCATTATGCCACATCCAGCTGTCGTTGTAGATAGGGTCATTCCAGGTTTCATCAGAGACCCTGAAGGAATTGTAAAGAATTTCCCTGTTTTTTTGGTTTGTTTGTGAAATTCCTTTTGATAGTGGGTTTCAGCTGATTCTCGCTGCCAAGTTTATGCCAGTCTAGACACACTTGATTCCCTTACAGAGACATATCAATACATAGGTTTTAAGATTCTTACTAGTCAGATATATTCTTCTGCGGGAAATATGGGCTTTTCAGTCCCTTTCACTGAGGAATGTGTAGGTCTTGTCTATTCCATAGTTGGTTTTCGGAACGGTAGGTGTGCTTATATGAAACTCTGGTTTTATGCATCACCCCACCTCTCCTTCCCCCTTAAGCAGGCATAAGAGTGTTTTCCAAATGTGAGACTCTGTTCTCTTTCCTAGCTAAGTTCAAGTGTAGCCATGTTTACAGGTTCTTCATAAGTGATATCTTATGATAAATTTCTTTTCCTGTGTGTCTTATTTCACTTAGATTCATCATAACAGAATCCACTCATTTTGTTGCTACTGGTCTTATGACATTGTTTTCATGGCTGAGGGATATTCCATCATACGTAAGTACCACAATTTTTTGAACCATTTTTATATTTTTTGGGATATTTAAGGTGTACCGAAGTTGAGGTTATTGTGAGCAGTGCAGCCGTAAATTTTGGGGTGGCTCTGTCTTATTGATTTTCAGTTTTCCCCAGGTATATTCCCTAGACTGGTAGTGCCCTTGGCTCTGTAGCTCTGTTGTTTACTTGTTTTAGGGAACACAATGAACTCCTCCATAGAGGCAGTTGGCAATTTACATCCCGCCCATCAGCATAAAAAGGCTCCCTTTTCTCCAGGGCCTGTCTTGCCTTTCTGGTTTTTACACATTTTGTGGATGTCCCTTTTGACCGGTGGGAAGTGATACTTCTTTGTAGTGCAGATTTGCATTGCCCGCTTGCTTGCTTGGCCAAAAAGGGCGTATGCGTTTTCTCCTGAATATATTCAAGAGAAAACGCATACGCACTTTTTGGCCAAGTGCATCATTGTCGAAGTTGTTCCACTCTTCCTGTGCTTTAAAGGCGATTCCAACGTACCTGTTGAAATCTGTTTCCTGCTATTCTGCCTCGATTTCAACTCCGCCTCGTTCCCTTCCCTCAACAGATTTTTGGATGATAGTTGTCCTTTATTACTCTTCCAGTTTGTGAATTGCTGTGCCCTGAGCCCCATTTTTCAACTCATTTTTTGTGAGCTGACAGCAAGTCCAAAATTTTGGTTCAGGACCTCTACTTGTTCCCCGTGGGTGGCTGAGACTTTGGTTAATTCTTCTTCCTCCCGTGAAATTAGAGTGACATGTGCCCGTCTAAATGCCTAACAGCTACTCTGTCATTGGTTCTCCCCCTTTCCTTTCATCCTCTGCCAAATTGGCAACGTGTGTGTACCAGGAGTTTAAAAGTGGTGTCTCTCCAAGTTGGGAGATTGTTAGTAAAGCAGTTGGAAAGTCAAACCGGAACACCAGGAGAGGGACTATTCGTTGAGTTTTAGAAACCTTTTGTATTCACAGTGTGTCCATTCTCTAGGTTTCCTGTATATGTTATAGCTGTATTAATATTCCCTTCAACCCGCAGAGTTGGGACCCATGGAATGGGTGCCATGCATTATTGGTTTACAAGGTCTGCATTTGCTCACCCCATCTCACCAATCCTCTCAGTCCCAAGTGTCCAGCCTTATGCCACATCCAGCGGTCGTTGTAGATAGGGTCATTCCAGGTTTCATCAGAGACCCTGAAGGAATTGTAAAGAATTTCCCTGTTTTCTTTGTTTTGTTTTTGAAATTCCTTTTGATAGTGGGTTTGAGCTGATTCTCGCTGCCATGTTTATGCCAGTCTAGAAACACTTGATTCCCTTACGGAGACATATCAATACATAGGTTTTAAGATTCTTACTAGTCAGATATATTCCTCTGCCGGAAATATGGGGTTTTGAGTCCGTTTCAGTGAGGAACTTGTAGGTCTTCTGTATTCCATAGTTGGTTTTTGGAACAGTACCTGTGCTTATATCAAACTCTTGTTTTATGCATCATCCCACCTCTCCTTCCAACTCTAGCAGGCATAAGTGTGTTTTCTAAATGTGAGACTCTGTTCTCTTTCCTAACTCAGTTCAAGTGTAGCCATGTTACAGGATCTTCATAAGTGATATCTTATGATAAATTTCTTTTTCTGTGTGTCTTATTTCACTTAGAATCATCATAACAGAATCCACTCATTTTGTTTCTACTGGTCTTATGACATTGATTTCATGCCTGACGGATATTCCATCGTACATAAGTACCACAATTTTTTGAGCCATTTTTATATTTCCTGGGATATTTAAGGTGTACCCAAGTTGAGGTTCTTGTAAGCAGTGCAGCCCTAAATTTTGAGGTGGCTGTGTCTTATTGATTTTCAGTTTTCCCAAGGTATATTCCCTAGACTGGAAGTGCCCTTGGCTCTGTAGATCTGTTGTTTACTTGTTTTAGGGGACCCAATGCACTCCTCCAGAGAGGCAGTTTGCAATTTACATCCCGCCCATCAGCATAACAAGGCTCCCTGTTCTCCAGGGCCTGTCTTGCCTTTCTGGTTTTTACACATTTTGTGGATGTCCCTTTTGTACCGGTGGGAAGAAATTCTTCTTTGTATTGCAGATTTGCATTGTCCGCTTGCTTGCTTAGCCAAAACGGGCATATGAGTTCTCTCCTAAATATATTCAGGAGAAAACGCATACGCCCTTTTTGGCCAAGTGCATCATTATCGAAGTTGTGCCCCTTTTCCTGTGCTTTAAAGGCGATTCCAACGTACCTCTTGAAATCTGTTTCCTGCTATTCTGCCTAGCTTTCAAGTCTGCCTCGCTGCCTTCCCTCAACAGATTTTTGGATGATAGTTGTCCTTTATTACTCTGCCAGTTTGTGAAATGTTGTGCCCCTCAGCCCCATTTTGCAACTCGTTTTTTGTGAGCTGAACGCAAGACCAATATTTTGGTTCAGGACGTATATGGGTTCCCGGTGGGTGGCTGAGACTTTGGTTAATTCTTCTTCCTGCCGGGAAATTAGAGTGACATGTGCCCGTCGAAATGCCGAACAGCTACTCTCTCATTGGTTCTCCCTCTTCCCTTTCATCCTGTGCCTAATTGGCAACGTGTGCCAACAAGGGGGTTAAATGTGCTGTCTCTAAGTTGGGAGATTGATAGTAAAGCAGTTGCAGTGTCAAACATGAGCACCAGGAGACGGAGTATTAGTTGAGTTTTAGAAACGTTTCTTGTTCACAGTGTGTCCATTCTCTAGGTTTCCGGTACATGTTATAGTTGTAGTAATATCCCCTTCAACTTGGAGAGTTGGGACGCATGTAATGTGTGCCATGCATTATTGCTTTGAAGGGTCTGCATTTGCTCACCCAATCTCACCAATCCTCTCAGTGCCACGTGTCCAACCTTATGTAACATCCAGCTGTCATTGTAGATAGTGTCATTCCAGGTTTCATCAGAGACCCTGAAGGAATTGGAAAGAATTTGCCTGTTTTTTTGTTTTGTTTTTGAAATTCCTTTTTATAGTGGGTTTGAGCTGATTCTCGCTGCCATGCTTATGCCAGTCTAGACACTCTTGATTCCCTTACAGAGACATATCAATACATAGGTTTTAAGATTCTTACTTGTCAGATATATTCTTCTGCGGGAAATATGGGGTTTTGAGTCCCTTTTACTGAGGAAGGTGTAGGTCTTGTCTATTCCATAGTTGGTTTTTGGAACGGTACCTGTGCTTATATCAAACTCTGGTTTTATGCATCACCCCACCTCTCCTTCCCCTTAAGCAGGCATAAGAGTGTTTTCTAAATGTGAGACTCTGTTCTCTTTCCTAGCTCAGTTAAAGTGTAGCCATGTTTACAGGATCTTCATAAGTGATATCTTATGATAAGTTGCTTTTTCTGTGTGACTTATTTCACTTAGAATCATCGAACCTGAATCCACTCATTTTGCTGCTACTGGTCTTATGACATTGATTTCATGGCTGAGGGATATTCCATCGTACGTAAGTACCACAATTTTTTGAACCATTTTTATATTTCCTGGGATATTTAAGGTGTACCCAAGTTGAGGTTCTTGTAAGCAGTGCAGCCCTAAACGTTGGGGTGGCTCTGGCTTATTGATTTTCAGTTTTCCCAAGGTATAATCCCTAGACTGGAAGTGCCCTTTGCTCTGTAGCTCTGTTATTTACTTGTTTTAGGGAACACAGTTCACTCCACCAGAGAGGCAGTTGGCAATTTACATCCTGCCCATCAGCATAACAATGCTCCCTGTTCTCCAGGGCCTGTCTTGCCTTTCTGGTTTTTACACATTTTGCGGATGTCCCTTTTGACCGGTGGGAAGTGATACTTCTTTGTAGTGCAGATTTGCATTGCCTGCTTGCTTGCTAGGCCAAAAAGGGCGTATGCGTTTTCTCCTGAATATATTCAGGAGAAAATGCAAACGCCCTTTTTGGCCAAGTGCATCATTGTCGAAGTTGTGCCCCACTTCTGGTGCTTTAAAGGCGATTCCAACATACCTCTTGAAATCTGTTTCCTGCTATTCTGCCTCGATTTCAAGTCCGCCTCGTTCCCTTCCCTCAACAGATTTTTGGATGATAGTTGTCCTTTATTACTCTTCCAGTTTGTGAATTGCTGTGCCCTGAGCCCCATTTTTCAACTCATTTTTTGTGTGCTGACCGCAAGTCCAAAATTTTGGTTCAGGACCTCTACTTTTTACCCGTGGGAGGCTGAGACTTTGGTTAGTTCTTCTTCCTCCTGTGAAATTAGAGTGACATGTGCCCGTCTAAATGCCTAACAGCTACTCTGTCATTGGTTCTCCCCCTTTCCTTCCATCCTCTGCCAAATTGGCAACGTGTGTGTACCAGGAGGTTAAAAGTGGTGTCTCTCCATGTTGGGAGATTGATAGTAAAGCAGTTGGAAAGTCAAACCGGAACACCAGGAGAGGGACTATTCGTTGAGTTTTAGAAACCTTTTGTATTCACAGTGTGTCCATTCTCTAGGTTTCCTGTATATGTTATAGCTGTATTAATATTCCCTTCAACCCGCAGAGTTGGGACCCATGGAATGGGTGCCATGCATTATTGGTTTACAAGGTCTGCATTTGCTCACCCAATCTCACCAATCCTCTCAGTCCCAAGTGTCCAGCATTATGCCACATCCAGCTGTCGTTGTAGATAGGGTCATTCCAGGTTTCATCAGAGACCCTGAAGGAATTGTAAAGAATTTTCCTGTTTTTTTGTTTTGTTTTTGAAATTCCTTTTTATAGTGGGTTTGAGCTGATTCTCGCTTTCATGTTTATGCCAGTCTAGACACACTTGATTCCCTTACAGAGACATATCAATACATAGGTTTTAAGATTCTTACTAGTCAGATATATTCTTCTGCGGGAAATATGGGCTTTTCAGTCCCTTTCACTGAGGAATGTGTAGGTCTTGTCTATTCCATAGTTGGTTTTCGGAACGGTAGGTGTGCTTATATGAAACTCTGGTTTTATGCATCACCCCACCTCTCCTTCCCCCTTAAGCAGGCATAAGAGTGTTTTCCAAATGTGAGACTCTGTTCTCTTTCCTAGCTAAGTTCAAGTGTAGCCATGTTTACAGGTTCTTCATAAGTGATATCTTATGATAAATTTCTTTTTCTGTGTGTCTTATTTCACTTAGAATCATCATAACAGAATCCACACATTTTGTTGCTACTGGTCTTATGACATTGATTTCATGGCTGAGGGATATTCCATCGTACGTAAGTACCACAATTTTTTGAACCATTTTTATATTTCCTGGGATATTTAAGGAGTACCGAAGTTGAGGTTATTGTGAGCAGTGCAGCCGTAAATTTTGGGGTGGCTCTGTCTTATTGATTTTCAGTTTTCCCAAGGTATATTCCCTAGACTGGTAGTGCCCTTGGCTCTGTAGCTCTGTTGTTTACATGTTTTAGGGAACACAATGCACTCCTCCATAGAGGCAGTTGACAATTTACATCCCGCCCTTCCACATAAAAAGGCTCCCTGTTCTCCAGGGCCTGTCTTGCCTTTCTGATTTTTACACATTTTGCGGATGTCCCTTTTGACCGGTGGGAAGTGATACTTCTTTGTAGTGCAGATTTGCATTCCCCGCTTGCTTGCTTGGCCAAAAAGGGCGTATGCGTTTTCTCCTGAATATATTCAAGAGAAAACGCATACACCCTTTTTGGCCATGTGCATCATTGTCGAAGTTGTTCCACTCTTCCTGTGCTTTAAAGGCGATTCCAACGTACCTCTTGAAATCTGTTTCCTGCTATTCTGCCTCGATTTCAACTCCGCCTCGTTCCCTTCCCTCAACAGATTTTTGGATGATAGTTGTCCTTTATTACTCTTCCAGTTTGTGAGTTGCTGTGCCCTGAGCCCCATTTTTCAACTTATTTTTTGTGAGCTGACCGCACGTCCAAAATTTTGGTTCAGGACCTCTACTTGTTCCCCGTGGGAGGCTGAGACTTTGGTTAATTCTTCTTCCTACCGTGAAATTAGAGTGACATATGCCCCTCTAAATGCCTAACAGCTACTCTGTCATTGGTTCTCCCCCTTTCCTTTCATCCTCTGCCAAATTGGCAACGTGTGTGTACCAGGAGGTTAAAAGGGGTGTCTCTCCAATTTGGGAGATTGATAGTAAAGCAGTGGGAAAGTCAAACCGGAACACCAGGAGAGGGACTATTCGTTGAGTTTTAGAAACCTTTTGTATTCACAGTGTGTCCATTCTCTAGGTTTCCTGTACATGTTATAGCTGTATTAATATTCCCTTCAACCCGCAGAGTTGGGACCCATGGAATGGGTGCCATGCATTATTGGTTTACAAGGTCTGCATTTGCTCACCCAATCTCACCAATCCTCTAAGTCCCAAGTGTCCAGCCTTATGCCACATCCAGCGGTCATTGTAGATAGGGTCATTCCAGATTTCATCAGAGACCCTGAAGGAATTGTAAAGCATTTGCCTGTTTTTTTGTTTTGTTTGTGAAATTCCTTTTGATAGTGGATTTCAGCTGATTCTCGCTGCCATGTTTATGCCAGTCTAGACACTTGATTCCCTTACAGACACATATCAATACATAGGTTTTAAGATTCTTACTAGTCAGATATATTCTTCTGCGGGAAATATGGGGTTTTGAGTCCCTTTCACTGTGGAAGGTGTAGGTCTTGTCTATTCCATGGTTGGTTTTTGGAACGGTACCTGTGCTTATATCAAACTCTGGTTTTATGCATCACCCCACCTCTCCTTCCCCCTTAAGCAGGCATAAGAGTGTTTTCCAAATGTGAGACTCTGTTCTCTTTCCTAGCTCAGTTCAAGTGTAGCCATGTTTACAGGATCTTCGTAAGTGATATCTTATGATAACTTGCTTTTTCTGTGTGACTTATTTCACTTAGAATCATCGAACCTCATTCCACTCATTTTGCTGCTACTGGTCTTATGACATTGATTTCATGGCTGAGGGATATTCCATCGTACGTAAGTACCACAATTTTTTGAACCATTTTTATATTTCCTGGGATATTTAAGGTGTACCCATGTTGAGGTTCTTGTAAGCAGTGCAGCCCTAAACGTTGGGGTGGCTCTGTCTTATTGATTTTCAGTTTTCCCAAGGTATATTCCCTAGACTGGAAGTGCCCTTGGCTCTGTAGCTCTGTTGTTTACTTGTTTTAGGGAACACAATTCACTCCACCAGAGAGGCAGTTGGCAATTTACATCCTGCCCATCAGCATAACAATGCTCCCTGTTCTCCAGGGCCTGTCTTGCCTTTCTGGTTTTTACACATTTTGCGGATGTCCCTTTTGACCGCTGGGAAGTGATACTTCTTTGTAGTGCAGATTTGCATTGCCTGCTTGCTTGCTTGGCCAAAAAGGTCGTATGCATTTTCTCCTGAAAATATTCAGCAGAAAATGCAAACGCCCTTTTTGGCCAAGTGCATCATTGTCGAAGTTGTGCCCCACTTCTGGTGCTTTAAAGGCGATTCCAACATACCTCTTGAAATCTGTTTCCTGCTATTCTGCCTCGATTTCATGTCCACCTCGTTGCCTTCCCTCAACAGATTTTTGGATGATAGTTGTCCTTTATTACTCTTCCAGTTTGTGAATTGCTGTGCCCTGAGCCCCATTTTTCAACTCATTTTTTGTGAGCTGACCGCAAATGCAAAATTTTGGTTCAGGACCTCTACTTGTTCCCCGTGGGTGGCTGAGACTTTGGTTAATTCTTCTTCCTCCCGTGAAATTAGAGTGACATGTGCCGTCCAAATGCCTAACAGCTACTCTCTCATTGGTTCTCCCTCTTCCCTTTCATCCTCTGCCAAATTGGCAATGTGTGCGAACCAGGAGGTTAAAGGGGCTGTCTCTCCAAGTTTTGAGATTGATAGTAAATCAGTTGGAAAGTCACACCTGAGCACCAGGAGAGGGACTATTATTTGAGTTTTAGAAACCGTTCGTATTCACAGTGTGTCCATTCTCTAGGTTTCCCGTACATGTTATAGCTGTAGTAATATTCCCTTCAACCTGGAGAGTTGGGACCCAAGGAGTGGGTGCCATGCATTATTGCTTTAAAGGGTCTGCATTTGCTCACCCAATCTCACCAATCCTCTCAGTCCCAAGGGTCCAGCCTTATGCCACATCCAGCTGTCCTTGTAGATAGGGTTATTCCAGGTTTCATCAGAGACCGTGAAGGAATTGTAAAGAATTTCCCTGTTTTTTTGTTTTGTTTGTGAAATTCGTTTTGATAGTGGATTTCAGCTGATTCTCGCTGCCATGTTTATGCCAGTCTAGACACACTTGATTCCCTTACAGAGACATATCAATACATAGGTTTTAAGATTCTTACTAGTCAGATATATTCTTCTGCGGGAAATATGGGGTTTTGAGTCCCTTTCAATGAGGAAGGTGTAGGTCTTGTCTATTCCATAGTTGGTTTTTGGAACGGTACCTGTGCTTATATCAAACTCTGGTTTTATGCATCACCCACCTCTCCTTCCCCCTTAAGCAGGCATAAGAGTGTTTTCCAAATGTGAGACTCTGTTCTCTTTCCTAGCTAAGTTCAAGTGTAGCCATGTTTACAGGATCTTCATAAGTGGTATCTTATGATAAGTTGCTTTTTCTGTGTGACTTATTTCACTTAGAATCATCGAACCGGAATCCACTCATTTTGCTGCTACTGGTCTTATGACATTGATTTCATGGCTGAGGGATATTCCATCGTACGTAAGTACCACAATATTTTGAACCAATTTTATATTTCCTGAGATATTTAAGGTGTACCCAAGTTGAGGTTCTTGTAAGCAGTGCAGCCCTAAATTTTGGTGTGGCTCTGTCTTATTGATTTTCAGTTTTCTCAAGGTATATTCCCTAGACTGGAAGTGCCCTTGGCTCTGTAGCTCTGTTGTTTACTTGTTTTAGGGAACACAATGCACTCCTCCAGAGAGGGAGTTGGCAATTTACATACCGCCCATCAGCATAACAAGGCTCCCTGTTCTCCAGGGCCTGTCTTGCCTTTCTGGTTTTTACACATTTTGTGGATGTCCCTTTTGACCGGTGGGAAGTGATACTTCTTTGTAGTGCAGATTTGCATTGTCCACTTGCTTGCTTGGCCAAAAAGGGCATATGCGTTATCTCCTAAATATAATCAGGAGAAAACGCATATGCCCTATTTGGCCAAGTGCATCATTGTCGAAGTTGTGCCCCTCTTCCTGTGCTTTAAAGGTGATTCCAACATACCTCTTGAAATCTCTTTCCTGCTATTCTGCCTCGCTTTCAAGCTGCCTCAACGCCTTCCGTCAACAGATTTTTGGATGATAGTTGTCCTTTATTACTGTGCCAGTTTGTGAATTGCTGTGCCCCTGAGCTCCATTTTTCAACTCGTTTTTTGTGAGATGAACGCAAGACCAATATTTTGGTTCAGTACCTATACTGGTTCCCAGTGGGTGGCTGAGACTTTGGTTAATTCTTCTTCCTGCCAGGAAATTAGAGTGACATGTGCCCGTCCAAATGCCAAACAGCTACTCTCTCATTGGTTCTCCCTCTTCCCTTTCATCCTCTGCCTAATTGGCAACGTGTGCGAACCAGGAGGTTAAATGTGCTGTCACTCTACATTGGGAGATTGATAGTAAAGCAGTTTGAAAGTCAAACGTGAGCACCAGGAGAGGGACTATTAGTTGAGTTTTAGAAACCTTTCGTATTCACACTGTGTCCATTCTCTAGGTTTCCTTTACATGTTACAGCTCTAGTAATATTCCCTTCAACCTGGAGAGTTGGGACCCATGGAATGGGTGCCATGCGTTATTGCTTTAAAGGGTCTGCATTTGCTCACCCAATGTCACCAATTCTCTCATTCCCAAGTGTCCAGCCTTATGCCATATCCAGCTGTCATTGTAGTTAGGGTCATTCCAGGGTTCATCAGAGACTGAAGGAATGGTAAAGAATTTCCATGTTTTTTTTGTTTTGTTTTTTAAATTCCTTTTTATAGTGAGTTTAGGCTGATTCTCGCTGCCATGTTTATGCCAGTCTAGAAACACTTGATTCCCTTATTGTGTCATATCAATACATAGGTTATAAGATTCTTACTAGTCACATATATTCCTCTGCGGGAAATATGGTGTTTTGAGTCCCTTTCACTGAGGAAGGTGTATGTCTTCTGTATTCCATAGTTGGTTTTTGGAACAGTACCTGTGCTTATATCAAACTCTGGTTTTATGCATCACCCCACCTCTCATTCCCCCTTAAGAAGGAATAAGAGTGTTTTCTAAATGTGAGACTCTGTTCTCTTTCCTATGTAAGTTCAGGTGTAGCCATGTTGACATGATCATCATAAGTGATATCTTATGATAAGTTTCTGTTTCTGTGTGACTTTGTTCACTTAGAATCATCGTACCTGAATCCACTCATTTTGCTGCTACTGGTCTTATGACATTGATTTCATGGCTGAGGGATATTCCATCGTATGTTTGTACCACAAATTTTTGAACCATTTTTATATTTCCAGGGATATTTAAGGTGTACCCAAGTTGAAGTTCTTGTAGGCAGTGCCGCCCTAAATTTTGGGGTGGCTCTGTATTATTGTTTTTCAGTTTTCCCAAGGTTTATTCCCTAGACTGGAAGTGCCCTTGGCTCTGTAGCTCTGTTCTTTACTTGTTTTAGGGAACACAATACACTCCTCCAGGGAGGCAGTTGGCAATTTACATCCCGCCCATCAGCATAACAAGGCTCCCTGTTCTCCAGGGCCTCTCTTGCCTTTCTGGTTTTTACATATTTTGTGGATGTCCCTTTTGACCGGTGGGAAGTGATACTTCTTTGTAGTGGCAATTTGCATTGCCTTCTTGCTTGCTTGGACAAAAAAGGCGTATGCGTTTTCTCCTGAATATCTTCAGGAGAAAACGAATACGCCCTTTTTGGCCAAGTGTATCATTGTCGAAGTTGTGCCCCTCTTCGTGTGCTTTAAAGGCGATTCCAATGTACCTCTTGAAATCTGTTTCCTGCTATTCTGCCTCGATTTCAAGTCCACCTCGTTGCCTTCCCTCAACAGATTTTTAGACGATAGTTTTCCTTTATTATTCTGTCAGTTTGTGAATTGCTGTGCCCCTGAGCTCCATTTTTCAACTCGTTTTTTGTGAACTGACCGCAAGTCCAAAATTTTGGTGCAGGACCTATACTGGTTCCCGGTGGGTGGCTGAGAATTTGGTTAATTCTTCTTCCTGCCGGGAAATTAGATTGACATGTGACCGTCCAAATGCCTAACAGCTACTCTCTCATTGGTTCTCCCTCATGCCTTTCATCCTCTGCCAATTTGGCAACGTGTGTGAACCAGGATGTTAAAGGGGCTGTCTCTCCAAGTTGGGAGATTGATAGTAAAGCAGTTGGAAAGTCAAACCGGAGCACCAGGAGAGGGACTATTCGTTGAGTTGCAGAAACCTTCGTATTCACAGTGTGTCCATTCTCTAGATTTCCTGTATATGTTATTGCTGTAGTAATATTCTCTTCAACCTGCAGAGTGGGACCCATGGAATGGTTGCCATGCATTATTGCTTTAAAGGGTCTGCATTTGCTCACCCAATCTCACCAATCCTCTCAGTCCCAAGTGTCCAGCCTTATGCCACATCCAGCTGTCACTGTAGATACAGTCATTCAAGGTTTCATCAGCGACCCTGAAGGAATTGTAAAGAATTTCCCAGTTTTTTTGTTTTGTTTTTGAAATTCCTTTTTATAGTGGGTTTGAGCTGATTCTCGCTGCCATGTTTATGCCAGTCTAGACACACTTGATTCCCTTACGGAGACATATCAATACATAGGTTTTAAGATTCTTACTAGTCAGATGTATTCCTCTGCGGGAAATATGGGGTTTTGAGTCCCTTTCACTGAGGAAGGTGTAGGTCTTGTCTATTCCATAGTTGGTTTTTGGAACGGTACCTGTGCTTATATAAAACTCTGGTTTTATGCATCCCCCCCACCTCTCCTTCCCCCTTAAGCAGGCATAAGTGTGTTTTCTAAATGTGAGACTCTGTTCTCTTTCCTAACTCAGTTCATGTGTAGCCATGTTTACAGGATCTTCATAAGTGATATCTTATGATAAGTTTCTTTTTCTGTGTGACTTATTTCACTTAGAATCATCGAACCTGAATCCACTCATCATTTTTCTTCTACTGTCCTTATGACATTGATTTCATGGCTGAGGGATATTCAATCATACGTAAGTACCACAATTTCTTTACCATTTTTGTCTTTCCTTGGATATTTAAGGTGTCCCGGATTCGAGGTTCTTGTAAGCAGTGCTGCCCTAAATTTTGGGGTGGCTGTGTCTTATTGATATTCAGTTTTCCCAAGGTATTTTCCCATGACTGGAAGTGACTTAGGTTGTGAAGCTCTGTTTTTTACTTCTTTTAGAGAACACAATGCACTCCTCCAGGGTGGCTGTTGGCAATTTACATCCCACCCATGAGCATAACAAGGCTTACTGTTCTCCAGAGCCTGTCTTGCCTTTCTGGTTTTTACACATTTTGCAGATGACCCTTTTGACCGGTGGGAAGTGATACTTATTTGTAGTGCAGATTTGCATTGTGCAGTTGCTTGGTTGGTCAAAATCGGCGTATGCGTTTTCTCCTGAATATATTCAGGTGAAAACACATACGCCCTTTATGGACAATTCCATAATTGTCGAAGTTGTGATGCTTTTCCTGTGTTTAAAGGCAATTCCAATATACTTCTTGAAATCTGTTTCGTGCAATTCTGCATCATTTTAAAGTCTGCCTCGTGGCTTTCCCTCAACAGATTTTTGGAAGAGAGTAGTCCTTTATAACTCTGCAAGTTAGTGAAATGCTGTGCCGCTGTGCTCCAGTCCTCAACTCGCGTTTTTGTGAGCTGACCGCAAATCCATAGTTTTGCTTCAGGACCTGTACAGGTTCCGGGGGGGGGCAGGCTGAGAGTTTGGTTAATTCTTCTTCGTGACGGGAAATTAGAGTGACATGTGGCCGTCCAAATGCCTACAGCTACTCTCTCATTGGTTCTCCCTTTTCCCTTATATCCTCTGAACAATGTGCCAACTGTACGAAACAGGTTATAGGGGTTGACTCTCCAAGTTGGGAGATTGATATTAAAGCACTTGGAATGTCAAGTTGGAGCACAAGGAGAGAAAAAAAATTAGTAGAGTTTTAGAAACCTTTCTCCATCAGAGGGTGTCCATTCTCTAGGTTTCCCATACATGTTATAACTGTAGTGATATTCCCATCTACCTGGAGAGTTGGGAACCATGGAATGATGGGCAGGAATTATTGCTTTAGAGGGTCTGCCTTTTCTCACCCAATCTCACCAATCGTCTCAGTCCCAAGTGACCAGCCTTATGCCACATCCAGCTATCGTTGTAGACAGGGTCATTCCAAGTTTCATCAGAACCCCTGAAGGTATTGTGTAAGAATTAAACTGTTTTTTGTTTTGTTTTGAAATTCATTTTTATAGTGGGTTTGAGCTGCTTCTCACTGCCGTGTTTATGTCGTCCTAGGCACACTTGGTTCCTTTATGGAGACATATCAATACATAGGTTTTAAGATTCTTACTAGTCAGATATATTTCTCTGCCGGGAATTAGGGTGTTGAGTCCCGTTCACTGAGGAAGGAGTAGGGCTTGTCTCTTCTGTATTTGGATTATGGAATGTTACCTGTGCTAATATCAAACTCTGGTTTTGTGTGTCTCCCCACCTCTCCTTTCCCCTTAAGCAAGCATAAGTGTGTTTTCTATATCTGAGACACTGTTCTCTTTCCTAATTCAGTTCATATGTAGCCATGTTTACATTCCCTTCATAAGTGATATCTTATGTCAGAATGCACTATGGCCCTTGTCATAATAATGCTCCATGACACCTGTCATCACAATGCTCTATGCCCTGCTCATCACAATGCTCCATGTCCCTTGTCATCACAATTCTCCACGTCCTTGTCATCACAATGCTACATGACACTTCTCATCACAATGTTACATGCTCTTGTCATCACAATTCTCCATGCACTTGTCATTGCAATGTTCCATGCCCCCTGTCATAGCAAGCTCCAAGTGTTTGTCATCACAATGCTTCATGACCTTGTCATCAAAATTCTCAATGGCCCTTGTCATCACAATGCTCCGTGCCCTTGTCATCACAATGCTCCATGACCCCTGTCATCACAATGCTCCCTGACACCTGTCATCACAATGCTTCATGCCCCTTGTCATTACAGTGCTTCATGATGCTCGTCATCACAATTACGCAAGGTCTTCTCATCACAATGCTCCACGGTTTTGCCATCACAATTCTCCATGCCCTGGTCATCTCAAAGCTCAATGTCCCTCGTCCTCACAATTCTCCACTTCCTTGTCATCACAATGCTCCATGGCACTTCTCATCACAATGTTATATGCTCTTGTCATCACAATACTCCATGCACTTGTCATCGCAATGCTCCATGACCCCTGTCATAGGAAGCTCCATGCGCTTGTCATCACAATGTTTCACGACCTGGACATGAAAATTATCAGTGGACCTTGTCATCTCAATGCTCCATGCCCTTGTCATCAAAATGCTCCTTTACGTTTGTCACAACAATCCTCCATGACACTTGGCATCACAATGCTCCGTGTTATTGTCATCACAATGGAACATGACATATGTCATCACAATGCTCCCTGACACCTGTCTTCACAATACTCCATGACCTTGTCATCACAATGCTTCATGCCCTTGTCATCACAATGTGCCATGCCCACTGTCATCACAATAATCCATGAAACTTGTCAGACAAATGCTCCATGACCCTTTTCATCAAAATGCTCCATGAACACTGTCATCACAATGCACCATGCCCATCATCATAATGCTTCATGCTATTGTCATCACAATGAAATCAAAATGCTCCATGACCTCTGTCATCACAATGCTCCAAACCCTTGTGATCACAATGTTCCATAACACTTGTCATCACAATGCCCCATGACGCTGGTCATCACAATTATCCATGGACTTCTCATCACAATGCCCCATGACATTTGTCATCACAATGCTCAATACACATATCATCACAATGCTCCCTTACTCTTGCCATCGGTATGCTCCTTGAACCCTTTCATGACAAGGCTCCATGCCTTTTTCATCACAATGATCCATGCAATTTTCATCACAATGCTCCATGCCCTTGTCATCACAATGGTCCTAGACCCCTGTAATCACAATGCTCCATGCCCCTTTTCATCAGAATGCTCCATGAGACTTGGCATCACAAGGCTCCATGGACTTCTCATCACAATGCTCCAGGACGTTGTCATCAAAATGCTCCATTCCCTTATCATCACAATGCTCCATGACGCCTGTCATCACAATACTCCATGAACGTTTTCAGCCCAATGCTCCATGACCTTCTCATTACAATGCTCCTTGACCAATATCATCACAATGCTCCATGACCACTGTCATCACAACGCTCCATGACACCTGACAACACAATGATCCGGTACTCTTGTCATCACAATGCTCCATTCCCTAGTCATCACAATGCTCCATGACCCCTGTCATCACAAAACTCCATGAACATTTTCAGCCCAATGCTCCATGACACTTGGCATCACAATGATGCATGCCCTTGTCATCCCAATGCTCCTTGAACCCTGTAAACACAATGCTCCTTGACGCTTGCCATCACAGTGCTCCTGGACACCTGTCATCTCAATGCTCCATGCCTTTGTCAGCAAAATGCTACATGACCCTGTCATTACGATGCTCTATGCGCTTGTCATCACAATACTCCATGAACCTTGGGATCACATTGCTTCCTGCCCTTGTCATCACAATGCTCCATGTTCCTTGAAATCAAAATGATCCAAGACCTCTGTCCTCACAATGCTCCAAACCCTTGTGATCACAATGTTCCATAACACTTGTCATCACAACGCTCCATGATGCCTTTCATCACAATACTCCATGCCCTTTTCATCACAATGCTCCATGACCTTTGTCATCATAATTTTCAATACACTTGTCATCACAATGCTCCCTGACACTTGTCGTCAGAATGCTCCTTGAAACCTGTCACGAAAACGCTCCATGCCTTTTTCATCACAATGCCCCATGCCGTTTTCATCACAATGCTCCATGCCAATGTCATCAAATTACTCCACAAGCTTGTCATCAGAATGCTCCCTGACCCTGTCATCACAATGCTCCAAGCCATTGTCATCACAATGCTCCATTACCTTTGTCATCAGAATCCTCCATGACACTTGGCAACACAATGCTCCATGCCATTGTCATCACAATGGGCCATTACATATGTCATCACAATGCTCCCTGACACCTGTCTTCACAATACTGCATGACCTGGTCATCACAGTGCTCCATGCCCTTGTCATCACAATGCGCCATTCCAACTGTCATCGCAATAATCCATGAAACTTATGAGACCAATGCTCCATGCCCTTGTCATCACAATGTTCCATGCCCTTCTTATCACAATGCTCCACGACCCCTGTCATCACAATTCTCCGTGACTCCAGTCATCACAATGCTTCATGACCTTTGTCATCACAATGGTCCATGCCCTCCTCATCTACAGTCTCTGTGACTTTTTAACCACAATGCTCCATGAACTTTTCATCACAATGCTCTTTGACCCTTGTCATCACAATGCTCTATGCCTTTCTCAGCACAATGCTCCATGACCCTTGTCATCACAATGCTCCATGCACTTGTCAGCACAATGCTCCATGACCCATGTCATCACAATGCGCCATGCGCTTGTCATCACAGTGCTCCACAATCTTGTCATCACAATGCTCCATAAACCTTGTCATCACAATGCTCCATGCACTTCTCATCAAAATGCTCTCTCACCACTGATATCACAATGTTACATCACTATGCATCACAATACTCCCTCACCCCTATCATCACAATGTTCCATGACTCCTGTCATCACAATTCTACATGCGCTTATCATCACAATGTTCGATGACCCCTGACATCACAATGTTCCATAACCCCTGTCATCAAAATGCTCCATGAACCATTTCATCAAAATGCTCAATGACCCCTGACATCACAATGTTCCATATCCCCTGTCATCAAAATGTTGCATGACCCTTTTCATCAAATTGTTCCATGACCCTGTCATCACAATGCTCCCTGCCCTTCTCATCACAATGCACCACGCCCTTGTCATCAAAATGCTCCATGACCTTTGTCATCACAAAGATCCATGACCCTTTGCATCACAATGCTCCATGTCATGGTCATCACAATGCTCCATGAACGCTCTCATCACATTGCTCCATGCCATTGTCATCACAATGCTACCTGACACATGTCATCAGAATGCTCCATGGCCTTCTCATCACAATGCTCCATGCCCTTGCCATCACAATGCTCCATTACACCTGTGATAACAATGCTCCATTACCCCTGCCATCACGATGTTCCATGGCCTTGTCATTACAAGGCTCCATGACCCTTCTCATCACAATGCTCCAAGACCCCTGTAATCACAATGCTCCATGCCCCTTTTCATCTCAATGATTCATGACCTCTGTCATCACAATGCTCCAAACCCTTGTGATCACAATGTTCCATAATACTTGTCATCACAACGCCCCATGATGCTGGTCATCACAATTATCCATGGACTTCTCATCACAATGCTCCATGACCCTTGTCATCACAATTCTCAATACACTTGTCATCACAATGCTCCCTGACACCTGTCGTCAGTATGCTCATTGAACCCTGTCATGACAAGTCTCCATGCCTTTTTCATCACAGTGATCCATGCCCTTTTCATCACAATGCTCCATGCCATTGTCATCACAATACTCCACAAGCTTGTCATCAGAATGCTCCGTGACACTTGTCATCACAATGATCCATGACCCCTGTCGTCACAATGCTCCATGACACCTGTCATCACAATGCTCCATGCCCCTTGTCATTACAGTGTTCCATGATGCTCGTCATCACAATTATCCATGGTCTTCTCATCACAGTGCTCCACGGTCTTGCCATCACAATGCTCCATGCCCTGGTTATGACAATGCACCATGTCCCTTGTCATCACAATTCTCCACGTCCTTGTCATCACAGTGCTCCATGACAGTTCTCATCACTATGTTACATGCTCTTGTCATCACAATTCTCCATGCACTTGTCATCGCAATGCCCCATGACCCCTGTCATAGCAAGCTCCATGCCTTTGTTATCACAATGCTTCACGACCTTTTCATCAAAATTCTCACTGCCCGTTGTCATCACAATGCTCCATGCCCTTGTCATCACAATGATCCAAGCCCTTGTCATCACAATGCTCCATTACCTTTGTCATCACAATCCTCCATAACACTTGGCATCACAATGCTCCATGCCATTCTCATCACAATGGACCATGAAATATGTCATCACAATGCTCCCTGACACCTGTCTTCACAATACTCCATGACCTTGTCTTCACAATGCTCCATGACCTTGTCATCACAATGTGCCATGCCCACTGTCAACACAATTATCCATGAAACTTGTCAGACCAATGCCCTATGCCCCTGTCATCACAAAGCTCCATGCCCTTGTCATCACAATGCTCCATGACCCCAGTCATCACAATTCTCCGTGACTCCAGTCTTCACAAGGCTTCATGACCTGTGTCATCACAATGGTCCATGCCCTCATCATCACAAGGCTCTGTGAACTTTGTCACCACAATGCTCCATGAACTTTTCATCACAATGCTCCGTGACACTTGTCATCACAATGCTCCGTGCCTTTGTCAACTCAATGCTCCATGACCCTTGTCATCACAATGCTCCACAACCTTGTCATCACAATGCTCCATAAAGATTGTCATCACAATGCTCCATGCACTTCTTATAAAAATGCTCTCTCACCACTGATATCAACATGTTCCCTCACTAGTCATCACAATACACCCACTCCCCTGTCATCACAATGGTCCTTAAACCCTGTCATGGAAATGTTCCATGACCCTTGACATCTCAATGTTCCATAACCCCTGTCATCAAAATGTTCCATGACACTTTTCATCAAATTGCTCCATGACCCTGTTATCACAATGCTCCCTGCCCTACACAACAGAATGCACCACACCTCTTGTCATCAAAATGCTCCATGACCTTTGTCATCACAAAGCTCCATGACCCTTGGCATCACAATGCTGCATGCCATTGTCATCACAATGCTCCATGAAACCTCTCATCACATTGTTCCACGCCCTTGTCATCACAGGCTACATGATGCTTTTCATCACAATGCTCGATGCCATTCTTATCACAATGCTCCATGCGCTTGTCATTACAATCCTCCATGACCCATGTATCACAGTGTTCCATGCCCTGGTCATCACAATGCTCCATGACCCCTGTCATAAAAATGCTCCATGACCACTGCCATCACAATGTTCCACGGCCTTGTCATCACAAGGCTCCATGACCCTTGTCATCACAGTGCTCCAAGACCCCTGTAATCACAATGCTCCATGACCTTGTCATCACAAAGCTCCATGACGCATGTCATCAGAATTCTCCATGGCCTTCTCATTCACGATGCTCCATGCCCTTGTCATCACAATGCTCCAAGACTCCTGTAATCACAATGCTCCATGCCCCTTTTCATCTCAATGCTCCATGAACCCTGTCATCACAATGCAGCATGCCCATCATCATAATGCTTCAGGCTATTGTCATCACAATGAAATCAAAATGCCCCATGACCTCTGTCATCACAATGCTCCAAATCCTTGTGATCAAAATGTTCCATAACACTTATCATCACAACGCCCCATGACGCTCGTCATCACAATTATCCATCGTCTTCTCATCACAATGCTCCATGACCTTTGTCATCACAATGCTCAATACCCTTGTCATCACAATGCTCCCTGACACTTGTCGTCAGTATGCTCCTTGAACCCTGTCATGACCAGGCTCCATGCCTTTTTCATCACAATGATCCATTCCCTTTTCATCACAGTGCTCCAAGACCCCTGAAAACACAATGCTCCATGCCCTTGTCCTCACAAAGCTCCATGATGCATGTCATCAGAACGCTCCATGGCCTTCTCATCCCAATGCTCCATGCCCTTGTCACCACAATGCTCCAAGACCTCTGTAATCACAATGCTGCATACCCCTTTTCCTCAGAATGCCCCATGAGACATGTCATCACAAGGCTCCATGGTCTTCTCATCACAATGCTCCAGTACCTTGTCATCACAATGCTCCATGACGCCTCTCATCACAACACTCCATGAACATTTTCAGCCCAATGGTCCATGACCTTCTCATCACAATGCTCCCTGACCCCTGTCATCACAATGCTCCATGACCACTGTCATCACAACGCTCCATGAACCCTGACGACACAATGATCCGGGACTCTTGTCATCAAAATGCTCCATGAACCTTGTCATCACAATGATCCATGCTCTTGTCATCCCAATGCTCCATGACCCCTGTAATCACAATGCTCCATGACGCTTGTCATCAAAGTGCTCCATGAACCTTGTCATCACAATGCTCCTTGCCTTTGTCAGCAAAATGCTACATAATCTTGTCATCACAATGCTCCATGCGCTTGTCATCACAATCCTCCATTACCCTTGGGATCACATTGCTTCATGCCCTTGTCATCTCGCTCTTGCCTTTCTGGTTTTTACAGATATACAGATGTCCCTTTCGACCGGTGGGAAGTGACAATTCTTTGTAGTGTGGATTTGCATTACATGCTTGCTTCATTGGCCAGAAAGGACGTATGCGTTTTCTCCTGAATATATTCAGGGGAAAAGGCATACGCCCTTTTTGGCCAAGTGCATCACCGTCCAAGTTGTGATGCTTTTTCTGTGCTTCAAAGGCGATTCCAATTTACCTCTTGAAATATGTTTTGTGCAATTCTGCCTCATTTTCAAGTCCGCTTCATTGCCTTCCCTCAACAGATTTCTGGAAGAGAGTAGTCCTTTATAACTCTGCAGGTTTTTGAATTGCTGGGCCCCTGAGCTCCAATTTTCAAATCCCATTTTTGTGAGCTGGCCGCAAATCCACAATTTTGCTTCAGGACCTATACTGGTTCCAGGGGTGGCTTTATTGGTTCCCTGTGGGTGGCTGAGGCTTTGGTTAATTCTTCTTCCTGACGGGAAATTAGAGTGACATGTGCCCGTCCAAATGCCTACATCTACTCTCTGATTGGTTCTCCCTCTTCCCTTTCATCATCTGCACAAATAGCAAACTGTGCGAACCAGGAGGTTATAGGGGCTGACTCTCGTAAGTTGGGAGATTGATAGTAAAGCAGTTGGAATGCCAAAGTGGAGCACAAGGAGAGGAAAAATTAGGAGAGTTTTAGAAACCTTTCGCCATCACAGGGTGTCCATTCTCTAGGTTTCCCATACATGTTATAACTGTAGTGATATTCCCTTCTACCTGGAGATTTGGGACCCATGGAATGGTGGCATGCATTACTACTTTAAAGGTTCTGCATTTTCTCTCCCAATCTCACCAGTCCTCTCAGTCCCAAGTGTCCAGCCTTATGTCTCATCCAGCTGTCTTTGCAGATAGGGTCATTCCAGGTTTCATTAGAACCCCTGAAGGAATTGTGTAAGAATTTTGCTGTTTTTTGGTTTTGTTTTTGAAATTCATTTTTATTATGGGGTTGAGCTGGTTTTCACTGACCTGTTTATGCCAGTCTAGACACAATTGATTTCCTTATGGAGACATATGAATACATAGGTTTTAAGATTCTTACTAGTCAGATATATTCCTCGGCGGGGAATAGGGGTGTTGAGTCCCATTCACTGAGGAAGGTGTAGGTCTTGTCTATTCTGTATTTGGTTTATGGAATGGTACCTGTGCTAATATCATACTCTGGTTTTATGCATCACCCCACCTCTCCATTCCCCTGAAGCAGGCATAAGAGTTTTTTTCTAAATGTGAGACTCTGTTCTCTTTCCTAATTCAGTTCATGTGTTGTGATATTGACATTCCCTCTATAAGTGATATCTTATGATAAGATTCTTTTTCTGTGTGACTAATTTCCCTTAGAATCATCATACCTAAATCCACTCATTATGCTGCTACTGGCCTTATATACACTGATTTCACGTCTGAGTGATATTCCGTTGTACAAAATTACCACAAGTTCTTTATGCATTTCTCTTTTTCCTGGGATATTTTAGGTTTACCAAAGTTGAGGTTCTTGTATGCAGAGCAGCCCTAAACTTTGGGGTGCCTGTGTCTTATTGATATTTAGTCTTCCCAAGACATATGCCCGTGAGTTGAAGTCCCCTTTGCTTGGGGGCTTTGTATTTTAGAAGTTTTAGGAAACAGCATACACTTCTTCAGAGTGGCTCTTGGATATTTATACCCCACCCATCAGCGTGACTAGGCTCCCTGTTTTCCATGGCCTCTCCTGCATTTCTGGTTTGTACACATTTTTTGGATTGCCTTTCTGAGCAGTGGAAATTGAGACTTCTTTGTTGTGCGGATTTGCATTTCCCTCTTGCTTGGTTGGCCAAAAACTCTGCATGTGTTTTTTTCCTGAAGATATTCACGAAAAAAACGCATACACCCTTTTGCCCAACTGCATCATTTTAGAAATTCTGCTGCTTTTCATATGCTTTAAATGTGAGTACAATCTACCTTTTGAAATCTGTTTCCTGCAATTCTGCCTCTCATTCAGATCTTCTTCGTTGCCTTACCTGAATATATTTTTGGACGTTGGTTATCATTTATATCTTTGCAGGTCTTTGAATTGTCTGCTCCTGAGCTCCATTTTGCAACTCGCTTTTTTTGTGAGCTGGCCGCCAAACCATTGGATTGCTTCCGGCCCTATTCTGGTTCTGGGGCGGCAGGCTGAGCCTTTGGTTAATTCTTCTTCCTAATGGGAAATTAGAGTGACATGTGCCTGTCAAAACTCCTACAGCTAATCTCTCATTGGTTCCCCCTCTTCCCATTTACCCTCTGCACAAATTGCAAACTGTGGGAAACAGGAGGTTAAAGGTGCTGATTCTCCAAGTGGGGAGGTTGTTAGTAATGTGGCTGGAATGGCGAACCCCAGCAGCAGGAGATCAAAAATGAGGTGCATTTTAGACACCTTTCCTGAGCACACGGTGTACATTCATCTCGGTTTCGCAGGCATGTTTTCGCTGTCAGAAGACTCCCTTGAACCTGCAGATTTGGGACCCATGGAATGGGTACCAGGCAGTATTACTTTAAAAGGTCTGCATTTCCTCACCCAGCCTCTCTAACATCTCTTAGCGTGCATAGCTTCCAGCCTTATATAATCATCCTGCTGTGGGTCTACATGTGTTCAATCCATGTTACATCGTAGCCCTTCAACAAAAGTTGTAAGAATTTTTGTCTGTCTCACTGTTTTTATAAATAGTTTTAAATTTATTTTTATATTGGTTACAGCTGATTTTCAAAGCTCTGTTTTTTGCTGCTGTACATCCACTTGATTCATGTACTGTGAGACAACAATAACTTCTTTTTCAGATGCTTACCAGTCATATGTATTATTTTCCAGTGACTTGAGTGGGCTGAGTGCAGTTCTTTGAGGTACCGTGTAGGCCTTGTCAGTTATTCAATTTGGTACTTGGAATGGTATCTTTGCTAATTTCAACCTCCTGGATAATACCTCACCATTCCCCACCTTTCCCATTTAGCAGCCTTATGTCTATTTTCTACATATTTGACTATGTTTCTGTTTTGTAATTTATTTCATGTGTAGCCATTTTTGATTCCACCTTTAAGTGACATCTTATGATATGTTTGAGGCCCTTTTTAACAGAGAGGTGGTAAACGTTCGGGTGCCTGTTTTCTGTCGATTTTTGTTTTTCCCAAGGTACACGCCCATGAGTGCAAGTGCCCTATGCTCTGTAGCTCATTTTTTAGATGTTTTAGCAAACACAATACACTTCTCCAGAGTGGCCGTTGGCAAATTACATTTCCACTATCAGCCTCACAGGGCTCCCTTTTCTCCTCGCCCTGTCCTGCATTTCTGGTGTTTACACTTTATGTGGATGGCCCTTCTGACTGATGTGAAGTGATACATTTTGTGATATTGATTTCCAGTGCCCACCTGTTGGGTTGGATAAAAAGTGTGTATGGCCTTTACTTGAATATATTCAGAAAAAATGCATACACCCTTTTTGGCCAACTGCATCATTGGCGATGTTCAGCCCCTTTTCTTGTGCTTTAATGGGGAGTCCTTTCTACCTCTTCAAATCTGTTTCCTGCCACTCTCCCTTGCTTACAAGTCCTTTTCTGTGACTTACCTCAAGACATTTTTCGACGATAGATATTTTCAACTCTGCAGTTTCATGAATTTTAGTGCCCCTGAGTTCCATTTTTCAACTTGTGTTTTTGGAAACTGGACACAAAACAGCGGGATTTCCTCTAGCCCTATTCTGTTTCCGTGGGCAATTCTAGCCTTTGATGAATTTGTGTTCTGGATTGGAAATTAGAGTGGCATGTGCCTGTCCGAAAACCTAAGACATGTCTCTATATTTTTCTCATCCTTCCGCTACATCCTCTGGACAAATTCCAAACTGTGTGCAACAGGATGTTGACGGTGCTGATATCACCAAGTGAGGAGATTGTTAGGAAAGATGCTGGAGGGTTGAACCCGAGCACCAGGCGATGAGGAGATGAGGTGCCTTTTCCAAACTCTTTCCGATCAAACGGTGTACCATCCTCTAGGTGTGACAGGCATGTTTTAGCTGTAGGAAGGGTCCCGTGCATGTAAGGAGAACACCAGGGATTTTTCCAAATCAGTGCCTCCCCGAACCCCAAACTGGGGAATTTTTAAGCTACGGCTACACGTATGTCCTTTAAGGGCCTTGGGAAATAGGCAGAGCCCAAACTTTAGATGACTGAAATCTTCAGGGTCAGAGCGCTCACCATCGGCCTTTCTTAGGTTACATTTTATCTGTCATTGATAGATGATGTCAATAAAAATATCTATTCTTTTTCAGATTATTTCCCCTTATAGGTTATTGCAAAATATTCAGTGTAGTTCCCTGTGCTATACAGTAGTTCCTTGTTGATGATCTATTTTATACATAGCAGTGTGTATGTGTTAATCCCAAACTGTTAATTTATCCCTTCTCCTACCTTTCCCCTTTGGTAATAATAAATTATAAGGTTTTATACTTCTCAGAAATGGGGGAGCTGAAAGAGAGGTATCATTTTCAATGGAAAAGCATTCAAAACAAGATTGAAGCTTCAGCCAAGAGTATTCGATGTACATCCATGAAAATAAATCACTTCATTTCTCTAATGTTGACCTGACAAATAAGACAGACGTCTTCACTGAACTTGCTTATAGGAAAGTGATGGAAATATCAAATGTAAGTCTTAGAAACATCTTATTTTACCCGAGCATTATACACTGCTCTATGTTAACTACAGTTTGGCTCACACATCTGTTCATTGAAGTTACAATGTTCTCAATTTCTGTTACTGATCCTCCAGAGTGGACCCCAACAGGAGTCCCCGTGCCCAGTGTCATTGGAGCCAACAGATCAAGACTGAGTTTGGTTCAGAAGCAAAGGAAACATTATTTTGAAAACAGAATGGAGAGGTGAGAGCGTGCACTCCCCCATGGGCTGTGGGCTGGGCTGCTGTGTAGGGTCCCCGGCAGCGTCAGTAAGAGGGAGGGGATGGAGCTCTCGAGGGCTGAGTTGGCTGCAGCTCAGGCTCTATGCCGCAGAGTCTGCATGGGACCCCACTAGCTGAGGTGTCGACCCAGCCATTCTGCACTAGGAAATCGGGTCTGAAGTGCCGGGTGTGGGACCTCTGCATGCGGAACCCTAGGAGCACGTGAAATTAGACAAAGCACAAAGGAAAAACAGGTTAGACTTTATTTTATTGCCCAGATTCTCTTTTTATCTCCCAGGAATTTTTAATGAACGTTGCCGGAGACGAACACCTCCTCTGCTTTTTGTTCCGTTCCTTATTCTTGGGGTGTTGAGGGTGCAGACCCCTCTTTTGTAACTGCTTCATGTTGTGGTGGGAGCCCTGATACATGGGGGGAGGGGCAAAACGTCTCCACACCAGCCTCCTGGTGAGGTTGATTGTCCCAAGGCCTCCTGCCTCACTTCTCGTCCGCCTGAGCACCAGCATTGGAAGTGTTACAGATTCTAATGACCTTTAAGGGTCCAGGAAAGAGAGGCGCAGAGATGCTGCGGTGGCAGGTTTCACCCCACCCCACATATGTTCGGCGACCTTAGGCTGACAGTTTTTGCTAGACTAGATGCTCTGACCAGTAGTCTGTGCTTTCTTTAATTAGGTCCCTGAATTAATGTACAAACAGCACCATGTGTCAGAGCCCTGCCCGCACAACTCCCAGACAGTCCAGGGTCAGTGGTGATCCAGGACCATGACGTCCACTGAGTCAACGGCCTTTAGAAGTAGCCAGCAGTCCAGCCGGTCATATTGGCCACCATCACCGCGGTGTCTGTAGGGTTTTCTATGGTGAAAGCGTGATATACGTTTCCCCCGCCAAGCTTATTAGCTCCCCTCTGGGTGCAGTAAGTCCTGCAAGCAGTAGTCTGCTCTTTCGGGGCACAGTCTTGTCGTTTTCTGAGAGAAACTCCAGGTCAAGTGATGGTCACATGAGTCATCTTGGGGGCCCGTTGCCCCCGTTTATCTCTCTGGAGGTTGGTGTTGGAGGGCCTCCTCACTCGAGGTCAGTGTGTCCACAGAGCGACCCCTGCAACTTCAGGGCATGATGGGTGGTTAGGATCACCACGTGGGGTCCTTTTCCCTTAGGAGGGAGCTGGCCTTGCGGGCTGCTGATTTCCAGCTTTTTAGATACCCCAGTATCCTGGCCTGATGAGTCGGTGGGCAAAGCCCTTGGTGACCATAGTTTATCATACCTGAAGGGCATTCTTGTGTTGCTCCATTTCAAGTGGTCCCAGTTTTTGCACTAAGGCTCCAAGGGCGATTAACCTTTGACCGGGTATGTAAAGGTCAAAGGGTTTAGCTAAATTAGGGAGTTCCTGGGCAAGGGTCTGTATTGACTGCTCTTTCCATTCTTGAAAAGCTGCTTCTGGATTCTATTCAAAAGGATCATCATCTTTTCGTGTCAGTGTTTCATATAGAGGCCCAGCTATGACACTGTAGTTAGGGATCCAGATGCAGAAAACCTTGGCCTCCCCAAGAACCCCTAAGCTGTCTTCTAGTTTTAGAAGACGTAAGGCTGCAAATGGCTTCTTCCCTATCCTGGGATGCGTTTCTCCAAATATCTGTGAGAATGAAGCCCAGGCATGTCACCTTAGCCTGGGATATTTGAGCGTTTTTCTTGGACACCTTCTATCCTTTCTTGGCTAGGTAGTTCAGAGGCGTCTTTAGAAGGCCTGGCGATCAGAATGTCATCTGCATATTGAAGGAGGGTTCCGTTTTACAGAGGTTGAACTTTTAGGTCTTTAGAGGACATTTCCCCAATGATGGTGTGGGGATTTTTGAACCATTGGGGCAGGACGGCCCAGCATTATTGCTTTTGTTGCATGTTGTGTCCTGCCACTCACAAGCCAAAAATTCTTGTGACTCTGAGATGAATGGAATACAGAAGAAGGCATCATTGAAGTCTAATACAGAATGCCATGGCCTGGTGGAAGGTAGAATGACCAGCAGGGAGTAGGAAATAGGAGCTACTGGATGCATATCCTCGGTGGCTTCACTGACTGTCCTGATATACTTTATCAGGTCTCCAGCAGCCCATGGGGATCTCGTGGTCAGGAAAATCTCAGGATATGGAGCTCACCTGGGCTGCACCCCTACCCCACAGCCCACGGGGCTCTCGTGGTCAAGTCCCTCCCAGGGTATGGAGCTCACCTCTGCAGCTACCCAGCAGCCCATTGGGCTCTCCTACTCAGGCCCTTCCCAGGATACAGAGCTCCCCTGGGCAGGTACCCCAGCAGGGCTGGACACACAGGAACTGTGCACATAGCCCACCTTGCAGAGAACCCCCTGCTCACCTGTCGCTCACAGCTGACACAGAATACCTCAGAGCAGGACTTGAAATAACAAACAGCAGTTCTGACAGGTCTGTGACCATGGCTATCACTCTCTGCAGGCTCTTTCTGCCTGGTCTTCCAGACACTTCCACTGCAGCCAGGGCACCAGGCCTCTGTCTCCACCCACCATCACTCCTCTCCCTGACTCCTGGGTTCCTCTCATTAGGATAGGGTCTTCTTGAAGTTGTTATCCACTCATGGACCAGATAAAATGATAAGAAAACAAGCCGCAGCTGCAGCCCCTTGTCTATCCTGACTCTCAAGAGCCCACACCTGTTCCTAGGGCCTGGCCCGTTTAGCAAGTTTCATTTTCTGCAACTGTGAGCCCCTGAGGGGTGAGGATTGGCTGATTTTTGCAGCCTGAAACTGCCTGCCAGCCCTCCACAGGTGTGCCTGAGTTGAGGGCAATATAAACAGCTCTCCAGTGAGCGACAGCCCTTGTAGCTGTGACTGACGCCATATTCTCTGCCCCGTAGGCAGTGCCGGGGCTGTGCTGGTGGGAGGGAGTGAGGGGCCACGGCTTTGTGGGTGGCCCAGTGTGAGTGGGGCTCTGCTGGACTTTCTGCAGGAGATGCCAGGCTGCCACCTGCTAAAGAAGAGGATGTGGCACCGAAACCTGCCGCTGGAATTTCTCCCCAGACAGAGGTGAGGAAGTAAAAAAGCAGTGGGGGCCGTGGCAGGAGGGGTATCTCAGGCAGGGAAATGGAAAGCTTCCAGAAGAGCATCTGGGGCCAGGACCATCCTGACTGGCCTGCAGGCACCAAGTCGGCCTGTGTGCTGTCGCTGGTGTGGCTCCACAGCCCTTCCTCTAAGCTTGCAAGTTCTTGTACATATTCAGGTGTTTTAACTGGAAAGGGTGGGAAGAGTTCAGCTGCAGCAGGACTGGGGCTTAGCTCACGTTTACTCACAGATGCCTTGGCTTGGTACCCCAGCTTTGCAATGAGGACCCTCCTTGCTTGGGGGGTGGGCTGCTGGCTGTATGGGAGATGATTCCCCACCTCTGAACAATTTCAGAATTGTTTACCGCTGGAACAAGTGCCCTGATAGGGTTTTCCTCTGTATAACTGGTGGGTTCAGGTTTTTTTTTCCTTTTTTGGTTCAAGTTAGATTTTATTCCTCTTTTATGTATTTATTGATATAAGCATGGAAATAATTCATTCATATAAATACATCTGTGTGAAGGGAAGAACTTTTTTCAGTTTTATTTTTAAATTTTATTTTTTAAAATTTTAAAATTTAATTTTATTTATGTTTTTATACAGCAGGTTATTATTAGTTATTTATTTTATGCATATACATGTATACAGGTCAATCCCAATCTCCCAACATATGCCACCAACACCACCCCATGGCTTCCCACACTTGGTGTCCATACGTGTGTTCTCTACCTCTGTGTCTCTATTTCTTCCCTGCAAACCAGTTCATCTATACCATTTTTCTAGGTTCCACATATATGCATTAATATACAATATTTGTTTTTCTCTTTCTGACTTACTTCATTCTGTATGACAGTCTCTAGATCCATCGACGTCTCTACAAATGACCCAGTTTCATTCCTTCTTATGGCTGAGTAATATTCCATTTTATATATGTACCACATCTTTATCCATTCGTCTGTCTGTGGGTATTTAGGTTGCTTCCATTACCTGGCTATCGTAAATAGTGCTGAAATGAGCATTGTGGTGAATGTGCCTTTTTGATTTATGGTTTTATCTGGGTATATGCCCAGAAGTGGGATTGCTGGATCATATGGTAATTCTATTTCTAGTTTTTCTAAGGAAACTCCATACTGTTCTCCATCGTGACTGTATCAATTTACATTTCCACCACTAGTGGAAGAGGGATCCTTTTGTCCACACCCTCCCCAGAATTCGTTGTTTGAAGATATTCTGATGATGTCAATTGTAACAGGTGTGAGGTGATACCTCATTGTAGTTTTGATTTGCATTTCTCTAATAATTAGTGATGTTGAGCAGCTTTTCATGTGCGTCTTGGCCATCTCTGTGTCTTCTTTGAAGAAACGTCTCTTTAGATCTTCTGCCCATTTTTGTATTGCGTTGTTTGTTTTTTTAATATTAAGCTGTATGAGCTCTTTATATATATTGGATATTAAACCTTTGTCCATTGATTCGTTTGCAAATATTTTCGCCCATTCTGAGGGATGCTTTTTGCCATTCCCGTTTTTTTAACAAAAAAAGAAAGAAAGAAAAAGAAGCAGAACACTAATGTGAGTAAAATATGCCTTTTGAAACTGTCGTTTTGAAATATGGACGTCCTTTGAATTTTTTGGTCGATATATGAACCCAGGATTTGTTTTCAGGGCAGGTGTCATTTGCAAGCCTGCAATGATTTTGAATATCAACTGACCATTAGCGCTGGGATTAAAGCTGCTGTTGTGTGAAACGGCCACAAGGTGGCAGCAGGTCTCCCTTACCAAATCTGGTTACTGGGGAAACAGAGCCTCAATGGAAGTCGTGTTCTAGATTGGAATTTCGAATGGAATGTGCCAGGAGAAAGCCCCTCAAGTTTGTCTCACTACTTCTTGTTCGTGTTTTTAATTTATTTTTTTATTTTTTATTACAGCAAATTTGATTACAATGTTTGGCTTGTTGTAGGTGTGGAAGATGTGGTTCTTTTACACATACACATATGTCTGTTCTTCCTGGGATCCTTTTCCCATGTACCTTATGACAGAATGTTGAGTAGTCTTCTCTTGGTATTCTGTAGGTCTTTGGTGATTATATATGTCACCTGTGTTTGTATATGTCTGTTAACCCCAATATCATAATGAAACCAATCCTCACACCTTTCCATTGGTGAACCATAAGTTTGTTGAATGAATCTCTGATTGCCCTTCTCCGTGGAAATATCTGCCCTGGTATCCATTTTTCGGTCACACCTATAAGAGATATGATATGATATGTGTCTTTCACTTTCTGACTTACAACAACTCACGTGCTTACCTCTAGACACACCTACGGTGCTGCAAATGGCATTGTGTCCTTTTATTCCTTGGCTTCTCTTCTGCCTTAGCGAGGTCCATTTTCAACAATGTGATTTCCTGAGGGCTGAGGATTAGCTGACCTGGGTAGCCTGACCCTGCCGGCCCGCCCTCCCCAGGTGTGCCTGGGTTGAGGTCAATATAAACAGCGCTGCAGGCAGCAATAGCCCCTGAAGCTGTGCCTGACTCCATATTCTCTGCCCCGTCAGCAGTGTCGGGGCTGTGCTGGTGGGAGGGAGTGAGGGGCCACAGCTTTGTGTGTGGCACGGTGTGAGTGGGTCTCTGCTGGACTTTCTGCAGGAGTTGCCAGGCTTCCACCTGTAAAGAAGAGGATGTGGCACACATACCTTCCGCTGGAATTTCTCTCCGGACAGAGGTGAGGAAGGAAAAAAGCAGTGGGTGCCGGGACAGGAGGGGTATCTCAGGCAGGGCAATGGAAAGTTTCCAGAAGAGCGCCCAGGGCCAGAACCATCCTGGCTGGCCTGCTGGCACCAAGTTTGCCTGCGTGCTGTCGCTGGTGTGGCTCCACGGCCCTTCCTCTAGGCTTTCAAGCCCTTGTACATATTCAGGTGTTTTACCTCGGAAGGGTGGGAAAAGTTCAAAGGCATCTGGCCTGTGTCTCAGGTCACGGTTACTCACAGATGCCTCGGAATGGCCCCCTCCATTGCAATGAGGACGCTCTTTGCATAGGAGTGGGCTGCTGGCTGTATGGGAGATGACTTCCCACCTCTGACCAGTTTCAGAATTGTTTACCGCTGGAGCAAGTGCCCTGATAGGGTTTTCCTCTGTATAACTGGAGGGTTCAGGTTTTTTTTTTTTCTTTTTTGGTTCAAGTTAGATTTTATTCCTCTTTTATGTATTTATAGATATAAGCATGGAAATAATTCATTCATATAAATACATCTGTGTGAAGGGAAGGACTTTTTTCTGTTTTATATTTAAATTTTATTTTTTAAAATTTTGAAATTTAATTTTATTTATTTTTTTATACAGCAGGTTATTATTAGTTATGTATTTTATGCATATACATGTATGCAGGTCAATCCCAATCTCCCAACTCATCCCAACACCACCTCCCCATGGCTTCCCACACTTGGTGTCCATACGTGTGTTCTCTACCTCTGTGTCTCTATTTCTTCCCTGCAAACTAGTTCATCTGTACCATTTTTCTAGGTTCCATATATATGCATTAATATACAATATTTGTTTTTCTCTTTCTGACTTACTTCATTCTGTATGACAGTCTCTATATCCATCGACGTCTCTACAAATGACCCAGTTTCATTCCTTCTTATGGCTGAGTAATATTCCATTTTATATATGTACCACATCTTTATCCATTCGTCTGTCTGTGGGTATTTAGGTTGCTTCCATTACCTGGCTATCGCAAATAGTGCTGAAATGAGCATTGTGGTGAATGTGCCTTTTTGATTTATGGTTTTATCTGGGTATATGCCCAGAAGTGGGATTGCTGGATCATATGGTAATTCTATTTCTAGTTTTTTTAAGAAAACTCCATACTGTTCTCCCCCGTGACTGTATCAATTTACATTTCGACCACTAGTGGAAGAGAGATCCTTTTGTCAACACTCTCCCCAGAATTCGTTGTTTGTAGATTTTCTGATGATGCCAATTGTAACAGGTGTGAGGTGATACCTCAGTGGAGTTTTGATTTGCATTTCTCTAATAATTAGTGATGTTGAGCAGATTTTCATGTCCGTCTTGGCCATCTCTGTGTCTTCTTTGAAGAAACGTCTCTTTAGATCTTCTGCCCATTTTTGTATTGGGTTGTTTGTTTTTTTAATATTAAGCTGCATGAGCTCTTTATATATATTGGAGATTAAACCTTTGTCCATTGATTCGTTTGCAAATATTTTCGCCCATTCTGAGGGATGCTTTTTGCCATTCCCGTTTTTTTTAACAAAAAAAGAAAGAAAGAAAAAGAAGCAGAACACTAATGTGTGTAAAATATGCCTTTTGAAACTGTCGTTTTGAAATATGGACGTCCTTTGAATTTTTTGGTCGATATATGAACCCAGGATTTGTTTTCAGGGCAGGTGTCATTTACAGTCCTGCAATGATTTTGAATATCAACTGACCATTAGCGCTGGGATTAAAGCTGCTGTTGTGTGAAACGGCCACAAGGTGGCAGCAGGTCTCCCTTACCAAATCTGGTTACTGGGGCAACAGAGCCTCAATGGAAGTCGTGTTCTAGATTGGAATTTAGAATGGAATGTGCCAGGAGAAAGCCCCTCAAGTTTGTCTCACTACTTCTTGTTCATGTTTTTAATTTATTTTTTTATTTTTTATTACAGCAAATTTGATTACAATGTTTGGCTTGTTGTAGGTGTGGAAGATGTGGTTCTTTTACACATATACATATGTCTGTTCTTCCTGGGATCCTTTTCCCATGTACCTTATGACAGAATGTTGAGTAGTCTTCTTTTGGTATTCTGTAGGTCTTTGGTGATTCTATATGTCACCTGTGTTTGTATATGTCTGTTAACCCCAATATCATAATGAAACCAATCCTCACACCTTTCCATTGGTGAACCATAAGTTTGTTGAATGAATCTCTGATTGCCCTTCTCCGTGGAAATATCTGCCCTGGTTTCCATTTTTCGGTCACACCTATAAGAGATATGATATGATATGTGTCTTACACTTTCTGACTTACTAAAAGTCACGTGATTACGTCTAGACACACCTACGGTGCTGCAAATGGCATTGTGTCGTTTTATTCCGTGGCTTCTATTCTGCCTTAGCGAGGTCCATTTTCAACAATGTGATTTCCTGAGGGCTGAGGATTAGCTGACCTGGGTAGCCTGACCCTGCCGGCCGGCCCTCCCCAGGTGTGCCTGATTTGAGGTCAATATAAACAGCGCTGCAGGCAGCAATAGCCCCTAAAGCTGTGCCTGACTCCATATTCTCTGCCCCATCAGCAGTGTCGGGGCTGTGCTGGTGGGAGGGAGTGAGGGGCCACGGCTTTGTGGGTGGCCCGGTGTGAGTGGGTCTCTGCTGGACTTTCTGCAGGAGTTGCCAGGCTGCCACCTATAAAGAAGAGGATGTGTCACCCATACCTTCCGCTGGAATTTCTCTCCGGACAGAGGTGAGGAAGGAAAAAAGCAGTGGGGGCCGGGACAGGAGGGGTATCTCAGGCAGGGCAATGGAAAGCTTCCAGAAGAGCGCCCAGGGCCAGGATCATCCTGGCTGGCCTGCTGGCACCAAGTTGGCCTGTGTGCTGTCGCTGGTGTGGATCCACGCCCCTTCCTCTAGGCTTTCAAGCCCTTGTACATATTCAGGTGTTTTACCTGGGAAGGGTGGGAAAAGTTCAAGAGCAGCTGGCCTGGGGCTCAGCTCACGGTTACTCACAGATGCCTCGGCATGGACCCCCCTTTGCAGTGAGGACGCTCCTTGCATAGGAGTGGGCTGCTGGCTCTATGGGGGATGATTCCCCACCTCTGACCAATTTCAGAATTGTTTACCGATGGAGCAAGTGCCCTGATTGTGTTTTCCTCTGTCTAACTCGTGGGTTCAGGTTTTTTTTTTTCTTTTTTGTTTCAAGTTAGATTTTATTCCTCTTTTATGTATTTATAGATATAAGCATGGAAATAATTCATTCATATAAATACATCTGTGTGAAGGGAAGAAATTTTTTCTGTTTTATTTTTAAATTTTATTTTTAAAAATTTTGAAATTTAATTTTATTTAATTTTTTATACAGCAGGTTATTATTAGTTATGTATTTTATGCATATACATGTATACAGGTCAACCCCAATCTCCCAACTCACCCCAACACCACCTCCCCATGGCTTCCCACAATTGGTGTCCATAAGTGTGTGCTCTACCTCTGTGTCTCTATTTCTTCTATGCAAACCAGTTCATCTGTACCATTTTTCTAGGTTCCACATATATGCATTAATATACAATATTTGTTTGTCTCTTTCTGACTTACTTCATTCTGTATGACAGTCTCTAGATCCATCGACGTCTCTACAAATGACCCAGTTTCATTCCTTCTTATGGCTGAGTAATATTCCATTTTATATATGTACCACATCTTTATCCATTCGTCTGTCTGTCGGTATTTAGGTTGCTTCCATTACCTGGCTATCGTAAATAGTGCTGAAATGAGCATTGTGGTGAATGTGGCTTTTTGATTTATGGTTTTATCTGGGTATATGCCCAGAAGTGGGATTGCTGGATCATATGGTAATTCTATTTCTGGTTTTTTTAAGGAAACTCCATACTGTTCTCCATCGTGACTGTATCAATTTACATTTCCACCACTAGTGGAAGAGGGATCCTTTTGTCCACACCCTCCCCAGAATTCGTTGTTTGTAGATTTTCTGATGATGCCGATTGTAACAGGTGTGAGGTGATACCTCATTGTAGTTTTGATTTGCATTTCTCTAATAATTAGTGATGTTGAGCAGCTTTTCATGTGCGTCTTGGCCATCTCTGTGTCTTCTTTGAAGAAATGTCTCTTTAGATCTTCTGCCCATTTTTGTATTGGATTGTTTGTTTTTTTAATATTAAGCTGCATGAGCTCTTTATATATATATTGGAGATTAAACCTTTGTCCATTGATTCGTTTGCAAATATTTTCGCCCATTGTGAGGGATGCTTTTTGCCATTCCCGTTTATTTAACAAAAAAAAAAAGAAAGAAAAAGAAGCAGAACACTAATGTGTGTAAAATATGCCTTTTGAAACTGTCGTTTTGAAATATGGACGTCCTTTGAATTTTTTGGTCGATATATGAACCCAGGATTTGTTTTCAGGGCAGGTGTCATTTACAGGCCTGCAATGATTTTGAATATCAACTGACCATTAGCGCTGGGATTAAAGCTGCTGTTGTGTGAAACGGCCACAAGGTGGCAGCAGGTCTCCCTTACCAAATCTGGTTACTGGGGCAACAGAGCCTCAATGGAAGTCGTGTTCTAGATTGGAATTTAGAATGGAATGTGCCAGGAGAAAGCCCCTCAAGTTTGCCTCACTACTTCTTGTTCGTGTTTTTAATTTAGTTTTTTATTTTTTATTACAGCAAATTTGATTACAATGTTTGGCTTGTTGTAGGTGTGGAAGATGTGGTTCTTTTACACATACACATATGTCTGTTCTTCCTGGGATCCTTTTCCCATGTACCTTATGACAGAATGTTGAGTAGTCTTCTCTTGGTATTCTGTAGGTCTTTGGTGATTATATATGTCACCTGTGTTTGTATATGTCTGTTAACCCCAATATCGTAATGAAACCAATCCTCACACCTTTCCATTGGTGAACCATAAGTTTGTAGAATGAATCTCTGATTGCCCTTCTCCGTGGAAATATGTGCCCTGGTATCCATTTTTCGGTCACACCTATAAGAGATATGATATGATATGTGTCTTTCACTTTCTGACTTACAACAATTCACGTGCTTACCTCTAGACACACCTACGGTGCTACAAATGGCATTGTGTCCTTTTATTCCTTGGCTTCTATTCTGCCTTAGCGAGGTCCATTTTCAACAATGTGATTCCGTGAGGGCTGAGGATTAGCTGACCTGGATAGCCTGACCCTGCCGGCCGGCCCTCCCCAGGTGTGCCTGGGTTGAGGTCAATATAAACAGCGCTGCAGGCAGCAATAGCCCCTGAAGCTGTGCCTGACTCCATATTCTCTGCCCCGTCAGCAGTGTCGGGGCTGTGCTGGTGGGAGGGAGTGAGGGGCCACGGCTTTGTGGGTGGCCCGGTGTGAGTGGTTCTCTGCTGGGCTTTCTGCAGGAGTTGCCAGGCTTCCACCTGTAATGAAGAGGATGTGTCACCCATACCTTCCGCTGGAATTTCTCTCTGGACAGAGGTGTGGAAGGAAAATGCAGTGGGGGCCGGGACAGGAGGGGTATCTCAGGCAGGACCATGGAAAGCTTCCAGAAGAGCGCCCAGGGCCAGGAGCATCCTGACTGGCCTGCAGGCACCAAGTTGGCCTGCGTGCTGTCACTGGTGTGGCTCCACGGCCCTTCCTCTAGGCTTTCAAGCCCTTGTACATATTCAGGTGTTTTACCTGGGAAGGGTGGGAAAAGTTCAACAGCAGCTGGCCTGGGGCTCAGCTCACGGTTACTCACAGATGCCTCGGCATGGCCCCCCGCTTTGCAATGAGGACGATCCTTGCGTAGGAGTGGGCTGCTGGCTCTATGGGAGATGATTCCCCACCTCTGACCAATTTCAGAATTGTTTACCGATGGAGCAAGTGCCCTGATTGTGTTTTCCTCTGTCTAACTCGTGTGTTCAGGTTTTTTTTTTTTCTTTTCTGGTTCAAGTTAGATTTTATTCCTCTTTTATGTATTTATACATATAAGCATGGAAATAATTCATTCATATAAATACATCTGTGTGAAGGGAAGAACTTTTTTCTGTTTTATTTTTAAATTTTATTGTTTAAAATTTAATTTTATTTATTTTTTATACAGCAGGTTATTATTAGTTATGTATTTTATGCATATACATGTATACAGGTCAATCCCAATCTCCCAACTCACCCCAACACCACCTCCCCATGGCTTCCCACACTTGGTGTCCATACGTGGGTTCTCTACCTCTGTGTCTCTATTTCTTCCCTGCAAACCAGTTCATCTGTACCATTTTTCTAGGTTCCACATATATGCATTAATATACAATATTTGTTTGTCTCTTTCTGACTTACTTCATTCTGTATGACAGTCTCTAGATCCATCGATGTCTCTACAAATGACCCAGTTTCATTCCTTCTTATGGCTGAGTAATATTCCATTTTATATATGTACCACATCTTTATCCATTCGTCTGTCTGTGGGTATTTAGGTTGCTTCCATTACCTGGCTATCGTAAATAGTGCTGAAATGAGCATTGTGGTGAATGTGCCTTTTTGATTTATGGTTTTCTCTGGGTATATGCCCAGAAGTGGGATTGCTGAATCATATGGTAATTCTATTTCTAGTTTTTTTAAGGAAACTCCATACTGTTCTCCATCGTGACTGTATCAATGTACATTTCCACCACTAGTGCAAAAGGGATCCTTTTGTCCACACCCTCCCCAGAATTCGTTGTTTGTAGATTTTCTGATGATGCCGATTCTAACAGGTGTGAGGTGATACCTCATTGTAGTTTTGATTTGCATTTCTCTAATAATTAGTGATGTTGAGCAGCTTTCCATGTGCGTCTTGGCCATCTCTGTGTCTTCTTTGAAGAAACGTCTCTTTAGATCTTCTGCCCATTTTTGTATTGGATTGTTTGTTTTTTAATATTAAGCTGCATGAGCTCTTTATATATATTGGAGATTAAACCTTTGTCCATTGATTCGTTTGCAAATATTTTCGCCCATTCTGAGGGATGCTTTTTGCCATTCCCGTTTATTTAAAAAAAAAAGAAAGAAAGAAAAAGAAGCAGAACACTAATGTGTGTAAAATATGCCTTTTGAAACTGTCGTTTTGAAATATGGACGTCCTTTGAATTTTTTGGTCGATATATGAACCCAGGATTTGTTTTCAGGGCAGGTGTCATTTACAGGCCTGCAATGATTTTGAATATCAACTGACCATTAGCGCTGGGATTAAAGCTGCTGTTGTGTGAAACGGCCACAAGGTGGCAGCAGGTCTCCCTTACCAAATCTGGTTACTGGGGCAACAGAGCCTCAATGGAAGTCGTGTTCTAGATTGGAATTTAGAATGGAATGTGCCAGGAGAAAGCCCCTCATTTTTGCCTCACTACTTCTTGTTCGTGTTTTTAATTTAATTTTTTATTTTTTATTACGGCAAATTTGATTACAATGTTTGGCTTGTTGTAGGTGTGGAAGATGTGGTTCTTTTACACATACACATATGTCTGTTCTTCCTGGGATCCTTTTCCCATGTACCTTATGACAGAATGTTGAGTAGTCTTCTCTTGGTATTCTGTAGGTCTTTGGTGATTATATATGTCACCTGTGTTTGTATATGTCTGTTAACCCCAATATCATAATGAAACCAATCCTCACACCTTTCCATTGGTGAACCATAAGTTTGTTGAATGAATCTGTGATTGCCCTTCTCCGTGGAAATATCTGCCCTGGTATCCATTTTTCGGTCACACCTATAAGAGATATGATATGATATGTGTCTTTCACTTTCTGACTTACAACAACTCACGTGCTTACCTCTAGACACACCTACGGTGCTACAAATGGCATTGTGTCCTTTTATTCCTTGGCTTCTATTCTGCCTTAGCGAGGTCCATTTTCAACAATGTGATTCCCTGAGGGCTGAGGATTAGCTGACCTGGGTAGCCTGACCCTGCCGGCCGGCCCTCCCCAGGTGTGCCTGGGTTGAGGTCAATATAAACAGCGCTGCAGGCAGCAATAGCCCCTGAAGCTGTGCCTGACTCCATATTCTCTGCCCCGTCAGCAGTGTCGGGGCTGTGCTGGTGGGAGGGAGTGAGGGGCCACGGCTTTGTGGGTGGCCCGGTGTGAGTGGGTCTCTGCTGGACTTTCTGCAGGAGTTGCCAGGCTTCCACCTGTAAAGAAGAGGATGTGTCACCTCTACCATCCACTGGAATTTCTCTCCGGACAGAGATGAAGAAGGAGAAAAGCAGTGGGGGCCGGGACAGGAGTGGTATCTCAGACAGGGCAATGGAAAGCTTCCAGAAGAGCGCCCAGGGCCAGGACCATCCTGACTGGCCTGCAGGCACCAAGTTGGCCTGCGTGCTGTCGCTGGTGTGGCTCCACGGCCCTTCCTCTAGGCTTTCAAGCCCTTGTACATATTCAGGTGTTTTACCTGGGAAGGGTGGGAAAAGTTCAACAGCAGCTGGCCTGGGGCTCAGCTCACGGTTACTCACAGATGCCTCGGCATGGCCCCCCGCTTTGCAATGAGGATGCTCCTTGCGTAGGAGTGGGCTGCTGGCTCTATGGGAGATGATTCCCCACCTCTGACCAATTTCAGAATTGTTTACCGATGGAGCAAGTGCCCTGATTGTGTTTTCCTCTGTCTAACTCGTGGGTTCAGGTTTTTTTTTTTTCTTTTTTGGTTCAAGTTAGATTTTATTCCTCTTTTATGTATTTATAGATATAAGCATGGAAATAATTCATTCATATAAATACATCTGTGTGAAGGGAAGAACTTTTTTCTGTTTTATTTTTAAATTTTATTTTTTAAAATTTTGAAATTTAATTTTATTTATTTTTTATACAGCAGGTTATTATTAGTTATGTATTTTATGCATATACATGTATACAGGTCAATCCCAATCTCCCAACTCACCCCAACACCACCTCCCCGTGGCTTCCCACACTTGGTGTCCATACGTGGGTTCTCTACCTCTGTGTCTCTATTTCTTCCCTGCAAACCAGTTCATCTGTACCATTTTTCTAGGTTCCACATATATGCATTAATAAGCAATATTTGTTTGTCTCTTTCTGACTTACTTCATTCTGTATGACAGTCTCTAGATCCATCGATGTCTCTACAAATGACCCAGTTTCATTCCTTCTTATGGCTGAATAATATTCCATTTTATATATGTACCACATCTTTATCCATTCGTCTGTCTGTGGGTATTTAGGTTGCTTCCATTACCTGGCTATCGTAAATAGTGCTGAAATGAGCATTGTGGTGAATGTGCCTTTTTGATTTATGGTTTTATCTGGGTATATGCCCAGAAGTGGGATTGCTGGATCATATGGTAATTCTATTTCTAGTTTTTTTAAGGAAACTCCATACTGTTCTCCATCGTGACTGTATCAATTTACATTTCCACCACTAGTGGAAGAGGGATCCTTTTGTCCACACCCTCCCCAGAATTCGTTGTTTGTAGATTTTCTGATGATGCCAATTGTAACAGGTGTGAGGTGATACCTCATTGTAGTTTTGATTTGCATTTCTCTAATAATTAGTGATGTTGAGCAGCTTTCCATGTGCGTCTTGGCCGTCTCTGTGTCTTCTTTGAAGAAACGTCTCTTTAGATCTTCTGCCCATTTTTGTATTGGGTTGTTTGTTTTTTTAATATTAAGCTGCATGAGCTCTTTATATATATTGGAGATTAAACTTTTGTCCATTGATTCGTTTGAAAATATTTTCGCCCATTCTGAGGGATGCTTTTTGCCATTCCCGTTTTTTTAACAAAAAAAGAAAGAAAGAAAAAGAAGCAGAACACTAATGTGAGTAAAATATGCCTTTTGAAACTGTCGTTTTGAAATATGGACGTCCTTTGAATTTTTTGGTCGATATATGAACCCAGGATTTGTTTTCAGGGCAGGTGTCATTTACAGGCCTGCAATGATTTTGAATATCAACTGACCATTAGCGCTGGGATTAAAGCTGCTGTTGTGTGAAACGGCCACAAGGTGGCAGCAGGTCTCCCTTACCAAATCTGGTTACTGGGGCAACAGAGCCTCAATGGAAGTCGTGTTCTAGATTGGAATTTAGAATGGAATGTGCCAGGAGAAAGCCCCTCAAGTTTGTCTCACTACTTCTTGTTCGTGTTTTTAATTTAATTTTTTATTTTTTATTACAGCAAATTTGATTACAATGTTTGGCTTGTTGTAGGTGTGGAAGATGTG
Organism: Hyperoodon ampullatus; assembly: GCF_949752795.1. NCBI lineage: Eukaryota > Metazoa > Chordata > Mammalia > Artiodactyla > Ziphiidae > Hyperoodon > Hyperoodon ampullatus. The sequence continues at coordinate 224,827 of NW_027640475.1, read as the reverse complement.
GTTCTTTTACACATACACATATGTCTGTTCTTCCTGGGATCCTTTTCCCATGTACCTTATGACAGAATGTTGAGTAGTCTTCTCTTGGTATTCTGTAGGTCTTTGGTGATTATATATGTCACCTGTGTTTGTATATGTCTGTTAACCCCAATATCATAATGAAACCAATCCTCACACCTTTCCATTGGTGAACCATAAGTTTGTTGAATGAATCTCTGATTGCCCTTCTCCGTGGAAATATCTGCCCTGGTATCCATTTTTCGGTCACAGCTATAAGAGATATGATATGATATGTGTCTTTCACTTTCTGACTTACAACAACTCACGTGCTTACCTCTAGACACACCTACGGTGCTACAAATGGCATTGTGTCCTTTTATTCCTTGGCTTCTATTCTGCCTTAGCGAGGTCCATTTTCAACAATGTGATTCCCTGAGGGCTGAGGATTAGCTGACCTGGGTAGCCTGACCCTGCCGGCCGGCCCTCCCCAGGTGTGCCTGGGTTGAGGTCAATATAAACAGCGCTGCAGGCAGCAATAGCCCCTGAAGCTGTGCCTGACTCCATATTCTCTGCCCCGTCAGCAGTGTCGGGGCTGTGCTGGTGGGAGGGAGTGAGGGGCCACGGCTTTGTGGGTGGCCCGGTGTGAGTGGGTCTCTGCTGGACTTTCTGCAGGAGTTGCCAGGCTTCCACCTGTAATGAAGAGGATGTGTCACCCATACCTTCCGCTGGAATTTCTCTCCGGACAGAGGTGAGGAAGGAAAAAAGCAGTGGGGGCCGGGACAGGAGTGGTATCTCAGGCAGGGCAATGGAAAGCTTCCAGAAGAGCGCCCAGGGCCAGGACCATCCTGACTGGCCTGCAGGCACCAAGTTGGCCTGCGTGCTGTCGCTGGTGTGGCTCCACGGCCCTTCCTCTAGGCTTTCAAGCCCTTGTACATATTCAGGTGTTTTACCTGGGAAGGGTGGGAAAAGTTCAACAGCAGCTGGCCTGGGGCTCAGCTCACGGTTACTCACAGATGCCTCGGCATGGCCCCCCGCTTTGCAATGAGGACGCTCCTTGCGTAGGAGTGGGCTGCTGGCTCTATGGGAGATGATTCCCCACCTCTGACCAATTTCAGAAGTGTTTACCGATGGAGCAAGTGCCCTGATTGTGTTTTCCTCTGTCTAACTCGTGGGTTCAGGTTTTTTTTTTCTTTTTTGGTTCAAGTTAGATTTTATTCCTCTTTTATGTATTTATAGATATAAGCATGGGAATAATTCATTCATATAAATACATCTGTGTGAAGGGAAGAACTTTTTTCTGTTTTATTTTTAAATTTTATTTTTTAAAATTTTGAAATTTAATTTTATTTATTTTTTATACAGCAGGTTATTATTAGTTATGTATTTTATGCATATACATGTATACAGGTCAATCCCAATCTCCCAACTCACCCCAACACCACCTCCCCATGGCTTCCCACACTTGGTGTCCATACGTGTGTTCTCTACCTCTGTGTCTCTATTTCTTCCCTGCAAACCAGTTCATCTGTACCATTTTTCTAGGTTCCACATATATGCATTAATATACAATATTTGTTTGTCTCTTTCTGACTTACTTCATTCTGTATGACAGTCTCTAGATCCATCGACGTCTCTACAAATGACCCAGTTTCATTCCTTCTTATGGCTGAGTAATATTCCATTTTATATATGTACCACATCTTTATCCATTCGTCTGTCTGTGGGTATTTAGGTTGCTTCCATTACCTGGCTATCGTAAATAGTGCTGAAATGAGCATTGTGGTGAATGTGCCTTTTTGATTTATGGTTTTATCTGGGTATATGCCCAGAAGTGGGATTGCTGGATCATATGGTAATTCTATTTCTAGTTTTTTTAAGGAAACTCCATACTGTTCTCCATCGTGACTGTATCAATTTACATTTCCACCACTAGTGGAAGAGGGATCCTTTTGTCCACACCCTCCCCAGAATTCGTTGTTTGTAGATTTTCTGATGATGCCAATTGTAACAGGTGTGAGGTGATACCTCATTGTAGTTTTGATTTGCATTTCTCTAATAATTAGTGATATTGAGCAGCTTTTCATGTGCGTCTTGGCCATCTCTGTGTCTTCTTTGAAGAAACGTCTCTTTAGATCTTCTGCCCATTTTTGTATTGGGTTGTTTGTTTTTTTAATATTAAGCTGCATGTGCTCTTTATATATATTGGAGATTAAACTTTTGTCCATTGATTCGTTTGCAAATATTTTCGCCCATTCTGAGGGATGCTTTTTGCCATTCCCGTTTTTTTAACAAAAAAAGAAAGAAAGGAAAAGAAGCAGAACACTAATGTGTGTAAAATATGCCTTTTGAAACTGTCGTTTTGAAATATGGACGTCCTTTGAATTTTTTGGTCGATATATGAACCCAGGATTTGTTTTCAGGGCAGGTGTCATTTACAGGCCTGCAATGATTTTGAATATCAACTGACCATTAGCGCTGGGATTAAAGCTGCTGTTGTGTGAAATGGCCACAAGGTGGCAGCAGGTCTCCCTTACCAAATCTGGTTACTGGGGCAACAGAGCCTCAATGGAAGTCGTGTTCTAGATTGGAAATTAGAATGGAATGTGCCAGGAGAAAGCCCCTCAAGTTTGTCTCACTACTTCTTGTTCGTGTTTTTAATTTAATTTTTTATTTTTTATTACAGCAAATTTGATTACAATGTTTGGCTTGTTGTAGGTGTGGAAGATGTGGTTCTTTTACACATACACATATGTCTGTTCTTCCTGGGATCCTTTTCCCATGTACCTTATGACAGAATGTTGAGTAGTCTTCTCTTGGTATTCTGTAGGTCTTTGGTGATTATATATGTCACCTGTGTTTGTATATGTCTGTTAACCCCAATATCATAATGAAACCAATCCTCACACCTTTCCATTGGTGAACCATAAGTTTGTTGAATGAATCTGTGATTGCCCTTCTCCGTGGAAATATCTGCCCTGGTATCCATTTTTCGGTCACACCTATAAGAGATATGATATGATATGTGTCTTTCACTTTCTGACTTACAACAACTCACGTGCTTACCTCTAGACACACCTACGGTGCTACAAATGGCATTGTGTCCTTTTATTCCTTGGCTTCTATTCTGCCTTAGCGAGGTCCATTTTCAACAATGTGATTCCCTGAGGGCTGAGGATTAGCTGACCTGGGTAGCCTGACCCTGCCGGCCGGCCCTCCCCAGGTGTGCCTGGGTTGAGGTCAATATAAACAGCGCTGCAGGCAGCAATAGCCCCTGAAGCTGTGCCTGACTCCATATTCTCTGCCCCGTCAGCAGTGTCGGGGCTGTGCTGGTGGGAGGGAGTGAGGGGCCACGGCTTTGTGGGTGGCCCGGTGTGAGTGGGTCTCTGCTGGACTTTCTGCAGGAGTTGCCAGGCTTCCACCTGTAATGAAGAGGATGTGTCACCCATACCTTCCGCTGGAATTTCTCTCCGGACAGAGGTGAGGAAGGAAAAAAGCAGTGGGGGCCGGGACAGGAGGGGTATCTCAGGCAGGGCAATGGAAAGCTTCCAGAAGAGCGCCCAGGGCCAGGACCATCCTGACTGGCCTGCAGGCACCAAGTTGGCCTGCGTGCTGTCGCTGGTGTGGCTCCACGGCCCTTCCTCTAGGCTTTCAAGCCCTTGTACATATTCAGGTGTTTTACCTGGGAAGGGTGGGAAAAGTTCAACAGCAGCTGGCCTGGGGCTCAGCTCACGGTTACTCACAGATGCCTCGGCATGGCCCCCCGCTTTGCAATGAGGACGCTCCTTGCGTAGGAGTGGGCTGCTGGCTCTATGGGAGATGATTCCCCACCTCTGACCAATTTCAGAAGTGTTTACCGATGGAGCAAGTGCCCTGATTGTGTTTTCCTCTGTCTAACTCGTGGGTTCAGGTTTTTTTTTTCTTTTTTGGTTCAAGTTAGATTTTATTCCTCTTTTATGTATTTATAGATATAAGCATGGGAATAATTCATTCATATAAATACATCTGTGTGAAGGGAAGAACTTTTTTCTGTTTTATTTTTAAATTTTATTTTTTAAAATTTTGAAATTTAATTTTATTTATTTTTTATACAGCAGGTTATTATTAGTTATGTATTTTATGCATATACATGTATACAGGTCAATCCCAATCTCCCAACTCACCCCAACACCACCTCCCCATGGCTTCCCACACTTGGTGTCCATACGTGTGTTCTCTACCTCTGTGTCTCTATTTCTTCCCTGCAAACCAGTTCATCTGTACCATTTTTCTAGGTTCCACATATATGCATTAATATACAATATTTGTTTGTCTCTTTCTGACTTACTTCATTCTGTATGACAGTCTCTAGATCCATCGACGTCTCTACAAATGACCCAGTTTCATTCCTTCTTATGGCTGAGTAATATTCCATTTTATATATGTACCACATCTTTATCCATTCGTCTGTCTGTGGGTATTTAGGTTGCTTCCATTACCTGGCTATCGTAAATAGTGCTGAAATGAGCATTGTGGTGAATGTGCCTTTTTGATTTATGGTTTTATCTGGGTATATGCCCAGAAGTGGGATTGCTGGATCATATGGTAATTCTATTTCTAGTTTTTTTAAGGAAACTCCATACTGTTCTCCATCGTGACTGTATCAATTTACATTTCCACCACTAGTGGAAGAGGGATCCTTTTGTCCACACCCTCCCCAGAATTCGTTGTTTGTAGATTTTCTGATGATGCCAATTGTAACAGGTGTGAGGTGATACCTCATTGTAGTTTTGATTTGCATTTCTCTAATAATTAGTGATATTGAGCAGCTTTTCATGTGCGTCTTGGCCATCTCTGTGTCTTCTTTGAAGAAACGTCTCTTTAGATCTTCTGCCCATTTTTGTATTGGGTTGTTTCTTTTTTTAATATTAAGCTGCATGTGCTCTTTATATATATTGGAGATTAAACTTTTGTCCATTGATTCGTTTGCAAATATTTTCGCCCATTCTGAGGGATGCTTTTTGCCATTCCCGTTTTTTAAACAAAAAAAAGAAAGAAAGGAAAAGAAGCAGAAGACTAATGTGTGTAAAATATGCCTTTTGAAACTGTCGTTTTGAAATATGGACGTCCTTTGAATTTTTTGGTCGATATATGAACCCAGGATTTGTTTTCAGGGCAGGTGTCATTTACAGGCCTGCAATGATTTTGAATATCAACTGACCATTAGCGCTGGGATTAAAGCTGCTGTTGTGTGAAATGGCCACAAGGTGGCAGCAGGTCTCCCTTACCAAATCTGGTTACTGGGGCAACAGAGCCTCAATGGAAGTCGTGTTCTAGATTGGAATTTAGAATGGAATGTGCCAGGAGAAAGCCCCTCAAGTTTGTCTCACTACTTCTTGTTCGTGTTTTTAATTTAATTTTTTTATTTTTTATTACAGCAAATTTGATTACAATGTTTGGCTTGTTGTAGGTGTGGAAGATGTGGTTCTTTTACACATACACATATGTCTGTTCTTCCTGGGATCCTTTTCCCATGTACCTTATGACAGAATGTTGAGTAGTCTTCTCTTGGTATTCTGTAGGTCTTTGGTGATTATATATGTCACCTGTGTTTGTATATGTCTGTTAACCCCAATATCATAATGAAACCAATCCTCACACCTTTCCATTGGTGAACCATAAGTTTGTTGAATGAATCTGTGATTGCCCTTCTCCGTGGAAATATCTGCCCTGGTATCCATTTTTCGGTCACACCTATAAGAGATATGATATGATATGTGTCTTTCACTTTCTGACTTACAACAACTCACGTGCTTACCTCTAGACACACCTACGGTGCTACAAATGGCATTGTGTCCTTTTATTCCTTGGCTTCTATTCTGCCTTAGCGAGGTCCATTTTCAACAATGTGATTCCCTGAGGGCTGAGGATTAGCTGACCTGGGTAGCCTGACCCTGCCGGCCGGCCCTCCCCAGGTGTGCCTGGGTTGAGGTCAATATAAACAGCGCTGCAGGCAGCAATAGCCCCTGAAGCTGTGCCTGACTCCATATTCTCTGCCCCGTCAGCAGTGTCGGGGCTGTGCTGGTGGGAGGGAGTGAGGGGCCACGGCTTTGTGGGTGGCCCGGTGTGAGTGGGTCTCTGCTGGACTTTCTGCAGGAGTTGCCAGGCTTCCACCTGTAATGAAGAGGATGTGTCACCCATACCTTCCACTGGAATTTCTCTCCGGACAGAGGTGAGGAAGGAAAAAAGCAGTGGGGGCCGGGACAGGAGGGGTATCTCAGGCAGGGCAATGGAAAGCTTCCAGAAGAGCGCCCAGGGCCAGGACCATCCTGACTGGCCTGCAGGCACCAAGTTGGCCTGCGTGCTGTCGCTGGTGTGGCTCCACGGCCCTTCCTCTAGGCTTTCAAGCCCTTGTACATATTCAGGTGTTTTACCTGGGAAGGGTGGGAAAAGTTCAACAGCAGCTGGCCTGGGGCTCAGCTCACGGTTACTCACAGATGCCTCGGCATGGCCCCCCGCTTTGCAATGAGGATGCTCCTTGCGTAGGAGTGGGCTGCTGGCTCTATGGGAGATGATTCCCCACCTCTGACCAATTTCAGAAGTGTTTACCGATGGAGCAAGTGCCCTGATTGTGTTTTCCTCTGTCTAACTCGTGGGTTCAGGTTTTTTTTTTCTTTTTTGGTTCAAGTTAGATTTTATTCCTCTTTTATGTATTTATAGATATAAGCATGGGAATAATTCATTCATATAAATACATCTGTGTGAAGGGAAGAACTTTTTTCTGTTTTATTTTTAAATTTTATTTTTTAAAATTTTGAAATTTAATTTTATTTATTTTTTATACAGCAGGTTATTATTAGTTATGTATTTTATGCATATACATGTATACAGGTCAATCCCAATCTCCCAACTCACCCCAACACCACCTCCCCATGGCTTCCCACACTTGGTGTCCATACGTGTGTTCTCTACCTCTGTGTCTCTATTTCTTCCCTGCAAACCAGTTCATCTGTACCATTTTTCTAGGTTCCACATATATGCATTAATATACAATATTTGTTTGTCTCTTTCTGACTTACTTCATTCTGTATGACAGTCTCTAGATCCATCGACGTCTCTACAAATGACCCAGTTTCATTCCTTCTTATGGCTGAGTAATATTCCATTTTATATATGTACCACATCTTTATCCATTCGTCTGTCTGTGGGTATTTAGGTTGCTTCCATTACCTGGCTATCGTAAATAGTGCTGAAATGAGCATTGTGGTGAATGTGCCTTTTTGATTTATGGTTTTATCTGGGTATATGCCCAGAAGTGGGATTGCTGGATCATATGGTAATTCTATTTCTAGTTTTTTTAAGGAAACTCCATACTGTTCTCCATCGTGACTGTATCAATTTACATTTCCACCACTAGTGGAAGAGGGATCCTTTTGTCCACACCCTCCCCAGAATTCGTTGTTTGTAGATTTTCTGATGATGCCAATTGTAACAGGTGTGAGGTGATACCTCATTGTAGTTTTGATTTGCATTTCTCTAATAATTAGTGATATTGAGCAGCTTTTCATGTGCGTCTTGGCCATCTCTGTGTCTTCTTTGAAGAAACGTCTCTTTAGATCTTCTGCCCATTTTTGTATTGGGTTGTTTCTTTTTTTAATATTAAGCTGCATGTGCTCTTTATATATATTGGAGATTAAACTTTTGTCCATTGATTCGTTTGCAAATATTTTCGCCCATTCTGAGGGATGCTTTTTGCCATTCCCGTTTTTTAAACAAAAAAAAGAAAGAAAGGAAAAGAAGCAGAAGACTAATGTGTGTAAAATATGCCTTTTGAAACTGTCGTTTTGAAATATGGACGTCCTTTGAATTTTTTGGTCGATATATGAACCCAGGATTTGTTTTCAGGGCAGGTGTCATTTACAGGCCTGCAATGATTTTGAATATCAACTGACCATTAGCGCTGGGATTAAAGCTGCTGTTGTGTGAAATGGCCACAAGGTGGCAGCAGGTCTCCCTTACCAAATCTGGTTACTGGGGCAACAGAGCCTCAATGGAAGTCGTGTTCTAGATTGGAATTTAGAATGGAATGTGCCAGGAGAAAGCCCCTCAAGTTTGTCTCACTACTTCTTGTTCGTGTTTTTAATTTAATTTTTTTATTTTTTATTACAGCAAATTTGATTACAATGTTTGGCTTGTTGTAGGTGTGGAAGATGTGGTTCTTTTACACATACACATATGTCTGTTCTTCCTGGGATCCTTTTCCCATGTACCTTATGACAGAATGTTGAGTAGTCTTCTCTTGGTATTCTGTAGGTCTTTGGTGATTATATATGTCACCTGTGTTTGTATATGTCTGTTAACCCCAATATCATAATGAAACCAATCCTCACACCTTTCCATTGGTGAACCATAAGTTTGTTGAATGAATCTGTGATTGCCCTTCTCCGTGGAAATATCTGCCCTGGTATCCATTTTTCGGTCACACCTATAAGAGATATGATATGATATGTGTCTTTCACTTTCTGACTTACAACAACTCACGTGCTTACCTCTAGACACACCTACGGTGCTACAAATGGCATTGTGTCCTTTTATTCCTTGGCTTCTATTCTGCCTTAGCGAGGTCCATTTTCAACAATGTGATTCCCTGAGGGCTGAGGATTAGCTGACCTGGGTAGCCTGACCCTGCCGGCCGGCCCTCCCCAGGTGTGCCTGGGTTGAGGTCAATATAAACAGCGCTGCAGGCAGCAATAGCCCCTGAAGCTGTGCCTGACTCCATATTCTCTGCCCCGTCAGCAGTGTCGGGGCTGTGCTGGTGGGAGGGAGTGAGGGGCCACGGCTTTGTGGGTGGCCCGGTGTGAGTGGGTCTCTGCTGGACTTTCTGCAGGAGTTGCCAGGCTTCCACCTGTAATGAAGAGGATGTGTCACCCATACCTTCCGCTGGAATTTCTCTCCGGACAGAGGTGAGGAAGGAAAAAAGCAGTGGGGGCCGGGACAGGAGGGGTATCTCAGGCAGGGCAATGGAAAGCTTCCAGAAGAGCGCCCAGGGCCAGGACCATCCTGACTGGCCTGCAGGCACCAAGTTGGCCTGCGTGCTGTCGCTGGTGTGGCTCCACGGCCCTTCCTCTAGGCTTTCAAGCCCTTGTACATATTCAGGTGTTTTACCTGGGAAGGGTGGGAAAAGTTCAACAGCAGCTGGCCTGGGGCTCAGCTCACGGTTACTCACAGATGCCTCGGCATGGCCCCCCGCTTTGCAATGAGGATGCTCCTTGCGTAGGAGTGGGCTGCTGGCTCTATGGGAGATGATTCCCCACCTCTGACCAATTTCAGAAGTGTTTACCGATGGAGCAAGTGCCCTGATTGTGTTTTCCTCTGTCTAACTCGTGGGTTCAGGTTTTTTTTTTCTTTTTTGGTTCAAGTTAGATTTTATTCCTCTTTTATGTATTTATAGATATAAGCATGGGAATAATTCATTCATATAAATACATCTGTGTGAAGGGAAGAACTTTTTTCTGTTTTATTTTTAAATTTTATTTTTTAAAATTTTGAAATTTAATTTTATTTATTTTTTATACAGCAGGTTATTATTAGTTATGTATTTTATGCATATACATGTATACAGGTCAATCCCAATCTCCCAACTCACCCCAACACCACCTCCCCATGGCTTCCCACACTTGGTGTCCATACGTGTGTTCTCTACCTCTGTGTCTCTATTTCTTCCCTGCAAACCAGTTCATCTGTACCATTTTTCTAGGTTCCACATATATGCATTAATATACAATATTTGTTTGTCTCTTTCTGACTTACTTCATTCTGTATGACAGTCTCTAGATCCATCGACGTCTCTACAAATGACCCAGTTTCATTCCTTCTTATGGCTGAGTAATATTCCATTTTATATATGTACCACATCTTTATCCATTCGTCTGTCTGTGGGTATTTAGGTTGCTTCCATTACCTGGCTATCGTAAATAGTGCTGAAATGAGCATTGTGGTGAATGTGCCTTTTTGATTTATGGTTTTATCTGGGTATATGCCCAGAAGTGGGATTGCTGGATCATATGGTAATTCTATTTCTAGTTTTTTTAAGGAAACTCCATACTGTTCTCCATCGTGACTGTATCAATTTACATTTCCACCACTAGTGGAAGAGGGATCCTTTTGTCCACACCCTCCCCAGAATTCGTTGTTTGTAGATTTTCTGATGATGCCAATTGTAACAGGTGTGAGGTGATACCTCATTGTAGTTTTGATTTGCATTTCTCTAATAATTAGTGATATTGAGCAGCTTTTCATGTGCGTCTTGGCCATCTCTGTGTCTTCTTTGAAGAAACGTCTCTTTAGATCTTCTGCCCATTTTTGTATTGGGTTGTTTGTTTTTTTAATATTAAGCTGCATGTGCTCTTTATATATATTGGAGATTAAACTTTTGTCCATTGATTCGTTTGCAAATATTTTCGCCCATTCTGAGGGATGCTTTTTGCCATTCCCGTTTTTTTAACAAAAAAAGAAAGAAAGGAAAAGAAGCAGAACACTAATGTGTGTAAAATATGCCTTTTGAAACTGTCGTTTTGAAATATGGACGTCCTTTGAATTTTTTGGTCGATATATGAACCCAGGATTTGTTTTCAGGGCAGGTGTCATTTACAGGCCTGCAATGATTTTGAATATCAACTGACCATTAGCGCTGGGATTAAAGCTGCTGTTGTGTGAAATGGCCACAAGGTGGCAGCAGGTCTCCCTTACCAAATCTGGTTACTGGGGCAACAGAGCCTCAATGGAAGTCGTGTTCTAGATTGGAAATTAGAATGGAATGTGCCAGGAGAAAGCCCCTCAAGTTTGTCTCACTACTTCTTGTTCGTGTTTTTAATTTAATTTTTTATTTTTTATTACAGCAAATTTGATTACAATGTTTGGCTTGTTGTAGGTGTGGAAGATGTGGTTCTTTTACACATACACATATGTCTGTTCTTCCTGGGATCCTTTTCCCATGTACCTTATGACAGAATGTTGAGTAGTCTTCTCTTGGTATTCTGTAGGTCTTTGGTGATTATATATGTCACCTGTGTTTGTATATGTCTGTTAACCCCAATATCATAATGAAACCAATCCTCACACCTTTCCATTGGTGAACCATAAGTTTGTTGAATGAATCTGTGATTGCCCTTCTCCGTGGAAATATCTGCCCTGGTATCCATTTTTCGTTCACACCTATAAGAGATATGATATGATATGTGTCTTTCACTTTCTGACTTACAACAACTCACGTGCTTACCTCTAGACACACCTATGGTGCTACAAATGGCATTGTGTCCTTTTATTCCTTGGCTTCTATTCTGCCTTAGCGAGGTCCATTTTCAACAATGTGATTCCCTGAGGGCTGAGGATTAGCTGACCTGGGTAGCCTGACCCTGCCGGCCGGCCCTCCCCAGGTGTGCCTGGGTTGAGGTCAATATAAACAGCGCTGCAGGCAGCAATAGCCCCTGAAGCTGTGCCTGACTCCATATTCTCTGCCCCGTCAGCAGTGTCGGGGCTGTGCTGGTGGGAGGGAGTGAGGGGCCACGGCTTTGTGGGTGGCCCGGTGTGAGTGGGTCTCTGCTGGACTTTCTGCAGGAGTTGCCAGGCTTCCACCTGTAATGAAGAGGATGTGTCACCCATACCTTCCGCTGGAATTTCTCTCCCGACAGAGGTGAGGAAGGAAAAAAGCAGTGGGGGCCGGGACAGGAGGGGTATCTCAGGCAGGGCAATGGAAAGCTTCCAGAAGAGCGCCCAGGGCCAGGACCATCCTGACTGGCCTGCAGGCACCAAGTTGGCCTGCGTGCTGTCACTGGTGTGGCTCCACGGCCCTTCCTCTAGGCTTTCAAGCCCTTGTACATATTCAGGTGTTTTACCTGGGAAGGGTGGGAAAAGTTCAACAGCAGCTGGCCTGGGGCTCAGCTCACGGTTACTCACAGATGCCTCGGCATGGCCCCCCGCTTTGCAATGAGGACGCTCCTTGCGTAGGAGTGGGCTGCTGGCTCTATGGGAGATGATTCCCCACCTCTGACCAATTTCAGAATTGTTTACCGATGGAGCAAGTGCCCTGATTGTGTTTTCCTCTGTCTAACTCGTGGGTTCAGGTTTTTTTTTTCTTTTTTGGTTCAAGTTAGATTTTATTCCTCTTTTATGTATTTATAGATATAAGCATGGGAATAATTCATTCATATAAATACATCTGTGTGAAGGGAAGAACTTTTTTCTGTTTTATTTTTAAATTTTATTTTTTAAAATTTTGAAATTTAATTTTATTTATTTTTTATACAGCAGGTTATTATTAGTTATGTATTTTATGCATATACATGTATACAGGTCAATCCCAATCTCCCAACTCACCCCAACACCACCTCCCCGTGGCTTCCCACACTTGGTGTCCATACGTGGGTTCTCTACCTCTGTGTCTCTATTTCTTCCCTGCAAACCAGTTCATCTGTACCATTTTTCTAGGTTCCACATATATGCGTTAATATACAATATTTGTTTGTCTCTTTCTGACTTACTTCATTCTGTATGACAGTCTCTAGATCCATCGACGTCTCTACAAATGACCCAGTTTCATTCCTTCTTATGGCTGAGTAATATTCCATTTTATATATGTACCACATCTTTATCCATTCGTCTGTCTGTGGGTATTTAGGTTGCTTCCATTACCTGGCTATCGTAAATAGTGCTGAAATGAGCATTGTGGTGAATGTGCCTTTTTGATTTATGGTTTTATCTGGGTATATGCCCAGAAGTGGGATTGCTGGATCATATGGTAATTCTATTTCTAGTTTTTTTAAGGAAACTCCATACTGTTCTCCATCGTGACTGTATCAATTTACATTTCCACCACTAGTGGAAGAGGGATCCTTTTGTCCACACCCTCCCCAGAATTCGTTGTTTGTAGATTTTCTGATGATGCCAATTGTAACAGGTGTGAGGTGATACCTCATTGTAGTTTTGATTTGCATTTCTCTAATAATTAGTGATGTTGAGCAGCTTTTCATGTGCGTCTTGGCCATCTCTGTGTCTTCTTTGAAGAAACGTCTCTTTAGATCTTCTGCCCATTTTTGTATTGGGTTGTTTGTTTTTTTAATATTAAGCTGCATGAGCTCTTTATATATATTGGAGATTAAACTTTTGTCCATTGATTCGTTTGCAAATATTTTTGCCCATTCTGAGGGATGCTTTTTGCCATTCCCGTTTTTTAAACAAAAAAAAGAAAGAAAGGAAAAGAAGCAGAACACTAATGTGTGTAAAATATGCCTTTTGAAACTGTCGTTTTGAAATATGGACGTCCTTTGAATTTTTTGGTCGATATATGAACCCAGGATTTGTTTTCAGGGCAGGTGTCATTTACAGGCCTGCAATGATTTTGAATATCAACTGACCATTAGCGCTGGGATTAAAGCTGCTGTTGTGTGAAATGGCCACAAGGTGGCAGCAGGTCTCCCTTACCAAATCTGGTTACTGGGGCAACAGAGCCTCAATGGAAGTCGTGTTCTAGATTGGAATTTAGAATGGAATGTGCCAGGAGAAAGCCCCTCAAGTTTGTCTCACTACTTCTTGTTCGTGTTTTTAATTTAATTTTTTATTTTTTATTACAGCAAATTTGATTACAATGTTTGGCTTGTTGTAGGTGTGGAAGATGTGGTTCTTTTACACATACACATATGTCTGTTCTTCCTGGGATCCTTTTCCCATGTACCTTATGACAGAATGTTGAGTAGTCTTCTCTTGGTATTCTGTAGGTCTTTGGTGATTATATATGTCACCTGTGTTTGTATATGTCTGTTAACCCCAATATCATAATGAAACCAATCCTCACACCTTTCCATTGGTGAACCATAAGTTTGTTGAATGAATCTGTGATTGCCCTTCTCCGTGGAAATATCTGCCCTGGTATCCATTTTTCGGTCACACCTATAAGAGATATGATATGATATGTGTCTTTCACTTTCTGACTTACAACAACTCACGTGCTTACCTCTAGACACACCTACGGTGCTACAAATGGCATTGTGTCCTTTTATTCCTTGGCTTCTATTCTGCCTTAGCGAGGTCCATTTTCAACAATGTGATTCCCTGAGGGCTGAGGATTAGCTGACCTGGGTAGCCTGACCCTGCCGGCCGGCCCTCCCCAGGTGTGCCTGGGTTGAGGTCAATATAAACAGCGCTGCAGGCAGCAATAGCCCCTGAAGCTGTGCCTGACTCCATATTCTCTGCCCCGTCAGCAGTGTCGGGGCTGTGCTGGTGGGAGGGAGTGAGGGGCCACGGCTTTGTGGGTGGCCCGGTGTGAGTGGGTCTCTGCTGGACTTTCTGCAGGAGTTGCCAGGCTTCCACCTGTAATGAAGAGGATGTGTCACCCATACCTTCCGCTGGAATTTCTCTCCGGACAGAGGTGAGGAAGGAAAAAAGCAGTGGGGGCCGGGACAGGAGGGGTATCTCAGGCAGGGCAATGGAAAGCTTCCAGAAGAGCGCCCAGGGCCAGGACCATCCTGACTGGCCTGCAGGCACCAAGTTGGCCTGCGTGCTGTCGCTGGTGTGGCTCCACGGCCCTTCCTCTAGGCTTTCAAGCCCTTGTACATATTCAGGTGTTTTACCTGGGAAGGGTGGGAAAAGTTCAACAGCAGCTGGCCTGGTGCTCAGCTCACGGTTACTCACAGATGCCTCGGCATGGCCCCCCGCTTTGCAATGAGGATGCTCCTTGCGTAGGAGTGGGCTGCTGGCTCTATGGGAGATGATTCCCCACCTCTGACCAATTTCAGAAGTGTTTACCGATGGAGCAAGTGCCCTGATTGTGTTTTCCTCTGTCTAACTCGTGGGTTCAGGTTTTTTTTTTCTTTTTTGGTTCAAGTTAGATTTTATTCCTCTTTTATGTATTTATAGATATAAGCATGGGAATAATTCATTCATATAAATACATCTGTGTGAAGGGAAGAACTTTTTTCTGTTTTATTTTTAAATTTTATTTTTTAAAATTTTGAAATTTAATTTTATTTATTTTTTATACAGCAGGTTATTATTAGTTATGTATTTTATGCATATACATGTATACAGGTCAATCCCAATCTCCCAACTCACCCCAACACCACCTCCCCATGGCTTCCCACACTTGGTGTCCATACGTGTGTTCTCTACCTCTGTGTCTCTATTTCTTCCCTGCAAACCAGTTCATCTGTACCATTTTTCTAGGTTCCACATATATGCATTAATATACAATATTTGTTTGTCTCTTTCTGACTTACTTCATTCTGTATGACAGTCTCTAGATCCATCGACGTCTCTACAAATGACCCAGTTTCATTCCTTCTTATGGCTGAGTAATATTCCATTTTATATATGTACCACATCTTTATCCATTCGTCTGTCTGTGGGTATTTAGGTTGCTTCCATTACCTGGCTATCGTAAATAGTGCTGAAATGAGCATTGTGGTGAATGTGCCTTTTTGATTTATGGTTTTATCTGGGTATATGCCCAGAAGTGGGATTGCTGGATCATATGGTAATTCTATTTCTAGTTTTTTTAAGGAAACTCCATACTGTTCTCCATCGTGACTGTATCAATTTACATTTCCACCACTAGTGGAAGAGGGATCCTTTTGTCCACACCCTCCCCAGAATTCGTTGTTTGTAGATTTTCTGATGATGCCAATTGTAACAGGTGTGAGGTGATACCTCATTGTAGTTTTGATTTGCATTTCTCTAATAATTAGTGATATTGAGCAGCTTTTCATGTGCGTCTTGGCCATCTCTGTGTCTTCTTTGAAGAAACGTCTCTTTAGATCTTCTGCCCATTTTTGTATTGGGTTGTTTCTTTTTTTAATATTAAGCTGCATGTGCTCTTTATATATATTGGAGATTAAACTTTTGTCCATTGATTCGTTTGCAAATATTTTCGCCCATTCTGAGGGATGCTTTTTGCCATTCCCGTTTTTTTAACAAAAAAAGAAAGAAAGGAAAAGAAGCAGAACACTAATGTGTGTAAAATATGCCTTTTGAAACTGTCGTTTTGAAATATGGACGTCCTTTGAATTTTTTGGTCGATATATGAACCCAGGATTTGTTTTCAGGGCAGGTGTCATTTACAGGCCTGCAATGATTTTGAATATCAACTGACCATTAGCGCTGGGATTAAAGCTGCTGTTGTGTGAAATGGCCACAAGGTGGCAGCAGGTCTCCCTTACCAAATCTGGTTACTGGGGCAACAGAGCCTCAATGGAAGTCGTGTTCTAGATTGGAAATTAGAATGGAATGTGCCAGGAGAAAGCCCCTCAAGTTTGTCTCACTACTTCTTGTTCGTGTTTTTAATTTAATTTTTTATTTTTTATTACAGCAAATTTGATTACAATGTTTGGCTTGTTGTAGGTGTGGAAGATGTGGTTCTTTTACACATACACATATGTCTGTTCTTCCTGGGATCCTTTTCCCATGTACCTTATGACAGAATGTTGAGTAGTCTTCTCTTGGTATTCTGTAGGTCTTTGGTGATTATATATGTCACCTGTGTTTGTATATGTCTGTTAACCCCAATATCATAATGAAACCAATCCTCACACCTTTCCATTGGTGAACCATAAGTTTGTTGAATGAATCTGTGATTGCCCTTCTCCGTGGAAATATCTGCCCTGGTATCCATTTTTCGGTCACACCTATAAGAGATATGATATGATATGTGTCTTTCACTTTCTGACTTACAACAACTCACGTGCTTACCTCTAGACACACCTACGGTGCTACAAATGGAATTGTGTCCTTTTATTCCTTGGCTTCTATTCTGCCTTAGCGAGGTCCATTTTCAACAATGTGATTCCCTGAGGGCTGAGGATTAGCTGACCTGGGTAGCCTGACCCTGCCGGCCGGCCCTCCCCAGGTGTGCCTGGGTTGAGGTCAATATAAACAGCGCTGCAGGCAGCAATAGCCCCTGAAGCTGTGCCTGACTCCATATTCTCTGCCCCGTCAGCAGTGTCGGGGCTGTGCTGGTGGGAGGGAGTGAGGGGCCACGGCTTTGTGGGTGGCCCGGTGTGAGTGGGTCTCTGCTGGACTTTCTGCAGGAGTTGCCAGGCTTCCACCTGTAATGAAGAGGATGTGTCACCCATACCTTCCGCTGGAATTTCTCTCCCGACAGAGGTGAGGAAGGAAAAAAGCAGTGGGGGCCGGGACAGGAGGGGTATCTCAGGCAGGGCAATGGAAAGCTTCCAGAAGAGCGCCCAGGGCCAGGACCATCCTGACTGGCCTGCAGGCACCAAGTTGGCCTGCGTGCTGTCACTGGTGTGGCTCCACGGCCCTTCCTCTAGGCTTTCAAGCCCTTGTACATATTCAGGTGTTTTACCTGGGAAGGGTGGGAAAAGTTCAACAGCAGCTGGCCTGGGGCTCAGCTCACGGTTACTCACAGATGCCTCGGCATGGCCCCCCGCTTTGCAATGAGGACGCTCCTTGCGTAGGAGTGGGCTGCTGGCTCTATGGGAGATGATTCCCCACCTCTGACCAATTTCAGAATTGTTTACCGATGGAGCAAGTGCCCTGATTGTGTTTTCCTCTGTCTAACTCGTGGGTTCAGGTTTTTTTTTTTCTTTTTTGGTTCAAGTTAGATTTTATTCCTCTTTTATGTATTTATAGATATAAGCATGGGAATAATTCATTCATATAAATACATCTGTGTGAAGGGAAGAACTTTTTTCTGTTTTATTTATAAATTTTATTTTTTAAAATTTTGAAATTTAATTTTATTTATTTTTTATACAGCAGGTTATTATTAGTTATGTATTTTATGCATATACATGTATACAGGTCAATCCCAATCTCCCAACTCACCCCAACACCACCTCCCCGTGGCTTCCCACACTTGGTGTCCATACGTGGGTTCTCTACCTCTGTGTCTCTATTTCTTCCCTGCAAACCAGTTCATCTGTACCATTTTCCTAGGTTCCACATATATGCGTTAATATACAATATTTGTTTGTCTCTTTCTGACTTACTTCATTCTGTATGACAGTCTCTAGATCCATCGACGTCTCTACAAATGACCCAGTTTCATTCCTTCTTATGGCTGAGTAATATTCCATTTTATATATGTACCACATCTTTATCCATTCGTCTGTCTGTGGGTATTTAGGTTGCTTCCATTACCTGGCTATCGTAAATAGTGCTGAAATGAGCATTGTGGTGAATGTGCCTTTTTGATTTATGGTTTTATCTGGGTATATGCCCAGAAGTGGGATTGCTGGATCATATGGTAATTCTATTTCTAGTTTTTTTAAGGAAACTCCATACTGTTCTCCATCGTGACTGTATCAATTTACATTTCCACCACTAGTGGAAGAGGGATCCTTTTGTCCACACCCTCCCCAGAATTCGTTGTTTGTAGATTTTCTGATGATGCCAATTGTAACAGGTGTGAGGTGATACCTCATTGTAGTTTTGATTTGCATTTCTCTAATAATTAGTGATGTTGAGCAGCTTTTCATGTGCGTCTTGGCCATCTCTGTGTCTTCTTTGAAGAAACGTCTCTTTAGATCTTCTGCCCATTTTTGTATTGGGTTGTTTGTTTTTTTAATATTAAGCTGCATGAGCTCTTTATATATATTGGAGATTAAACTTTTGTCCATTGATTCGTTTGCAAATATTTTCGCCCATTCTGAGGGATGCTTTTTGCCATTCCCGTTTTTTTAACAAAAAAAGAAAGAAAGGAAAAGAAGCAGAACACTAATGTGAGTAAAATATGCCTTTTGAAACTGTCGTTTTGAAATATGGACGTCCTTTGAATTTTTTGGTCGATATATGAACCCAGGATTTGTTTTCAGGGCAGGTGTCATTTACAGGCCTGCAATGATTTTGAATATCAACTGACCATTAGCGCTGGGATTAAAGCTGCTGTTGTGTGAAACGGCCACAAGGTGGCAGCAGGTCTCCCTTACCAAATCTGGTTACTGGGGCAACAGAGCCTCAATGGAAGTCGTGTTCTAGATTGGAATTTAGAATGGAATGTGCCAGGAGAAAGCCCCTCAAGTTTGTCTCACTACTTCTTGTTCGTGTTTTTAATTTAATTTTTTATTTTTTATTACAGCAAATTTGATTACAATGTTTGGCTTGTTGTAGGTGTGGAAGATGTGGTTCTTTTACACATACACATATGTCTGTTCTTCCTGGGATCCTTTTCCCATGTACCTTATGACAGAATGTTGAGTAGTCTTCTCTTGGTATTCTGTAGGTCTTTGGTGATTATATATGTCACCTGTGTTTGTATATGTCTGTTAACCCCAATATCATAATGAAACCAATCCTCACACCTTTCCATTGGTGAACCATAAGTTTGTTGAATGAATCTCTGATTGCCCTTCTCCGTGGAAATATCTGCCCTGGTATCCATTTTTCGGTCACACCTATAAGAGATATGATATGATATGTGTCTTTCACTTTCTGACTTACTAAAAGTCACGTGCTTACCTCTAGACACACCTACGGTGCTACAAATGGCATTGTGTCCTTTTATTCCTTGGCTTCTATTCTGCCTTAGCGAGGTCCATTTTCAACAATGTGATTCCCTGAGGGCTGAAGATTAGCTGACCTGGGTAGCCTGACCCTGCCGGCCGGCCCTCCCTAGGTGTGCCTGGGTTGAGGTCAATATAAACAGCGCTGCAGGCAGCAATAGCCCCTGAAGCTGTGCCTGCCTCCATATTCTCTGCCCCGTCAGCAGTGTCGCGGCTGTGCTGGTGGGAGGGAGTGAGGGGCCATGGCTTTGTGGGTGGCCCGGTGTGAGTGGGTCTCTGCTGGACTTTCTGCAGGAGTTGCCAGGCTTCCACCTGTAAAGAAGAGGATGTGTCACCTCTACCATCCACTGGAATTTCTCTCCGGACAGAGGTGAGGAAGGAAAAAAGCAGTGGGTGCCGGGACAGGAGGGGTATCTCAGGCAGGGCAATGGAAAGCTTCCAGAAGAGCGACCAGGTCCAGGACCATACTGGCTGGCCTGCAGGCACCAAGTTGGCCTGTGTGCTGTCGCTGGTGTGGCTCCACGCCCCTTCCTCTAGGCTTTCAAGCCCTTGTACATATTCAGGTGTTTTACCTGGGAAGGGTAGGAAATGTTCAACAGCAGCTGGCCTGGGGCTCAGCTCACGGTTACTCACAGATGCCTCGGGTCCCTTTCACTGACGAAGGAGTAGGTCTTGTCTATTCCATAGTTTGTGTTTGGAACGGAACCTGTGCTTATATCAAACTCTGGTTTTATGCATCACCCCACCTCTCATTCCCCCTTAAGCAGGCATCAGATTGTTTTCCAAAGGTGAGACTCTGTTCTCTTTCTTAACTGAGTTCAAGTGTAGCCATGTTTATAGGATCTTCATAAGTGATATCTTAATATAAGTTTCTTTTTCTGTGTGACTTATTTCACTTAGAAGCATCATACCTCAATCCACTCATTTTGCTGCTACTGGTCTTATGCCATTGATTGCATGGGTGAGGGATATTCCATCGTACGGAAGTACCACAAATTTCTGAACCATTTTTATATTTCCTGGGATATTTAAGGTGTACCCAAGTTGAGGTTCTTGTAAGCAGTGCACCCCTAAATTTTGTGGTGGATCTGTCTTATTGATTTTCAGGTTTCCCAAGGTATATTCCCTAGACTGGAAGTGCCCTTGGCTCTGTAGCTCTGTTGTTTTCTTGTTTTAGGGAACACAATGCACTCCTCCAGAGATGCAGTTGGCAGTTTACAACCCGCCCATCAGCAAAACAAGCCTCCCTGTTCTCCGGGGCCTGTCTTGCCTTTCTGGATTTTACACATTTTGTGGATGTCCCTTTTGAACAGTCGGAAGTGATACTTCTTTGTAGTGCAGATTTGCATTTCTCGCTTGATTGCTTGGCCAAAAAGGGCGTATGCATTTTCTCCTGAATATATTCAGGAGAAAACGCATATGCCCTTTTTTCTCAAGTGCAACATTGTTGAAGTTGTGCCCCTCATCCTGTGCTTTAAAGTCAATTCCAATGTACCACTTGAAATCTGTTTCCTGCTATTCTGCCTAGCTTTCAAGTCCACCTCGTTGCCTTCCCTCAACAGATTTTTGGACAATAGTTGTCTTTATTACTCTGCCAGTTTGTGAATTGCTGTGCCCCTTAGCTCCATTTTTCAACTTGTTTTTTGTGAGGTCACCTAAAGTCCAAAATTGTGGTTCAGGACCTATACTGGTTCCCGGTGGGGGGCTGAGACTTTGGTAAATTCTTCTTCCTGCTGGGAAACTAGAGTGACATGTGCCCGTCCAAATGCCTTAGAGCTACTCTCTCACTGGTTCTCCTTCTTCCCTTTCATCCTCTGCCAAATTGGCAACCTGTGCGAACCAGGAGGTTAAAGGGGCTGTTTCTCCAAGTTGGGAGATTGATAGAAAAGCAGTTGGAAAATCAAACCGGAGCAACAGAAGAGGGACTATTCGTTGAGTTTTAGAAACCTTTCATATTCACAGTTTGTCCATTCTCTATTTTTCCCTTACATGTTATATCTGTAGTAATATTCCCTTCAACCTGGAGAGTTGGGACCCATGGAATGTCTGCCAGACATTTGTGACTCAAAGGGTCTGAATTTTCTCACCCAATCTCACCAATCGTCTCAGACCCAAGTGTCCAGCCTTATGCCACATCTGGCTGTCGTTGTAGATAGGGTCATTCCAGGTTTCATCAGAGACCCTGAAGGAATTGTAAATAATTTCACAGTTTTTTTGTTTTGATTTTGAAATTCCTTTTTATAGTGGGTTTGAGCTGATTCTCGCTGCCATGTTTATGCCAGTCTAGACACACTTGATTCCCTTATGGAGACATATCAATACATAGGTTTTAAGATTCTTACTAGTCAGATATATTCCTCTGCGGGAACTATGGGGTTTGAGTCCCTTTCACTGAGGAAGGTCTAGGTCTTGTCTATTCTATAGTTGGTTTTTGGAACGGTACCTGTGCTTATATCAAACTCTGGTTTTATGCATCACCCCACCTCTCCTTCCCCCTTAAGCAGGCATAAGAGTGTTTTCTATATGTGAGACACTGCTCTCTTTCCTATCTCAGTTCAAGTGTAGCCATGTTTACAGGATCTTCATAAGTGATATCTTATGATAAGATTCTTTTTCTGTGTGACTTATTTCACTTACAATCATCGTACAACAATCCACCCATTTTGCTGCTACTGGTCTTATGACATTGATTTCATGGCTGAGGGATATTCCATCGTATGTAAGTACCACAATTTTTTGAACCATATTTATATTTCCTGGGATATTTAAGGTGTACGCAAGTTGAGGTCCTTGTAAGCAGTGCAGCCTTAAATTTTGGGGTGGATCTGTCTTATTGATTTTCAGTTTTCCCAAGGTATATTCCCTAGACTGGAAGTGCCCTTGGCTCTGTACCTCTGTTGTTTAATTCTTTTAGGGAACACAATGCACTCCTCCAGTGAGGCAGTTGGCAATTTATATCCCGCCCATCAGCATAACAAGGCTCCGTGTTCTCCAGGGCATGTCTTGCCTTTCTGGTTTTTACACATTTTGTGGATGTCCCTTTTGACCGGTGGGAAGTGATACTTCTTTGTAGTGCAGATTTGCATTGCCCGCTTGCTTGCTTGGCCAAAAAGGGCGTATGCGTTTTCTCCGGATTCATGAGAAAACGCATACGCCCTTTTTGGCCAAGTGCATCATTGTCGAAGTTGTGCCCTTCTTCCTGTGCTTTAAAGGCGATTCCAACGTACCTGTTGAAACCTGCTTCCTGCTCTTCTGCCTCGCATTCAAGTCTGCCTCGTTGCCTTCCCTTAACAGATTTTTGGACAATAGTTGTCCTTTATTACTCGGCCAGTTTGTGAATTGCTGTGCCCTTGAGCTCCATTTTGCAAGCCGTTTTTTGTGAGCTGACCGCAAGTCCAAAATTTTGGTTCAGGACCTATGCTGGTTCCCGGTTGGGGGCTGAGACTTTGGTTAATTCTTTTTCCTGCCGGGAAGTTAGAGTGATATGTGCCCATCCTAATGCATAACAGCTCTTCTCTCATTGGTTTTCCCTCTTCCCTTTCATCCTCTGCCAATTTGGAAACCTGTGCGAACCAGGAGGTTAAAGGGGCTGTCTCTCCACGTTGGGAGATTGATAGTAAAGCAGATGGAAAGTTAAACCGGAGCACCAGGAGAGGGACTATTCGTTGAGTTTTAGAAACATTTCGTTTTCACAGTGTGTCCATTCTCTAGGTTTCCTGTACATGTTATATCTGTAGTAATATTCCCTTCAACCTGGAGAGTTGGGACCCATGGAATGGGTGCCAGGCCTTTGTGCTTTAAAGGGTCTGCATTTGCTCACCCAATCTCACCAATCCTCTAAGTTCCATGTGTCCAGCCTTATGCCTCATCCAGCTGTCGTTGTACATAGGGTCACTCCAGGTTTAATCAGAGACCCTGAAGGAATTTTAAAGAATTTCCCAGTTTTTTTGTTTTGTTTTTGAAATTCCTTTTATAGTGGGTTTGAGCTGATTCTCGCTGCCATGTTTATGCCAATCTAGACACACTTGATTCCCTTACGG
This sequence comes from Hyperoodon ampullatus, assembly GCF_949752795.1. Taxonomy (NCBI): domain Eukaryota; kingdom Metazoa; phylum Chordata; class Mammalia; order Artiodactyla; family Ziphiidae; genus Hyperoodon; species Hyperoodon ampullatus. The sequence continues at coordinate 201,300 of NW_027640475.1, read as the reverse complement.
AGACATATCAATACATAGGTTTTAAGATTCTTACTAGTCAGATATATTCCTCTGCGGGAAATATGGGGTTTTGAGTCCCTTTCACTGAGGAAGGTGTAGGTCTTGTCTATTCCATAGTTGGTTTTTGGAACGGTACCTGTGCTTATATCAAACTCTGGTTTTATGCATCACCCGACCTCTCCTTCCCCCTTAAGCAGGCATAAGAGTGTTTTCTAAATGTGAGACACTGTTCTCTTTCCTAACTCAGTTCACGTGTAGCCATGTTTACAGGATCTTCATAAGTGATATCTTATGATAAGTTTCTTTTTCTCTGTGACTTATTTCACTTAGAATCATCGTACCTGAATCCACCCATTTTGCTGCTACTGGTCTTATGACATTGATTTCATGGCTGAGGGATATTCCATCGTATGTAAGTACCACAATTTTTTGAACCATTTTTATATTTCCTGGGATATTTAAGGTGTACCCAAGTTGAGGTCCTTGTAAGCAGTTCAGCCTTAAATTTTGGGGTGGCTCTGTCTTACTGATTTTCAGTTTTCCCAAGGTATATTCCCTAGACTGGAAGTGCCCATGGCTCTGTAGCTCTGTTGTTTATTTGTTTTAGGGAACACAATGCACTCCTCCAGAGAGGCAGTTGTCAAGTTACATCCCGCCCATCAGCATAACAAGGCTCCCTGTTCTCCAGGGCCTGTCTTGCCTTTCTGGTTTTTACACATTTTGTGGATGTCCCTTTTGACCGGTGGGAAGTGATACTTCTTTGTAGTGCAGATTTGCATTGCCCGCTTGCGTGCTTGGCCAAAAAGGGCGTATGCGTTTTCTCTTGAATATATTCAGGAGAAAACTCATACGCCCTTTTTGGCCTAGTGCATCATTGTCGAAGTTGTGCCCCTCTTCCTGTGCTTTAAAGGCGATTCCAACGTACCTCTTGAAATCTGTTTCCTGCTATTCTGCCTCGCTTTCAAGTCTGCCTCGTTGCCTTCCCTCAACAGATTTTTGGACGATAGTTGTCCTTTATTACTCGGCCAGTTTGTGAATTGCTGTGCCCCTGAGCCCCATTTTTCAACTCGTTTTTGTGAGCTGACCGCATGTCCAAAAATTTGGTTCAGGACCTATGCTGGTTCCCGGTGGGTGGCTAAGACTTTGGTTAATTCTTCTTCCTGCCGGGAAATTAAAGTGATATGTGACCGTCCAAATGCCTAACAGCTACTCTCTCATTGGTTCTCCCGCTTCCCTTTCATCCTCTGCCAAAATGGAAACCTGTGTGAACCAGTAGGTTACAGGGGCTGTCTCTCCAAGTTGGGAGGTTGATAGTAAAGCAGATGGAAAGTCAAACAGGAGCACCAGGAGAGGGACTATTCGTTGAGTTTTAGAAACCTTTCGTATTCACAGTGTGTCCGTTTTCTAGGTTTCCCGTACATGTTATAGCTGTACTAATATTCCCTTAAACCTGGAGAGTTGGGTACCATGGAATGGGTGCCAGGCATTTCTGCTTTAAAGGGTCTGCATTTGCTCACCCAATCTCACCAATCCTCTCAGCCCCAAGTGTCCAGCATTATGCCTCATCCAGCTGTCATTGTACATAGGGTCATTCCAGGTTTCATCAGAGACCCTGAAGGAATTGTAAAGAATTTCCCAGTTTTTTTGTTTTGTTTTTGAAATTCCTTTTTATCGTGGGTTTGAGCTGATTCTCGCTGCCATGTTTATGCCAGTCTAGACACACTTGATTCCCTTTCAGAGACATATCAATACATAGGTTTTAAGATTCTTACTAGTCAGATATATTACTCTGTGGGAAATATGGGGTTTTTATTCCCTTTCACTGAGGAAGGTGTAGGTCTTGTCTATTCCATAGATGGTTTTTGGAACGGTACCTGTTCTTATATCAAACTCTGGTTTATGCATCACCCCACCTCTCCTTCCCCCTTAAGCAGGCATAAGAGTGTTTTCTAAATGTGAGACACTGTTCTCTTTCCTAACTCAGTTCAAGTGTAGCCATGTTTACAGGATCTTCATAAGTGATATCTTATGATAAGTTTCTTTTTCTGTGTGACTTATTTCACTTAGAATCATCGTACCTGAATCCACCCATTTTGCTGCTACTGATCTTGTGACATTGATTGTATGGGTGAGGGATATTCCATCGTATGTAAGTACCACAATGTTATGAACCATTTTTATCTTTCCTGGGATATTTTTGGTGTACCCAAGTTGACGTTCTTGTAAGCAGTGCAGCCCTAAATATTGGGGTGGCTCTGTCATATTGATTTTCAGTTTTCCCAATGTATATTCCCTAGACTGGAAGTGCCCTTGGCTCTGTAGCTCTGTTGTTTACTTGTTTTAGGGAACACAATGAACTCCTCCAGAGAGGCAGATGGCAATATACATCACTCGCATCAGCACAAGAAGCCTCTCTGTTCTCCAGGGCCTGTCTGGCCTTTCTGAATTTTACAAATTTTGTGGATGTCCCTTTTGACCGGTGGGAAGTGATACTTCTTTGTAGTGCAGATTTGCATTGCCCGCTTGGTTGCTTGGTCAAAAAGGGTGTATGCGTTTTCTCCTGAATATATTCAGGAGAAAACGCATACGCCCTTTTTGGCCAAGTGGACCATTGTTGAAGTTGTGCCCGTCTTCCTGTGCTTTAAAGGCGATTCCAACGTACCTCTCGAAATCTGTTTCCTGCTATTTTGCCTGGCTTTCATGTCCGCCTCGTTGCCTTCCCTCAACAGATTTTTGGATGATAGTTGTCTTTTATTACTCTGCCAGTTCGTGAATTGCTGTGCCCCTGAGCTCTATTATTAAACTCGTTTTTTGTGAGCTGACCGCAAGTCAAAATGTTTTGTTCAGGACCTATACTGGTTCCTGGTTGGTGGCTGAGGCTATGGTTAATTCTTCTTCCTGCCGGAAAATTAGAGTGACATGTGCCCGTCCAAATGCCTAAGAGCTACTCTCTCATTGGTTCTCCCTCTTCCCTTTCATCCTCTGCCAAATTGGCAACCTGTGCGAACCAGGAGGTTAAAGGGGCTGTCTCTCCAAGTTGAGAGATTGACACTAAAGCAGTGGAAAATCAAACCAGAGCACCATGAGAGGGACTATTTGTTGAGTTTTAGAAATCTTTCATATTCACAGTGTGTCCATTCTCTAGATTTCCCATACATGTTATAGCTATACTAATATTCCCTTCAACCTGGAGAGTTGGGACCCATGGAATGGGTGCCATGCATTATTGCTTTAAAGGGTCTGCATTTGCTCACGCCATCTCACCAATCTTTTCAGTCCCAAGTGTCCAGCCTTATGCCACATCCAGCTGTCATTGTAGAAAGGGTCATTCCAGGTTTCATCAGAGACCCTGAAGGAATTGTAAAGAATTTTCCTGTTTTTTTTGTTTTGTTTTTGAAATTCCTTTTATAGTGGGTTTGAGCTGATTCTCCGTGACATGTTTATGCCAGTCTAGACACACTTGATTCCCTTACAGTGACATATCAATACATAGGTTTTAAGATTCTTACTAGTCAGATATATTCCTCTGCGGGAAATATGTGGTTTTGAGTAACTTTCACTGAGGAAGGTGTAGGTCTTGACTATTCCATAGTTGGTTTTTGGAACGGTTCCTGTGCTTATATCAAACTCTGGTTTTATGCATCACCCCACCTCTGCTTCCCCCTTAAACAGGCATAAGAGTGTTTTCTAAATGTGAGACTCTGTTCTCTTTCCTAACTCAGTTCAAGTGTAGCCATGTTTACAGGATCTTCATGAGTGATATCTTATGATAAGTTTCTTTTTCTGTGTGACTAATTTCACTTAGAATCATCGTACCTGAATCCACTCATTTTGCTACTACTGGTCTTATGATATTGATTTAATGGCTGAGGGATATTCCATCTTACGTAAGTACCACAATTTTTTGAACCGTTTTTATATTTCCTGGGATATTTATGTTGTACCCAAGTTGAGGTTTCTATAAGCAGTGCAGCCCTAAATTTTGGGCTGGCTGTGTCTTTTTGAGTTGCAGTTTTCCCAAGGTATATTCCCTAGACTGGAAGTGCCCTTGGCTCTGTAGCTCTGTTGTTTACTTCTTTTAGGGAACACAATGCACTCCTCCAGAGAGGCAGTTGGCAATTTACATCCCGCCCATCAGCATATCAAGGCTCCCTGTTCTACAAGGCCTCTCTTTCCTTTCTGGATTTTACACATTTTCTGGAATCCCTTTTGACTGGTGGGAAGTGATACTTCTTTGTAGTGCAGATTTGAATTGCCCGCTTGCTTGCTTGGCCAAAAAAGGCATATGCGTTTTCTCCTGAATATATTCAGAGGAAAACGCATACGCCTTTTTTGGCCAAGTGCATCATTTTCGAAGTTGTGCCTCTCTTCCTCTGCTTTACAGGCGATTCCAACGTACCTCTTGAAATCTGTTTCCTGCTATTCTGCCTCGCTTTCAAGTCCGCCTCGTTGCCTAGCCTTCACAGATTTTTGGACGATAGTTGTCCTTTATTACTCTGCCAGTTTGTGAATTGCTGTGCCCCTGAGCTCCATTTTTCAACTCGTTTTTTGTGAGCTTACCGCAAGTCCAAAATTTTGGTTCAGGAACTATGCTGGTTCCAGGTGGGGGGCTGAGACTTTGGTTACTTCTTCTTCCTGCCGGGAAGTTAGAGAGATATGTGCCCGTCCAAATGCCTTACAGCTACTCTCTCATTGGTTCTCCCTCTTCCCTTTCATCCACTGCCAAATTGAAAACCTGTGCGAACCAGGAGGTTAAAGGGGCTGTCTCTCCAAGTTGGGAGATTGATAGTAAAGCAGATAGAAAGTCAAACCAGAGCACCAGGAGAGGGACTATTCGTTGAGTTTTAGCAACCTTTAGTATTCACAGTTTGTCTGTTCTCTAGGTTTCCCATACATGTTATAGCTGTAGTAATATTCCCTTCAACCTGGAGAGTTGGGACCCATGGAATGGGTGCCAGGCATTTGTGCTTTAAAGGGTCTGCATTTGCTCACCCAATCTCACCAATCCTCTCAGTCCCAAGTGTCCAGCCTTATGCCACATCCAGGTGTATGGTAGATAGGGCCATTCAAGGTTTCATCAGAGACCCTGAAGGAATTGTAAAGAATTTCCCAGTTTTTTTGTTTGTTTTTGAAATTCATTTTTATAGTGGGTTTGAGCTGATTCTCGCTGCCATGTTTATGCCAGTCTAGACAAACTTGATTCCCTTACGGAGACATATCAATACATAGGTTTTAAGATTCTTACTAGTCAGATATATTCCTCTGCGGGAAATATGGGGTTTTGAGTCCCTTTCACTGAGGAAGGTGTAGGTCTTGACTATTCCATAGTTGGTTTTTGGAACGGTACCTGTGCTTATATCAAACTCTGGTTTTATGCATCACCCCACCTCTCCTTCCCCCTTAAGCAGGCATAAGAGTGTTTTCTAAATGTGAGACACTGTTCTCTTTCCTAACTCAGTTCAAGTGTAGCCATGTTTACAGGATCTTCATAAGTGATATCTTATGATAAGTTTCTTTTTCTGTGTGACTTATTTCACTTAGAATCATCGTACCTGAATCCACCCATTTTGCTGCTACTGGTCTTATGACATTGACTTCATGGCTGAGGGATATTCCATCGTACGTAAGTACCACAATTTTTTGAACCGTTTTTATATTTCCTGGGATATTTAAGTTGTACACAAGTTGAGGTCCTTGTAAGCAGTGCAGCCCTAAATTTTGGGGTGGCTCTGTCTTATTGATTTTCAGTTTTCCCAAGGTATATTCCCTAGACTGGAAGTGCCCTTGGCTCTGTAGCTCTGTTGTTTATTTGTTTTAGGGAACACAATGCACTCCTCCAGAGAGGCAGCTGGCAATTTACATCCCGCCCATCAGCATAACAAGGCTGCCTGTTCTCCAGGGCCTGTCTTGCCTTTCTGGGTTTTACACATTTTGTGGATGTCCCTTTTGACCGGTGGGAAGTGATACATCTTTGTAGTGCATTTGCATTCCATGCTTGCTTGCTTAGCCAAAAAGTGTGTTTGCATTTTCTCCTGAATATATTCAGGAGAAAAACATACACCCTTTTTGGCCAAGTGCATCATTGTCGAAGTTGTGTCCCTCTTCCTGTGCTTTAAAGGCGATTCCAACGTACCTCTTGAAATCTGTTTCCTGCTATTCTGTGTCGCTTTCAAGTCTGCCTCGTTGCCTTCTCTTAACAGATTTTTTGACGATAGTTTTCCTTTATCACCCTGCCAGTTTGTGAATTGCTATGCACCTGATCTCCATTTTTCAACTCGTTATTTTGTGAGCTGAGCGCAAGTCCAAAATTTTGGTTCAGGATCTACACTGGTTCCCGGTGGGGGGCTGAGACTTTGGTTAATTCTTCTTCATGCCGGGAAGTTAGAGTGATATGTGCCGGTCCAAATGCCTAACAACTACTCTCTCATTGTTTCTCCCTCTTCCCTTTCATCCTCTGCCAAATTGGCAACCTGTGTGAAACAGGAGGTTAAAGGGGCTGTCTCTCCAAAGTGGGAGGTTGATAGTAAAGCAGGTGGAAAGTCAAAGCGGAGCACCAGAAGAGGGATTATTCGTTGAGTTTTTGAAACCTTTAGTATTCACAGTGGGTCCATTCTCTACGTTTCCTTTTTATGTTATAGCTGTAGTAATATTCCCTTCAACCTGGAGAGTTGGGACCCATGGAATGGGTGCCATGCATTATTGCTTTAAAGGGTCTGCATTTGCTCACCCAATCTCACCAATCCTCTCAGTCCCAAGTGTCCAGATTTATGCCACATCCAGCTGTCGTAGTAGATAGGGTCATTCCAGATTTCATCAGAGAACCTGAAGGAATTGTAAAGAATTTCCCAGTTTTTTTGTTTTGTTTTTGTAATTCCTTTTTATAGTGGGTGTGAGCTGATTCTCGCTCCCCTGTTTATGCCCATCTAGACACACTTGATTCCCTTACGGAGACATATCAATACATAGGTTTTAAGATTCTTACTAGTCAGATATATTCCTCTGCGGGAAATATGGGGTTTTGAGTCCCTTTCACTGAGGAAGGTGTAGGTCTTGTCTATTCCATAGTTGGTTTTTGGAACAGTACCTGTGCTTATATCAAACTCTGGTTTTATGCATCACCCCACCTCTCCTTCCCCCTTAAGCAGGCATAAGAGTGTTTTCTAAATGTGAGACACTGTTCTCTTTCCTAACTCAGTTCAAGTGTAGCCATGTTTACAGGATCTTCATAAGTGATATCTTATGATAAGTTTCTTTTTCTGTGTGACTTATTTCACTTAGAATAATCGTACCTGAATCCACCCATTTTGCTGCTACTGGTCTTATGACATTGATTTCATGGCTGAGGGATATTCCATCGTACGTAAGTACCACAATTTTTTGAACCATTTTTATATTTCCTGGGATATTTAAGGTGTACCCAAGTTGAGGTCCTTGTAAGCAGTGCAGCCCTAAATTTTGGGGTGGCTCTGTCTTATTGATTTTCAGTTTTCCCAAGGTATATTCCCTAGACTGGAAGTGCCCTTGGCTCTGTAGCTCTCTTCTTTACTTGTTTTAGGGAACACAATGTACTATTCCAGAGAGGCAGTTGGCAATTTACATCACGCCTATCAGCATAACAAGGCTCACTGTTCTCCAGGGCCTGTCTTGCCTTTCTGGTTTTTACACATTTTGTGGATGTCCCTGTTGACCGGTGGGAAGTGATACTTCTTTGTAGTGCAGATTTGCATTGCCTGCTTGCTTGCTTGGCCAAAAAGGGCGTATGCGTTTTCTCCTGAATATATTCAGGAGAAAACGCATACACCCTTTTTGGCCAAGTGCATCATTGTCGAAGTTGTGCCCCTCTTCCTGTGCTTTAAAGGCGATTCCAACGTACCTCTTGAAATCTGTTTCCTGCTATTCTGCCTCGCTTTCAAGTGCGCCTCGTTGCCTTCCCTCAACAGATTTTTGGACGATAGTTGTCCTTTATTATTCGTCCAGTTTGTGAATTGCTGTGACTCTGAGCACCATTTTTCAACTCGTTTTTGGTGAGCTGACCGCAAGTCCAAAATTTTGGTTCAGGACCTATGCTGGTTCCCGGAGGGGGGCTGAGACTTTGGTTAATACTTCTTCCTGCCGGGAAATTAGAGTGATATGTGCCCGTCCAAATGCCTAACAGCTACTCTCTCATTGGTTCTCCCTCTTCCCTTTCATCCTCTGCCCAATTGGCAACCTGTGCGAACCAGGAGGTTAAAGGGGCTGTCTCTCCAAGTTGGGAGGTTGATAGTAAAGCAGATGGAAAGTCAAACTGGAGCACCAGGAGAGGGACTATTCGTTCAGGTTTAGAAACCTTTCGTATTCACAGTGTGTCCGTTCTGTACGTTTCCCGTACATGTTATAGCTGTAGTAATATTCCCTTCAACCTGGAGAGTTGGGACACATGGAATGGGTGCCAGGCATTTGTGCTTTAAAGGGTCTGCATTTGCTCACCCAATCTCACCAATCATCTCAGTCCCAAGTGTCCCTCCTTATGCCACATCCAGCTGTCGTTGTAGATAGGGTCATTCCAGGTTTCATCAGAGACCCTGAAGGAACTGTAAAGAATTTCCCAGTTTTTTTGTTTTGTTTTTGAAATTCCTTTTTATACTGGGTTTGAGCTGATTCTCGCTGCCATGTTAATGCCAGTCTAGACACACTTGATTCCCTTACGGAGACATATCAATACATAGGTTTTAAGATTCTTACTAGTCAGATATATTCCTCTGCGGGAAATATGGGGTTTTGAGTCCCTTTCACTGAGGAAGGTGTAGGTCTTGTCTATTCCATAGTTGATTTATGGAACGGTACCTGTGCTTATATCAAACTCTGGTTTTATGCATCACCCCACCTCTCCTTCCCCCTTAAGCAGGCATAAGAGTGTTTTCTAAATGTGAGACACTGTTCTCTTTCCTAACTCAGTTCAAGTGTAGCCATGTTTACAGGATCTTCATAAGTGATATCTTATGATAAGTTTCTTTTTCTGTGTGACTTATTTCACTTAGAATCATCGTACCTGAATCCACCCATTTTGCTGCTACTGGTCTTATGACATTGATTTCATGGCTGAGGGATATTCCATCATACGAAAGTACCACAATTTTTAGAACCATTTTTATATTTCCTGGGATATTTAAGGTGTACCCAAGTTGAGGTCCTTGTAAGCAGTGCAGCCCTAAAGTTTGGGGTGGCTGTGTCTTTTTGATTTTCAGTTTTCCCAAGGTATATTCCCTAGACTGGAAGTGGCCTTGGCTCTGTAGCTCTGTTGTTTACTTGTTTTAGGGAACACAATGCACTCCTCCAGAGAGGCAGTTGGCAATTTACATCCCGCCCATCAGCATAACAAGGCTCCCTGTTCTCCAGGGCCTGTCTTGCCTTTCTGGTTTTTACACATTTTGAGTATGTCCCTTTTTTTTTTTTTTTTTTTTTTTTTTTTGCGGTACGCGGGCCTCTCACTGTTGTGGTCTCTCCCGTTGCAGAGCACAGGCTCCGGACGCGCAGGCTCAGCGGCCATGGCTCACGGGCCCAGCAGCTCCGCGGCATGTGGGATCCTCCCGGACCGGGGCACGAACCCGCGTCCCCTGCATCGGCAGGCGGACTCGCCACCACTGCGCCACCAGGGAAGCCCTGTGGATGTCCCTTTTGACCGGTGGGAAGTGATACTTCTTTGTAGTGCAGATTTGCATTGCCCGCTTGGTTGCTTGGCCAAAAAGGGCGTATGCGTTTTCTCCTGAATATATTCAGGAGAAAACGCATATGCCCTTTTTGGCCAAGTGCATCATTGTCGAAGTTGTGCCCCTCTTCCTGTGCTTTAAAGGCGATTCCAACGTACCTCTGGAAATCTGTTTCCTGCTATTCTGCCTCGCTTTCAAGTCCGCCTCGTTGCCTTCCCTCAACAGATTTTTGGACGATAGTTGTCCTTTATTACTCGGCCAGTTTGTGAATTGCTGTGCCCCTGAGCTCCATTTTTCAACTCGTTTTTGGTGAGCTGACCGCAAGTCTAAAATTTTGGTTCAGGATCTATACTGATTCCCGGTGGGTGGCTGAGACTTTGGTTAATTCTTCTTCCTGCCGGGAAATTACAGTGATATGTGCCCGTCCAAATGCCTAACAGCTACTCTCTCATTGGTTCTCCCTCTTCCCTTTCATCCTCTGCCATATTGGCAACCTGTGCGAACCAGGAGGTTAAAGGGGCTGTCTCTCCAAGTTGGGAGGTTGATAATAAAGCAGATGGAAAGTCAAACCGGAGCACCAGGAGAGGGACTATTCGTTGAGTTTTAGAAACCTTTCGTATTCACAGTGTGTCCGTTCTCTAGGATTCCCGTACATGTTATATCTGTAGTAATATTCCCTTCAACCTGGAGAGTTGGGACCCATGGAATGTGTGCCATGCATTATTGCTTTAAAGGGTCTGTATTTGCTCACCCAATCTCACTAATCCTCTCAGGCCCAAGTGTCCAGCCTTATGCCACATCCAGCTGTCATTGTAGATAGGGTCATTTCAGGTTTCATCAGAGACCCTGAAGGAATTGTAAAGAATTTCCCAGTTTTTTTGTTTTGTTTTTGAAATTCCTTTTTATAGTGGGTTTGAGCTGATTCTCGCTGCCATGTTTATGCCAGTCTAGACACACTTGATTCCCTTACGGAGACATATCAATACATAGGTTTTAAGATTCTTACTAGTCAGATATATTCCTCTGCGGGAAATATGGGGTTTTGAGTCCCTTTCACTGAGGAAGGTGTAGGTCTTGTCTATTCCATAGTTGGTTTTTGGAACGGTACCTGTGCTTATATCAAACTCTGGTTTTATGCATCACCCCACCTCTCCTTCCCCCTTAAGCAGGCATAAGAGTGTTTTCTAAATGTGAGACACTGTTCTCTTTCCTAACTCAGTTCAAGTGTAGCCATGTTTACAGGATCTTCATAAGTGATATCTTATGATAAGTTTCTTTTTCTGTGTGACTTATTTCACTTAGAATCATCGTACCTGAATCCACCCATTTTGCTGCTACTGGTCTTATGACATTGATTTCATGGCTGAGGGATATTCCATCGTACGTAAGTACCACAATTTTTTGAACCATTTTTATATTTCCTGGGATATTTAAGGTGTACCCAAGTTGAGGTCCTTGTAAGCAGTGCAGCCCTAAATTTTGGGGTGGCTGTGTCTTTTTGATTTTCAGTTTTCCCAAGGTGTATTCCCTAGACTGGAAGTGCCCTTGGCTCTGTAGCTCTGTTGTTTACTTGTTTTAGGGAACACAATGCACTCCTCCAGAGAGGCAGTAGGCAATTTAAATCCCGCGCATCAGCATAACAAGGCTCCCTGTTCTCCAGGGCCTGTCTTGCCTTTCTGGGTTTTACACATTTTGTGGATGTCCCTTTTGACCGGTGGGAAGTGATACTTCTTTGTAGTGCAGATTTGCATTGCCCGCTTGCTTGCTTGGCCTAAAAGGGCGTATGCGTTTTCTCCTGAATATATTCAGGAGAAAACGCATAGGCCCTTTTGGGCCAAGTGCATCATTGTCGAAGTTGTGCCCCTCTTCCTGTGCTTTAAAGGCGATTCCAACGTACCTCTTGAAATCTGTTTCCTGCTATTCTGCCTCGCTTTCAAGTCTGCCTCGTTGCCTTCCCTCAACAGATTTTTGGACGATAGTTGTCCTTTATTACTCGGCCAGTTTGTGAATTGCTGTGCCCCTGAGCTCCATTTTTCAACTCGTTTTTGGTGAGCTGACCACAAGTCCAAAATTTTGGTTCAGGATCTATACTGATTCCCGGTGGGTGGCTGAGTCTTTGGTTAATTCTTCTTCCTGCCGGGAAATTACAGTGATATGTGCCCGTCCAAATGCCTAACAGCTACTCTCTCATTGGTTCTCCCTCTTCCCTTTCATCCTCTGCCAAATTGGCAACCTGTGTGAACCAGGAGGTTAAAGGGGCTGTCTCTCCAAGATGGGAGGTTGATAATAAAGCAGATGGAAAGTCAAACCGGAGCACCAGGAGAGGGACTATTCGTTGAGTTTTAGAAACCTTTCGTATTCACAGTGTGTCCGTTCTCTAGGATTCCCGTACATGTTATATCTGTAGTAATATTCCCTTCAACCTGGAGAGTTGGGACCCATGGAATGTGTGCCATGCATTATTGCTTTAAAGGGTCTGCATTTGCTCACCCAGTCTCACCAATCCTCTCAGTCCCAAGTGTCCAGCCTTATGCCACATCCAGCTGTCATTGTAGATAGGGTCATTTCAGGTTTCATCAGAGACCCTGAAGGAATTGTAAAGAATTTTCCAGTTTTTTTGTTTTATTTTTGAAATTCCTTTTTATAGTGGGTTTGAGCTGATTCTCGCTGCCATATTTATCCCAGTCTAGACACACTTGATTCCCTTACGGAGACATATCAATACATAGGTTTTAAGATTCTTACTAGTCAGATATATTCCTCTGCGGGAAATATGGGGTTTTGAGTCCCTTTCACTGAGGAAGGTGTAGGTCTTGTCTATTCCATAGTTGGTTTTTGGAACGGTACCTGTGCTTATATCAAACTCTGGTTTTATGCATCACCCCACCTCTCCTTCCCCCTTAAGCAGGCATAAGAGTGTTTTCTAAATGTGAGACACTGTTCTCTTTCCTAACTCAGTTCAAGTGTAGCCATGTTTACAGGATCTTCATAAGTGATATCTTATGATAAGTTTCTTTTTCTGTGTGACTTATTTCACTTAGAATCATCGTACCTGAATCCACCCATTTTGCTGCTACTGGTCTTATGACATTGATTTCATGGCTGAGGGATATTCCATCGTACGTAAGTACCACAATTTTTTGAACCATTTTTATATTTCCTGGGATATTTAAGGTGTACCCAAGTTGAGGTCCTTGTAAGCAGTGCAGCCCTAAATTTTGGGGTGGCTCTGCCTTATTTATTTTCAGTTTTCCCAAGGTATATTCCCTAGACTGGAAGTGCCCTTGGCTCTGTAGCTCTGTACTTTACTTGTTTTAGGGAACACAATGCACTCCTCCAGAGAGGCAGTTGGCAATTTACATCCCGCCCATCAGCATAACAAGGCTCCCTGTTCTCCAGGGCCTGTCTTGCCTTTCTGGTTTTTACACATTTTGTGGATGTCCCTTTTGACCGGTGGGAAGTGATACTTCTTTGTAGTGCAGATTTGCATTGCCCGCTTGCTTGCTTGGCCAAAAAGGGCGTATGCGTTTTCTCCTGAATATATTCAGGAGAAAACGCATACGCTCTTTTGGGCCAAGTGCATCATTGTCGAAGTTGTGCCCCTCTTCCTGTGCTTTAAAGGCGATTCCAACGTACCTCTTGAAATCTGTTTCCTGCTATTCTGCCTCGCTTTCAAGTCCGCCTCGTTGCCTTCCCTCAACAGATTTTTGGACGATAGTTGTCCTTTATTACTCGGCCAGTTTGTGAATTGCTGTGCCCCTGAGCTCCATTTTTCAACTCGTGTTTGGTGAGCTGACCGTAAGTCCAAAATTTTGGTTCAGGATCTATACTGATTCCCGGTGGGTGGCTGAGACTTTGGTTAATTCTTCTTCCTGCCGGGAAATTACAGTGATATGTGCCCGTCCAAATGCCTAACAGCTACTCTCTCATTGGTTCTCCCTCTTCCCTTTCATCCTCTGCCAAATTGGCAACCTGTGCGAACCAGGAGGTTAAAGGGGCTGTCTCTCCAAGTTGGGAGGTTGATAATAAAGCAGATGGAAAGTCAAACCGGAGCACCAGGAGAGGGACTATTCGTTGAGTTTTAGAAACCTTTCGTATTCACAGTGTGTCCGTTCTCTAGGATTCCCGTACATGTTATATCTGTAGTAATATTCCCTTCAACCTGGAGAGTTGGGACCCATGGAATGTGTGCCATGCATTATTGCTTTAAAGGGTCTGCATTTGCTCACCCAATCTCACCAATCCTCTCAGTCCCAAGTGTCCAGCCTTATGCCACATCCAGCTGTCATTGTAGATAGGGTCATTTCAGGTTTCATCAGAGACCCTGAAGGAATTGTAAAGAATTTTCCAGTTTTTTTGTTTTATTTTTGAAATTCCTTTTTATAGTGGGTTTGAGCTGATTCTCGCTGCCATATTTATCCCAGTCTAGACACACTTGATTCCCTTACGGAGACATATCAATACATAGGTTTTAAGATTCTTACTAGTCAGATATATTCCTCTGCGGGAAATATGGGGTTTTGAGTCCCTTTCACTGAGGAAGGTGTAGGTCTTGACTATTCCATAGTTGGTTTTTGGAACGGTACCTGTGCTTATATCAAACTCTGGTTTTATGCATCACCCCACCTCTCCTTCCCCCTTAAGCAGGCATAAGAGTGTTTTCTAAATGTGAGACACTGTTCTCTTTCCTAACTCAGTTCAAGTGTAGCCATGTTTACAGGATCTTCATAAGTGATATCTTATGATAAGTTTCTTTTTCTGTGTGACTTATTTCACTTAGAATCATCGTACCTGAATCCACCCATTTTGCTGCTACTGGTCTTATGACATTGATTTCATGGCTGAGGGATATTCCATCGTACGTAAGTACCACGATTTTTTGAACCATTTTTATATTTCCTGGGATATTTAAGGTGTACCCAAGTTGAGGTCCTTGTAAGCAGTGCAGCCCTAAATTTTGGGGTGGCTGTGTCTTTTTGATTTTCAGTTTTCCCAAGGTATATTCCCTAGACTGGAAGTGCCCTTGGCTCTGTAGCTCTGTTGTTTACTTGTTTTAGGGAACACAATGCACTCCTCCAGAGAGGCAGTTGGCAATTTACATCCCGCCCATCAGCATAACAAGGCTCCCTGTTCTCCAGGGTCTGTCTTGCCTTTCTGGTTTTTACACATTTTGTGGATGTCCCTTTTGACCGGTGGGAAGTGATACTTCTTTGTAGTGCAGATTTGCATTGCCCGCTTGCTTGCTTGGCCAAAAAGGGCGTATGCGTTTTCTCCTGAATATATTCAGGAGAAAACGCATACGCCCTTTTTGGCCAAGTGCATCATTGTCGAAGTTGTGCCCCTCTTCCTGTGCTTTAAAGGCGATTCCAACGTACCTCTGGAAATCTGTTTCCTGCTATTCTGCCTCGCTTTCAAGTCCGCCTCGTTGCCTTCCCACAGCAGATTTTTGGACGATAGTTGTCCTTTATTACTCGGCCAGTTTGTGAATTGCTGTGCCCCTGAGCTCCATTTTTCAACTCGTTTTTGGTGAGCTGACCGCAAGTCCAAAATTTTGGTTCAGGATCTATACTGATTCCCGGTGGGTGGCTGAGACTTTGGTTAATTCTTCTTCCGGCCGGGAAATTACAGTGATATGTGCCCGTCCAAATGCCTAACAGCTACTCTCTCATTGGTTCTCCCTCTTCCCTTTCATCCTCTGCCAAATTGGCAACCTGTGCGAACCAGGAGGTTAAAGGGGCTGTCTCTCCAAGTTGGGAGGTTGATAATAAAGCAGATGGAAAGTCAAACCGGAGCACCAGGAGAGGGACTATTCGTTGAGTTTTAGAAACCTTTCGTATTCACAGTGTGTCCGTTCTCTAGGATTCCCGTACATGTTATATCTGTAGTAATATTCCCTTCAACCTGGAGAGTTGGGACCCATGGAATGTGTGCCATGCATTATTGCTTTAAAGGGTCTGCATTTGCTCACCCAATCTCACCAATCCTCTCAGTCCCAAGTGTCCAGCCTTATGCCACATCCAGCTGTCATTGTAGATAGGGTCATTTCAGGTTTCATCAGAGACCCTGAAGGAATTGTAAAGAATTTCCCAGTGTTTTTGTTTTATTTTTGAAATTCCTTTTTATAGTGGGTTTGAGCTGATCCTCGCTGCCATATTTATCCCAGTCTAGACACACTTGATTCCCTTACGGAGACATATCAATACATAGGTTTTAAGATTCTTACTAGTCAGATATATTCCTCTGCGGGAAATATGGGGTTTTGAGTCCCTTTCACTGAGGAAGGTGTAGGTCTTGTCTATTCCATAGTTGGTTTTTGGAACGGTACCTGTGCTTATATCAAACTCTGGTTTTATGCATCACCCCACCTCTCCTTCCCCCTTAAGCAGGCATAAGAGTGTTTTCTAAATGTGAGACACTGTTCTCTTTCCTAACTCAGTTCAAGTGTAGCCATGTTTACAGGATCTTCATAAGTGAAATCTTATGATAAGTTTCTTTTTCTGTGTGACTTATTTCACTTAGAATCATCGTACCTGAATCCACCCATTTTGCTGCTACTGGTCTTATGACATTGATTTCATGGCTGAGGGATATTCCATCGTACGTAAGTACCACAATTTTTTGAACCATTTTTATATTTCCTGGGATATTTAAGGTGTACCCAAGTTGAGGTCCTTGTAAGCAGTGCAGCCCTAAATTTTGGGGTGGCTGTGTCTTTTTGATTTTCAGTTTTCCCAAGGTATATTCCCTAGACTGGAAGTGCCCTTGGCTCTGTAGCTCTGTTGTTTACTTGTTTTAGGGAACACAATGCACTCCTCCAGAGAGGCAGTTGGCAATTTACATCCCGCCCATCAGCATAACAAGGCTCCCTGTTCTCCAGGGCCTGTCTTGCCTTTCTGGTTTTTACACATTTTGTGGATGTCCCTTTTGACCGGTGGGAAGTGATACTTCTTTGTAGTGCAGATTTGCATTGCCCGCTTGCTTGCTTGGCCAAAAAGGGCGTATGCGTTTTCTCCTGAATATATTCAGGAGAAAACGCATACGCCCTTTTTGGCCAAGTGCATCATTGTCGAAGTTGTGCCCCTCTTCCTGTGCTTTAAAGGCGATTCCAACGTACCTCTTGAAATCTGTTTCCTGCTATTCTGCCTCGCTTTCAAGTCCGCCTCGTTGCCTTCCCTCAACAGATTTTTGGACGATAGTTGTCCTTTATTACTCGGCCAGTTTGTGAATTGCTGTGCCCCTGAGCTCCATTTTTCAACTCGTTTTTGGTGAGCTGACCGCAAGTCCAAAATTTTGGTTCAGGATCTATACTGATTCCCGGTGGGTGGCTGAGACTTTGGTTAATTCTTCTTCCTGCCGGGAAATTACAGTGATATGTGCCCGTCCAAATGCCTAACAGCTACTCTCTCATTGGTTCTCCCTCTTCCCTTTCATCCTCTGCCAAATTGGCAACCTGTGCGAACCAGGAGGTTAAAGGGGCTGTCTCTCCAAGTTGGGAGGTTGATAATAAAGCAGATGGAAAGTCAAACCGGAGCACCAGGAGAGGGACTATTCGTTGAGTTTTAGAAACCTTTCGTATTCACAGTGTGTCCGTTCTCTAGGATTCCCGTACATGTTATATCTGTAGTAATATTCCCTTCAACCTGGAGAGTTGGGACCCATGGAATGTGTGCCATGCATTATTGCTTTAAAGGGTCTGCATTTGCTCACCCAATCTCACCAATCCTCTCAGTCCCAAGTGTCCAGCCTTATGCCACATCCAGCTGTCATTGTAGATAGGGTCATTTCAGGTTTCATCAGAGACCCTGAAGGAATTGTAAAGAATTTCCCAGTTTTTTTGTTTTATTTTTGAAATTCATTTTTATAGTGGGTTTGAGCTGATTCTCGCTGCCATATTTATCCCAGTCTAGACACGCTTGATTCCCTTACGGAGACATATCAATACATAGGTTTTAAGATTC
Source organism: Hyperoodon ampullatus (assembly GCF_949752795.1). Classification (NCBI taxonomy): domain Eukaryota; kingdom Metazoa; phylum Chordata; class Mammalia; order Artiodactyla; family Ziphiidae; genus Hyperoodon; species Hyperoodon ampullatus. Next base: position 183,656 of record NW_027640475.1, on the reverse strand, counting down.
TTACTAGTCAGATATATTCCTCTGCGGGAAATATGGGGTTTTGAGTCCCTTTCACTGAGGAAGGTGTAGGTCTTGTCTATTCCATAGTTGGTTTTTGGAACGGTACCTGTGCTTATATCAAACTCTGGTTTTATGCATCACCCCACCTCTCCTTCCCCCTTAAGCAGGCATAAGAGTGTTTTCTAAATGTGAGACACTGTTCTCTTTCCTAACTCAGTTCAAGTGTAGCCATGTTTACAGGATCTTCATAAGTGATATCTTATGATAAGTTTCTTTTTCTCTGTGACTTATTTCACTTAGAATCATCGTACCTGAATCCACCCATTTTGCTGCTACTGGTCTTATGACATTGATTTCATGGCTGAGGGATATTCCATCGTACGTAAGTACCACAATTTTTTGAACCATTTTTATATTTCCTGGGATATTTAAGGTGTACCCAAGTTGAGGTCCTTGTAAGCAGTGCAGCCCTAAATTTTGGGGTGGCTGTGTCTTTTTGATTTTCAGTTTTCCCAAGGTATATTCCCTAGACTGGAAGTGCCCTTGGCTCTGTAGCTCTGTTGTTTACTTGTTTTAGGGAACACAATGCACTCCTCCAGAGAGGCAGTTGGCAATTTACATCCCGCCCATCAGCATAACAAGGCTCCCTGTTCTCCAGGGTCTGTCTTGCCTTTCTGGTTTTTACACATTTTGTGGATGTCCCTTTTGACCGGTGGGAAGTGATACTTCTTTGTAGTGCAGATTTGCATTGCCCGCTTGCTTGCTTGGCCAAAAAGGGCGTATGCGTTTTCTCCTGAATATATTCAGGAGAAAACGCATACGCCCTTTTTGGCCAAGTGCATCATTGTCGAAGTTGTGCCCCTCTTCCTGTGCTTTAAAGGCGATTCCAACGTACCTCTGGAAATCTGTTTCCTGCTATTCTGCCTCGCTTTCAAGTCCGCCTCGTTGCCTTCCCTCAACAGATTTTTGGACGATAGTTGTCCTTTATTACTCGGCCAGTTTGTGAACTGCTGTGCCCCTGAGCTCCATTTTTCAACTCGTTTTTGGTGAGCTGACCGCAAGTCCAAAATTTTGGTTCAGGATCTATACTGATTCCCGGTGGGTGGCTGAGACTTTGGTTAATTCTTCTTCCTGCCGGGAAATTACAGTGATATGTGCCCGTCCAAATGCCTAACAGCTACTCTCTCATTGGTTCTCCCTCTTCCCTTTCATCCTCTGCCAAATTGGCAACCTGTGCGAACCAGGAGGTTAAAGGGGCTGTCTCTCCAAGTTGGGAGGTTGATAATAAAGCAGATGGAAAGTCAAACCGGAGCACCAGGAGAGGGACTATTCGTTGAGTTTTAGAAACCTTTCGTATTCACAGTGTGTCCGTTCTCTAGGATTCCCGTACATGTTATATCTGTAGTAATATTCCCTTCAACCTGGAGAGTTGGGACCCATGGAATGTGTGCCATGCATTATTGCTTTAAAGGGTCTGCATTTGCTCACCCAATCTCACCAATCCTCTCAGTCCCAAGTGTCCAGCCTTATGCCACATCCAGCTGTCATTGTAGATAGGGTCATTTCAGGTTTCATCAGAGACCCTGAAGGAATTGTAAAGAATTTCCCAGTTTTTTTGTTTTATTTTTGAAATTCATTTTTATAGTGGGTTTGAGCTGATTCTCGCTGCCATATTTATCCCAGTCTAGACACACTTGATTCCCTTACGGAGACATATCAATACATAGGTTTTAAGATTCTTACTAGTCAGATATATTCCTCTGCGGGAAATATGGGGTTTTGAGTCCCTTTCACTGAGGAAGGTGTAGGTCTTGACTATTCCATAGTTGGTTTTTGGAACGGTACCTGTGCTTATATCAAACTCTGGTTTTATGCATCACCCCACCTCTCCTTCCCCCTTAAGCAGGCATAAGAGTGTTTTCTAAATGTGAGACACTGTTCTCTTTCCTAACTCAGTTCAAGTGTAGCCATGTTTACAGGATCTTCATAAGTGATATCTTATGATAAGTTTCTTTTTCTGTGTGACTTATTTCACTTAGAATCATCGTACCTGAATCCACCCATTTTGCTGCTACTGGTTTTATGACATTGATTTCATGGCTGAGGGATATTCCATCGTACGTAAGTACCACGATTTTTTGAACCATTTTTATATTTCCTGGGATATTTAAGGTGTACCCAAGTTGAGGTCCTTGTAAGCAGTGCAGCCCTAAATTTTGGGGTGGCTGTGTCTTTTTGATTTTCAGTTTTCCCAAGGTATATTCCCTAGACTGGAAGTGCCCTTGGCTCTGTAGCTCTGTTGTTTACTTGTTTTAGGGAACACAATGCACTCCTCCAGAGAGGCAGTTGGCAATTTACATCCCGCCCATCAGCATAACAAGGCTCCCTGTTCTCCAGGGCCTGTCTTGCCTTTCTGGTTTTTACACATTTTGTGGATGTCCCTTTTGACCGGTGGGAAGTGATACTTCTTTGTAGTGCAGATTTGCATTGCCCGCTTGCTTGCTTGGCCAAAAAGGGCGTATGCGTTTTCTCCTGAATATATTCAGGAGAAAACGCATACGCTCTTTTGGGCCAAGTGCATCATTGTCGAAGTTGTGCCCCTCTTCCTGTGCTTTAAAGGCGATTCCAACGTACCTCTTGAAATCTGTTTCCTGCTATTCTGCCTCGCTTTCAAGTCCGCCTCGTTGCCTTCCCTCAACAGATTTTTGGACGATAGTTGTCCTTTATTACTCGGCCAGTTTGTGAATTGCTGTGCCCCTGAGCTCCATTTTTCAACTCGTTTTTGGTGAGCTGACCGCAAGTCCAAAATTTTGGTTCAGGATCTATACTGATTCCCGGTGGGTGGCTGAGACTTTGGTTAATTCTTCTTCCGGCCGGGAAATTACAGTGATATGTGCCCGTCCAAATGCCTAACAGCTACTCTCTCATTGGTTCTCCCTCTTCCCTTTCATCCTCTGCCAAATTGGCAACCTGTGCGAACCAGGAGGTTAAAGGGGCTGTCTCTCCAAGTTGGGAGGTTGATAATAAAGCAGATGGAAAGTCAAACCGGAGCACCAGGAGAGGGACTATTCGTTGAGTTTTAGAAACCTTTCGTATTCACAGTGTGTCCGTTCTCTAGGATTCCCGTATATGTTATATCTGTAGTAATATTCCCTTCAACCTGGAGAGTTGGGACCCATGGAATGTGTGCCATGCATTATTGCTTTAAAGGGTCTGCATTTGCTCACCCAATCTCACCAATCCTCTCAGTCCCAAGTGTCCAGCCTTATGCCACATCCAGCTGTCATTGTAGATAGGGTCATTTCAGGTTTCATCAGAGACCCTGAAGGAATTGTAAAGAATTTCCCAGTTTTTTTGTTTTATTTTTGAAATTCCTTTTTATAGTGGGTTTGAGCTGATTCTCGCTGCCATATTTATCCCAGTCTAGACACACTTGATTCCCTTACGGAGACATATCAATACATAGGTTTTAAGATTCTTACTAGTCAGATATATTCCTCTGCGGGAAATATGGGGTTTTGAGTCCCTTTCACTGAGGAAGGTGTAGGTCTTGTCTATTCCATAGTTGGTTTTTGGAACGGTACCTGTGCTTATATCAAACTCTGGTTTTATGCATCACCCCACCTCTCCTTCCCCCTTAAGCAGGCATAAGAGTGTTTTCTAAATGTGAGACACTGTTCTCTTTCCTAACTCAGTTCAAGTGTAGCCATGTTTACAGGATCTTCATAAGTGATATCTTATGATAAGTCTCTTTTTCTGTGTGACTTATTTCACTTAGAATCATCGTACCTGAATCCACCCATTTTGCTGCTACTGGTCTTATGACATTGATTTCATGGCTCAGGGATATTCCATCGTACGTAAGTACCACAATTTTTTGAACCATTTTTATATTTCCTGGGATATTTAAGGTGTACCCAAGTTGAGGTCCTTGTAAGCAGTGCAGCCCTAAATTTTGGGGTGGCTGTGTCTTTTTGATTTTCAGTTTTCCCAAGGTATATTCCCTAGACTGGAAGTGCCCTTGGCTCTGTAGCTCTGTTGTTTACTTGTTTTAGGGAACACAATGCACTCCTCCAGAGAGGCAGTTGGCAATTTACATCCCGCCCATCAGCATAACAAGGCTCCCTGTTCTCCAGGGCCTGTCTTGCCTTTCTGGTTTTTACACATTTTGTGGATGTCCCTTTTGACCGGTGGGAAGTGATACTTCTTTGTAGTGCAGATTTGCATTGCCCGCTTGCTTGCTTGGCCAAAAAGGGCGTATGCGTTTTCTCCTGAATATATTCAGGAGAAAACGCATACGCCCTTTTTGGCCAAGTGCATCATTGTCGAAGTTGTGCCCCTCTTCCTGTGCTTTAAAGGCGATTCCAACGTACCTCTTGAAATCTGTTTCCTGCTATTCTGCCTCGCTTTCAAGTCCGCCTCGTTGCCTTCCCTCAACAGATTTTTGGACGATAGTTGTCCTTTATTACTCGGCCAGTTTGTGAATTGCTGTGCCCCTGAGCTCCATTTTTCAACTCGTTTTTGGTGAGCTGACCGCAAGTCCAAAATTTTGGTTCAGGATCTATACTGATTCCCGGTGGGTGGCTGAGACTTTGGTTAATTCTTCTTCCTGCCGGGAAATTACAGTGATATGTGCCCGTCCAAATGCCTAACAGCTACTCTCTCATTGGTTCTCCCTCTTCCCTTTCATCCTCTGCCAAATTGGCAACCTGTGCGAACCAGGAGGTTAAAGGGGCTGTCTCTCCAAGTTGGGAGGTTGATAATAAAGCAGATGGAAAGTCAAACCGGAGCACCAGGAGAGGGACTATTCGTTGAGTTTTAGAAACCTTTCGTATTCACAGTGTGTCCGTTCTCTAGGATTCCCGTACATGTTATATCTGTAGTAATATTCCCTTCAACCTGGAGAGTTGGGACCCATGGAATGTGTGCCATGCATTATTGCTTTAAAGGGTCTGCATTTGCTCACCCAATCTCACCAATCCTCTCAGTCCCAAGTGTCCAGCCTTATGCCACATCCAGCTGTCATTGTAGATAGGGTCATTTCAGGTTTCATCAGAGACCCTGAAGGAATTGTAAAGAATTTCCCAGTTTTTTTGTTTTATTTTTGAAATTCATTTTTATAGTGGGTTTGAGCTGATTCTCGCTGCCATATTTATCCCAGTCTAGACACACTTGATTCCCTTACGGAGACATATCAATACATAGGTTTTAAGATTCTTACTAGTCAGATATATTCCTCTGCGGGAAATATGGGGTTTTGAGTCCCTTTCACTGAGGAAGGTGTAGGTCTTGTCTATTCCATAGTTGGTTTTTGGAACGGTACCTGTGCTTATATCAAACTCTGGTTTTATGCATCACCCCACCTCTCCTTCCCCCTTAAGCAGGCATAAGAGTGTTTTCTAAATGTGAGACACTGTTCTCTTTCCTAACTCAGTTCAAGTGTAGCCATGTTTACAGGATCTTCATAAGTGATATCTTATGATAAGTTTCTTTTTCTCTGTGACTTATTTCACTTAGAATCATCGTACCTGAATCCACCCATTTTGCTGCTACTGGTCTTATGACATTGATTTCATGGCTGAGGGATATTCCATCGTACGTAAGTACCACAATTTTTTGAACCAATTTTATATTTCCTGGGATATTTAAGGTGTACCCAAGTTGAGGTCATTGTAAGCAGTGCAGCCCTAAATTTTGGGGTGGCTCTGTCTTATTGATTTTCAGTTTTTCCCAGGTATATTCCCTAGACTGGAAGTGCCCTTGGCTCTGTAGCTCTGTTGTTTACTTGTTATAGGGAACACAATGCACTCCTCCAGAGAGGCAGTTGGCAATTTACATCCCGCCCATCAGCATAACAAGGCTCCCTGTTCTCCAGGGCCTGTCTTGCCTTTCTGGTTTTTACACATTTTGTGGATGTCCCTTTTGACCGGTGGGAAGTGATACTTCTTTGTAGTGCAGATTTGCATTGCCCGCTTGCTTGCTTGGCCAAAAAGGGCGTATGCGTTTTCTCCTGAATATATTCAGGAGAAAACGCATACGCCCTTTTTGGCCAAGTGCATCATTGTCGAAGTTGTGCCCCTCTTCCTGTGCTTTAAAGGCGATTCCAACGTACCTCTTGAAATCTGTTTCCTGCTATTCTGCCACGCTTTCAAGTCCGCCTCATTGCCTTCCCTCAACAAATTTTTGGACGATAGTTGTCCTTTATTACTCGGCCAGTTTGTGAATTGCTGTGCCCCTGAGCTCCATTTTTCAACTCGTTTTTGGTGAGCTGACCGCAAGTCCAAAATTTTGGTTCAGGATCTATACTGATTCCCGGTGGGTGGCTGAGACTTTGGTTAATTCTTCTTCCTGCCGGGAAATTACAGTGATATGTGCCCGTCCAAATGCCTAACAGCTACTCTCTCATTGGTTCTCCCTCTTCCCTTTCATCCTCTGCCAAATTGGCAACCTGTGAGAACCAGGAGGTTAAAGGGGCTGTCTCTCCAAGTTGGGAGGTTGATAATAAAGCAGATGGAAAGTCAAACCGGAGCACCAGGAGAGGGACTATTCGTTGAGTTTTAGAAACCTTTCGTATTCACAGTGTGTCCGTTCTCTAGGATTCCCGTACATGTTATATCTGTAGTAATATTCCCTTCAACCTGGAGAGTTGGGACCCATGGAATGTGTGCCATGCATTATTGCTTTAAAGGGTCTGCATTTGCTCACCCAATCTCACCAATCCTCTCAGTCCCAAGTGTCCAGCCTTATGCCACATCCAGCTGTCATTGTAGATAGGGTCATTTCAGGTTTCATCAGAGACCCTGAAGGAATTGTAAAGAATTTCCCAGTTTTTTTTGTTTTGTTTTTGAAATTCCTTTTTATAGTGGGTTTGAGCTGATTCTCGCTGCCATGTTTATGCCAGTCTAGACACACTTGATTCCCTTACGGAGACATATCAATACATAGGTTTTAAGATTCTTACTAGTCAGATATATTCCTCTGCGGGAAATATGGGGTTTTGAGGCCCTTTCACTGAGGAAGGTGTAGGTCTTGTCTATTCCATAGTTGGTTTTTGGAACGGTACCTGTGCTTATATCAAACTCTGGTTTTATGCATCACCCCACCTCTCCTTCCCCCTTAAGCAGGCATAAGAGTGTTTTCTAAATGTGAGACACTGTTCTGTTTCCTAGCTCAGTTCAAGTGTAGCCATGTTTACAGGATCTTCATAAGTGATATCTTATGATAAGTTTCTTTTTCTGTGTGACTTATTTCACTTAGAATCATCGTACCTGAACCCACCCATTTTGCTGCTACTGGTCTTATGACATTGATTTCATGGCTGAGGGATATTCCATCGTACGTAAGTACCACAATTTTTTGAACCATTTTTATATTTCCTGGGATATTTAAGGTGTACCCAAGTTGAGGTCCTTGTAAGCAGTGCAGCCCTAAATTTTGGGGTGGCTCTGCCTTATTTATTTTCAGTTTTCCCAAGGTATATTCCCTAGACTGGAAGTGCCCTTGGCTCTGTAGCTCTGTTGTTTACTTGTTTTAGGGAACACAATGCACTCCTCCAGAGAGGCAGTTGGCAATTTACATCCCGCCCATCAGCATAACAAGGCTCCCTGTTCTCCAGGGCCTGTCTTGCCTTTCTGGTTTTTACACATTTTGTGGATGTCCCTTTTGACCGGTGGGAAGTGATACTTCTTTGTAGTGCAGATTTGCATTGCCCGCTTGCTTGCTTGGCCAAAAAGGGCGTATGCGTTTTCTCCTGAATATATTCAGGAGAAAACGCATACGCCCTTTTTGGCCAAGTGCATCATTGTCGAAGTTGTGCCCCTCTTCCTGTGCTTTAAAGGCGATTCCAACGTACCTCTTGAAATCTGTTTCCTGCTATTCTGCCTCGCTTTCAAGTCCGCCTCGTTGCCTTCCCTCAACAGATTTTTGGACGATAGTTGTCCTTTATTACTCGGCCAGTTTGTGAATTGCTGTGCCCCTGAGCTCCATTTTTCAACTCGTTTTTGGTGAGCTGACCGCAAGTCCAAAATTTTGGTTCAGGATCTATACTGATTCCCGGTGGGTGGCTGAGACTTTGGTTAATTCTTCTTCCTGCCGGGAAATTACAGTGATATGTGCCCGTCCAAATGCCTAACAGCTACTCTCTCATTGGTTCTCCCTCTTCCCTTTCATCCTCTGCCAAATTGGCAACCTGTGCGAACCAGGAGGTTAAAGGGGCTGTCTCTCCAAGTTGGGAGGTTGATAATAAAGCAGATGGAAAGTCAAACCGGAGCACCAGGAGAGGGACTATTCGTTGAGTTTTAGAAACCTTTCGTATTCACAGTGTGTCCGTTCTCTAGGATTCCCGTACATGTTATATCTGTAGTAATATTCCCTTCAACCTGGAGAGTTGGGACCCATGGAATGTGTGCCATGCATTATTGCTTTAAAGGGTCTGCATTTGCTCACCCAATCTCACCAATCCTCTCAGTCCCAAGTGTCCAGCCTTATGCCACATCCAGCTGTCATTGTAGATAGGGTCATTTCAGGTTTCATCAGAGACCCTGAAGGAATTGTAAAGAATTTCCCAGTTTTTTTGTTTTATTTTTGAAATTCATTTTTATAGTGGGTTTGAGCTGATTCTCGCTGCCATATTTATCCCAGTCTAGACACGCTTGATTCCCTTATGGAGACATATCAATACATAGGTTTTAAGATTCTTACTAGTCAGATATATTCCTCTGCGGGAAATATGGGGTTTTGAGTCCCTTTCACTGAGGAAGGTGTAGGTCTTGTCTATTCCATAGTTGGTTTTTGGAACGGTACCTGTGCTTATATCAAACTCTGGTTTTATGCATCACCCCACCTCTCCTTCCCCCTTAAGCAGGCATAAGAGTGTTTTCTAAATGTGAGACACTGTTCTCTTTCCTAACTCAGTTCAAGTGTAGCCATGTTTACAGGATCTTCATAAGTGATATCTTATGATAAGTTTCTTTTTCTCTGTGACTTATTTCACTTAGAATCATCGTACCTGAATCCACCCATTTTGCTGCTACTGGTCTTATGACATTGATTTCATGGCTGAGGGATATTCCATCGTACGTAAGTACCACAATTTTTTGAACCATTTTTATATTTCCTGGGATATTTAAGGTGTACCCAAGTTGAGGTCCTTGTAAGCAGTGCAGCCCTAAATTTTGGGGTGGCTGTGTCTTTTTGATTTTCAGTTTTCCCAAGGTATATTCCCTAGACTGGAAGTGCCCTTGGCTCTGTAGCTCTGTTGTTTACTTGTTTTAGGGAACACAATGCACTCCTCCAGAGAGGCAGTTGGCAATTTACATCCCGCCCATCAGCATAACAAGGCTCCCTGTTCTCCAGGGTCTGTCTTGCCTTTCTGGTTTTTACACATTTTGTGGATGTCCCTTTTGACCGGTGGGAAGTGATACTTCTTTGTAGTGCAGATTTGCATTGCCCGCTTGCTTGCTTGGCCAAAAAGGGCGTATGCGTTTTCTCCTGAATATATTCAGGAGAAAACGCATACGCCCTTTTTGGCCAAGTGCATCATTGTCGAAGTTGTGCCCCTCTTCCTGTGCTTTAAAGGCGATTCCAACGTACCTCTTGAAATCTGTTTCCTGCTATTCTGCCTCGCTTTCAAGTCCGCCTCGTTGCCTTCCCTCAACAGATTTTTGGACGATAGTTGTCCTTTATTACTCGGCCAGTTTGTGAATTGCTGTGCCCCTGAGCTCCATTTTTCAACTCGTTTTTGGTGAGCTGACCGCAAGTCCAAAATTTTGGTTCAGGATCTATACTGATTCCCGGTGGGTGGCTGAGACTTTGGTTAATTCTTCTTCCGGCCGGGAAATTACAGTGATATGTGCCCGTCCAAATGCCTAACAGCTACTCTCTCATTGGTTCTCCCTCTTCCCTTTCATCCTCTGCCAAATTGGCAACCTGTGCGAACCAGGAGGTTAAAGGGGCTGTCTCTCCAAGTTGGGAGGTTGATAATAAAGCAGATGGAAAGTCAAACCGGAGCACCAGGAGAGGGACTATTCGTTGAGTTTTAGAAACCTTTCGTATTCACAGTGTGTCCGTTCTCTAGGATTCCCGTACATGTTATATCTGTAGTAATATTCCCTTCAACCTGGAGAGTTGGGACCCATGGAATGTGTGCCATGCATTATTGCTTTAAAGGGTCTGCATTTGCTCACCCAATCTCACCAATCCTCTCAGTCCCAAGTGTCCAGCCTTATGCCACATCCAGCTGTCATTGTAGATAGGGTCATTTCAGGTTTCATCAGAGACCCTGAAGGAATTGTAAAGAATTTCCCAGTTTTTTTGTTTTATTTTTGAAATTCCTTTTTATAGTGGGTTTGAGCTGATTCTCGCTGCCATATTTATCCCAGTCTAGACACACTTGATTCCCTTACGGAGACATATCAATACATAGGTTTTAAGATTCTTACTAGTCAGATATATTCCTCTGCGGGAAATATGGGGTTTTGAGTCCCTTTCACTGAGGAAGGTGTAGGTCTTGTCTATTCCATAGTTGGTTTTTGGAACGGTACCTGTGCTTATATCAAACTCTGGTTTTATGCATCACCCCACCTCTCCTTCCCCCTTAAGCAGGCATAAGAGTGTTTTCTAAATGTGAGACACTGTTCTCTTTCCTAACTCAGTTCAAGTGTAGCCATGTTTACAGGATCTTCATAAGTGATATCTTATGATAAGTCTCTTTTTCTGTGTGACTTATTTCACTTAGAATCATCGTACCTGAATCCACCCATTTTGCTGCTACTGGTCTTATGACATTGATTTCATGGCTCAGGGATATTCCATCGTACGTAAGTACCACAATTTTTTGAACCATTTTTATATTTCCTGGGATATTTAAGGTGTACCCAAGTTGAGGTCCTTGTAAGCAGTGCAGCCCTAAATTTTGGGGTGGCTGTGTCTTTTTGATTTTCAGTTTTCCCAAGGTATATTCCCTAGACTGGAAGTGCCCTTGGCTCTGTAGCTCTGTTGTTTACTTGTTTTAGGGAACACAATGCACTCCTCCAGAGAGGCAGTTGGCAATTTACATCCCGCCCATCAGCATAACAAGGCTCCCTGTTCTCCAGGGCCTGTCTTGCCTTTCTGGTTTTTACACATTTTGTGGATGTCCCTTTTGACCGGTGGGAAGTGATACTTCTTTGTAGTGCAGATTTGCATTGCCCGCTTGCTTGCTTGGCCAAAAAGGGCGTATGCGTTTTCTCCTGAATATATTCAGGAGAAAACGCATACGCCCTTTTTGGCCAAGTGCATCATTGTCGAAGTTGTGCCCCTCTTCCTGAGCTTTAAAGGCGATTCCAACGTACCTCTTGAAATCTGTTTCCTGCTATTCTGCCTCGCTTTCAAGTCCGCCTCGTTGCCTTCCCTCAACAGATTTTTGGACGATAGTTGTCCTTTATTACTCGGCCAGTTTGTGAATTGCTGTGCCCCTGAGCTCCATTTTTCAACTCGTTTTTGGTGAGCTGACCGCAAGTCCAAAATTTTGGTTCAGGATCTATACTGATTCCCGGTGGGTGGCTGAGACTTTGGTTAATTCTTCTTCCTGCCGGGAAATTACAGTGATATGTGCCCGTCCAAATGCCTAACAGCTACTCTCTCATTGGTTCTCCCTCTTCCCTTTCATCCTCTGCCAAATTGGCAACCTGTGCGAACCAGGAGGTTAAAGGGGCTGTCTCTCCAAGTTGGGAGGTTGATAATAAAGCAGATGGAAAGTCAAACCGGAGCACCAGGAGAGGGACTATTCGTTGAGTTTTAGAAACCTTTCGTATTCACAGTGTGTCCGTTCTCTAGGATTCCCGTACATGTTATATCTGTAGTAATATTCCCTTCAACCTGGAGAGTTGGGACCCATGGAATGTGTGCCATGCATTATTGCTTTAAAGGGTCTGCATTTGCTCACCCAATCTCACCAATCCTCTCAGTCCCAAGTGTCCAGCCTTATGCCACATCCAGCTGTCATTGTAGATAGGGTCATTTCAGGTTTCATCAGAGACCCTGAAGGAATTGTAAAGAATTTCCCAGTTTTTTTGTTTTATTTTTGAAATTCATTTTTATAGTGGGTTTGAGCTGATTCTCGCTGCCATATTTATCCCAGTCTAGACACACTTGATTCCCTTACGGAGACATATCAATACATAGGTTTTAAGATTCTTACTAGTCAGATATATTCCTCTGCGGGAAATATGGGGTTTTGAGTCCCTTTCACTGAGGAAGGTGTAGGTCTTGTCTATTCCATAGTTGGTTTTTGGAACGGTACCTGTGCTTATATCAAACTCTGGTTTTATGCATCACCCCACCTCTCCTTCCCCCTTAAGCAGGCATAAGAGTGTTTTCTAAATGTGAGACACTGTTCTCTTTCCTAACTCAGTTCAAGTGTAGCCATGTTTACAGGATCTTCATAAGTGATATCTTATGATAAGTTTCTTTTTCTCTGTGACTTATTTCACTTAGAATCATCGTACCTGAATCCACCCATTTTGCTGCTACTGGTCTTATGACATTGATTTCATGGCTGAGGGATATTCCATCGTACGTAAGTACCACAATTTTTTGAACCAATTTTATATTTCCTGGGATATTTAAGGTGTACCCAAGTTGAGGTCATTGTAAGCAGTGCAGCCCTAAATTTTGGGGTGGCTCTGTCTTATTGATTTTCAGTTTTTCCCAGGTATATTCCCTAGACTGGAAGTGCCCTTGGCTCTGTAGCTCTGTTGTTTACTTGTTTTAGGGAACACAATGCACTCCTCCAGAGAGGCAGTTGGCAATTTACATCCCGCCCATCAGCATAACAAGGCTCCCTGTTCTCCAGGGCCTGTCTTGCCTTTCTGGTTTTTACACATTTTGTGGATGTCCCTTTTGACCGGTGGGAAGTGATACTTCTTTGTAGTGCAGATTTGCATTGCCCGCTTGCTTGCTTGGCCAAAAAGGGCGTATGCGTTTTCTCCTGAATATATTCAGGAGAAAACGCATACGCCCTTTTTGGCCAAGTGCATCATTGTCGAAGTTGTGCCCCTCTTCCTGTGCTTTAAAGGCGATTCCAACGTACCTCTTGAAATCTGTTTCCTGCTATTCTGCCACGCTTTCAAGTCCGCCTCATTGCCTTCCCTCAACAAATTTTTGGACGATAGTTGTCCTTTATTACTCGGCCAGTTTGTGAATTGCTGTGCCCCTGAGCTCCATTTTTCAACTCGTTTTTGGTGAGCTGACCGCAAGTCCAAAATTTTGGTTCAGGATCTATACTGATTCCCGGTGGGTGGCTGAGACTTTGGTTAATTCTTCTTCCTGCCGGGAAATTACAGTGATATGTGCCCGTCCAAATGCCTAACAGCTACTCTCTCATTGGTTCTCCCTCTTCCCTTTCATCCTCTGCCAAATTGGCAACCTGTGAGAACCAGGAGGTTAAAGGGGCTGTCTCTCCAAGTTGGGAGGTTGATAATAAAGCAGATGGAAAGTCAAACCGGAGCACCAGGAGAGGGACTATTCGTTGAGTTTTAGAAACCTTTCGTATTCACAGTGTGTCCGTTCTCTAGGATTCCCGTACATGTTATATCTGTAGTAATATTCCCTTCAACCTGGAGAGTTGGGACCCATGGAATGTGTGCCATGCATTATTGCTTTAAAGGGTCTGCATTTGCTCACCCAATCTCACCAATCCTCTCAGTCCCAAGTGTCCAGCCTTATGCCACATCCAGCTGTCATTGTAGATAGGGTCATTTCAGGTTTCATCAGAGACCCTGAAGGAATTGTAAAGAATTTCCCAGTTTTTTTTGTTTTGTTTTTGAAATTCCTTTTTATAGTGGGTTTGAGCTGATTCTCGCTGCCATGTTTATGCCAGTCTAGACACACTTGATTCCCTTACGGAGACATATCAATACATAGGTTTTAAGATTCTTACTAGTCAGATATATTCCTCTGCGGGAAATATGGGGTTTTGAGGCCCTTTCACTGAGGAAGGTGTAGGTCTTGTCTATTCCATAGTTGGTTTTTGGAACGGTACCTGTGCTTATATCAAACTCTGGTTTTATGCATCACCCCACCTCTCCTTCCCCCTTAAGCAGGCATAAGAGTGTTTTCTAAATGTGAGACACTGTTCTGTTTCCTAGCTCAGTTCAAGTGTAGCCATGTTTACAGGATCTTCATAAGTGATATCTTATGATAAGTTTCTTTTTCTGTGTGACTTATTTCACTTAGAATCATCGTACCTGAATCCACCCATTTTGCTGCTACTGGTCTTATGACATTGATTTCATGGCTGAGGGATATTCCATCGTACGTAAGTACCACAATTTTTTGAACCATTTTTATATTTCCTGGGATATTTAAGGTGTACCCAAGTTGAGGTCCTTGTAAGCAGTGCAGCCCTAAATTTTGGGGTGGCTCTGCCTTATTTATTTTCAGTTTTCCCAAGGTATATTCCCTAGACTGGAAGTGCCCTTGGCTCTGTAGCTCTGTTGTTTACTTGTTTTAGGGAACACAATGCACTCCTCCAGAGAGGCAGTTGGCAATTTACATCCCGCCCATCAGCATAACAAGGCTCCCTGTTCTCCAGGGCCTGTCTTGCCTTTCTGGTTTTTACACATTTTGTGGATGTCCCTTTTGACCGGTGGGAAGTGATACTTCTTTGTAGTGCAGATTTGCATTGCCCGCTTGCTTGCTTGGCCAAAAAGGGCGTATGCGTTTTCTCCTGAATATATTCAGGAGAAAACGCATACGCCCTTTTTGGCCAAGTGCATCATTGTCGAAGTTGTGCCCCTCTTCCTGTGCTTTAAAGGCGATTCCAACGTACCTCTGGAAATCTGTTTCCTGCTATTCTGCCTCGCTTTCAAGTCCGCCTCGTTGCCTTCCCTCAACAGATTTTTGGACGATAGTTGTCCTTTATTACTCGGCCAGTTTGTGAATTGCTGTGCCCCTGAGCTCCATTTTTCAACTCGTTTTTGGTGAGCTGACCGCAAGTCCAAAATTTTGGTTCAGGATCTATACTGATTCCCGGTGGGTGGCTGAGACTTTGGTTAATTCTTCTTCCTGCCGGGAAATTACAGTGATATGTGCCCGTCCAAATGCCTAACAGCTACTCTCTCATTGGTTCTCCCTCTTCCCTTTCATCCTCTGCCAAATTGGCAACCTGTGCGAACCAGGAGGTTAAAGGGGCTGTCTCTCCAAGTTGGGAGGTTGATAATAAAGCAGATGGAAAGTCAAACCGGAGCACCAGGAGAGGGACTATTCGTTGAGTTTTAGAAACCTTTCGTATTCACAGTGTGTCCGTTCTCTAGGATTCCCGTACATGTTATATCTGTAGTAATATTCCCTTCAACCTGGAGAGTTGGGACCCATGGAATGTGTGCCATGCATTATTGCTTTAAAGGGTCTGCATTTGCTCACCCAATCTCACCAATCCTCTCAGTCCCAAGTGTCCAGCATTATGCCACATCCAGCTGTCATTGTAGATAGGGTCATTTCAGGTTTCATCAGAGACCCTGAAGGAATTGTAAAGAATTTCCCAGTTTTTTTGTTTTATTTTTGAAATTCCTTTTTATAGTGGGTTTGAGCTGATTCTCGCTGCCATATTTATCCCAGTATAGACACACTTGATTCCCTTATGGAGACATATCAATACATAGGTTTTAAGATTCTTACTAGTCAGATATATTCCTCTGCGGGAAATATGGGGTTTTGAGGCCCTTTCACTGAGGAAGGTGTAGGTCTTGTCTATTCCATAGTTGGTTTTTGGAACGGTACCTGTGCTTATATCAAACTCTGGTTTTATGCATCACCCCACCTCTCCTTCCCCCTTAAGCAGGCATAAGAGTGTTTTCTAAATGTGAGACACTGTTCTCTTTCCTAACTCAGTTCAAGTGTAGCCATGTTTACAGGATCTTCATAAGTGATATCTTATGATAAGTTTCTTTTTCTGTGTGACTTATTTCACTTAGAATCATCGTACCTGAATCCACCCATTTTGCTGCTACTGGTCTTATGACATTGATTTCATGGCTGAGGGATATTCCATCGTACATAAGTACCACAATTTTTTGAACCAATTTTATATTTCCTGGGATATTTAAGGTGTACCCAAGTTGAGGTCATTGTAAGCAGTGCAGCCCTAAATTTTGGGGTGGCTCTGTCTTATTGATTTTCAGTTTTTCCCAGGTATATTCCCTAGACTGGAAGTGCCCTTGGCTCTGTAGCTCTGTTGTTTACTTGTTTTAGGGAACACAATGCACTCCTCCAGAGAGGCAGTTGGCAATTTACATCCCGCCCATCAGCATAACAAGGCTCCCTGTTCTCCAGGGCCTGTCTTGCCTTTCTGGTTTTTACACATTTTGTGGATGTCCCTTTTGACCGGTGGGAAGTGCTACTTCTTTGTAGTGCAGATTTGCATTGCCCGCTTGCTTGCTTGGCCAAAAAGGGCGTATGCGTTTTCTCCTGAATATATTCAGGAGAAAACGCATACGCCCTTTTTGGCCAAGTGCATCATTGTCGAAGTTGTGCCCCTCTTCCTGTGCTTTAAAGGCGATTCCAACGTACCTCTGGAAATCTGTTTCCTGCTATTCTGCCACGCTTTCAAGTCCGCTTCACTGCCTTCCCTCAACAGATTTTTGGACGATAGTTGTCCTTTATTACTCGGCCAGTTTGTGAATTGCTGTGCCCCTGAGCTCCATTTTTCAACTCGTTTTTGGTGAGCTGACCGCAAGTCCAAAATTTTGGTTCAGGATCTATACTGATTCCCGGTGGGTGGCTGAGACTTTGGTTAATTCTTCTTCCTGCCGGGAAATTACAGTGATATGTGCCTGTCCAAATGCCTAACAGCTACTCTCTCATTGGTTCTCCCTCTTCCCTTTCATCCTCCGCCAAATTGGCAACCTGTGCGAACCAGGAGGTTAAAGGGGCTGTCTCTCCAAGTTGGGAGGTTGATAATAAAGCAGATGGAAAGTCAAACCGGAGCACCAGGAGAGGGACTATTCGTTGAGTTTTAGAAACCTTTCGTATTCACAGTGTGTCCGTTCTCTAGGATTCCCGTACATGTTATATCTGTAGTAATATTCCCTTCAACCTGGAGAGTTGGGACCCATGGAATGTGTGCCATGCATTATTGCTTTAAAGGGTCTGCATTTGCTCACCCAATCTCACCAATCCTCTCAGTCCCAAGTGTCCAGCCTTATGCCACATCCAGCTGTCATTGTAGATAGGGTCATTTCAGGTTTCATCAGAGACCCTGAAGGAATTGTAAAGAATTTCCAAGTTTTTTTTGTTTTGTTTTTGAAATTCCTTTTTATAGTGGGTTTGAGCTGATTCTCGCTGCCATGTTTATGCCAGTCTAGACACACTTGATTCCCTTACGGAGACATATCAATACATAGGTTTTAAGATTCTTACTAGTCAGATATATTCCTCTGCGGGAAATATGGGGTTTTGAGTCCCTTTCACTGAGGAAGGTGTAGGTCTTGTCTATTCCATAGTTGGTTTTTGGAACGGTACCTGTGCTTATATCAAACTCTGGTTTTATGCATCACCCCACCTCTCCTTCCCCCTTAAGCAGGCATAAGAGTGTTTTCTAAATGTGAGACACTGTTCTCTTTCCTAACTCAGTTCAAGTGTAGCCATGTTTACAGGATCTTCATAAGTGATAACTTATGATAAGTTTCTTTTTCTCTGTGACTTATTTCACTTAGAATCATCGTACCTGAATCCACCCATTTTGCTGCTACTGGTCTTATGACATTGATTTCATGGCTGAGGGATATTCCATCGTACGTAAGTACCACAATTTTTTGAACCAATTTTATATTTCCTGGGATATTTAAGGTGTACCCAAGTTGAGGTCATTGTAAGCAGTGCAGCCCTAAATTTTGGGGTGGCTCTGTCTTATTGATTTTCAGTTTTTCCCAGGTATATTCCCTAGACTGGAAGTGCCCTTGGCTCTGTAGCTCTGTTGTTTACTTGTTTTAGGGAACACAATGCACTCCTCCAGAGAGGCAGTTGGCAATTTACATCCCGCCCATCAGCATAACAAGGCTCCCTGTTCTCCAGGGCCTGTCTTGCCTTTCTGGTTTTTACACATTTTGGGGATGTCCCTTTTGACCGGTGGGAAGTGATACTTCTTTGTAGTGCAGATTTGCATTGCCCGCTTGCTTGCTTGGCCAAAAAGGGCGTATGCGTTTTCTCCTGAATATATTCAGGAGAAAACGCATACGCCCTTTTTGGCCAAGTGCATCATTGTCGAAGTTGTGCCCCTCTTCCTGTGCTTTAAAGGCGATTCCAACGTACCTCTTGAAATCTGTTTCCTGCTATTCTGCCTCGCTTTCAAGTCCGCCTCGTTGCCTTCCCTCAACAGATTTTTGGACGATAGTTGTCCTTTATTACTCGGCCAGTTTGTGAACTGCTGTGCCCCTGAGCTCCATTTTTCAACTCGTTTTTGGTGAGCTGACCGCAAGTCCAAAATTTTGGTTCAGGATCTATACTGATTCCCGGTGGGTGGCTGAGACTTTGGTTAATTCTTCTTCCTGCCGGGAAATTACAGTGATATGTGCCCGTCCAAATGCCTAACAGCTACTCTCTCATTGGTTCTCCCTCTTCCCTTTCATCCTCTGCCAAATTGGCAACCTGTGCGAACCAGGAGGTTAAAGGGGCTGTCTCTCCAAGTTGGGAGGTTGATAATAAAGCAGATGGAAAGTCAAACCGGAGCACCAGGAGAGGGACTATTCGTTGAGTTTTAGAAACCTTTCGTATTCACAGTGTGTCCGTTCTCTAGGATTCCCGTACATGTTATATCTGTAGTAATATTCCCTTCAACCTGGAGAGTTGGGACCCATGGAATGTGTGCCATGCATTATTGCTTTAAAGGGTCTGCATTTGCTCACCCAATCTCACCAATCCTCTCAGTCCCAAGTGTCCAGCATTATGCCACATCCAGCTGTCATTGTAGATAGGGTCATTTCAGGTTTCATCAGAGACCCTGAAGGAATTGTAAAGAATTTCCCAGTTTTTTTGTTTTATTTTTGAAATTCCTTTTTATAGTGGGTTTGAGCTGATTCTCGCTGCCATATTTATCCCAGTCTAGACACACTTGATTCCCTTATGGAGACATATCAATACATAGGTTTTAAGATTCTTACTAGTCAGATATATTCCTCTGCGGGAAATATGGGGTTTTGAGTCCCTTTCACTGAGGAAGGTGTAGGTCTTGTCTATTCCATAGTTGGTTTTTGGAACGGTACCTGTGCTTATATCAAACTCTGGTTTTATGCATCACCCCACCTCTCCTTCCCCCTTAAGCAGGCATAAGAGTGTTTTCTAAATGTGAGACACTGTTCTCTTTCCTAACTCAGTTCAAGTGTAGCCATGTTTACAGGATCTTCATAAGTGATATCTTATGATAAGTTTCTTTTTCTGTGTGACTTATTTCACTTAGAATCATCGTACCTGAATCCACCCATTTTGCTGCTACTGGTCTTATGACATTGATTTCATGGCTGAGGGATATTCCATCGTACATAAGTACCACAATTTTTTGAACCAATTTTATATTTCCTGGGATATTTAAGGTGTACCCAAGTTGAGGTCATTGTAAGCAGTGCAGCCCTAAATTTTGGGGTGGCTCTGTCTTATTGATTTTCAGTTTTTCCCAGGTATATTCCCTAGACTGGAAGTGCCCTTGGCTCTGTAGCTCTGTTGTTTACTTGTTTTAGGGAACACAATGCACTCCTCCAGAGAGGCAGTTGGCAATTTACATCCCGCCCATCAGCATAACAAGGCTCCCTGTTCTCCAGGGCCTGTCTTGCCTTTCTGGTTTTTACACATTTTGTGGATGTCCCTTTTGACCGGTGGGAAGTGCTACTTCTTTGTAGTGCAGATTTGCATTGCCCGCTTGCTTGCTTGGCCAAAAAGGGCGTATGCGTTTTCTCCTGAATATATTCAGGAGAAAACGCATACGCCCTTTTTGGCCAAGTGCATCATTGTCGAAGTTGTGCCCCTCTTCCTGTGCTTTAAAGGCGATTCCAACGTACCTCTGGAAATCTGTTTCCTGCTATTCTGCCACGCTTTCAAGTCCGCCTCATTGCCTTCCCTCAACAGATTTTTGGACGATAGTTGTCCTTTATTACTCGGCCAGTTTGTGAATTGCTGTGCCCCTGAGCTCCATTTTTCAACTCGTTTTTGGTGAGCTGACCGCAAGTCCAAAATTTTGGTTCAGGATCTATACTGATTCCCGGTGGGTGGCTGAGACTTTGGTTAATTCTTCTCCCTGCCGGGAAATTACAGTGATATGTGCCCGTCCAAATGCCTAACAGCTACTCTCTCATTGGTTCTCCCTCTTCCCTTTCATCCTCCGCCAAATTGGCAACCTGTGCGAACCAGGAGGTTAAAGGGGCTGTCTCTCCAAGTTGGGAGGTTGATAATAAAGCAGATGGAAAGTCAAACCGGAGCACCAGGAGAGGGACTATTCGTTGAGTTTTAGAAACCTTTCGTATTCACAGTGTGTCCGTTCTCTAGGATTCCCGTACATGTTATATCTGTAGTAATATTCCCTTCAACCTGGAGAGTTGGGACCCATGGAATGTGTGCCATGCATTATTGCTTTAAAGGGTCTGCATTTGCTCACCCAATCTCACCAATCCTCTCAGTCCCAAGTGTCCAGCCTTATGCCACATCCAGCTGTCATTGTAGATAGGGTCATTTCAGGTTTCATCAGAGACCCTGAAGGAATTGTAAAGAATTTCCCAGTTTTTTTTGTTTTGTTTTTGAAATTCCTTTTTATAGTGGGTTTGAGCTGATTCTCGCTGCCATGTTTATGCCAGTCTAGACACACTTGATTCCCTTACGGAGACATATCTATACATAGGTTTTAAGATTCTTACTAGTCAGATATATTCCTCTGCGGGAAATATGGGGTTTTGAGTCCCTTTCACTGAGGAAGGTGTAGGTCTTGTCTATTCCATAGTTGGTTTTTGGAACGGTACCTGTGCTTATATCAAACTCTGGTTTTATGCATCACCCCACCTCTCCTTCCCCCTTAAGCAGGCATAAGAGTGTTTTCTAAATGTGAGACACTGTTCTCTTTCCTAACTCAGTTCAAGTGTAGCCATGTTTACAGGATCTTCATAAGTGATAACTTATGATAAGTTTCTTTTTCTCTGTGACTTATTTCACTTAGAATCATCGTACCTGAATCCACCCATTTTGCTGCTACTGGTCTTATGACATTGATTTCATGGCTGAGGGATATTCCATCGTACGTAAGTACCACAATTTTTTGAACCAATTTTATATTTCCTGGGATATTTAAGGTGTACCCAAGTTGAGGTCTTTGTAAGCAGTGCAGCCCTAAATTTTGGGGTGGCTCTGTCTTATTGATTTTCAGTTTTTCCCAGGTATATTCCCTAGACTGGAAGTGCCCTTGGCTCTGTAGCTCTGTTGTTTACTTGTTTTAGGGAACACAATGCACTCCTCCAGAGAGGCAGTTGGCAATTTACATCCCGCCCATCAACATAACAAGGCTCCCTGTTCTCCAGGGCCTGTCTTGCCTTTCTGGTTTTTACACATTTTGTGGATGTCCCTTTTGACCGGTGGGAAGTGATACTTCTTTGTAGTGCAGATTTGCATTGCCCGCTTGCTTGATTGGCCAAAAAGGGCGTATGCGTTTTCTCCTGAATATATTCAGGAGAAAACGCATACGCCCTTTTTGGCCAAGTGCATCATTGTCGAAGTTGTGCCCCTCTTCCTGTGCTTTAAAGGCGATTCCAACGTACCTCTTGAAATCTGTTTCCTGCTATTCTGCCTCGCTTTCAAGTCTGCCTCGTTGCCTTCCCTCAACAGATTTTTGGACGATAGTTGTCCTTTATTACTCGGCCAGTTTGTGAATTGCTGTGCCCCTGAGCTCCATTTTTCAACTCGTTTTTGGTGAGCTGACCGCAAGTCCAAAATTTTGGTTCAGGATCTATACTGATTCCCGGTGGGTGGCTGAGACTTTGGTTAATTCTTCTTCCTGCCGGGAAATTACAGTGATATGTGCCCGTCCAAATGCCTAACAGCTACTCTCTCATTGGTTCTCCCTCTTCCCTTTCATCCTCTGCCAAATTGGCAACCTGTGCGAACCAGGAGGTTAAAGGGGCTGTCTCTCCAAGTTGGGAGGTTGATAATAAAGCAGATGGAAAGTCAAACCGGAGCACCAGGAGAGGGACTATTCGTTGAGTTTTAGAAACCTTTCGTATTCACAGTGTGTCCGTTCTCTAGGATTCCCGTACATGTTATATCTGCAGTAATATTCCCTTCAACCTGGAGAGTTGGGACCCATGGAATGTGTGCCATGCATTATTGCTTTAAAGGGTCTGCATTTGCTCACCCAATCTCACCAATCCTCTCAGTCCCAAGTGTCCAGCCTTATGCCACATCCAGCTGTCATTGTAGATAGGGTCATTTCAGGTTTCATCAGAGACCCTGAAGGAATTGTAAAGAATTTCCCAGTTTTTTTTTGTTTTGTTTTTGAAATTCCTTTTTATAGTGGGTTTGAGCTGATTCTCGCTGCCATGTTTATGCCAGTCTAGACACACTTGATTCCCTTACGGAGACATATCAATACATAGGTTTTAAGATTCTTACTAGTCAGATATATTCCTCTGCGGGAAATATGGGGTTTTGAGTCCCTTTCACTGAGGAAGGTGTAGGTCTTGTCTATTCCATAGTTGGTTTTTGGAACGGTACCTGTGCTTATATCAAACTCTGGTTTTATGCATCACCCCACCTCTCCTTCCCCCTTAAGCAGGCATAAGAGTGTTTTCTAAATGTGAGACACTGTTCTCTTTCCTAACTCAGTTCAAGTGTAGCCATGTTTACAGGATCTTCATAAGTGATAACTTATGATAAGTTTCTTTTTCTCTGTGACTTATTTCACTTAGAATCATCGTACCTGAATCCACCCATTTTGCTGCTACTGGTCTTATGACATTGATTTCATGGCTGAGGGATATTCCATCGTACGTAAGTACCACAATTTTTTGAACCAATTTTATATTTCCTGGGATATTTAAGGTGTACCCAAGTTGAGGTCTTTGTAAGCAGTGCAGCCCTAAATTTTGGGGTGGCTCTGTCTTATTGATTTTCAGTTTTTCCCAGGTATATTCCCTAGACTGGAAGTGCCCTTGGCTCTGTAGCTCTGTTGTTTACTTGTTTTAGGGAACACAATGCACTCCTCCAGAGAGGCAGTTGGCAATTTACATCCCGCCCATCAACATAACAAGGCTCCCTGTTCTCCAGGGCCTGTCTTGCCTTTCTGGTTTTTACACATTTTGTGGATGTCCCTTTTGACCGGTGGGATGTGCTACTTCTTTGTAGTGCAGATTTGCATTGCCCGCTTGCTTGCTTGGCCAAAAAGGGCGTATGCGTTTTCTCCTGAATATATTCAGGAGAAAACGCATACGCCCTTTTTGGCCAAGTGCATCATTGTTGAAGTTGTGCCCCTCTTCCTGTGCTTTAAAGGCGATTCCAACGTACCTCTTGAAATCTGTTTCCTGCTATTCTGCCTCGCTTTCAAGTCCGCCTCGTTGCCTTCCCTCAACAGATTTTTGGACGATAGTTGTCCTTTATTACTCGGCCAGTTTGTGAACTGCTGTGCCCCTGAGCTCCATTTTTCAACTCGTTTTTGGTGAGCTGACCGCAAGTCCAAAATTTTGGTTCAGGATCTATACTGATTCCCGGTGGGTGGCTGAGACTTTGGTTAATTCTTCTTCCTGCCGGGAAATTACAGTGATATGTGCCCGTCCAAATGCCTAACAGCTACTCTCTCATTGGTTCTCCCTCTTCCCTTTCATCCTCTGCCAAATTGGCAACCTGTGCGAACCAGGAGGTTAAAGGGGCTGTCTCTCCAAGTTGGGAGGTTGATAATAAAGCAGATGGAAAGTCAAACCGGAGCACCAGGAGAGGGACTATTCGTTGAGTTTTAGAAACCTTTCGTATTCACAGTGTGTCCGTTCTCTAGGATTCCCGTACATGTTATATCTGTAGTAATATTCCCTTCAACCTGGAGAGTTGGGACCCATGGAATGTGTGCCATGCATTATTGCTTTAAAGGGTCTGCATTTGCTCACCCAATCTCACCAATCCTCTCAGTCCCAAGTGTCCAGCCTTATGCCACATCCAGCTGTCATTGTAGATAGGGTCATTTCAGGTTTCATCAGAGACCCTGAAGGAATTGTAAAGAATTTCCCAGTTTTTTTGTTTTATTTTTGAAATTCCTTTTTATAGTGGGTTTGAGCTGATTCTCGCTGCCATATTTATCCCAGTCTAGACACACTTGATTCCCTTACGGAGACATATCAATACATAGGTTTTAAGATTCTTACTAGTCAGATATATTCCTCTGCGGGAAATATGGGGTTTTGAGTCCCTTTCACTGAGGAAGGTGTAGGTCTTGTCTATTCCATAGTTGGTTTCTGGAACGGTACCTGTGCTTATATCAAACTCTGGTTTTATGCATCACCCCACCTCTCCTTCCCCCTTAAGCAGGCATAAGAGTGTTTTCTAAATGTGAGACACTGTTCTGTTTCCTAACTCAGTTCAAGTGTAGCCATGTTTACAGGATCTTCATAAGTGATATCTTATGATAAGTTTCTTTTTCTGTGTGACTTATTTCACTTAGAATCATCGTACCTGAATCCACCCATTTTGCTGCTACTGGTCTTATGACATTGATTTCATGGCTGAGGGATATTCCATCGTACGTAAGTACCACAATTTTTTGAACCATTTTTATATTTCCTGGGATATTTAAGGTGTACCCTAGTTGAGGTCCTTGTAAGCAGTGCAGCCCTAAATTTTGGGGTGGCTGTGTCTTTTTGATTTTCAGTTTTCCCAAGGTATATTCCCTAGACTGGAAGTGCCCTTGGCTCTGTAGCTCTGTTGTTTACTTGTTTTAGGGAACACAATGCACTCCTCCAGAGAGGCAGTTGGCAATTTACATCCCGCCCATCAGCATAACAAGGCTCCCTGTTCTCCAGGGCCTGTCTTGCCTTTCTGGTTTTTACACATTTTGTGGATGTCCCTTTTGACCGGTGGGAAGTGATACTTCTTTGTAGTGCAGATTTGCATTGCCCGCTTGCTTGCTTGGCCAAAAAGGGCGTATGCGTTTTCTCCTGAATATATTCAGGAGAAAACGCATACGCCCTTTTTGGCCAAGTGCATCATTGTCGAAGTTGTGCCCCTCTTCCTGTGCTTTAAAGGCGATTCCAACGTACCTCTGGAAATCTGTTTCCTGCTATTCTGCCTCGCTTTCAAGTCCGCCTCGTTGCCTTCCCTCAACAGATTTTTGGACGATAGTTGTCCTTTATTACTCGGCCAGTTTGTGAATTGCTGTGCCCCTGAGCTCCATTTTTCAACTCGTTTTTGGTGAGCTGACCGCAAGTCCAAAATTTTGGTTCAGGATCTATACTGATTCCCGGTGGGTGGCTGAGACTTTGGTTAATTCTTCTTCCTGCCGGGAAATTACAGTGATATGTGCCCGTCCAAATGCCTAACAGCTACTCTCTCATTGGTTCTCCCTCTTCCCTTTCATCCTCTGCCAAATTGGCAACCTGTGCGAACCAGGAGGTTAAAGGGGCTGTCTCTCCAAGTTGGGAGGTTGATAATAAAGCAGATGGAAAGTCAAACCGGAGCACCAGGAGAGGGACTATTCGTTGAGTTTTAGAAACCTTTCGTATTCACAGTGTGTCCGTTCTCTAGGATTCCCGTACATGTTATATCTGCAGTAATATTCCCTTCAACCTGGAGAGTTGGGACCCATGGAATGTGTGCCATGCATTATTGCTTTAAAGGGTCTGCATTTGCTCACCCAATCTCACCAATCCTCTCAGTCCCAAGTGTCCAGCCTTATGCCACATCCAGCTGTCATTGTAGATAGGGTCATTTCAGGTTTCATCAGAGACCCTGAAGGAATTGTAAAGAATTTCCCAGTTTTTTTGTTTTATTTTTGAAATTCATTTTTATAGTGGGTTTGAGCTGATTCTCGCTGCCATATTTATCCCAGTCTAGACACACTTGATTCCCTTACGGAGACATATCAATACATAGGTTTTAAGATTCTTACTAGTCAGATATATTCCTCTGCGGGAAATATGGGGTTTTGAGTCCCTTTCACTGAGGAAGGTGTAGGTCTTGTCTATTCCATAGTTGGTTTTTGGAACGGTACCTGTGCTTATATCAAACTCTGGTTTTATGCATCACCCCACCTCTCCTTCCCCCTTAAGCAGGCATAAGAGTGTTTTCTAAATGTGAGACACTGTTCTCTTTCCTAACTCAGTTCAAGTGTAGCCATGTTTACAGGATCTTCATAAGTGATAACTTATGATAAGTTTCTTTTTCTCTGTGACTTATTTCACTTAGAATCATCGTACCTGAATCCACCCATTTTGCTGCTACTGGTCTTATGACATTGATTTCATGGCTGAGGGATATTCCATCGTACGTAAGTACCACAATTTTTTGAACCAATTTTATATTTCCTGGGATATTTAAGGTGTACCCAAGTTGAGGTCTTTGTAAGCAGTGCAGCCCTAAATTTTGGGGTGGCTCTGTCTTATTGATTTTCAGTTTTTCCCAGGTATATTCCCTAGACTGGAAGTGCCCTTGGCTCTGTAGCTCTGTTGTTTACTTGTTTTAGGGAACACAATGCACTCCTCCAGAGAGGCAGTTGGCAATTTACATCCCGCCCATCAACATAACAAGGCTCCCTGTTCTCCAGGGCCTGTCTTGCCTTTCTGGTTTTTACACATTTTGTGGATGTCCCTTTTGACCGGTGGGAAGTGATACTTCTTTGTAGTGCAGATTTGCATTGCCCGCTTGCTTGCTTGGCCAAAAAGGGCGTATGCGTTTTCTCCTGAATATATTCAGGAGAAAACGCATACGCCCTTTTTGGCCAAGTGCATCATTGTCGAAGTTGTGCCCCTCTTCCTGTGCTTTAAAGGCGATTCCAACGTACCTCTTGAAATCTGTTTCCTGCTATTCTGCCTCGCTTTCAAGTCCGCCTCGTTGCCTTCCCTCAACAGATTTTTGGACTATAGTTGTCCTTTATTACTCGGCCAGTTTGTGAATTGCTGTGCCCCTGAGCTCCATTTTTCAACTCGTTTTTGGTGAGCTGACCGCAAGTCCAAAATTTTGGTTCAGGATCTATACTGATTCCCGGTGGGTGGCTGAGACTTTGGTTAATTCTTCTTCCTGCCGGGAAATTACAGTGATATGTGCCCGTCCAAATGCCTAACAGCTACTCTCTCATTGGTTCTCCCTCTTCCCTTTCATCCTCTGCCAAATTGGCAACCTGTGCGAACCAGGAGGTTAAAGGGGCTGTCTCTCCAAGTTGGGAGGTTGATAATAAAGCAGATGGAAAGTCAAACCGGAGCACCAGGAGAGGGACTATTCGTTGAGTTTTAGAAACCTTTCGTATTCACAGTGTGTCCGTTCTCTAGGATTCCCGTACATGTTATATCTGCAGTAATATTCCCTTCAACCTGGAGAGTTGGGACCCATGGAATGTGTGCCATGCATTATTGCTTTAAAGGGTCTGCATTTGCTCACCCAATCTCACCAATCCTCTCAGTCCCAAGTGTCCAGCCTTATGCCACATCCAGCTGTCATTGTAGATAGGGTCATTTCAGGTTTCATCAGAGACCCTGAAGGAATTGTAAAGAATTTCCCAGTTTTTTTGTTTTATTTTTGAAATTCATTTTTATAGTGGGTTTGAGCTGATTCTCGCTGCCATATTTATCCCAGTCTAGACACACTTGATTCCCTTACGGAGACATATCAATACATAGGTTTTAAGATTCTTACTAGTCAGATATATTCCTCTGCGGGAAATATGGGGTTTTGAGTCCCTTTCACTGAGGAAGGTGTAGGTCTTGTCTATTCCATAGTTGGTTTTTGGAACGGTACCTGTGCTTATATCAAACTCTGGTTTTATGCATCACCCCACCTCTCCTTCCCCCTTAAGCAGGCATAAGAGTGTTTTCTAAATGTGAGACACTGTTCTCTTTCCTAACTCAGTTCAAGTGTAGCCATGTTTACAGGATCTTCATAAGTGATAACTTATGATAAGTTTCTTTTTCTCTGTGACTTATTTCACTTAGAATCATCGTACCTGAATCCACCCATTTTGCTGCTACTGGTCTTATGACATTGATTTCATGGCTGAGGGATATTCCATCGTACGTAAGTACCACAATTTTTTGAACCAATTTTATATTTCCTGGGATATTTAAGGTGTACCCAAGTTGAGGTCTTTGTAAGCAGTGCAGCCCTAAATTTTGGGGTGGCTCTGTCTTATTGATTTTCAGTTTTTCCCAGGTATATTCCCTAGACTGGAAGTGCCCTTGGCTCTGTAGCTCTGTTGTTTACTTGTTTTAGGGAACACAATGCACTCCTCCAGAGAGGCAGTTGGCAATTTACATCCCGCCCATCAACATAACAAGGCTCCCTGTTCTCCAGGGCCTGTCTTGCCTTTCTGGTTTTTACACATTTTGTGGATGTCCCTTTTGACCGGTGGGAAGTGATACTTCTTTGTAGTGCAGATTTGCATTGCCCGCTTGCTTGCTTGGCCAAAAAGGGCGTATGCGTTTTCTCCTGAATATATTCAGGAGAAAACGCATACGCCCTTTTTGGCCAAGTGCATCATTGTCGAAGTTGTGCCCCTCTTCCTGTGCTTTAAAGGCGATTCCAACGTACCTCTTGAAATCTGTTTCCTGCTATTCTGCCTCGCTTTCAAGTCCGCCTCGTTGCCTTCCCTCAACAGATTTTTGGACTATAGTTGTCCTTTATTACTCGGCCAGTTTGTGAATTGCTGTGCCCCTGAGCTCCATTTTTCAACTCGTTTTTGGTGAGCTGACTGCAAGTCCAAAATTTTGGTTCAGGATCTATACTGATTCCCGGTGGGTGGCTGAGACTTTGGTTAATTCTTCTTCCTGCCAGGAAATTACAGTGATATGTGCCCGTCCAAATGCCTAACAGCTACTCTCTCATTGGTTCTCCCTCTTCCCTTTCATCCTCTGCCAAATTGGCAACCTGTGCGAACCAGGAGGTTAAAGGGGCTGTCTCTCCAAGTTGGGAGGTTGATAATAAAGCAGATGGAAAGTCAAACCGGAGCACCAGGAGAGGGACTATTCGTTGAGTTTTAGAAACCTTTCGTATTCACAGTGTGTCCGTTCTCTAGGATTCCCGTACATGTTATATCTGCAGTAATATTCCCTTCAACCTGGAGAGTTGGGACCCATGGAATGTGTGCCATGCATTATTGCTTTAAAGGGTCTGCATTTGCTCACCCAATCTCACCAATCCTCTCAGTCCCAAGTGTCCAGCCTTATGCCACATCCAGCTGTCATTGTAGATAGGGTCATTTCAGGTTTCATCAGAGACCCTGAAGGAATTGTAAAGAATTTCCCAGTTTTTTTTGTTTTGTTTTTGAAATTCCTTTTTATAGTGGGTTTGAGCTGATTCTCGCTGCCATGTTTATGCCAGTCTAGACACACTTGATTCCCTTACGGAGACATATCAATACATAGGTTTTAAGATTCTTACTAGTCAGATATATTCCTCTGCGGGAAATATGGGGTTTTGAGGCCCTTTCACTGAGGAAGGTGTAGGTCTTGTCTATTCCATAGTTGGTTTTTGGAACGGTACCTGTGCTTATATCAAACTCTGGTTTTATGCATCACCCCACCTCTCCTTCCCCCTTAAGCAGGCATAAGAGTGTTTTCTAAATGTGAGACACTGTTCTGTTTCCTAACTCAGTTCAAGTGTAGCCATGTTTACAGGATCTTCATAAGTGATATCTTATGATAAGTTTCTTTTTCTGTGTGACTTATTTCACTTAGAATCATCGTACCTGAATCCACCCATTTTGCTGCTACTGGTCTTATGACATTGATTTCATGGCTGAGGGATATTCCATCGTACGTAAGTACCACAATTTTTTGAACCATTTTTATATTTCCTGGGATATTTAAGGTGTACCCAAGTTGAGGTCCTTGTAAGCAGTGCAGCCCTAAATTTTGGGGTGGCTGTGTCTTTTTGATTTTCAGTTTTCCCAAGGTATATTCCCTAGACTGGAAGTGCCCTTGGCTCTGTAGCTCTGTTGTTTACTTGTTTTAGGGAACACAATGCACTCCTCCAGAGAGGCAGTTGGCAATTTACATCCCGCCCATCAACATAACAAGGCTCCCTGTTCTCCAGGGCCTGTCTTGCCTTTCTGGTTTTTACACATTTTGTGGATGTCCCTTTTGACCGGTGGGAAGTGATACTTCTTTGTAGTGCAGATTTGCATTGCCCGCTTGCTTGCTTGGCCAAAAAGGGCGTATGCGTTTTCTCCTGAATATATTCAGGAGAAAACGCATACGCCCTTTTTGGCCAAGTGCATCATTGTCGAAGTTGTGCCCCTCTTCCTGTGCTTTAAAGGCGATTCCAACGTACCTCTTGAAATCTGTTTCCTGCTATTCTGCCACGCTTTCAAGTCCGCCTCATTGCCTTCCCTCAACAGATTTTTGGACGATAGTTGTCCTTTATTACTCGGCCAGTTTGTGAATTGCTGTGCCCCTGAGCTCCATTTTTCAACTCGTTTTTGGTGAGCTGACCGCAAGTCCAAAATTTTGGTTCAGGATCTATACTGATTCCCGGTGGGTGGCTGAGACTTTGGTTAATTCTTCTTCCTGCCGGGAAATTACAGTGATATGTGCCCGTCCAAATGCCTAACAGCTACTCTCTCATTGGTTCTCCCTCTTCCCTTTCATCCTCTGCCAAATTGGCAACCTGTGCGAACCAGGAGGTTAAAGGGGCTGTCTCTCCAAGTTGGGAGGTTGATAATAAAGCAGATGGAAAGTCAAACCGGAGCACCAGGAGAGGGACTATTCGTTGAGTTTTAGAAACCTTTCGTATTCACAGTGTGTCCGTTCTCTAGGATTCCCGTACATGTTATATCTGTAGTAATATTCCCTTCAACCTGGAGAGGTGGGACCCATGGAATGTGTGCCATGCATTATTGCTTTAAAGGGTCTGCATTTGCTCACCCAATCTCACCAATCCTCTCAGTCCCAAGTGTCCATCCTTATGCCACATCCAGCTGTCATTGTAGATAGGGTCATTTCAGGTTTCATCAGAGACCCTGAAGGAATTGTAAAGAATTTCCCAGTTTTTTTGTTTTATTTTTGAAATTCCTTTTTATAGTGGGTTTGAGCTGATTCTCGCTGCCATATTTATCCCAGTCTAGACACACTTGATTCCCTTATGGAGACATATCAATACATAGGTTTTAAGATTCTTACTAGTCAGATATATTCCTCTGCGGGAAATATGGGGTTTTGAGTCCCTTTCACTGAGGAAGGTGTAGGTCTTGTCTATTCCATAGTTGGTTTTTGGAACGGTACCTGTGCTTATATCAAACTCTGGTTTTATGCATCACCCCACCTCTCCTTCCCCCTTAAGCAGGCATAAGAGTGTTTTCTAAATGTGAGACACTGTTCTCTTTCCTAACTCAGTTCAAGTGTAGCCATGTTTACAGGATCTTCATAAGTGATATCTTATGATAAGTTTCTTTTTCTGTGTGACTTATTTCACTTAGAATCATCGTACCTGAATCCACCCATTTTGCTGCTACTGGTCTTATGACATTGATTTCATGGCTGAGGGATATTCCATCGTACGTAAGTACCACAATTTTTTGAACC
This sequence comes from Hyperoodon ampullatus, assembly GCF_949752795.1. Classification (NCBI taxonomy): domain Eukaryota; kingdom Metazoa; phylum Chordata; class Mammalia; order Artiodactyla; family Ziphiidae; genus Hyperoodon; species Hyperoodon ampullatus. The sequence goes on along the minus strand of NW_027640475.1, from coordinate 151,941 downwards.
AATTTTATATTTCCTGGGATATTTAAGGTGTACCCAAGTTGAGGTCATTGTAAGCAGTGCAGCCCTAAATTTTGGGGTGGCTCTGTCTTATTGATTTTCAGTTTTTCCCAGGTATATTCCCTAGACTGGAAGTGCCCTTGGCTCTGTAGCTCTGTTGTTTACTTGTTTTAGGGAACACAATGCACTCCTCCAGAGAGGCAGTTGGCAATTTACATCCCGCCCATCAGCATAACAAGGCTCCCTGTTCTCCAGGGCCTGTCTTGCCTTTCTGGTTTTTACACATTTTGTGGATGTCCCTTTTGACCGGCGGGAAGTGCTACTTCTTTGTAGTGCAGATTTGCATTGCCCGCTTGCTTGCTTGGCCAAAAAGGGCGTATGCGTTTTCTCCTGAATATATTCAGGAGAAAACGCATACGCCCTTTTTGGCCAAGTGCATCATTGTCGAAGTTGTGCCCCTCTTCCTGTGCTTTAAAGGCGATTCCAACGTACCTCTGGAAATCTGTTTCCTGCTATTCTGCCACGCTTTCAAGTCCGCCTCATTGCCTTCCCTCAACAGATTTTTGGACGATAGTTGTCCTTTATTACTCGGCCAGTTTGTGAATTGCTGTGCCCCTGAGCTCCATTTTTCAACTCGTTTTTGGTGAGCTGACCGCAAGTCCAAAATTTTGGTTCAGGATCTATACTGATTCCCGGTGGGTGGCTGAGACTTTGGTTAATTCTTCTTCCTGCCGGGAAATTACAGTGATATGTGCCTGTCCAAATGCCTAACAGCTACTCTCTCATTGGTTCTCCCTCTTCCCTTTCATCCTCCGCCAAATTGGCAACGTGTGCGAACCAGGAGGTTAAAGGGGCTGTCTCTCCAAGTTGGGAGGTTGATAATAAAGCAGATGGAAAGTCAAACCGGAGCACCAGGAGAGGGACTATTCGTTGAGTTTTAGAAACCTTTCGTATTCACAGTGTGTCCGTTCTCTAGGATTCCCGTACATGTTATATCTGTAGTAATATTCCCTTCAACCTGGAGAGTTGGGACCCATGGAATGTGTGCCATGCATTATTGCTTTAAAGGGTCTGCATTTGCTCACCCAATCTCACCAATCCTCTCAGTCCCAAGTGTCCAGCCTTATGCCACATCCAGCTGTCATTGTAGATAGGGTCATTTCAGGTTTCATCAGAGACCCTGAAGGAATTGTAAAGAATTTCCCAGTTTTTTTTGTTTTGTTTTTGAAATTCCTTTTTATAGTGGGTTTGAGCTGATTCTCGCTGCTATGTTTATGCCAGTCTAGACACACTTGATTCCCTTACGGAGACATATCAATACATAGGTTTTAAGATTCTTACTAGTCAGATATATTCCTCTGTGGGAAATATGGGGTTTTGAGTCCCTTTCACTGAGGAAGGTGTAGGTCTTGTCTATTCCATAGTTGGTTTTTGGAACGGTACCTGTGCTTACATCAAACTCTGGTTTTATGCATCACCCCACCTCTCCTTCCCCCTTAAGCAGGCATAAGAGTGTTTTCTAAATGTGAGACACTGTTCTCTTTCCTAACTCAGTTCAAGTGTAGCCATGTTTACAGGATCTTCATAAGTGATAACTTATGATAAGTTTCTTTTTCTCTGTGACTTATTTCACTTAGAATCATCGTACCTGAATCCACCCATTTTGCTGCTACTGGTCTTATGACATTGATTTCATGGCTGAGGGATATTCCATCGTACGTAATTACCACAATTTTTTGAACCAATTTTATATTTCCTGGGATATTTAAGGTGTACCCAAGTTGAGGTCTTTGTAAGCAGTGCAGCCCTAAATTTTGGGGTGGCTCTGTCTTATTGATTTTCAGTTTTTCCCAGGTATATTCCCTAGACTGGAAGTGCCCTTGGCTCTGTAGCTCTGTTGTTTACTTGTTTTAGGGAACACAATGCACTCCTCCAGAGAGGCAGTTGGCAATTTACATCCCGCCCATCAACATAACAAGGCTCCCTGTTCTCCAGGGCCTGTCTTGCCTTTCTGGTTTTTACACATTTTGTGGATGTCCCTTTTGACCGGTGGGAAGTGATACTTCTTTGTAGTGCAGATTTGCATTGCCCGCTTGCTTGCTTGGCCAAAAAGGGCGTATGCGTTTTCTCCTGAATATATTCAGGAGAAAACGCATACGCCCTTTTTGGCCAAGTGCATCATTGTCGAAGTTGTGCCCCTCTTCCTGTGCTTTAAAGGCGATTCCAACGTACCTCTTGAAATCTGTTTCCTGCTATTCTGCCTCGCTTTCAAGTCCGCCTCGTTGCCTTCCCTCAACAGATTTTTGGACGATAGTTGTCCTTTATTACTCGGCCAGTTTGTGAATTGCTGTGCCCCTGAGCTCCATTTTTCAACTCGTTTTTGGTGAGCTGACCGCAAGTCCAAAATTTTGGTTCAGGATCTATACTGATTCCCGGTGGGTGGCTGAGACTTTGGTTAATTCTTCTTCCTGCCGGGAAATTACAGTGATATGTGCCCGTCCAAATGCCTAACAGCTACTCTCTCATTGGTTCTCCCTCTTCCCTTTCATCCTCTGCCAAATTGGCAACCTGTGCGAACCAGGAGGTTAAAGGGGCTGTCTCTCCAAGTTGGGAGGTTGATAATAAAGCAGATGGAAAGTCAAACCGGAGCACCAGGAGAGGGACTATTCGTTGAGTTTTAGAAACCTTTCGTATTCACAGTGTGTCCGTTCTCTAGGATTCCCGTACATGTTATATCTGTAGTAATATTCCCTTCAACCTGGAGAGTTGGGACCCATGGAATGTGTGCCATGCATTATTGCTTTAAAGGGTCTGCATTTGCTCACCCAATCTCACCAATCCTCTCAGTCCCAAGTGTCCAGCCTTATGCCACATCCAGCTGTCATTGTAGATAGGGTCATTTCAGGTTTCATCAGAGACCCTGAAGGAATTGTAAAGAATTTCCCAGTTTTTTTTTGTTTTGTTTTTGAAATTCCTTTTTATAGTGGGTTTGAGCTGATTCTCGCTGCCATGTTTATGCCAGTCTAGACACACTTGATTCCCTTACGGAGACATATCAATACATAGGTTTTAAGATTCTTACTAGTCAGATATATTCCTCTGCGGGAAATATGGGGTTTTGAGTCCCTTTCACTGAGGAAGGTGTAGGTCTTGTCTATTCCATAGTTGGTTTTTGGAACGGTACCTGTGCTTATATCAAACTCTGGTTTTATGCATCACCCCACCTCTCCTTCCCCCTTAAGCAGGCATAAGAGTGTTTTCTAAATATGAGACACTGTTCTCTTTCCTAACTCAGTTCAAGTGTAGCCATGTTTACAGGATCTTCATAAGTGATAACTTATGATAAGTTTCTTTTTCTCTGTGACTTATTTCACTTAGAATCATCGTACCTGAATCCACCCATTTTGCTGCTACTGGTCTTATGACATTGATTTCATGGCTGAGGGATATTCCATCGTACGTAAGTACCACAATTTTTTGAACCATTTTATATTTCCTGGGATATTTAAGGTGTACCCAAGTTGAGGTCTTTGTAAGCAGTGCAGCCCTAAATTTTGGGGTTGCTCTGTCTTATTGATTTTCAGTTTTTCCCAGGTATATTCCCTAGACTGGAAGTGCCCTTGGCTCTGTAGCTCTGTTGTTTACTTGTTTTAGGGAACACAATGCACTCCTCCAGAGAGGCAGTTGGCAATTTACATCCCGCCCATCAACATAACAAGGCTCCCTGTTCTCCAGGGCCTGTCTTGCCTTTCTGGTTTTTACACATTTTGTGGATGTCCCTTTTGACCGGTGGGAAGTGATACTTCTTTGTAGTGCAGATTTGCATTGCCCGCTTGCTTGCTTGGCCAAAAAGGGCGTATGCGTTTTCTCCTGAATATATTCAGGAGAAAACGCATACGCCCTTTTTGGCCAAGTGCATCATTGTCGAAGTTGTGCCCCTCTTCCTGTGCTTTAAAGGCGATTCCAACGTACCTCTTGAAATCTGTTTCCTGCTATTCTGCCTCGCTTTCAAGTCCGCCTCGTTGCCTTCCCTCAACAGATTTTTGGACGATAGTTGTCCTTTATTACTCGGCCAGTTTGTGAATTGCTGTGCCCCTGAGCTCCATTTTTCAACTCGTTTTTGGTGAGCTGACCGCAAGTCCAAAATTTTGGTTCAGGATCTATACTGATTCCCGGTGGGTGGCTGAGACTTTGGTTAATTCTTCTTCCTGCCGGGAAATTACAGTGATATGTGCCCGTCCAAATGCCTAACAGCTACTCTCTCATTGGTTCTCCCTCTTCCCTTTCATCCTCTGCCAAATTGGCAACCTGTGCGAACCAGGAGGTTAAAGGGGCTGTCTCTCCAAGTTGGGAGGTTGATAATACAGCAGATGGAAAGTCAAACCGGAGCACCAGGAGAGGGACTATTCGTTGAGTTTTAGAAACCTTTCGTATTCACAGTGTGTCCGTTCTCTAGGATTCCCGTACATGTTATATCTGTAGTAATATTCCCTTCAACCTGGAGAGTTGGGACCCATGGAATGTGTGCCATGCATTATTGCTTTAAAGGGTCTGCATTTGCTCACCCAATCTCACCAATCCTCTCAGTCCCAAGTGTCCAGCCTTATGCCACATCCAGCTGTCATTGTAGATAGGGTCATTTCAGGTTTCATCAGAGACCCTGAAGGAATTGTAAAGAATTTCCCAGATTTTTTGTTTTATTTTTGAAATTCCTTTTTATAGTGGGTTTGAGCTGATTCTCGCTGCCATATTTATCCCAGTCTAGACACACTTGATTCCCTTACGGAGACATATCAATACATAGGTTTTAAGATTCTTACTAGTCAGATATATTCCTCTGCGGGAAATATGGGGTTTTGAGTCCCTTTCACTGAGGAAGGTGTAGGTCTTGTCTATTCCATAGTTGGTTTTTGGAACGGTACATGTGCTTATATCAAACTCTGGTTTTATGCATCACCCCACCTCTCCTTCCCCCTTAAGCAGGCATAAGAGTGTTTTCTAAATGTGAGACACTGTTCTCTTTCCTAACTCAGTTCAAGTGTAGCCATGTTTACAGGATCTTCATAAGTGATATCTTATGATAAGTTTCTTTTTCTCTGTGACTTATTTCACTTAGAATCATCGTACCTGAATCCACCCATTTTGCTGCTACTGGTCTTATGACATTGATTTCATGGCTGATGGATATTCCATCGCACGTAAGTACCACAATTTTTTGAACCAATTTTATATTTCCTGGGATATTTAAGGTGTACCCAAGTTGAGGTCCTTGTAAGCAGTGCAGCCCTAAATTTTGGGGTGGCTCTGTCTTATTGATTTTCAGTTTTTCCCAGGTATATTCCCTAGACTGGAAGTGCCCTTGGCTCTGTAGCTCTGTTGTTTACTTGTTTTAGGGAACACAATGCACTCCTCCAGAGAGGCAGTTGGCAATTTACATCCCGCCCATCAGCATAACAAGGCTCCCTGTTCTCCAGGGCCTGTCTTGCCTTTCTGGTTTTTACACATTTTGTGGATGTCCCTTTTGACCGGTGGGAAGTGATACTTCTTTGTAGTGCAGATTTGCATTGCCCGCTTGCTTGCTTGGCCAAAAAGGGCGTATGCGTTTTCTCCTGAATATATTCAGGAGAAAACGCATACGCCCTTTTTGGCCAAGTGCATCATTGTCGAAGTTGTGCCCCTCTTCCTGTGCTTTAAAGGCGATTCCAACGTACCTCTTGAAATCTGTTTCCTGCTATTCTGCCACGCTTTCAAGTCCGCCTCGTTTCCTTCCCTCAACAGATTTTTGGACGATAGTTGTCCTTTATTACTCGGCCACTTTGTGAATTGCTGTGCCCCTGAGCTCCATTTTTCAACTCGTTTTTGGTGAGCTGACCGCAAGTCCAAAATTTTGGTTCAGGATCTATACTGATTCCCGGTGGGTGGCTGAGACTTTGGTTAATTCTTCTTCCTGCCGGGAAATTACAGTGATATGTGCCCGTCCAAATGCCTAACAGCTACTCTCTCATTGGTTCTCCCTCTTCCCTTTCATCCTCTGCCAAATTGGCAACCTGTGCGAACCAGGAGGTTAAAGGGGCTGTCTCTCCAAGTTGGGAGGTTGATAATACAGCAGATGGAAAGTCAAACCGGAGCACCAGGAGAGGGACTATTCGTTGAGTTTTAGAAACCTTTCGTATTCACAGTGTGTCCGTTCTCTAGGATTCCCGTACATGTTATATCTGTAGTAATATTCCCTTCAACCTGGAGAGTTGGGACCCATGGAATGTGTGCCATGCATTATTGCTTTAAAGGGTCTGCATTTGCTCACCCAATCTCACCAATCCTCTCAGTCCCAAGTGTCCAGCCTTATGCCACATCCAGCTGTCATTGTAGATAGGGTCATTTCAGGTTTCATCAGAGACCCTGAAGGAATTGTAAAGAATTTCCCAGTTTTTTTGTTTTATTTTTGAAATTCCTTTTTAGAGTGGGTTTGAGCTGATTCTTGCTGCCATATTTATCCCAGTCTAGACACACTTGATTCCCTTACGGAGACATATCAATACATAGGTTTTAAGATTCTTACTAGTCAGATATATTCCTCTGCGGGAAATACGGGGTTTTGAGTCCCTTTCACTGAGGAAGGTGTAGGTCTTGTCTATTCCATAGTTGGTTTTTGGAACGGTACCTGTGCTTATATCAAACTCTGGTTTTATGCATCACCCCACCTCTCCTTCCCCCTTAAGCAGGCATAAGAGTGTTTTCTAAATGTGAGACACTGTTCTCTTTCCTAACTCAGTTCAAGTGTAGCCATGTTTACAGGATCTTCATAAGTGATATCTTATGATAAGTTTCTTTTTCTGTGTGACTTATTTCACTTAGAATCATCGTACCTGAATCCACCCATTTTGCTGCTACTGGTCTTATGACATTGATTTCATGGCTGAGGGATATTCCATCGTACGTAAGTACCACAATTTTTTGAACCATTTTTATATTTCCTGGGATATTTAAGGTGTACCCAAGTTGAGGTCCTTGTAAGCAGTGCAGCCCTAAATTTTGGGGTGGCTGTGTCTTTTTGATTTTCAGTTTTCCCAAGGTATATTCCCTAGACTGGAAGTGCCCTTGGCTCTGTAGCTCTGTTGTTTACTTGTTTTAGGGAACACAATGCACTCCTCCAGAGAGGCAGTTGGCAATTTACATCCCGCCCATCAGCATAACAAGGCTCCCTGTTCTCCAGGGCCTGTCTTGCCTTTCTGGTTTTTACACATTTTGTGGATGTCCCTTTTGACCGGTGGGAAGTGATACTTCTTTGTAGTGCGGATTTGCATTGCCCGCTTGCTTGCTTGGCCAAAAAGGGCGTATGCGTTTTCTCCTGAATATATTCAGGAGAAAACGCATACGCCCTTTTTGGCCAAGTGCATCATTGTCGAAGTTGTGCCCCTCTTCCTGTGCTTTAAAGGCGATTCCAACGTACCTCTGGAAATCTGTTTCCTGCTATTCTGCCTCGCTTTCAAGTCCGCCTCGTTGCCTTCGCTCAACAGATTTTTGGACGATAGTTGTCCTTTATTACTCGGCCAGTTTGTGAATTGCTGTGCCCCTGAGCTCCATTTTTCAACTCGTTTTTGGTGAGCTGACCGCAAGTCCAAAATTTTGGTTCCGGATCTATACTGATTCCCGGTGGGTGGCTGAGACTTTGGTTAATTCTTCTTCCTGCCGGGAAATTACAGTGATATGTGCCCGTCCAAATGCCTAACAGCTACTCCCTCATTGGTTCTCCCTCTTCCCTTTCATCCTCTGCCAAATTGGCAACCTGTGCGAACCAGGAGGTTAAAGGGGCTGTCTCTCCAAGTTGGCAGGTTGATAATAAAGCAGATGGAAAGTCAAACCGGAGCACCAGGAGAGGGACTATTCGTTGAGTTTTAGAAACCTTTCGTATTCACAGTGTGTCCGTTCTCTAGGATTCCCGTACATGTTATATCTGTAGTAATATTCCCTTCAACCTGGAGAGTTGGGACCCATGGAATGTGTGCCATGCATTATTGCTTTAAAGGGTCTGCATTTGCTCACCCAATCTCACCAATCCTCTCAGTCCCAAGTGTCCAGCCTTATGCAACATCCAGCTGTCATTGTAGATAGGGTCATTTCAGGTTTCATCAGAGACCCTGAAGGAATTGTAAAGAATTTCCCAGTTTTTTTGTTTTATTTTTGAAATTCCTTTTTATAGTGGGTTTGAGCTGATTCTCGCTGCCATATTTATCCCAGTCTAGACACACTTGATTCCCTTACGGAGACATATCAATACATAGGTTTTAAGATTCTTACTAGTCAGATATATTCCTCTGCGGGAAATATGGGGTTTTGAGTCCCTTTCACTGAGGAAGGTGTAGGTCTTGTCTATTCCATAGTTGGTTTCTGGAACGGTACCTGTGCTTATATCAAACTCTGGTTTTATGCATCACCCCACCTCTCCTTCCCCCTTAAGCAGGCATAAGAGTGTTTTCTAAATGTGAGACACTGTTCTCTTTCCTAACTCAGTTCAAGTGTAGCCATGTTTACAGGATCTTCATAAGTGATATCTTATGATAAGTTTCTTTTTCTCTGTGACTTATTTCACTTAGAATCATCGTACCTGAATCCACCCATTTTGCTGCTACTGGTCTTATGACATTGATTTCATGGCTGAGGGATATTCCATCGTACGTAAGTACCACAATTTTTTGAACCATTTTTATATTTCCTGGGATATTTAAGGTGTACCCAAGTTGAGGTCCTTGTAAGCAGTGCAGCCCTAAATTTTGGGGTGGCTGTGTCTTTTTGATTTTCAGTTTTCCCAAGGTATATTCCCTAGACTGGAAGTGCCCTTGGCTCTGTAGCTCTGTTGTTTACTTGTTTTAGGGAACACAATGCACTCCTCCAGAGAGGCAGTTGGCAATTTACATCCCGCCCATCAGCATAACAAGGCTCCCTGTTCTCCAGGGCCTGTCTTGCCTTTCTGGTTTTTACACATTTTGTGGATGTCCCTTTTGACCGGTGGGAAGTGATACTTCTTTGTAGTGCAGATTTGCATTGCCCGCTTGCTTGCTTGGCCAAAAAGGGCGTATGCGTTTTCTCCTGAATATATTCCGGAGAAAACGCATACGCCCTTTTTGGCCAAGTGCATCATTGTCGAAGTTGTGCCCCTCTTCCTGTGCTTTAAAGGCGATTCCAACGTACCTCTGGAAATCTGTTTCCTGCTATTCTGCCTCGCTTTCAAGTCCGCCTCGTTGCCTTCCCTCAACAGATTTTTGGACGATAGTTGTCCTTTATTACTCGGCCAGTTTGTGAATTGCTGTGCCCCTGAGCTCCATTTTTCAACTCGTTTTTGGTGAGCTGACCGCAAGTCCAAAATTTTGGTTCCGGATCTATACTGATTCCCGGTGGGTGGCTGAGACTTTGGTTAATTCTTCTTCCTGCCGGGAAATTACAGTGATATGTGCCCGTCCAAATGCCTAACAGCTACTCTCTCATTGGTTCTCCCTCTTCCCTTTCATCCTCTGCCAAATTGGCAACCTGTGCGAACCAGGAGGTTAAAGGGGCTGTCTCTCCAAGTTGGGAGGTTGATAATAAAGCAGATGGAAAGTCAAACCGGAGCACCAGGAGAGGGACTATTCGTTGAGTTTTAGAAACCTTTCGTATTCACAGTGTGTCCGTTCTCTAGGATTCCCGTACATGTTATATCTGTAGTAATATTCCCTTCAACCTGGAGAGTTGGGACCCATGGAATGTGTGCCATGCATTATTGCTTTAAAGGGTCTGCATTTGCTCACCCAATCTCACCAATCCTCTCAGTCCCAAGTGTCCAGCCTTATGCCACATCCAGCTGTCATTGTAGATAGGGTCATTTCAGGTTTCATCAGAGACCCTGAAGGAATTGTAAAGAATTTCCCAGTTTTTTTGTTTTATTTTTGAAATTCATTTTTATAGTGGGTTTGAGCTGATTCTCGCTGCCATATTTATCCCAGTCTAGACACACTTGATTCGCTTACGGAGACATATCAATACATAGGTTTTAAGATTCTTACTAGTCAGATATATTCCTCTGCGGGAAATATGGGGTTTTGAGTCCCTTTCACTGAGGAAGGTGTAGGTCTTGTCTATTCCATAGTTGGTTTTTGGAACGGTACCTGTGCTTATATCAAGTTCTGGTTTTATGCATCACCCCACCTCTCCTTCCCCCTTAAGCAGGCATAAGAGTGTTTTCTAAATGTGAGACACTGTTCTCTTTCCTAACTCAGTTCAAGTGTAGCCATGTTTACAGGATCTTCATAAGTGATATCTTATGATAAGTTTCTTTTTCTGTGTGACTTATTTCACTTAGAATCATCGTACCTGAATCCACCCATTTTGCTGCTACTGGTCTTATGACATTGATTTCATGGCTGAGGGATATTCCATCGTACGTAAGTACCACAATTTTTTGAACCATTTTTATATTTCCTGGGATATTTAAGGTGTACCCAAGTTGAGGTCCTTGTAAGCAGTGCAGCCCTAAATTTTGGGGTGGCTGTGTCTTTTTGATTTTCAGTTTTCCCAAGGTATATTCCCTAGACTGGAAGTGCCCTTGGCTCTGTAGCTCTGTTGTTTACTTGTTTTAGGGAACACAATGCACTCCTCCAGAGAGGCAGTTGGCAATTTACATCCCGCCCATCAGCATAACAAGGCTCCCTGTTCTCCAGGGCCTGTCTTGCCTTTCTGGTTTTTACACATTTTGTGGATGTCCCTTTTGACCGGTGGGAAGTGATACTTCTTTGTAGTGCAGATTTGCATTGCCCGCTTGCTTGCTTGGCCAAAAAGGGCGTATGCGTTTTCTCCTGAATATATTCCGGAGAAAACGCATACGCCCTTTTTGGCCAAGTGCATCATTGTCGAAGTTGTGCCCCTCTTCCTGTGCTTTAAAGGCGATTCCAACGTACCTCTGGAAATCTGTTTCCTGCTATTCTGCCTCGCTTTCAAGTCCGCCTCGTTGCCTTCCCTCAACAGATTTTTGGACGATAGTTGTCCTTTATTACTCGGCCAGTTTGTGAATTGCTGTGCCCCTGAGCTCCATTTTTCAACTCGTTTTTGGTGAGCTGACCGCAAGTCCAAAATTTTGGTTCAGGATCTATACTGATTCCCGGTGGGTGGCTGAGACTTTGGTTAATTCTTCTTCCGGCCGGGAAATTACAGTGATATGTGCCCGTCCAAATGCCTAACAGCTACTCTCTCATTGGTTCTCCCTCTTCCCTTTCATCCTCTGCCAAATTGGCAACCTGTGCGAACCAGGAGGTTAAAGGGGCTGTCTCTCCAAGTTGGGAGGTTGATAATAAAGCAGATGGAAAGTCAAACCGGAGCACCAGGAGAGGGACTATTCGTTGAGTTTTAGAAACCTTTCGTATTCACAGTGTGTCCGTTCTCTAGGATTCCCGTACATGTTATATCTGTAGTAATATTCCCTTCAACCTGGAGAGTTGGGACCCATGGAATGTGTGCCATGCATTATTGCTTTAAAGGGTCTGCATTTGCTCACCCAATCTCACCAATCCTCTCAGTCCCAAGTGTCCAGCCTTATGCCACATCCAGCTGTCATTGTAGATAGGGTCATTTCAGGTTTCATCAGAGACCCTGAAGGAATTGTAAAGAATTTCCCAGTTTTTTTGTTTTATTTTTGAAATTCCTTTTTATAGTGGGTTTGAGCTGATTCTCGCTGCCATATTTATCCCAGTCTAGACACACTTGATTCCCTTACGGAGACATATCAATACATAGGTTTTAAGACTCTTACTAGTCAGATATATTCCTCTGCGGGAAATATGGGGTTTTGAGTCCCTTTCACTGAGGAAGGTGTAGGTCTTGTCTATTCCATAGTTGGTTTCTGGAACGGTACCTGTGCTTATATCAAACTCTGGTTTTATGCATCACCCCACCTCTCCTTCCCCCTTAAGCAGGCATAAGAGTGTTTTCTAAATGTGAGACACTGTTCTCTTTCCTAACTCAGTTCCAGTGTAGCCATGTTTACAGGATCTTCATAAGTGATATCTTATGATAAGTTTCTTTTTCTGTGTGACTTATTTCACTTAGAATCATCGTACCTGAATCCACCCATTTTGCTGCTACTGGTCTTATGACATTGATTTCATGGCTGAGGGATATTCCATCGTACGTAAGTACCACAATTTTTTGAACCATTTTTATATTTCCTGGGATATTTAAGGTGTACCCAAGTTGAGGTCCTTGTAAGCAGTGCAGCCCTAAATTTTGGGGTGGCTGTGTCTTTTTGATTTTCAGTTTTCCCAAGGTATATTCCCTAGACTGGAAGTGCCCTTGGCTCTGTAGCTCTGTTGTTTACTTGTTTTAGGGAACACAATGCACTCCTCCAGAGAGGCAGTTGGCAATTTACATCCCGCCCATCAGCATAACAAGGCTCCCTGTTCTCCAGGGCCTGTCTTGCCTTTCTGGTTTTTACACATTTTGTGGATGTCCCTTTTGACCGGTGGGAAGTGATACTTCTTTGTAGTGCAGATTTGCATTGCCCGCTTGCTTGCTTGGCCAAAAAGGGCGTATGCGTTTTCTCCTGAATATATTCAGGAGAAAACGCATACGCCCTTTTTGGCCAAGTGCATCATTGTCGAAGTTGTGCCCCTCTTCCTGTGCTTTAAAGGCGATTCCAACGTACCTCTGGAAATCTGTTTCCTGCTATTCTGCCTCGCTTTCAAGTCCGCCTCGTTGCCTTCCCTCAACAGATTTTTGGACGATAGTTGTCCTTTATTACTCGGCCAGTTTGTGAATTGCTGTGCCCCTGAGCTCCATTTTTCAACTCGTTTTTGGTGAGCTGACCGCAAGTCCAAAATTTTGGTTCCGGATCTATACTGATTCCCGGTGGGTGGCTGAGACTTTGGTTAATTCTTCTTCCTGCCGGGAAATTACAGTGATATGTGCCCGTCCAAATGCCTAACAGCTACTCTCTCATTGGTTCTCCCTCTTCCCTTTCATCCTCTGCCAAATTGGCAACCTGTGCGAACCAGGAGGTTAAAGGGGCTGTCTCTCCAAGTTGGGAGGTTGATAATAAAGCAGATGGAAAGTCAAACCGGAGCACCAGGAGAGGGACTATTCGTTGAGTTTTAGAAACCTTTCGTATTCACAGTGTGTCCGTTCTCTAGGATTCCCGTACATGTTATATCTGTAGTAATATTCCCTTCAACCTGGAGAGGTGGGACCCATGGAATGTGTGCCATGCATTATTGCTTTAAAGGGTCTGCATTTGCTCACCCAATCTCACCAATCCTCTCAGTCCCAAGTGTCCAGCCTTATGCCACATCCAGCTGTCATTGTAGATAGGGTCATTTCAGGTTTCATCAGAGACCCTGAAGGAATTGTAAAGAATTTCCCAGTTTTTTTGTTTTATTTTTGAAATTCCTTTTTATAGTGGGTTTGAGCTGATTCTCGCTGCCATATTTATCCCAGTCTAGACACACTTGATTCCCTTACGGAGACATATCAATACATAGGTTTTAAGATTCTTACTAGTCAGATATATTCCTCTGCGGGAAATATGGGGTTTTGAGTCCCTTTCACTGAGGAAGGTGTAGGTCTTGTCTATTCCATAGTTGGATTCTGGAACGGTACCTGTGCTTATATCAAACTCTGGTTTTATGCATCACCCCACCTCTCCTTCCCCCTTAAGCAGGCATAAGAGTGTTTTCTAAATGTGAGACACTGTTCTCTTTCCTAACTCAGTTCAAGTGTAGCCATGTTTACAGGATCTTCATAAGTGATATCTTATGATAAGTTTCTTTTTCTGTGTGACTTATTTCACTTAGAATCATCGTACCTGAATCCACCCATTTTGCTGCTACTGGTCTTATGACATTGATTTCATGGCTGAGGGATATTCCATCGTACGTAAGTACCACAATTTTTTGAACCATTTTTATATTTCCTGGGATATTTAAGGTGTACCCAAGTTGAGGTCCTTGTAAGCAGTGCAGCCCTAAATTTTGGGGTGGCTGTGTCTTTTTGATTTTCAGTTTTCCCAAGGTATATTCCCTAGACTGGAAGTGCCCTTGGCTCTGTAGCTCTGTTGTTTACTTGTTTTAGGGAACACAATGCACTCCTCCAGAGAGCCAGTTGGCAATTTACATCCCGCCCATCAGCATAACAAGGCTCCCTGTTCTCCAGGGCCTGTCTTGCCTTTCTGGTTTTTACACATTTTGGGGATGTCCCTTTTGACCGGTGGGAAGTGATACTTCTTTGTAGTGCAGATTTGCATTGCCCGCTTGCTTGCTTGGCCAAAAAGGGCGTATGCGTTTTCTCCTGAATATATTAAGGAGAAAACGCATACGCCCTTTTTGGCCAAGTGCATCATTGTCGAAGTTGTGCCCCTCTTCCTGTGCTTTAAAGGCGATTCCAACGTACCTCTGGAAATCTGTTTCCTGCTATTCTGCCTCGCTTTCAAGTCTGCCTCGTTGCCTTCCCTCAACAGATTTTTGGACGATAGTTGTCCTTTATTACTCGGCCAGTTTGTGAATTGCTGTGCCCCTGAGCTCCATTTTTCAACTCGTTTTTGGTGAGCTGACCGCAAGTCCAAAATTTTGGTTCCGGATCTATACTGATTCCCGGTGGGTGGCTGAGACTTTGGTTAATTCTTCTTCCTGCCGGGAAATTACAGTGATATGTGCCCGTCCAAATGCCTAACAGCTACTCTCTCATTGGTTCTCCCTCTTCCCTTTCATCCTCTGCCAAATTGGCAACCTGTGCGAACCAGGAGGTTAAAGGGGCTGTCTCTCCAAGTTGGGAGGTTGATAATAAAGCAGATGGAAAGTCAAACCGGAGCACCAGGAGAGGGACTATTCGTTGAGTTTTAGAAACCTTTTGTATTCACAGTGTGTCCGTTCTCTAGGATTCCCGTACATGTTATATCTGTAGTAATATTCCCTTCAACCTGGAGAGTTGGGACCCATGGAATGTGTGCCATGCATTATTGCTTTAAAGGGTCTGCATTTGCTCACCCAATCTCACCAATCCTCTCAGTCCCAAGTGTCCAGCCTTATGCCACATCCAGCTGTCATTGTAGATAGGGTCATTTCAGGTTTCATCAGAGACCCTGAAGGAATTGTAAAGAATTTCCCAGATTTTTTGTTTTATTTTTGAAATTCCTTTTTATAGTGGGTTTGAGCTGATTCTCGCTGCCATATTTATCCCAGTCTAGACACACTTGATTCCCTTACGGAGACATATCAATACATAGGTTTTAAGATTCTTACTAGTCAGATATATTCCTCTGCGGGAAATATGGGGTTTTGAGTCCCTTTCACTGAGGAAGGTGTAGGTCTTGTCTATTCCATAGTTGGTTTTTGGAACGGTACCTGTGCTTATATCAAACTCTGGTTTTATGCATCACCCCACCTCTCCTTCCCCCTTAAGCAGGCATAAGAGTGTTTTCTAAATGTGAGACACTGTTCTCTTTCCTAACTCAGTTCAAGTGTAGCCATGTTTACAGGATCTTCATAAGTGATATCTTATGATAAGTTTCTTTTTCTGTGTGACTTATTTCACTTAGAATCATCGTACCTGAATCCACCCATTTTGCTGCTACTGGTCTTATGACATTGATTTCATGGCTGAGGGATATTCCATCGTACGTAAGTGCCACAATTTTTTGAACCATTTTTATATTTCCTGGGATATTTAAGGTGTACCCAAGTTGAGGTCCTTGTAAGCAGTGCAGCCCTAAATTTTGGGGTGGCTGTGTCTTTTTGATTTTCAGTTTTCCCAAGGTATATTCCCTAGACTGGAAGTGCCCTTGGCTCTGTAGCTCTGTTGTTTACTTGTTTTAGGGAACACAATGCACTCCTCCAGAGAGGCAGTTGGCAATTTACATCCCGCCCATCAGCATAACAAGGCTCCCTGTTCTCCAGGGCCTGTCTTGCCTTTCTGGTTTTTACACATTTTGGGGATGTCCCTTTTGACCGGTGGGAAGTGATACTTCTTTGTAGTGCAGATTTGCATTGCCCGCTTGCTTGCTTGGCCAAAAAGGGCGTATGCGTTTTCTCCTGAATATATTCAGGAGAAAACGCATACGCCCTTTTTGGCCAAGTGCATCATTGTCGAAGTTGTGCCCCTCTTCCTGTGCTTTAAAGGCGATTCCAACGTACCTCTGGAAATCTGTTTCCTGCTATTCTGCCTCGCTTTCAAGTCCGCCTCGTTGCCTTCCCTCAACAGATTTTTGGACGATAGTTGTCCTTTATTACTCGGCCAGTTTGTGAATTGCTGTGCCCCTGAGCTCCATTTTTCAACTCGTTTTTGGTGAGCTGACCGCAAGTCCAAAATTTTGGTTCCGGATCTATACTGATTCCCGGTGGGTGGCTGAGACTTTGGTTAATTCTTCTTCCTGCCGGGAAATTACAGTGATATGTGCCCGTCCAAATGCCTAACAGCTACTCTCTCATTGTTTCTCCCTCTTCCCTTTCATCCTCTGCCAAATTGGCAACCTGTGCGAACCAGGAGGTTAAAGGGGCTGTCTCTCCAAGTTGGGAGGTTGATAATAAAGCAGATGGAAAGTCAAACCGGAGCACCAGAAGAGGGACTATTCGTTGAGTTTTAGAAACCTTTCGTATTCACAGTGTGTCCGTTCTCTAGGATTCCCGTACATGTTATATCTGTAGTAATATTCCCTTCAACCTGGAGAGTTGGGACCCATGGAATGTGTGCCATGCATTATTGCTTTAAAGGGTCTGCATTTGCTCACCCAATCTCACCAATCCTCTCAGTCCCAAGTGTCCAGCCTTATGCCACATCCAGCTGTCATTGTAGATAGGGTCATTTCAGGTTTCATCAGAGACCCTGAAGGAATTGTAAAGAATTTCCCAGTTTTTTTGTTTTATTTTTGAAATTCCTTTTTATAGTGGGTTTGAGCTGATTCTCGCTGCCATATTTATCCCAGTCTAGACACACTTGATTCCCTTACGGAGACATATCAATACATAGGTTTTAAGATTCTTACTAGTCAGATATATTCCTCTGCGGGAAATATGGGGTTTTGAGTCCCTTTCACTGAGGAAGGTGTAGGTCTTGTCTATTCCATAGTTGGTTTCTGGAACGGTACCTGTGCTTATATCAAACTCTGGTTTTATGCATCACCCCACCTCTCCTTCCCCCTTAAGCAGGCATAAGAGTGTTTTCTAAATGTGAGACACTGTTCTCTTTCCTAACTCAGTTCAAGTGTAGCCATGTTTACAGGATCTTCATAAGTGATATCTTATGATAAGTTTCTTTTTCTGTGTGACTTATTTCACTTAGAATCATCGTACCTGAATCCACCCATTTTGCTGCTACTGGTCTTATGACATTGATTTCATGGCTGAGGGATATTCCATCGTACGTAAGTACCACAATTTTTTGAACCATTTTTATATTTCCTGGGATATTTAAGGTGTACCCAAGTTGAGGTCCTTGTAAGCAGTGCAGCCCTAAATTTTGGGGTGGCTGTGTCTTTTTGATTTTCAGTTTTCCCAAGGTATATTCCCTAGACTGGAAGTGCCCTTGGCTCTGTAGCTCTGTTGTTTACTTGTTTTAGGGAACACAATGCACTCCTCCAGAGAGGCAGTTGGCAATTTACATCCCGCCCATCAGCATAACAAGGCTCCCTGTTCTCCAGGGCCTGTCTTGCCTTTCTGGTTTTTACACATTTTGGGGATGTCCCTTTTGACCGGTGGGAAGTGATACTTCTTTGTAGTGCAGATTTGCATTGCCCGCTTGCTTGCTTGGCCAAAAAGGGCGTATGCGTTTTCTCCTGAATATATTCAGGAGAAAACGCATACGCCCTTTTTGGCCAAGTGCATCATTGTCGAAGTTGTGCCCCTCTTCCTGTGCTTTAAAGGCGATTCCAACGTACCTCTGGAAATCTGTTTCCTGCTATTCTGCCTCGCTTTCAAGTCCGCCTCGTTGCCTTCCCTCAACAGATTTTTGGACGATAGTTGTCCTTTATTACTCGGCCAGTTTGTGAATTGCTGTGCCCCTGAGCTCCATTTTTCAACTCGTTTTTGGTGAGCTGACCGCAAGTCCAAAATTTTGGTTCCGGATCTATACTGATTCCCGGTGGGTGGCTGAGACTTTGGTTAATTCTTCTTCCTGCCGGGAAATTACAGTGATATGTGCCCGTCCAAATGCCTAACAGCTACTCTCTCATTGGTTCTCCCTCTTCCCTTTCATCCTCTGCCAAATTGGCAACCTGTGCGAACCAGGAGGTTAAAGGGGCTGTCTCTCCAAGTTGGGAGGTTGATAATAAAGCAGATGGAAAGTCAAACCGGAGCACCAGGAGAGGGACTATTCGTTGAGTTTTAGAAACCTTTCGTATTCACAGTGTGTCCGTTCTCTAGGATTCCCATACATGTTATATCTGTAGTAATATTCCCTTCAACCTGGAGAGGTGGGACCCATGGAATGTGTGCCATGCATTATTGCTTTAAAGGGTCTGCATTTGCTCACCCAATCTCACCAATCCTCTCAGTCCCAAGTGTCCAGCCTTATGCCACATCCAGCTGTCATTGTAGATAGGGTCATTTCAGGTTTCATCAGAGACCCTGAAGGAATTGTAAAGAATTTCCCAGTTTTTTTGTTTTATTTTTGAAATTCCTTTTTATAGTGGGTTTGAGCTGATTCTCGCTGCCATATTTATCCCAGTCTAGACACACTTGATTCCCTTACGGAGACATATCAATACATAGGTTTTAAGATTCTTACTAGTCAGATATATTCCTCTGCGGGAAATATGGGGTTTTGAGTCCCTTTCACTGAGGAAGGTGTAGGTCTTGTCTATTCCATAGTTGGTTTCTGGAACGGTACCTGTGCTTATATCAAACTCTGGTTTTATGCATCACCCCACCTCTCCTTCCCCCTTAAGCAGGCATAAGAGTGTTTTCTAAATGTGAGACACTGTTCTCTTTCCTAACTCAGTTCAAGTGTAGCCATGTTTACAGGATCTTCATAAGTGATATCTTATGATAAGTTTCTTTTTCTCTGTGACTTATTTCACTTAGAATCATCGTACCTGAATCCACCCATTTTGCTGCTACTGGTCTTATGACATTGATTTCATGGCTGAGGGATATTCCATCGTACGTAAGTACCACAATTTTTTGAACCATTTTTATATTTCCTGGGATATTTAAGGTGTACCCAAGTTGAGGTCCTTGTAAGCAGTGCAGCCCTAAATTTTGGGGTGGCTGTGTCTTTTTGATTTTCAGTTTTCCCAAGGTATATTCCCTAGACTGGAAGTGCCCTTGGCTCTGTAGCTCTGTTGTTTACTTGTTTTAGGGAACACAATGCACTCCTCCAGAGAGGCAGTTGGCAATTTACATCCCGCCCATCAGCATAACAAGGCTCCCTGTTCTCCAGGGCCTGTCTTGCCTTTCTGGTTTTTACACATTTTGTGGATGTCCCTTTTGACCGGTGGGAAGTGATACTTCTTTGTAGTGCAGATTTGCATTGCCCGCTTGCTTGCTTGGCCAAAAAGGGCGTATGCGTTTTCTCCTGAATATATTCAGGAGAAAACGCATACGCCCTTTTTGGCCAAGTGCATCATTGTCGAAGTTGTGCCCCTCTTCCTGTGCTTTAAAGGCGATTCCAACGTACCTCTGGAAATCTGTTTCCTGCTATTCTGCCTCGCTTTCAAGTCCGCCTCGTTGCCTTCCCTCAACAGATTTTTGGACGATAGTTGTCCTTTATTACTCGGCCAGTTTGTGAATTGCTGTGCCCCTGAGCTCCATTTTTCAACTCGTTTTTGGTGAGCTGACCGCAAGTCCAAAATTTTGGTTCAGGATCTATACTGATTCCCGGTGGGTGGCTGAGACTTTGGTTAATTCTTCTTCCGGCCGGGAAATTACAGTGATATGTGCCCGTCCAAATGCCTAACAGCTACTCTCTCATTGGTTCTCCCTCTTCCCTTTCATCCTCTGCCAAATTGGCAACCTGTGCGAACCAGGAGGTTAAAGGGGCTGTCTCTCCAAGTTGGGAGGTTGATAATAAAGCAGATGGAAAGTCAAACCGGAGCACCAGGAGAGGGACTATTCGTTGAGTTTTAGAAACCTTTCGTATTCACAGTGTGTCCGTTCTCTAGGATTCCCGTACATGTTATATCTGTAGTAATATTCCCTTCAACCTGGAGAGGTGGGACCCATGGAATGTGTGCCATGCATTATTGCTTTAAAGGGTCTGCATTTGCTCACCCAATCTCACCAATCCTCTCAGTCCCAAGTGTCCAGCCTTATGCCACATCCAGCTGTCATTGTAGATAGGGTCATTTCAGGTTTCATCAGAGACCCTGAAGGAATTGTAAAGAATTTCCCAGTTTTTTTGTTTTATTTTTGAAATTCCTTTTTATAGTGGGTTTGAGCTGATTCTCGCTGCCATATTTATCCCAGTCTAGACACACTTGATTCCCTTACGGAGACATATCAATACATAGGTTTTAAGATTCTTACTAGTCAGATATATTCCTCTGCGGGAAATATGGGGTTTTGAGTCCCTTTCACTGAGGAAGGTGTAGGTCTTGTCTATTCCATAGTTGGTTTCTGGAACGGTACCTGTGCTTATATCAAACTCTGGTTTTATGCATCACCCCACCTCTCCTTCCCCCTTAAGCAGGCATAAGAGTGTTTTCTAAATGTGAGACACTGTTCTCTTTCCTAACTCAGTTCAAGTGTAGCCATGTTTACAGGATCTTCATAAGTGATATCTTATGATAAGTTTCTTTTTCTCTGTGACTTATTTCACTTAGAATCATCGTACCTGAATCCACCCATTTTGCTGCTACTGGTCTTATGACATTGATTTCATGGCTGAGGGATATTCCATCGTACGTAAGTACCACAATTTTTTGAACCATTTTTATATTTCCTGGGATATTTAAGGTGTACCCAAGTTGAGGTCCTTGTAAGCAGTGCAGCCCTAAATTTTGGGGTGGCTGTGTCTTTTTGATTTTCAGTTTTCCCAAGGTATATTCCCTAGACTGGAAGTGCCCTTGGCTCTGTAGCTCTGTTGTTTACTTGTTTTAGGGAACACAATGCACTCCTCCAGAGAGGCAGTTGGCAATTTACATCCCGCCCATCAGCATAACAAGGCTCCCTGTTCTCCAGGGCCTGTCTTGCCTTTCTGGTTTTTACACATTTTGTGGATGTCCCTTTTGACCGGTGGGAAGTGATACTTCTTTGTAGTGCAGATTTGCATTGCCCGCTTGCTTGCTTGGCCAAAACGGGCGTATGCGTTTTCTCCTGAATATATTCAGGAGAAAACGCATACGCCCTTTTGGGCCAAGTGCATCATTGTCGAAGTTGTGCCCCTCTTCCTGTGCTTTAAAGGCGATTCCAACGTACCTCTGGAAATCTGTTTCCTGCTATTCTGCCTCGCTTTCAAGTCCGCCTCGTTGCCTTCCCTCAACAGATTTTTGGACGATAGTTGTCCTTTATTACTCGGCCAGTTTGTGAATTGCTGTGCCCCTGAGCTCCATTTTTCAACTCGTTTTTGGTGAGCTGACCGCAAGTCCAAAATTTTGGTTCAGGATCTATACTGATTCCCGGTGGGTGGCTGAGACTTTGGTTAATTCTTCTTCCTGCCGGGAAATTACAGTGATATGTGCCCGTCCAAATGCCTAACAGCTACTCTCTCATTGGTTCTCCCTCTTCCCTTTCATCCTCTGCCAAATTGGCAACCTGTGCGAACCAGGAGGTTAAAGGGGCTGTCTCTCCAAGTTGGGAGGTTGATAATAAAGCAGATGGAAAGTCAAACCGGAGCACCAGGAGAGGGACTATTCGTTGAGTTTTAGAAACCTTTCGTATTCACAGTGTGTCCGTTCTCTAGGATTCCCGTACATGTTATATCTGTAGTAATATTCCCTTCAACCTGGAGAGGTGGGACCCATGGAATGTGTGCCATGCATTATTGCTTTAAAGGGTCTGCATTTGCTCACCCAATCTCACCAATCCTCTCAGTCCCAAGTGTCCAGCCTTATGCCACATCCAGCTGTCATTGTAGATAGGGGTCATTTCAGGTTTCATCAGAGACCCTGAAGGAATTGTAAAGAATTTCCCAGTTTTTTTGTTTTATTTTTGAAATTCCTTTTTATAGTGGGTTTGAGCTGATTCTCGCTGCCATATTTATCCCAGTCTAGACACACTTGTTTCCCTTACGGAGACATATCAATACATAGGTTTTAAGATTCTTACTAGTCAGATATATTCCTCTGCGGGAAATATGGGGTTTTGAGTCCCTTTCACTGAGGAAGGTGTAGGTCTTGTCTATTCCATAGTTGGTTTCTGGAACGGTACCTGTGCTTATATCAAACTCTGGTTTTATGCATCACCCCACCTCTCCTTCCCCCTTAAGCAGGCATAAGAGTGTTTTCTAAATGTGAGACACTGTTCTCTTTCCTAACTCAGTTCAAGTGTAGCCATGTTTACAGGATCTTCATAAGTGATATCTTATGATAAGTTTCTTTTTCTCTGTGACTTATTTCACTTAGAATCATCGTACCTGAATCCACCCATTTTGCTGCTACTGGTCTTATGACATTGATTTCATGGCTGAGGGATATTCCATCGTACGTAAGTACCACAATTTTTTGAACCATTTTTATATTTCCTGGGATATTTAAGGTGTACCCAAGTTGAGGTCCTTGTAAGCAGTGCAGCCCTAAATTTTGGGGTGGCTGTGTCTTTTTGATTTTCAGTTTTCCCAAGGTATATTCCCTAGACTGGAAGTGCCCTTGGCTCTGTAGCTCTGTTGTTTACTTGTTTTAGGGAACACAATGCACTCCTCCAGAGAGGCAGTTGGCAATTTACATCCCGCCCATCAGCATAACAAGGCTCCCTGTTCTCCAGGGCCTGTCTTGCCTTTCTGGTTTTTACACATTTTGTGGATGTCCCTTTTGACCGGTGGGAAGTGATACTTCTTTGTAGTGCAGATTTGCATTGCCCGCTTGCTTGCTTGGCCAAAAAGGGCGTATGCGTTTTCTCCTGAATATATTCAGGAGAAAACGCATACGCCCTTTTTGGCCAAGTGCATCATTGTCGAAGTTGTGCCCCTCTTCCTGTGCTTTAAAGGCGATTCCAACGTACCTCTGGAAATCTGTTTCCTGCTATTCTGCCTCGCTTTCAAGTCCGCCTCGTTGCCTTCCCTCAACAGATTTTTGGACGATAGTTGTCCTTTATTACTCGGCCAGTTTGTGAATTGCTGTGCCCCTGAGCTCCATTTTTCAACTCGTTTTTGGTGAGCTGACCGCAAGTCCAAAATTTTGGTTCAGGATCTATACTGATTCCCGGTGGGTGGCTGAGACTTTGGTTAATTCTTCTTCCGGCCGGGAAATTACAGTGATATGTGCCCGTCCAAATGCCTAACAGCTACTCTCTCATTGGTTCTCCCTCTTCCCTTTCATCCTCTGCCAAATTGGCAACCTGTGCGAACCAGGAGGTTAAAGGGGCTGTCTCTCCAAGTTGGGAGGTTGATAATAAAGCAGATGGAAAGTCAAACCGGAGCACCAGGAGAGGGACTATTCGTTGAGTTTTAGAAACCTTTCGTATTCACAGTGTGTCCGTTCTCTAGGATTCCCGTACATGTTATATCTGTAGTAATATTCCCTTCAACCTGGAGAGGTGGGACCCATGGAATGTGTGCCATGCATTATTGCTTTAAAGGGTCTGCATTTGCTCACCCAATCTCACCAATCCTCTCAGTCCCAAGTGTCCAGCCTTATGCCACATCCAGCTGTCATTGTAGATAGGGTCATTTCAGGTTTCATCAGAGACCCTGAAGGAATTGTAAAGAATTTCCCAGTTTTTTTGTTTTATTTTTGAAATTCCTTTTTATAGTGGGTTTGAGCTGATTCTCGCTGCCATATTTATCCCAGTCTAGACACACTTGATTCCCTTACGGAGACATATCAATACATAGGTTTTAAGATTCTTACTAGTCAGATATATTCCTCTGCGGGAAATATGGGGTTTTGAGTCCCTTTCACTGAGGAAGGTGTAGGTCTTGTCTATTCCATAGTTGGTTTCTGGAACGGTACCTGTGCTTATATCAAACTCTGGTTTTATGCATCACCCCACCTCTCCTTCCCCCTTAAGCAGGCATAAGAGTGTTTTCTAAATGTGAGACACTGTTCTCTTTCCTAACTCAGTTCAAGTGTAGCCATGTTTACAGGATCTTCATAAGTGATATCTTATGATAAGTTTCTTTTTCTCTGTGACTTATTTCACTTAGAATCATCGTACCTGAATCCACCCATTTTGCTGCTACTGGTCTTATGACATTGATTTCATGGCTGAGGGATATTCCATCGTACGTAAGTACCACAATTTTTTGAACCATTTTTATATTTCCTGGGATATTTAAGGTGTACCCAAGTTGAGGTCCTTGTAAGCAGTGCAGCCCTAAATTTTGGGGTGGCTGTGTCTTTTTGATTTTCAGTTTTCCCAAGGTATATTCCCTAGACTGGAAGTGCCCTTGGCTCTGTAGCTCTGTTGTTTACTTGTTTTAGGGAACACAATGCACTCCTCCAGAGAGGCAGTTGGCAATTTACATCCCGCCCATCAGCATAACAAGGCTCCCTGTTCTCCAGGGCCTGTCTTGCCTTTCTGTTTTTACACATTTTGTGGATGTCCCTTTTGACCGGTGGGAAGTGATACTTCTTTGTAGTGCAGATTTGCATTGCCCGCTTGCTTGCTTGGCCAAAACGGGCGTATGCGTTTTCTCCTGAATATATTCAGGAGAAAACGCATACGCCCTTTTGGGCCAAGTGCATCATTGTCGAAGTTGTGCCCCTCTTCCTGTGCTTTAAAGGCGATTCCAACGTACCTCTGGAAATCTGTTTCCTGCTATTCTGCCTCGCTTTCAAGTCCGCCTCGTTGCCTTCCCTCAACAGATTTTTGGACGATAGTTGTCCTTTATTACTCGGCCAGTTTGTGAATTGCTGTGCCCCTGGAGCTCCATTTTTCAACTCGTTTTTGGTGAGCTGACCGCAAGTCCAAAATTTTGGTTCAGGATCTATACTGATTCCCGGTGGGTGGCTGAGACTTTGGTTAATTCTTCTTCCTGCCGGGAAATTACAGTGATATGTGCCCGTCCAAATGCCTAACAGCTACTCTCTCATTGGTTCTCCCTCTTCCCTTTCATCCTCTGCCAAATTGGCAACCTGTGCGAACCAGGAGGTTAAAGGGGCTGTCTCTCCAAGTTGGGAGGTTGATAATAAAGCAGATGGAAAGTCAAACCGGAGCACCAGGAGAGGGACTATTCGTTGAGTTTTAGAAACCTTTCGTATTCACAGTGTGTCCGTTCTCTAGGATTCCCGTACATGTTATATCTGTAGTAATATTCCCTTCAACCTGGAGAGTTGGGACCCATGGAATGTGTGCCATGCATTATTGCTTTAAAGGGTCTGCATTTGCTCACCCAATCTCACCAATCCTCTCAGTCCCAAGTGTCCAGCCTTATGCCACATCCAGCTGTCATTGTAGATAGGGTCATTTCAGGTTTCATCAGAGACCCTGAAGGAATTGTAAAGAATTTCCCAGTTTTTTTGTTTTATTTTTGAAATTCCTTTTTATAGTGGGTTTGAGCTGATTCTCGCTGCCATATTTATCCCAGTCTAGACACACTTGATTCCCTTACGGAGACATATCAATACATAGGTTTTAAGATTCTTACTAGTCAGATATATTCCTCTGCGGGAAATATGGGGTTTTGAGTCCCTTTCACTGAGGAAGGTGTAGGTCTTGTCTATTCCATAGTTGGTTTCTGGAACGGTACCTGTGCTTATATCAAACTCTGGTTTTATGCATCACCCCACCTCTCCTTCCCCCTTAAGCAGGCATAAGAGTGTTTTCTAAATGTGAGACACTGTTCTCTTTCCTAACTCAGTTCAAGTGTAGCCATGTTTACAGGATCTTCATAAGTGATATCTTATGATAAGTTTCTTTTTCTCTGTGACTTATTTCACTTAGAATCATCGTACCTGAATCCACCCATTTTGCTGCTACTGGTCTTATGACATTGATTTCATGGCTGAGGGATATTCCATCGTACGTAAGTACCACAATTTTTTGAACCATTTTTATATTTCCTGGGATATTTAAGGTGTACCCAAGTTGAGGTCCTTGTAAGCAGTGCAGCCCTAAATTTTGGGGTGGCTGTGTCTTTTTGATTTTCAGTTTTCCCAAGGTATATTCCCTAGACTGGAAGTGCCCTTGGCTCTGTAGCTCTGTTGTTTACTTGTTTTAGGGAACACAATGCACTCCTCCAGAGAGGCAGTTGGCAATTTACATCCCGCCCATCAGCATAACAAGGCTCCCTGTTCTCCAGGGCCTGTCTTGCCTTTCTGGTTTTTACACATTTTGTGGATGTCCCTTTTGACCGGTGGGAAGTGATACTTCTTTGTAGTGCAGATTTGCATTGCCCGCTTGCTTGCTTGGCCAAAACGGGCGTATGCGTTTTCTCCTGAATATATTCAGGAGAAAACGCATACGCCCTTTTGGGCCAAGTGCATCATTGTCGAAGTTGTGCCCCTCTTCCTGTGCTTTAAAGGCGATTCCAACGTACCTCTGGAAATCTGTTTCCTGCTATTCTGCCTCGCTTTCAAGTCCGCCTCGTTGCCTTCCCTCAACAGATTTTTGGACGATAGTTGTCCTTTATTACTCGGCCAGTTTGTGAATTGCTGTGCCCCTGAGCTCCATTTTTCAACTCGTTTTTGGTGAGCTGACCGCAAGTCCAAAATTTTGGTTCAGGATCTATACTGATTCCCGGTGGGTGGCTGAGACTTTGGTTAATTCTTCTTCCTGCCGGGAAATTACAGTGATATGTGCCCGTCCAAATGCCTAACAGCTACTCTCTCATTGGTTCTCCCTCTTCCCTTTCATCCTCTGCCAAATTGGCAACCTGTGCGAACCAGGAGGTTAAAGGGGCTGTCTCTCCAAGTTGGGAGGTTGATAATAAAGCAGATGGAAAGTCAAACCGGAGCACCAGGAGAGGGACTATTCGTTGAGTTTTAGAAACCTTTCGTATTCACAGTGTGTCCGTTCTCTAGGATTCCCGTACATGTTATATCTGTAGTAATATTCCCTTCAACCTGGAGAGTTGGGACCCATGGAATGTGTGCCATGCATTATTGCTTTAAAGGGTCTGCATTTGCTCACCCAATCTCACCAATCCTCTCAGTCCCAAGTGTCCAGCCTTATGCCACATCCAGCTGTCATTGTAGATAGGGTCATTTCAGGTTTCATCAGAGACCCTGAAGGAATTGTAAAGAATTTCCCAGTTTTTTTGTTTTATTTTTGAAATTCCTTTTTATAGTGGGTTTGAGCTGATTCTCGCTGCCATATTTATCCCAGTCTAGACACACTTGATTCCCTTACGGAGACATATCAATACATAGGTTTTAAGATTCTTACTAGTCAGATATATTCCTCTGCGGGAAATATGGGGTTTTGAGTCCCTTTCACTGAGGAAGGTGTAGGTCTTGTCTATTCCATAGTTGGTTTCTGGAACGGTACCTGTGCTTATATCAAACTCTGGTTTTATGCATCACCCCACCTCTCCTTCCCCCTTAAGCAGGCATAAGAGTGTTTTCTAAATGTGAGACACTGTTCTCTTTCCTAACTCAGTTCAAGTGTAGCCATGTTTACAGGATCTTCATAAGTGATATCTTATGATAAGTTTCTTTTTCTGTGTGACTTATTTCACTTAGAATCATCGTACCTGAATCCACCCATTTTGCTGCTACTGGTCTTATGACATTGATTTCATGGCTGAGGGATATTCCATCGTACGTAAGTACCAGAATTTTTTGAACCATTTTTATATTTCCTGGGATATTTAAGGTGTACCCAAGTTGAGGTCCTTGTAAGCAGTGCAGCCCTAAATTTTGGGGTGGCTGTGTCTTTTTGATTTTCAGTTTTCCCAAGGTATATTCCCTAGACTGGAAGTGCCCTTGGCTCTGTAGCTCTGTTGTTTACTTGTTTCAGGGAACACAATGCACTCCTCCAGAGAGGCAGTTGGCAATTTACATCCCGCCCATCAGCATAACAAGGCTCCCTGTTCTCCAGGGCCTGTCTTGCCTTTCTGGTTTTTACACATTTTGTGGATGTCCCTTTTGACCGGTGGGAAGTGATACTTCTTTGTAGTGCAGATTTGCATTGCCCGCTTGCTTGCTTGGCCAAAAAGGGCGTATGCGTTTTCTCCTGAATATATTCAGGAGAAAACGCATACGCCCTTTTTGGCCAAGTGCATCATTGTCGAAGTTGTGCCCCTCTTCCTGTGCTTTAAAGGCGATTCCAACGTACCTCTGGAAATCTGTTTCCTGCTATTCTGCCTCGCTTTCAAGTCCGCCTCGTTGCCTTCCCTCAACAGATTTTTGGACGATAGTTGTCCTTTATTACTCGGCCAGTTTGTGAATTGCTGTGCCCCTGAGCTCCATTTTTCAACTCGTTTTTGGTGAGCTGACCGCAAGTCCAAAATTTTGGTTCAGGATCTATACTGATTCCCGGTGGGTGGCTGAGACTTTGGTTAATTCTTCTTCCTGCCGGGAAATTACAGTGATATGTGCCCGTCCAAATGCCTAACAGCTACTCTCTCATTGGTTCTCCCTCTTCCCTTTCATCCTCTGCCAAATTGGCAACCTGTGCGAACCAGGAGGTTAAAGGGGCTGTCTCTCCAAGTTGGGAGGTTGATAATAAAGCAGATGGAAAGTCAAACCGGAGCACCAGGAGAGGGACTATTCGTTGAGTTTTAGAAACCTTTCGTATTCACAGTGTGTCCGTTCTCTAGGATTCCCGTACATGTTATATCTGTAGTAATATTCCCTTCAACCTGGAGAGTTGGGACCCATGGAATGTGTGCCATGCATTATTGCTTTAAAGGGTCTGCATTTGCTCACCCAATCTCACCAATCCTCTCAGTCCCAAGTGTCCAGCCTTATGCCACATCCAGCTGTCATTGTAGATTGGGTCATTTCAGGTTTCATCAGAGACCCTGAAGGAATTGTAAAGAATTTCCCAGTTTTTTTGTTTTATTTTTGAAATTCCTTTTTATAGTGGGTTTGAGCTGATTCTCGCTGCCATATTTATCCCAGTCTAGACACACTTGATTCCCTTACGGAGACATATCAATACATAGGTTTTAAGATTCTTACTAGTCAGATATATTCCTCTGCGGGAAATATGGGGTTTTGAGTCCCTTTCACTGAGGAAGGTGTAGGTCTTGTCTATTCCATAGTTGGTTTTTGGAACGGTACCTGTGCTTATATCAAACTCTGGTTTTATGCATCACCCCACCTCTCCTTCCCCCTTAAGCAGGCATAAGAGTGTTTTCTAAATGTGAGACACTGTTCTCTTTCCTAACTCAGTTCAAGTGTAGCCATGTTTACAGGATCTTCATAAGTGATATCTTATGATAAGTTTCTTTTTCTGTGTGACTTATTTCACTTAGAATCATCGTACCTGAATCCACCCATTTTGCTGCTACTGGTCTTATGACATTGATTTCATGGCTGAGGGATATTCCATCGTACGTAAGTACCACAATTTTTTGAACCATTTTTATATTTCCTGGGATATTTAAGGTGTACCCAAGTTGAGGTCCTTGTAAGCAGTGCAGCCCTAAATTTTGGGGTGGCTGTGTCTTTTTGATTTTCAGTTTTCCCAAGGTATATTCCCTAGACTGGAAGTGCCCTTGGCTCTGTAGCTCTGTTGTTTACTTGTTTTAGGGAACACAATGCACTCCTCCAGAGAGGCAGTTGGCAATTTACATCCCGCCCATCAGCATAACAAGGCTCCCTGTTCTCCAGGGCCTGTCTTGCCTTTCTGGTTTTTACACATTTTGTGGATGTCCCTTTTGACCGGTGGGAAGTGATACTTCTTTGTAGTGCAGATTTGCATTGCCCGCTTGCTTGCTTGGCCAAAAAGGGCGTATGTGTTTTCTCCTGAATATATTCCGGAGAAAACGCATACGCCCTTTTTGGCCAAGTGCATCATTGTCGAAGTTGTGCCCCTCTTCCTGTGCTTTAAAGGCGATTCCAACGTACCTCTGGAAATCTGTTTCCTGCTATTCTGCCTCGCTTTCAAGTCCGCCTCGTTGCCTTCCCTCAACAGATTTTTGGACGATAGTTGTCCTTTATTACTCGGCCAGTTTGTGAATTGCTGTGCCCCTGAGCTCCATTTTTCAACTCGTTTTTGGTGAGCTGACCGCAAGTCCAAAATTTTGGTTCAGGATCTATACTGATTCCCGGTGGGTGGCTGAGACTTTGGTTAATTCTTCTTCCTGCCGGGAAATTACAGTGATATGTGCCCGTCCAAATGCCTAACAGCTACTCTCTCATTGGTTCTCCCTCTTCCCTTTCATCCTCTGCCAAATTGGCAACCTGTGCGAACCAGGAGGTTAAAGGGGCTGTCTCTCCAAGTTGGGAGGTTGATAATACAGCAGATGGAAAGTCAAACCGGAGCACCAGGAGAGGGACTATTCGTTGAGTTTTAGAAACCTTTCGTATTCACAGTGTGTCTGTTCTCTAGGATTCCCGTACATGTTATATCTGTAGTAATATTCCCTTCAACCTGGAGAGTTGGGACCCATGGAATGTGTGCCATGCATTATTGCTTTAAAGGGTCTGCATTTGCTCACCCAATCTCACCAATCCTCTCAGTCCCAAGTGTCCAGCCTTATGCCACATCCAGCTGTCATTGTAGATAGGGTCATTTCAGGTTTCATCAGAGACCCTGAAGGAATTGTAAAGAATTTCCCAGTTTTTTTGTTTTATTTTTGAAATTCCTTTTTATAGTGGGTTTGAGCTGATTCTCGCTGCCATATTTATCCCAGTCTAGACACACTTGATTCCCTTACGGAGACATATCAATACATAGGTTTTAAGATTCTTACTAGTCAGATATATTCCTCTGCGGGAAATATGGGGTTTTGAGTCCCTTTCACTGAGGAAGGTGTAGGTCTTGTCTATTCCATAGTTGGTTTTTGGAACTGTACCTGTGCTTATATCAAGTTCTGGTTTTATGCATCACCCCACCTCTCCTTCCCCCTTAAGCAGGCATAAGAGTGTTTTCTAAATGTGAGACACTGTTCTCTTTCCTAACTCAGTTCAAGTGTAGCCATGTTTACAGGATCTTCATAAGTGATATCTTATGATAAGTTTCTTTTTCTGTGTGACTTATTTCACTTAGAATCATCGTACCTGAATCCACCCATTTTGCTGCTACTGGTCTTATGACATTGATTTCATGGCTGAGGGATATTCCATCGTACGTAAGTACCACAATTTTTTGAACCATTTTTATATTTCCTGGGATATTTAAGGTGTACCCAAGTTGAGGTCCTTGTAAGCAGTGCAGCCCTAAATTTTGGGGTGGCTCTGCCTTATTTATTTTCAGTTTTCCCAAGGTATATTCCCTAGACTGGAAGTGCCCTTGGCTCTGTAGCTCTGTACTTTACTTGTTTTAGGGAACACAATGCACTCCTCCAGAGAGGCAGTTGGCAATTTACATCCCGCCCATCAGCATAACAAGGCTCCCTGTTCTCCAGGGCCTGTCTTGCCTTTCTGGTTTTTACACATTTTGTGGATGTCCCTTTTGACCGGTGGGAAGTGATACTTCTTTGTAGTGCAGATTTGCATTGCCCGCTTGCTTGCTTGGCCAAAAAGGGCGTATGCGTTTTCTCCTGAATATATTCAGGAGAAAACGCATACGCCCTTTTTGGCCAAGTGCATCATTGTCGAAGTTGTGCCCCTCTTCCTGTGCTTTAAAGGCGATTCCAACGTACCTCTGGAAATCTGTTTCCTGCTATTCTGCCTCGCTTTCAAGTCCGCCTCGTTGCCTTCCCTCAACAGATTTTTGGACGATAGTTGTCCTTTATTACTCGGCCAGTTTGTGAATTGCTGTGCCCCTGAGCTCCATTTTTCAACTCGTTTTTGGTGAGCTGACCGCAAGTCCAAAATTTTGGTTCAGGATCTATACTGATTCCCGGTGGGTGGCTGAGACTTTGGTTAATTCTTCTTCCTGCCGGGAAATTACAGTGATATGTGCCCGTCCAAATGCCTAACAGCTACTCTCTCATTGGTTCTCCCTCTTCCCTTTCATCCTCTGCCAAATTGGCAACCTGTGCGAACCAGGAGGTTAAAGGGGCTGTCTCTCCAAGTTGGGAGGTTGATAATAAAGCAGATGGAAAGTCAAACCGGAGCACCAGGAGAGGGACTATTCGTTGAGTTTTAGAAACCTTTCGTATTCACAGTGTGTCCGTTCTCTAGGATTCCCGTACATGTTATATCTGTAGTAATATTCCCTTCAACCTGGAGAGTTGGGACCCATGGAATGTGTGCCATGCATTATTGCTTTAAAGGGTCTGCATTTGCTCACCCAATCTCACCAATCCTCTCAGTCCCAAGTGTCCAGCCTTATGCCACATCCAGCTGTCATTGTAGATAGGGTCATTTCAGGTTTCATCAGAGACCCTGAAGGAATTGTAAAGAATTTCCCAGTTTTTTTGTTTTATTTTTGAAATTCCTTTTTATAGTGGGTTTGAGCTGATTCTCGCTGCCATATTTATCCCAGTCTAGACACACTTGATTCCCTTACGGAGACATATCAATACATAGGTTTTAAGATTCTTACTAGTCAGATATATTCCTCTGCGGGAAATATGGGGTTTTGAGTCCCTTTCACTGAGGAAGGTGTAGGTCTTGTCTATTCCATAGTTGGTTTTTGGAACGGTACCTGTGCTTATATCAAACTCTGGTTTTATGCATCACCCCACCTCTCCTTCCCCCTTAAGCAGGCATAAGAGTGTTTTCTAAATGTGAGACACTGTTCTCTTTCCTAGCTCAGTTCAAGTGTAGCCATGTTTACAGGATCTTCATAAGTGATATCTTATGATAAGTTTCTTTTTCTGTGTGACTTATTTCACTTAGAATCATCGTACCTGAATCCACCCATTTTGCTGCTACTGGTCTTATGACATTGATTTCATGGCTCAGGGATATTCCATCGTACGTAAGTACCACAATTTTTTGAACCATTTTTATATTTCCTGGGATATTTAAGGTGTACCCAAGTTGAGGTCCTTGTAAGCAGTGCAGCCCTAAATTTTGGGGTGGCTGTGTCTTTTTGATTTTCAGTTTTCCCAAGGTATATTCCCTAGACTGGAAGTGCCCTTGGCTCTGTAGCTCTGTTGTTTACTTGTTTTAGGGAACACAATGCACTCCTCCAGAGAGGCAGTTGGCAATTTACATCCCGCCCATCAGCATAACAAGGCTCCCTGTTCTCCAGGGCCTGTCTTGCCTTTCTGGTTTTTACACATTTTGTGGATGTCCCTTTTGACCGGTGGGAAGTGATACTTCTTTGTAGTGCAGATTTGCATTGCCCGCTTGCTTGCTTGGCCAAAAAGGGCGTATGCGTTTTCTCCTGAATATATTCAGGAGAAAACGCATACGCCCTTTTTGGCCAAGTGCATCATTGTCGAAGTTGTGCCCCTCTTCCTGTGCTTTAAAGGCGATTCCAACGTACCTCTGGAAATCTGTTTCCTGCTATTCTGCCTCGCTTTCAAGTCCGCCTCGTTGCCTTCCCTCAACAGATTTTTGGACGATAGTTGTCCTTTATTACTCGGCCAGTTTGTGAATTGCTGTGCCCCTGAGCTCCATTTTTCAACTCGTTTTTGGTGAGCTGACCGCAAGTCCAAAATTTTGGTTCAGGATCTATACTGATTCCCGGTGGGTGGCTGAGACTTTGGTTAATTCTTCTTCCTGCCGGGAAATTACAGTGATATGTGCCCGTCCAAATGCCTAACAGCTACTCTCTCATTGGTTCTCCCTCTTCCCTTTCATCCTCTGCCAAATTGGCAACCTGTGCGAACCAGGAGGTTAAAGGGGCTGTCTCTCCAAGTTGGGAGGTTGATAATAAAGCAGATGGAAAGTCAAACCGGAGCACCAGGAGAGGGACTATTCGTTGAGTTTTAGAAACCTTTCGTATTCACAGTGTGTCCGTTCTCTAGGATTCCCGTACATGTTATATCTGTAGTAATATTCCCTTCAACCTGGAGAGTTGGGACCCATGGAATGTGTGCCATGCATTATTGCTTTAAAGGGTCTGCATTTGCTCACCCAATCTCACCAATCCTCTCAGTCCCAAGTGTCCAGCCTTATGCCACATCCAGCTGTCATTGTAGATAGGGTCATTTCAGGTTTCATCAGAGACCCTGAAGGAATTGTAAAGAATTTCCCAGTTTTTTTGTTTTATTTTTGAAATTCCTTTTTATAGTGGGTTTGAGCTGATTCTCGCTGCCATATTTATCCCAGTCTAGACACACTTGATTCCCTTACGGAGACATATCAATACATAGGTTTTAAGATTCTTACTAGTCAGATATATTCCTCTGCGGGAAATATGGGGTTTTGAGTCCCTTTCACTGAGGAAGGTGTAGGTCTTGTCTATTCCATAGTTGGTTTTTGGAACGGTACCTGTGCTTATATCAAACTCTGGTTTTATGCATCACCCCACCTCTCCTTCCCCCTTAAGCAGGCATAAGAGTGTTTTCTAAATGTGAGACACTGTTCTCTTTCCTAGCTCAGTTCAAGTGTAGCCATGTTTACAGGATCTTCATAAGTGATATCTTATGATAAGTTTCTTTTTCTGTGTGACTTATTTCACTTAGAATCATCGTACCTGAATCCACCCATTTTGCTGCTACTGGTCTTATGACATTGATTTCATGTCTGAGGGATATTCCATCGTACGTAAGTACCAGAATTTTTTGAACCATTTTTATATTTCCTGGGATATTTAAGGTGTACCCAAGTTGAGGTCCTTGTAAGCAGTGCAGCCCTAAATTTTGGGGTGGCTGTGTCTTTTTGATTTTCAGTTTTCCCAAGGTATATTCCC
Organism: Hyperoodon ampullatus; assembly: GCF_949752795.1. Classification (NCBI taxonomy): domain Eukaryota; kingdom Metazoa; phylum Chordata; class Mammalia; order Artiodactyla; family Ziphiidae; genus Hyperoodon; species Hyperoodon ampullatus. The sequence continues at coordinate 117,037 of NW_027640475.1, read as the reverse complement.
TAGACTGGAAGTGCCCTTGGCTCTGTAGCTCTGTTGTTTACTTGTTTTAGGGAACACAATGCACTCCTCCAGAGAGGCAGTTGGCAATTTACATCCCGCCCATTAGCATAACAAGGCTCCCTGTTCTCCAGGGCCTGTCTTGCCTTTCTGGTTTTTACACATTTTGTGGATGTCCCTTTTGACCGGTGGGAAGTGATACTTCTTTGTAGTGCAGATTTGCATTGCCCGCTTGCTTGCTTGGCCAAAAAGGGCGTATGCGTTTTCTCCTGAATATATTCAGGAGAAAACGCATACGCCCTTTTTGGCCAAGTGCATCATTGTCGAAGTTGTGCCCCTCTTCCTGTGCTTTAAAGGCGATTCCAACGTACCTCTGGAAATCTGTTTCCTGCTATTCTGCCTCGCTTTCAAGTCCGCCTCGTTGCCTTCCCTCAACAGATTTTTGGACGATAGTTGTCCTTTATTACTCGGCCAGTTTGTGAATTGCTGTGCCCCTGAGCTCCATTTTTCAACTCGTTTTTGGTGAGCTGACCGCAAGTCCAAAATTTTGGTTCCGGATCTATACTGATTCCCGGTGGGTGGCTGAGACTTTGGTTAATTCTTCTTCCTGCCGGGAAATTACAGTGATATGTGCCCGTCCAAATGCCTAACAGCTACTCTCTCATTGGTTCTCCCTCTTCCCTTTCATCCTCTGCCAAATTGGCAACCTGTGCGAACCAGGAGGTTAAAGGGGCTGTCTCTCCAAGTTGGGAGGTTGATAATAAAGCAGATGGAAAGTCAAACCGGAGCACCAGGAGAGGGACTATTCGTTGAGTTTAGAAACCTTTCGTATTCACAGTGTGTCCGTTCTCTAGGATTCCCGTACATGTTATATCTGTAGTAATATTCCCTTCAACCTGGAGAGTTGGGACCCATGGAATGTGTGCCATGCATTATTGCTTTAAAGGGTCTGCATTTGCTCACCCAATCTCACCAATCCTCTCAGTCCCAAGTGTCCAGCCTTATGCCACATCCAGCTGTCATTGTAGATAGGGTCATTTCAGGTTTCATCAGAGACCCTGAAGGAATTGTAAAGAATTTCCCAGTTTTTTTGTTTTATTTTTGAAATTCCTTTTTATAGTGGGTTTGAGCTGATTCTCGCTGCCATATTTATCCCAGTCTAGACACACTTGATTCCCTTATGGAGACATATCAATACATAGGTTTTAAGATTCTTACTAGTCAGATATATTCCTCTGTGGGAAATATGGGGTTTTGAGTCCCTTTCACTGAGGAAGGTGTAGGTCTTGTCTATTCCATAGTTGGTTTTTGGAACGGTACCTGTGCTTATATCAAACTCTGGTTTTATGCATCACCCCACCTCTCCTTCCCCCTTAAGCAGGCATAAGAGTGTTTTCTAAATGTGAGACACTGTTCTCTTTCCTAACTCAGTTCAAGTGTAGCCATGTTTACAGGATCTTCATAAGTGATATCTTATGATAAGTTTCTTTTTCTGTGTGACTTATTTCACTTAGAATCATCGTACCTGAATCCACCCATTTTGCTGCTACTGGTCTTATGACATTGATTTCATGGCTGAGGGATATTCCATCGTATGTAAGTACCACAATTTTTTGAACCATTTTTATATTTCCTGGGATATTTAAGGTGTACCCAAGTTGAGGTCCTTGTAAGCAGTGCAGCCCTAAATTTTGGGGTGGCTCTGTCTTATTGATTTTCAGTTTTTCCCAGGTATATTCCCTAGACTGGAAGTGCCCTTGGCTCTGTAGCTCTGTTGTTTACTTGTTTTAGGGAACACAATGCACTCCTCCAGAGAGGCAGTTGGCAATTTACATCCCGCCCATCAGCATAACAAGGCTCCCTGTTCTCCAGGGCCTGTCTTGCCTTTCTGGTTTTTACACATTTTGTGGATGTCCCTTTTGACCGGTGGGAAGTGATACTTCTTTGTAGTGAAGATTTGCATTGCCCGCTTGCTTGCTTGGCCAAAAAGGGCGTATGCGTTTTCTCCTGAATATATTCAGGAGAAAACGCATACGCCCTTTTTGGCCAAGTGCATCATTGTCGAAGTTGTGCCCCTCTTCCTGTGCTTTAAAGGCGATTCCAACGTACCTCTTGAAATCTGTTTCCTGCTATTCTGCCTCGCTTTCAAGTCCGCCTCGTTGCCTTCCCTCAACAGATTTTTGGACGATAGTTGTCCTTTATTACTCGGCCAGTTTGTGAATTGCTGTGCCCCTGAGCTCCATTTTTCAACTCGTTTTTGGTGAGCTGACTGCAAGTCCAAAATTTTGGTTCAGGATCTATACTGATTCCCGGTGGGTGGCTGAGACTTTGGTTAATTCTTCTTCCTGCCGGGAAATTACAGTGATATGTGCCCGTCCAAATGCCTAACAGCTACTCTCTCATTGGTTCTCCCTCTTCCCTTTCATCCTCTGCCAAATTGGCAACCTGTGCGAACCAGGAGGTTAAAGGGGCTGTCTCTCCAAGTTGGGAGGTTGATAATAAAGCAGATGGAAAGTCAAACCGGAGCACCAGGAGAGGGACTATTCGTTGAGTTTTAGAAACCTTTCGTATTCACAGTGTGTCCGTTCTCTAGGATTCCCGTACATGTTATGTCTGTAGTAATATTCCCTTCAACCTGGAGAGTTGGGACCCATGGAATGTGTGCCATGCATTATTGCTTTAAAGGGTCTGCATTTGCTCAAGCAATCTCACCAATCCTCTCAGTCCCAAGTGTCCAGCCTTATGCCACATCCAGCTGTCATTGTAGATAGGGTCATTTCAGGTTTCATCAGAGACCCTGAAGGAATTGTAAAGAATTTCCCAGTTTTTTTGTTTTGATTTGAAATTCCTTTTTATAGTGGGTTTGAGCTGATTCTCGCTGCCATGTTTATGCCAGTCTAGACACACTTGATTCCCTTACGGAGACATATCAATACATAGGTTTTAAAATTCTTACTAGTCAGATATATTCCTCTGCGGGAAATATGGGGTTTTGAGTCCCTTTCACTGAGGAAGGTGTAGGTCTTGTCTATTCCATAGTTGGTTTTTGGAACGGTACCTGTGCTTATATCAAACTCTGGTTTTATGCATCACCCCACCTCTCCTTCCCCCTTAAGCAGGCATAAGAGTGTTTTCTAAATGTGAGACACTGTTCTCTTTCCTAACTCAGTTCAAGTGTAGCCATGTTTACAGGATCTTCATAAGTGATATCTTATGATAAGTTTCTTTTTCTGTGTGACTTATTTCACTTAGAATCATCGTACCTGAATCCACCCGTTTTGCTGGTACTGGTCTTATGACATTGATTTCATGGCTGAGGGATATTCCATCGTATGTAAGTACCACAATTTTTTGAACCATTTTTATATTTCCTGGGATATTTAAGGTGTACCCAAGTTGAGGTCCTTGTAAGCAGTGCAGCCCTAAATTTTGGGGTGGCTGTGTCTTTTTGATTTTCAGTTTTCCCAAGGTATATTCCCTAGACTGGAAGTGCCCTTGGCTCTGTAGCTCTGTTGTTTACTTGTTTTAGGGAACACAATGCGCTCCTCCAGAGAGGCAGTTGGCAATTTACATCCCGCCCATCAGCATAACAAGGCTCCCTGTTCTCCAGGGCCTGTCTTGCCTTTCTGGTTTTTACACATTTTGTGGATGTCCCTTTTGACCGGTGGGAAGTGATACTTCTTTGTAGTGCAGATTTGCATTGCCCGCTTGCTTGCTTGGCCAAAAAGGGCGTATGCGTTTTCTCCTGAATATATTCAGGAGAAAACGCATACGCCCTTTTGGGCCAAGTGCATCATTGTCGAAGTTGTGCCCCTCTTCCTGTGCTTTAAAGGCGATTCCAACGTACCTCTTGAAATCTGTTTCCTGCTATTCTGCCTCGCTTTCAAGTCCGCCTCGTTGCCTTCCCTCAACAGATTTTTGGACGATAGTTGTCCTTTATTACTCGGCCAGTTTGTGAATTGCTGTGCCCCTGAGCTCCATTTTTCAACTCGTTTTTGGTGAGCTGACCGCAAGTCCAAAATTTTGGTTCAGGATCTATACTGATTCCCGGTGGGTGGCTGAGACTTTGGTTAATTCTTCTTCCTGCCGGGAAATTACAGTGATATGTGCCCGTCCAAATGTCTAACAGCTACTCTCTCGTTGGTTCTCCCTCTTCCCTTTCATCCTCTGCCAAATTGGCAACCTGTGCGAACCAGGAGGTTAAAGGGGCTGTCTCTCCAAGTTGGGAGGTTGATAATAAAGCAGATGGAAAGTCAAACCGGAGCACCAGGAGAGGGACTATTCGTTGAGTTTTAGAAACCTTTCGTATTCACAGTGTGTCCGTTCTCTAGGATTCCCGTACATGTTATATCTGTAGTAATATTCCCTTCAACCTGGAGAGTTGGGACCCATGGAATGTGTGCCATGCATTATTGCTTTAAAGGGTCTGCATTTGCTCACCCAATCTCACCAATCCTCTCAGTCCCAAGTGTCCAGCCTTATGCCACATCCAGCTGTCATTGTAGATAGGGTCATTTCAGGTTTCATCAGAGACCCTGAAGGAATTGTAAAGAATTTCCCCGTTTTTTTGTTTTATTTTTGAAATTCCTTTTTATAGTGGGTTTGAGCTGATTCTCGCTGCCATATTTATCCCAGTCTAGACACACTTGATTCCCTTATGGAGACATATCAATACATAGGTTTTACGATTCTTACTAGTCAGATATATTCCTCTGCGGGAAATATGGGGTTTTGAGTCCCTTTCACTGAGGAAGGTGTAGGTCTTGCCTATTCCATAGTTGGTTTTTGGAACGGTACCTGTGCTTATATCAAACTCTGGTTTTATGCATCACCCCACCTCTCCTTCCCCCTTAAGCAGGCATAAGAGTGTTTTCTAAATGTGAGACACTGTTCTCTTTCCTAACTCAGTTCAAGTGTAGCCATGTTTACAGGATCTTCATAAGTGATATCTTATGATAAGTTTCTTTTTCTCTGTGACTTATTTCACTTAGAATCATCGTACCTGAATCCACCCGTTTTGCTGGTACTGGTCTTATGACATTGATTTCATGGCTGAGGGATATTCCATCGTATGTAAGTACCACAATTTTTTGAACCATTTTTATATTTCCTGGGATATTTAAGGTGTACCCAAGTTGAGGTCCTTGTAAGCAGTGCAGCCCTAAATTTTGGGGTGGCTGTGTCTTTTTGATTTTCAGTTTTCCCAAGGTATATTCCCTAGACTGGAAGTGCCCTTGGCTCTGTAGCTCTGTTGTTTACTTGTTTTAGGGAACACAATGCACTCCTCCAGAGAGGCAGTTGGCAATTTACATCCCGCCCATCAGCATAACAAGGCTCCCTGTTCTCCAGGGCCTGTCTTGCCTTTCTGGTTTTTACACATTTTGTGGATGTCCCTTTTGACCGGTGGGAAGTGATACTTCTTTGTAGTGCAGATTTGCATTGCCCGCTTGCTTGCTTGGCCAAAAAGGGCGTATGCGTTTTCTCCTGAATATATTCAGGAGAAAACGCATACGCCCTTTTTGGCCAAGTGCATCATTGTCGAAGTTGTGCCCCTCTTCCTGTGCTTTAAAGGCGATTCCAACGTACCTCTGGAAATCTGTTTCCTGCTATTCTGCCTCGCTTTCAAGTCCGCCTCGTTGCCTTCCCTCAACAGATTTTTGGACGATAGTTGTCCTTTATTACTCGGCCAGTTTGTGAATTGCTGTGCCCCTGAGCTCCATTTTTCAACTCGTTTTTGGTGAGCTGACCGCAAGTCCAAAATTTTGGTTCAGGATCTATACTGATTCCCGGTGGGTGGCTGAGACTTTGGTTAATTCTTCTTCCTGCCGGGAAATTACAGTGATATGTGCCCGTCCAAATGCCTAACAGCTACTCTCTCATTGGTTCTCCCTCTTCCCTTTCATCCTCTGCCAAATTGGCAACCTGTGCGAACCAGGAGGTTAAAGGGGCTGTCTCTCCAAGTTGGGAGGTTGATAATAAAGCAGATGGAAAGTCAAACCGGAGCACCAGGAGAGGGACTATTCGTTGAGTTTTAGAAACCTTTCGTATTCACAGTGTGTCCGTTCTCTAGGATTCCCGTACATGTTATATCTGTAGTAATATTCCCTTCAACCTGGAGAGTTGGGACCCATGGAATGTGTGCCATGCATTATTGCTTTAAAGGGTCTGCATTTGCTCACCCAATCTCACCAATCCTCTCAGTCCCAAGTGTCCAGCCTTATGCCACATCCAGCTGTCATTGTAGATAGGGTCATTTCAGGTTTCATCAGAGACCCTGAAGGAATTGTAAAGAATTTCCCAGTTTTTTTGTTTTATTTTTGAAATTCCTTTTTATAGTGGGTTTGAGCTGATTCTCGCTGCCATATTTATCCCAGTCTAGACACACTTGATTCCCTTATGGAGACATATCAATACATAGGTTTTAAGATTCTTACTAGTCAGATATATTCCTCTGTGGGAAATATGGGGTTTTGAGTCCCTTTCACTGAGGAAGGTGTAGGTCTTGTCTATTCCATAGTTGGTTTTTGGAACGGTACCTGTGCTTATATCAAACTCTGGTTTTATGCATCACCCCACCTCTCCTTCCCCCTTAAGCAGGCATAAGAGTGTTTTCTAAATGTGAGACACTGTTCTCTTTCCTAACTCAGTTCAAGTGTAGCCATGTTTACAGGATCTTCATAAGTGATATCTTATGATAAGTTTCTTTTTCTGTGTGACTTATTTCACTTAGAATCATCGTACCTGAATCCACCCATTTTGCTGCTACTGGTCTTATGACATTGATTTCATGGCTGAGGGATATTCCATCGTATGTAAGTACCACAATTTTTTGAACCATTTTTATATTTCCTGGGATATTTAAGGTGTACCCAAGTTGAGGTCCTTGTAAGCAGTGCAGCCCTAAATTTTGGGGTGGCTCTGTCTTATTGATTTTCAGTTTTTCCCAGGTATATTCCCTAGACTGGAAGTGCCCTTGGCTCTGTAGCTCTGTTGTTTACTTGTTTTAGGGAACACAATGCACTCCTCCAGAGAGGCAGTTGGCAATTTACATCCCGCCCATCAGCATAACAAGGCTCCCTGTTCTCCAGGGCCTGTCTTGCCTTTCTGGTTTTTACACATTTTGTGGATGTCCCTTTTGACCGGTGGGAAGTGATACTTCTTTGTAGTGCAGATTTGCATTGCCCGCTTGCTTGCTTGGCCAAAAAGGGCGTATGCGTTTTCTCCTGAATATATTCAGGAGAAAACGCATACGCCCTTTTTGGCCAAGTGCATCATTGTCGAAGTTGTGCCCCTCTTCCTGTGCTTTAAAGGCGATTCCAACGTACCTCTTGAAATCTGTTTCCTGCTATTCTGCCTCGCTTTCAAGTCCGCCTCGTTGCCTTCCCTCAACAGATTTTTGGACGATAGTTGTCCTTTATTACTCGGCCAGTTTGTGAATTGCTGTGCCCCTGAGCTCCATTTTTCAACTCGTTTTTGGTGAGCTGACCGCAAGTCCAAAATTTTGGTTCAGGATCTATACTGATTCCCGGTGGGTGGCTGAGACTTTGGTTAATTCTTCTTCCTGCCGGGAAATTACAGTGATATGTGCCCGTCAAAATGTCTAACAGCTACTCTCTCGTTGGTTCTCCCTCTTCCCTTTCATCCTCTGCCAAATTGGCAACCTGTGCGAACCAGGAGGTTAAAGGGGCTGTCTCTCCAAGTTGGGAGGTTGATAATAAAGCAGATGGAAAGTCAAACCGGAGCACCAGGAGAGGGACTATTCGTTGAGTTTTAGAAACCTTTCGTATTCACAGTGTGTCCGTTCTCTAGGATTCCCGTACATGTTATATCTGTAGTAATATTCCCTTCAACCTGGAGAGTTGGGACCCATGGAATGTGTGCCATGCATTATTGCTTTAAAGGGTCTGCATTTGCTCACCCAATCTCACCAATCCTCTCAGTCCCAAGTGTCCAGCCTTATGCCACATCCAGCTGTCATTGTAGATAGGGTCATTTCAGGTTTCATCAGAGACCCTGAAGGAATTGTAAAGAATTTCCCAGTTTTTTTGTTTTATTTTTGAAATTCCTTTTTATAGTGGGTTTGAGCTGATCCTCGCTGCCATATTTATCCCAGTCTAGACACACTTGATTCCCTTACGGAGACATATCAATACATAGGTTTTAAGATTCTTACTAGTCAGATATATTCCTCTGCGGGAAATATGGGGTTTTGAGTCCCTTTCACTGAGGAAGGTGTAGGTCTTGTCTATTCCATAGTTGGTTTTTGGAACGGTACCTGTGCTTATATCAAACTCTGGTTTTATGCATCACCCCACCTCTCCTTCCCCCTTAAGCAGGCATAAGAGTGTTTTCTAAATGTGAGACACTGTTCTCTTTCCTAACTCAGTTCAAGTGTAGCCATGTTTACAGGATCTTCATAAGTGATATCTTATGATAAGTTTCTTTTTCTGTGTGACTTATTTCACTTAGAATCATCGTACCTGAATCCACCCATTTTGCTGCTACTGGTCTTATGACATTGATTTCATGGCTGAGGGATATTCCATCGTACGTAAGTACCACAATTTTTTGAACCATTTTTATATTTCCTGGGATATTTAAGGTGTACCCAAGTTGAGGTCCTTGTAAGCAGTGCAGCCCTAAATTTTGGGGTGGCTGTGTCTTTTTGATTTTCAGTTTTCCCAAGGTATATTCCCTAGACTGGAAGTGCCCTTGGCTCTGTAGCTCTGTTGTTTACTTGTTTTAGGGAACACAATGCACTCCTCCAGAGAGGCAGTTGGCAATTTACATCCCGCCCATCAGCATAACAAGGCTCCCTGTTCTCCAGGGCCTGTCTTGCCTTTCTGGTTTTTACACATTTTGTGGATGTCCCATTTGACCGGTGGGAAGTGATACTTCTTTGTAGTGCAGATTTGCATTGCCCGCTTGCTTGCTTGGCCCAAAAGGGCGTATGCGTTTTCTCCTGAATATATTCAGGAGAAAACGCATACGCCCTTTTTGGCCAAGTGCATCATTGTCGAAGTTGTGCCCCTCTTCCTGTGCTTTAAAGGCGATTCCAATGTACCTCTTGAAATCTGTTTCCTGCTATTCTGCCTCGCTTTCAAGTCCGCCTCGTTGCCTTCCCTCAACAGATTTTTGGACGATAGTTGTCCTTTATTACTCGGCCAGTTTGTGAATTGCTGTGCCCCTGAGCTCCATTTTTCAACTCGTTTTTGGTGAGCTGACCGCAAGTCCAAAATTTTGGTTCAGGATCTATACTGATTCCCGGTGGGTGGCTGAGACTTTGGTTAATTCTTCTTCCTGCCGGGAAATTACAGTGATATGTGCCCGTCCAAATGCCTAACAGCTACTCTCTCATTGGTTCTCCCTCTTCCCTTTCATCCTCTGCCAAATTGGCAACCTGTGCGAACCAGGAGGTTAAAGGGGCTGTCTCTCCAAGTTGGGAGGTTGATAATAAAGCAGATGGAAAGTCAAACCGGAGCACCAGGAGAGGGACTATTCGTTGAGTTTTAGAAACCTTTCGTATTCACAGTGTGTCCGTTCTCTAGGATTCCCGTACATGTTATATCTGTAGTAATATTCCCTTCAACCTGGAGAGTTGGGACCCATGGAATGTGTGCCATGCATTATTGCTTTAAAGGGTCTGCATTTGCTCACCCAATCTCACCAATCCTCTCAGTCCCAAGTGTCCAGCCTTATGCCACATCCAGCTGTCATTGTAGATAGGGTCATTTCAGGTTTCATCAGAGACCCTGAAGGAATTGTAAAGAATTTCCCAGTTTTTTTTGTTTTGTTTTTGAAATTCCTTTTTATAGTGGGTTTGAGCTGATTCTCGCTGCCATGTTTGTGCCAGTCTAGACACACTTGATTCCCTTACGGAGACATATCAATACATAGGTTTTAAGATTCTTACTAGTCAGATATATTCTTCTCCTGGAAATATGGGGTTTTGAGTCCCTTTCACTGAGGAAGGTGTAGGTCTTGTCTATTCCATAGTTGGTTTTTGGAACGGTACCTGTGCTTATATCAAACTCTGGTTTTATGCATCACCCCACCTCTCCTTCCCCCTTAAGCAGGCATAAGAGTGTTTTCTAAATGTGAGACACTGTTCTCTTTCCTAACTCAGTTCAAGTGTAGCCATGTTTACAGGATCTTCATAAGTGATATCTTATGATAAGTTTCTTTTTCTGTGTGACTTATTTCACTTAGAATCATCGTACCTGAATCCACCCATTTTGCTGCTACTGGTCTTATGACATTGATTTCATGGCTGAGGGATATTCCATCGTACGTAAGTACCACAATTTTTTGAACCATTTTTATATTTCCTGGGATATTTAAGGTGTACCCAAGTTGAGGTCCTTGTAAGCAGTGCAGCCCTAAATTTTGGGGTGGCTGTGTCTTTTTGATTTTCAGTTTTCCCAAGGTATATTCCCTAGACTGGAAGTGCCCTTGGCTCTGTAGCTCTGTTGATTACTTGTTTTAGGGAACACAATGCACTCCTCCAGAGAGGCAGTTGGCAATTTACATCCCGCCCATCAGCATAACAAGGCTCCCTGTTCTCCAGGGCCTGTCTTGCCTTTCTGGTTTTTACACATTTTGTGGATGTCCCTTTTGACCGGTGGGAAGTGATACTTCTTTGTAGTGCAGATTTGCATTGCCCGCTTGCTTGCTTGGCCAAAAAGGGCGTATGCGTTTTCTCCTGAATATATTCAGGAGAAAACGCATACGCCCTTTTGGGCCAAGTGCATCATTGTCGAAGTTGTGCCCCTCTTCCTGTGCTTTAAAGGCGATTCCAACGTACCTCTTGAAATCTGTTTCCTGCTATTCTGCCTCGCTTTCAAGTCCGCCTCGTTGCCTTCCCTCAACAGATTTTTGGACGATAGTTGTCCTTTATTACTCGGCCAGTTTGTGAATTGCTGTGCCCCTGAGCTCCATTTTTCAACTCGTTTTTGGTGAGCTGACCGCAAGTCCAAAATTTTGGTTCAGGATCTATACTGATTCCCGGTGGGTGGCTGAGACTTTGGTTAATTCTTCTTCCTGCCGGGAAATTACAGTGATATGTGCCCCTCCAAATGCCTAACAGCTACTCTCTCATTGGTTCTCCCTCTTCCCTTTCATCCTCTGCCAAATTGACAACCTGTGCAAACCAGGAGGTTAAAGGGGCTGTCTCTCCAAGTTGGGAGGTTGATAATAAAGCAGATGGAAAGTCAAACCGGAGCACCAGGAGAGGGACTATTCGTTGAGTTTTAGAAACCTTTCGTATTCACAGTGTGTCCGTTCTCTAGGATTCCCGTACATGTTATATCTGTAGTAATATTCCCTTCAACCTGGAGAGTTGGGACCCATGGAATGTGTGCCATGCATTATTGCTTTAAAGGGTCTGCATTTGCTCACCCAATCTCACCAATCCTCTCAGTCCCAAGTGTCCAGCCTTATGCCACATCCAGCTGTCATTGTAGATAGGGTCATTTCAGGTTTCATCAGAGACCCTGAAGGAATTGTAAAGAATTTCCCAGTTTTTTTTTGTTTTGTTTTTGAAATTCCTTTTTATAGTGGGTTTGAGCTGATTCTCGCTGCCATGTTTGTGCCAGTCTAGACACACTTGATTCCCTTACGGAGACATATCAATACATAGGTTTTAAGATTCTTACTAGTCAGATATATTCTTCTCCTGGAAATATGGGGTTTTGAGTCCCTTTCACTGAGGAAGGTGTAGGTCTTGTCTATTCCATAGTTGGTTTTTGGAACGGTACCTGTGCTTATATCAAACTCTGGTTTTATGCATCACCCCACCTCTCCTTCCCCCTTAAGCAGGCATAAGAGTGTTTTCTAAATGTGAGACACTGTTCTCTTTCCTAACTCAGTTCAAGTGTAGCCATGTTTACAGGATCTTCATAAGTGATAACTTAAGATAAGTTTCTTTTTCTGTGTGACTTATTTCACTTAAAATCATCGTACCTGAAACCACCCATTTTGCTGCTACTGGTCTTATGACATTGATTTCAAGGCTGAGGGATATTCCATCGTACGTAAGTACCACAATTTTTTGAACCAATTTTATATTTCCTGGGATATTTAAGGTGTACCCAAGTTGAGGTCCTTGTAAGCAGTGCAGCCCTAAATTTTGGGGTGGCTCTGTCTTATTGATTTTCAGTTTTTCCCAGGTATATTCCCTAGACTGGAAGTGCCCTTGGCTCTGTAGCTCTGTTGTTTACTTGTTTTAGGGAACACAATGCACTCCTCCAGAGAGGCAGTTGGCAATTTACATCCCGCCCATCAGCATAACAAGGCTCCCTGTTCTCCAGGGCCTGTCTTGCCTTTCTGGTTTTTACACATTTTGTGGATGTCCCTTTTGACCGGTGGGAAGTGATACTTCTTTGTAGTGCAGATTTGCATTGCCCACTTGCTTGCTTGGCCAAAAAGGGCGTATGCGTTTTCTCCTGAATATATTCAGGAGAAAACGCATACGCCCTTTTTGGCCAAGTGCATCATTGTCGAAGTTGTGCCCCACTTCCTGTGCTTTAAAGGCGATTCCAACGTACCTCTTGAAATCTGTTTCCTGCTATTCTGCCTCGCTTTCAAGTCTGCCTCGTTGCCTTCCCTCAACAGATTTTTGGACGATAGTTGTCCTTTATTACTCGGCCAGTTTGTGAATTGCTGTGCCCCTGAGCTCCATTTTTCAACTCGTTTTTGGTGAGCTGACCGCAAGTCCAAAATTTTGGTTCAGGATCTATACTGATTCCCGGTGGGTGGCTGAGACTTTGGTTAATTCTTCTTCCTGCCGGGAAATTACCGTGATATGTGCCCGTCCAAATGCCTAACAGCTACTCTCTCATTGGTTCTCCCTCTTCCCTTTCATCCTCTGCCAAATTGGCAACCTGTGCAAACCAGGAGGTTAAAGGGGCTGTCTCTCCAAGTTGGGAGGTTGATAATAAAGCAGATGGAAAGTCAAACCGGAGCACCAGGAGAGGGACTATTCGTTGAGTTTTAGAAACCTTTCGTATTCACAGTGTGTCCCTTCTCTAGGATTCCCGTACATGTTATATCTGTAGTAATATTCCCTTCAACCTGGAGAGTTGGGACCCATGGAATGTGTGCCATGCATTATTGCTTTAAAGGGTCTGCATTTGCTCACCCAATCTCACCAATCCTCTCAGTCCCAAGTGTCCAGCCTTATGCCACATCCAGCTGTCATTGTAGATAGGGTCATTTCAGGTTTCATCAGAGACCCTGAAGGAATTGTAAAGAATTTCCCAGTTTTTTTGTTTTATTTTTGAAATTCCTTTTTATAGTGGGTTTGAGCTGATTCTCGCTGCCATATTTATCCCAGTCTAGACACACTTGATTCCCTTACGGAGACATATCAATACATAGGTTTTAAGATTCTTACTAGTCAGATATATTCCTCTGCGGGAAATATGGGGTTTTGAGTCCCTTTCACTGAGGAAGGTGTAGGTCTTGTCTATTCCATAGTTGGTTTTTGGAACGGTACCTGTGCTTATATCAAACTCTGGTTTTATGCATCACCCCACCTCTCCTTCCCCCTTAAGCAGGCATAAGAGTGTTTTCTAAATGTGAGACACTGTTCTCTTTCCTAACTCAGTTCAAGTGTAGCCATGTTTACAGGATCTTCATAAGTGATATCTTATGATAAGTTTCTTTTTCTGTGTGACTTATTTCACTTAGAATCATCGTACCTGAATCCACCCATTTTGCTGCTACTGGTCTTATGACATTGATTTCATGGCTGAGGGATATTCCATCGTACGTAAGTACCACAATTTTTTGAACCATTTTTATATTTCCTGGGATATTTAAGGTGTACCCAAGTTGAGGTCCTTGTAAGCAGTGCAGCCCTAAATTTTGGGGTGGCTGTGTCTTTTTGATTTTCAGTTTTCCCAAGGTATATTCCCTAGACTGGAAGTGCCCTTGGCTCTGTAGCTCTGTTGTTTACTTGTTTTAGGGAACACAATGCACTCCTCCAGAGAGGCAGTTGGCAATTTACATCCCGCCCATCAGCATAACAAGGCTCCCTGTTCTCCAGGGCCTGTCTTGCCTTTCTGGTTTTTACACATTTTGTGGATGTCCCTTTTGACCGGTGGGAAGTGATACTTCTTTGTAGTGCAGATTTGCATTGCCCGCTTGCTTGCTTGGCCTAAAAGGGCGTATGCGTTTTCTCCTAAATATATTCAGGAGAAAACGCATACGCCCTTTTTGGCCAAGTGCATCATTGTCGAAGTTGTGCCCCTCTTCCTGTGCTTTAAAGGCGATTCCAACGTACCTCTTGAAATCTGTTTCCTGCTATTCTGCCTCGCTTTCAAGTCCGCCTCGTTGCCTTCCCTCAACAGATTTTTGGACGATAGTTGTCCTTTATTACTCGGCCAGTTTGTGAATTGCTGTGCCCCTGAGCTCCATTTTTCAACTCGTTTTTGGTGAGCTTACCGCAAGTCCAAAATTTTGGTTCAGGATCTATACTGATTCCCGGTGGGTGGCTGAGACTTTGGTTAATTCTTCTTCCTGCCGGGAAATTACAGTGATATGTGCCCGTCCAAATGCCTAACAGCTACTCTCTCATTGGTTCTCCCTCTTCCCTTTCATCCTCTGCCAAATTGGCAACCTGTGCGAACCAGGAGGTTAAAGGGGCTGTCTCTCCAAGTTGGGAGGTTGATAATAAAGCAGATGGAAAGTCAAACCGGAGCACCAGGAGAGGGACTATTCGTTGAGTTTTAGAAACCTTTCGTATTCACAGTGTGTCCGTTCTCTAGGATTCCCGTACATGTTATATCTGTAGTAATATTCCCTTCAACCTGGAGAGTTGGGACCCATGGAATGTGTGCCATGCATTATTGCTTTAAAGGGTCTGCATTTGCTCACCCAATCTCACCAATCCTCTCAGTCCCAAGTGTCCAGCCTTATGCCACATCCAGCTGTCATTGTAGATAGGGTCATTTCAGGTTTCATCAGAGACCCTGAAGGAATTGTAAAGAATTTCCCAGTTTTTTTTGTTTTGTTTTTGAAATTCCTTTTTATAGTGGGATTGAGCTGATTCTCGCTGCCATGTTTGTGCCAGTCTAGACACACTTGATTTCCTTACGGAGACATATCAATACATAGGTTTTAAGATTCTTACTAGTCAGATATATTCTTCTCCTGGAAATATGGGGTTTTGAGTCCCTTTCACTGAGGAAGGTGTAGGTCTTGTCTATTCCATAGTTGGTTTTTGGAACGGTACCTGTGCTTATATCAAACTCTGGTTTTATGCATCACCCCACCTCTCCTTCCCCCTTAAGCAGGCATAAGAGTGTTTTCTAAATGTGAGACACTGTTCTCTTTCCTAACTCAGTTCAAGTGTAGCCATGTTTACAGGATCTTCATAAGTGATATCTTATGATAAGTTTCTTTTTCTCTGTGACTTATTTCATTTAGAATCATCGTACCTGAATCCACCCATTTTGCTGCTACTGGTCTTATGACATTGATTTCATGGCTGAGGGATATTCCATCGTACGTAAGTACCACAATTTTTTGAACCATTTTTATATTTCCTGGGATATTTAAGGTGTACCCAAGTTGAGGTCCTTGTAAGCAGTGCAGCCCTAAATTTTGGGGTGGTTGTGTCTTTTTGATTTTCAGTTTTCCCAAGGTATATTCCCTAGACTGGAAGTGCCCTTGGCTCTGTAGCTCTGTTGTTTACTTGTTTTAGGGAACACAATGCCCTCCTCCAGAGAGGCAGTTGGCAATTTACATCCCGCCCATCAGCATAACAAGGCTCCCTGTTCTCCAGGGCCTGTCTTGCCTTTCTGGTTTTTACACATTTTGTGGATGTCCCTTTTGACCGGTGGGAAGTGATACTTCTTTGTAGTGCAGATTTGCATTGCCCGCTTGCTTGCTTGGCCAAAAAGGGCGTATGCGTTTTCTCCTGAATATATTCAGGAGAAAACGCATACGCCCTTTTTGGCCAAGTGCATCATTGTCGAAGTTGTGCCCCTCTTCCTGTGCTTTAAAGGCGATTCCAACGTACCTCTTGAAATCTGTTTCCTGCTATTCTGCCACGCTTTCAAGTCCGCCTCGTTGCCTTCCCTCAACAGATTTTTGGACGATAGTTGTCCTTTATTAGTCGGCCAGTTTGTGAATTGCTGTGCCCCTGAGCTCCATTTTTCAACTCGTTTTTGGTGAGCTGACCGCAAGTCCAAAATTTTGGTTCAGGATCTATACTGATTCCCGGTGGGTGGCTGAGACTTTGGTTAATTCTTCTTCCTGCCGGGAAATTACAGTGATATGTGCCCGTCCAAATGCCTAACAGCTACTCTCTCATTGGTTCTCCCTCTTCCCTTTCATCCTCTGCCAAATTGGCAACCTGTGCGAACCAGGAGGTTAAAGGGGCTGTCTCTCCAAGTTGGGAGGTTGATAATAAAGCAGATGGAAAGTCAAACTGGAGCACCAGGAGAGGGACTATTCGTTGAGTTTTAGAAACCTTTCGTATTCACAGTGTGTCCGTTCTCTAGGATTCCCGTACATGTTATATCTGTAGTAATATTCCCTTCAACCTGGAGAGTTGGGACCCATGGAATGTGTGCCATGCATTATTGCTTTAAAGGGTCTGCATTTGCTCACCCAATCTCACCAATCCTCTCAGTCCCAAGTGTCCAGCCTTATGCCACATCCAGCTGTCATTGTAGATAGGGTCATTTCAGGTTTCATCAGAGACCCTGAAGGAATTGTAAAGAATTTCCCAGTTTTTTTTGTTTTGTTTTTGAAATTCCTTTTTATAGTGGGTTTGAGCTGATTCTCGCTGCCATGTTTGTGCCAGTCTAGACACACTTGATTCCCTTACGGAGACATATCAATACATAGGTTTTAAGATTCTTACTAGTCAGATATATTCTTCTCCTGGAAATATGGGGTTTTGAGTCCCTTTCACTGAGGAAGGTGTAGGTCTTGTCTATTCCATAGTTGGTTTTTGGAACGGTACCTGTGCTTATATCAAACTCTGGTTTTATGCATCACCCCACCTCTCCTTCCCCCTTAAGCAGGCATAAGAGTGTTTTCTAAATGTGAGACACTGTTCTCTTTCCTAACTCAGTTCAAGTGTAGCCATGTTTACAGGATCTTCATAAGTGATATCTTATGATAAGTTTCTTTTTCTGTGTGACTTATTTCACTTAGAATCATCGTACCTGAATCCACCCATTTTGCTGCTACTGGTCTTATGACATTGATTTCATGGCTGAGGGATATTCCATCGTACGTAAGTACCACAATTTTTTGAACCATTTTTATATTTCCTGGGATATTTAAGGTGTACCCAAGTTGAGGTCCTTGTAAGCAGTGCAGCCCTAAATTTTGGGGTGGCTGTGTCTTTTTGATTTTCAGTTTTCCCAAGGTATATTCCCTAGACTGGAAGTGCCCTTGGCTCTGTAGCTCTGTTGTTTACTTGTTTTAGGGAACACAATGCACTCCTCCAGAGAGGCAGTTGGCAATTTACATCCCGCCCATCAGCATAACAAGGCTCCCTGTTCTCCAGGGCCTGTCTTGCCTTTCTGGTTTTTACACATTTTGTGGATGTCCCTTTTGACCGGTGGGAAGTGATACTTCTTTGTAGTGCAGATTTGCATTGCCCGCTTGCTTGCTTGGCCAAAAAGGGCGTATGCGTTTTCTCCTGAATATATTCAGGAGAAAACGCATACGCCCTTTTGGGCCAAGTGCATCATTGTCGAAGTTGTGCCCCTCTTCCTGTGCTTTAAAGGCGATTCCAACGTACCTCTTGAAATCTGTTTCCTGCTATTCTGCCTCGCTTTCAAGTCCGCCTCGTTGCCTTCCCTCAACAGATTTTTGGACGATAGTTGTCCTTTATTACTCGGCCAGTTTGTGAATTGCTGTGCCCCTGAGCTCCATTTTTCAACTCGTTTTTGGTGAGCTGACCGCAAGTCCAAAATTTTGGTTCAGGATCTATACTGATTCCCGGTGGGTGGCTGAGACTTTGGTTAATTCTTCTTCCTGCCGGGAAATTACAGTGATATGTGCCCGTCCAAATGCCTAACAGCTACTCTCTCATTGGTTCTCCCTCTTCCCTTTCATCCTCTGCCAAATTGGCAACCTGTGCGAACCTGGAGGTTAAAGGGGCTGTCTCTCCAAGTTGGGAGGTTGATAATAAAGCAGATGGAAAGTCAAACCGGAGCACCAGGAGAGGGACTATTCGTTGAGTTTTAGAAACCTTTCGTATTCACAGTGTGTCCGTTCTCTAGGATTCCCGTACATGTTATAGCTGTAGTAATATTCCCTTCAACCTGGAGAGTTGGGACCCATGGAATGTGTGCCATGCATTATTGCTTTAAAGGGTCTGCATTTGCTCACCCAATCTCACCAATCCTCTCAGTCCCAAGTGTCCAGCCTTATGCCACATCCAGCTGTCATTGTAGATAGGGTCATTTCAGGTTTCATCAGACACCCTGAAGGAATTGTAAAGAATTTCCCAGTTTTTTTGTTTTATTTTTGAAATTCCTTTTTATAGTGGGTTTGAGCTGATTCTCACAGCCATATTTATCCCAGTCTAGACACACTTGATTCCCTTACGGAGACATATCAATACATAGGTTTTAAGATTCTTACTAGTCAGATATATTCCTCTGCGGGAAATATGGGGTTTTGAGTCCCTTTCACTGAGGAAGGTGTAGGTCTTGTCTATTCCATAGTTGGTTTTTGGAACGGTACCTGTGCTTATATCAAACTCTGGTTTTATGCATCACCCCACCTCTCCTTCCCCCTTAAGCAGGCATAAGAGTGTTTTCTAAATGTGAGACACTGTTCTCTTTCCTAACTCAGTTCAAGTGTAGCCATGTTTACAGGATCTTCATAAGTGATAACTTATGATAAGTTTCTTTTTCTGTGTGACTTATTTCACTTAAAATCATCGTACCTGAAACCACCCATTTTGCTGCTACTGGTCTTATGACATTGATTTCAAGGCTGAGGGATATTCCATCGTACGTAAGTACCACAATTTTTTGAACCAATTTTATATTTCCTGGGATATTTAAGGTGTACCCAAGTTGAGGTCCTTGTAAGCAGTGCAGCCCTAAATTTTGGGGTGGCTCTGTCTTATTGATTTTCAGTTTTTCCCAGGTATATTCCCTAGACTGGAAGTGCCCTTGGCTCTGTAGCTCTGTTGTTTACTTGTTTTAGGGAACACAATGCACTCCTCCAGAGAGGCAGTTGGCAATTTACATCCCGCCCATCAGCATAACAAGGCTCCCTGTTCTCCAGGGCCTGTCTTGCCTTTCTGGTTTTTACACATTTTGTGGATGTCCCTTTTGACCGGTGGGAAGTGATACTTCTTTGTAGTGCAGATTTGCATTGCCCACTTGCTTGCTTGGCCAAAAAGGGCGTATGCGTTTTCTCCTGAATATATTCAGGAGAAAACGCATACGCCCTTTTTGGCCAAGTGCATCATTGTCGAAGTTGTGCCCCACTTCCTGTGCTTTAAAGGCGATTCCAACGTACCTCTTGAAATCTGTTTCCTGCCATTCTGCCTCGCTTTCAAGTCTGCCTCGTTGCCTTCCCTCAACAGATTTTTGGACGATAGTTGTCCTTTATTACTCGGCAAGTTTGTGAATTGCTGTGCCCCTGAGCTCCATATTTCAACTCGTTTTTGGTGAGCTGACCGCAAGTCCAAAATTTTGGTTCAGGATCTATACTGATTCCCGGTGGGTGGCTGAGACTTTGGTTAATTCTTCTTCCTGCCGGGAAATTACCGTGATATGTGCCCGTCCAAATGCCTAACAGCTACTCTCTCATTGGTTCTCCCTCTTCCCTTTCATCCTCTGCCAAATTGGCAACCTGTGCAAACCAGGAGTTTAAAGGGGCTGTCTCTCCAAGTTGGGAGGTTGATAATAAAGCAGATGGAAAGTCAAACCGGAGCACCAGGAGAGGGACTATTCGTTGAGTTTTAGAAACCTTTCGTATTCACAGTGTGTCCGTTCTCTAGGATTCCCGTACATGTTATATCTGTAGTAATATTCCCTTCAACCTGGAGAGTTGGGACCCATGGAATGTGTGCCATGCATTATTGCTTTAAAGGGTCTGCATTTGCTCACCCAATCTCACCAATCCTCTCAGTCCCAAGTGTCCAGCCTTATGCCACATCCAGCTGTCATTGTAGATAGGGTCATTTCAGGTTTCATCAGAGACCCTGAAGGAATTTTAAAGAATTTCCCAGTTTTTTTGTTTTATTTTTGAAATTCCTTTTTATAGTGGGTTTGAGCTGATTCTCGCTGCCATATTTATCCCAGTCTAGACACACTTGATTCCCTTACGGAGACATATCAATACATAGGTTTTAAGATTCTTACTAGTAAGATATATTCCTCTGCGGGAAATATGGGGTTTTGAGTCCCTTTCACTGAGGAAGGTGTAGGTCTTGTCTATTCCATAGTTGGTTTTTGGAACGGTACCTGTGCTTATATCAAACTCTGGTTTTATGCATCACCCCACCTCTCCTTCCCCCTTAAGCAGGCATAAGAGTGTTTTCTAAATGTGAGACACTGTTCTCTTTCCTAACTCAGTTCAAGTGTAGCCATGTTTACAGGATCTTC
The DNA here is from genome assembly GCF_949752795.1 of Hyperoodon ampullatus. Taxonomy (NCBI): domain Eukaryota; kingdom Metazoa; phylum Chordata; class Mammalia; order Artiodactyla; family Ziphiidae; genus Hyperoodon; species Hyperoodon ampullatus. The sequence continues at coordinate 96,446 of NW_027640475.1, read as the reverse complement.
ATAAGTGATATCTTATGATAAGTTTCTTTTTCTGTGTGACTTATTTCACTTAGAATCATCGTACCTGAATCCACCCATTTTGCTGCTACTGGTCTTATGACATTGATTTCATGGCTGAGGGATATTCCATCGTACGTAAGTACCACAATTTTTTGAACCATTTTTATATTTCCTGGGATATTTAAGGTGTACCCAAGTTGAGGTCCTTGTAAGCAGTGCAGCGCTAAATTTTGGGGTGGCTGTGTCTTTTTGATTTTCAGTTTTCCCAAGGTATATTCCCTAGACTGGAAGTGCCCTTGGCTCTGTAGCTCTGTTGTTTACTTGTTTTAGGGAACACAATGCACTCCTCCAGAGAGGCAGTTGGCAATTTACATCCCGCCCATCAGCATAACAAGGCTCCCAGTTCTCCAGGGCCTGTCTTGCCTTTCTGGTTTTTACACATTTTGTGGATGTCCCTTTTGACCGGTGGGAAGTGATACTTCTTTGTAGTGCAGATTTGCATTGCCCGCTTGCTTGCTTGGCCTAAAAGGGCGTATGCGTTTTCTCCTAAATATATTCAGGAGAAAACGCATACGCCCTTTTTGGCCAAGTGCATCATTGTCGAAGTTGTGCCCCTCTTCCTGTGCTTTAAAGGCGATTCCAACGTACCTCTTGAAATCTGTTTCCTGCTATTCTGCCTCACTTTCAAGTCCGCCTCGTGGCCTTCCCTCAACAGATATTTGGACGATAGTTGTCCTTTATTACTCGGCCAGTTTTTGAATTGCTGTGCCCCTGAGCTCCATTTTTCAACTCGTTTTAGGTGAGCTGACCGCAAGTCCAAAATTTTGGTTCAGGACCTATTCTGGTTCCCGGTGGGGGGCTGAGACTTTGGTTAATTCTTCTTCCTGCCGGGAAATTACAGTGATATGTGCCCGTCCAAATGCCTAACAGCTACTCTCTCATTGGTTCTCCCTCTTCCCTTTCATCCTCTGCCAAATTGGCAACCTGTGCGAACCAGGAGGTTAAAGGGGCTGTCTCTCCAAGTTGGGAGGTTGATAGTAAAGCAGATGGAAAGTCAAACCGGAGCACCAGGAGAGGGACTATTCGTTGAGTTTTAGAAACCTTTCGTATTCACATTGTGTCCGTTCTCTAGGTTTCCCGTACATGTTATAACTGTAGTAATATTCTCTTCAACCTCGAGAGTTGGGACCCATGGAATGTGTGCCATGCATTATTGCTTTAAATGGTCTGCATTTGTTCACCCAATTTCACCAATCCTCTCAGTCCAAAGTGTCCAGCCTTATGCCACATCCAGCTGTCGTTGTAGATAGGGTCATTCCAGATTTCATCAGAGACCCTGAAGGAATTGTAAAGAATTTCCCAGGTTTTTTGTTTTGTTTTTGAAATTCCTTTTTATAGTGGGTTTGAGCTGATTCTCGCTGCCATGTTTATGCCATTCTAGACACACTTGATTCCCTTACGGAGACATATCAATACATAGGTTTTAAGATTCTTACTAGTCAGATATATTCCTCTGCGGGAAATATGGGGTTTTGAGTCCCTTTCACTGAGGAAGGTGTAGGTCTTGTCTATTCCATAGTTGGTTTTGGAACGGTACCTGTGCTTATATCAAACTCTGGTTTTATGCATCACCCCACCTCTCCTTCCCCCTTAAGCAGGCATAAGAGTCTTTTCTAAATGTGAGGCACTGTTCTCTTTCCTAACTCAGTTCAAGTGTAGCCATATTTACAGGATCTTCATAAGTGATAACTTATGATAAGTTTCTTTTTCTCTGTGACTTATTTCACTTAGAATCATCGTACCTGAATCCACCCATTTTGCTGCTACTGGTGTTATGACATTGATTTCATGTCTGAGGGATATTCCATCGTACGTAAGTACCAGAATTTTTTGAACCATTTTTATATTTCCTGGGATATTTAAGGTGTACCCAAGTTGAGGTCCTTGTAAGCAGTGCAGCCCAAAATTTTGGGGTGGCTCTGTCTTATTGATTTTCAGTTTTTCCCAGGTATATTCCCTAGACTGGAAGTGCCCTTGGCTCTGTAGCTCTGTTGTTTATTTGTTTTAGGGAACAAAATGCATTCCTCCAGAGAGGCAGTTGGCAATTTACATCCCGTCCATCAGCATAACAAGGCTCCCTGTTCTCCAGGACCAGTCTTGCCTTTCTGGTTTTTACACATTTTGTGGATGTCCCTTTTGACCGGTGGGAAGTGATACTTCTTTGTAGTGCAGATTTGCATTGCCCGCTTGCTTGCTTGGCCAAAAAGGGCGTATGCGTTTTCTCCTGAATATATTCAGGAGAAAACGCATACGCCCTTTTTGGCCAAGTGCATCATTGTCGAAGTTGTGCCCCTCTTCCTGTGCTTTAAAGGCGATTCCAATGTACCTCTTGAAATCTGTTTCCTGCTATTCTGCCTCGCTTTCAAGTCCGCCTCGTTGCCTTCCCTCAACAGATTTTTGGACGATAGTTGTCCTTTATTACTCGGTCAGTTTGTGAATTGCTGTGCCCCTGAGCTCCATTTTTCAACTCGTTTTTGGTGAGCTGACCGCAAGTTCAAATTTTTGGTTCAGGATCTATACTGATTCCCGTTGGGTGGCTGAGACTTTGGTTAATTCTTCTTCCTGCCGGGAAATTACAGTGATATGTGCCCGTCCAAATGCCTAACAGCTACTCTCTCATTGGTTCTTCCTCTTCCCTTTCATCCTCTGCCAAATTGGCAACCTGTGCGAACCAGGAGGTTAAAGGGGCTGTCTCTCCAAGTTGGGAGGTTGATAATAAAGCAGATGGAAAGTCAAACCGGAGCACCAGGAGAGGGACTATTCGTTGAGTTTTAGAAACCTTTCGTATTCACAGTGTGTCCGTTCTCTAGGATTCCCGTACATGTTATATCTGTAGTAATATTCCCTTCAACCTGGAGAGTTGGGACCCATGGAATGTGTGCCATGCATTATTGCTTTAAAGGGTCTGCATTTGCTCACCCAATCTCACCAATCCTCTCAGTCCCAAGTGTCCAGCCTTATGCCACATCCAGCTGTCATTGTAGATAGGGTCATTTCAGGTTTCATCAGAGACCCTGAAGGAATTGTAAAGAATTTCCCAGTTTTTTTGTTTTATTTTTGAAATTCCTTTTTATAGTGGGTTTGAGCTGATTCTCGCTGCCATATTTATCCCAGTCTAGACACACTTGATTCCCTTACGGAGACATATCAATACATAGGTTTTAAGATTCTTACTAGTCAGATATATTCCTCTGCGGGAAATATGGGGTTTTGAGTCCCTTTCACTGAGGAAGGTGTAGGTCTTGTCTATTCCATAGTTGGTTTTTGGAACGGTACCTGTGCTTATATCAAACTCTGGTTTTATGCATCACCCCACCTCTCCTTCCCCCTTAAGCAGGCATAAGAGTGTTTTCTAAATGTGAGACACTGTTCTGTTTCCTAACTCAGTTCAAGTGTAGCCATGTTTACAGGATCTTCATAAGTGATATCTTATGATAAGTTTCTTTTTCTGTGTGACTTATTTCACTTAGAATCATCGTACCTGAATCCACCCATTTTGCTGCTACTGGTCTTATGACATTGATTTCATGGCTGAGGGATATTCCATCGTACGTAAGTACCACAATTTTTTGAACCATTTTTATATTTCCTGGGATATTTAAGGTGTACCCAAGTTGAGGTCCTTGTAAGCAGTGCAGCCCTAAATTTTGGGGTGGCTGTGTCTTTTTGATTTTCAGTTTTCCCAAGGTATATTCCCTAGACTGGAAGTGCCCTTGGCTCTGTAGCTCTGTTGTTTACTTGTTTTAGGGAACACAATGCACTCCTCCAGAGAGGCAGTTGGCAATTTACATCCCACCCATCAGCATAACAAGGCTCCCTGTGCTCCAGGGCCTGTCTTGCCTTTCTGGTTTTTACACATTTTGTGGATGTCCCTTTTGACCGGTGGGAAGTGATACTTCTTTGTAGTGCAGATTTGCATTGCCCGCTTGCTTGCTTGGCCAAAAAGGGCGTATGCGTTTTCTCCTGAATATATTCAGGAGAAAACGCATACGCCCTTTTTGGCCAAGTGCATCATTGTCGAAGTTGTGCCCCTCTTCCTGTGCTTTAAAGGCGATTCCAACGTACCTCTTGAAATCTGTTTCCTGCTATTCTGCCTCACTTTCAAGTCCGCCTCGTGGCCTTCCCTCAACAGATATTTGGACGATAGTTGTCCTTTATTACTCGGCCAGTTTGTGAATTGCTGTGCCCCTGAGCTCCATTTTTCAACTCGTTTTAGGTGAGCTGACCGCAAGTCCAAAATTTTGGTTCAGGACCTATGCTGGTTCCCGGTGGGGGGCTGAGACTTTGGTTAATTCTTCTTCCTGCCGGGAAATTACAGTGATATGTGCCCGTCCAAATGCCTAACAGCTACTCTCTCATTGGTTCTCCCTCTTCCCTTTCATCCTCTGCCAAATTGGCAACCTGTGTGAACCAGGAGGTTAAAGGGGCTGTCTCTCCAAGTTGGGAGGTTGATAGTAAAGCAGATGGAAAGTCAAACCGGAGCACCAGGAGAGGGACTATTCGTTGAGTTTTAGAAACCTTTCGTATTCACAGTGTGTCCGTTCTCTAGGATTCCCGTACATGTTATATCTGTAGTAATATTCCCTTCAACCTGGAGAGTTGGGACCCATGGAATGTGTGCCATGCATTATTGCTTTAAAGGGTCTGCATTTGCTCACCCAATCTCACCAATCCTCTCAGTCCCAAGTGTCCAGCCTTATGCCACATCCAGCTGTCATTGTAGATAGGGTCATTTCAGGTTTCATCAGAGACCCTGAAGGAATTGTAAAGAATTTCCCAGTTTTTTTGTTTTATTTTTGAAATTCCTTTTTATAGTGGGTTTGAGCTGATTCTCGCTGCCATATTTATCCCAGTCTAGACACACTTGATTCCCTTACGGAGACATATCAATACATAGGTTTTAAGATTCTTACTAGTCAGATATATTCCTCTGCGGGAAATATGGGGTTTTGAGTCCCTTTCACTGAGGAAGGTGTAGGTCTTGTCTATTCCATAGTTCGTTTTTGGAACGGTACCTGTGCTTATATCAAACTCTGGTTTTATGCATCACCCCACCTCTCCTTCCCCCTTAAGCAGGCATAAGAGTGTTTTCTAAATGTGAGACACTGTTCTCTTTCCTAACTCAGTTCAAGTGTAGCCATGTTTACAGGATCTTCATAAGTGATATCTTATGATAAGTTTCTTTTTCTGTGTGACTTATTTCACTTAGAATCATCGTACCTGAATCCACCCATTTTGCTGCTACTGGTCTTATGACATTGATTTCATGGCTGAGGGATATTCCATCGTACGTAAGTACCACAATTTTTTGAACCAATTTTATATTTCCTGGGATATTTAAGGTGTACCCAAGTTGAGGTCCTTGTAAGCAGTGCAGCCCTAAATTTTGGGGTGGCTGTGTCTTTTTGATTTTCAGTTTTCCCAAGGTATATTCCCTAGACTGGAAGTGCCCTTGGCTCTGTAGCTCTGTTGTTTACTTGTTTTAGGGAACACAATGCACTCCTCCAGAGAGGCAGTTGGCAATTTACATCCCACCCATCAGCATAACAAGGCTCCCTGTGCTCCAGGGCCTGTCTTGCCTTTCTGGTTTTTACACATTTTGTGGATGTCCCTTTTGACCGGTGGGAAGTGATACTTCTTTGTAGTGCAGATTTGCATTGCACGCTTGCTTGCTTGGCCAAAAAGGGCGTATGCGTTTTCTCCTGAATATATTCAGGAGAAAACGCATACGCCCTTTTTGGCCAAGTGCATCATTGTCGAAGTTGTGCCCCTCTTCCTGTGCTTTAAAGGCGATTCCAACGTACCTCTTGAAATCTGTTTCCTGCTATTCTGCCTCGCTTTCAAGTCCGCCTCGTTGCCTTCCCTCAACAGATTTTTGGACGATAGTTGTCCTTTATTACTCGGCCAGTTTGTGAATTGCTGTGCCCCTGAGCTCCATTTTTCAACTCGTTTTTGGTGAGCTGACCGCAAGTCCAAAATTTTGGTTCAGGATCTATACTGATTCCCGGTGGGTGGCTGAGACTTTGGTTAATTCTTCTTCCTGCCGGGAAATTACAGTGATATGTGCCCGTCCAAATGCCTAACAGCTACTCTCTCGTTGGTTCTCCCTCTTCCCTTTCATCCTCTGCCAAATTGGCAACCTGTGCGAACCAGGAGGTTAAAGGGGCTGTCTCTCCAAGTTGGGAGGTTGATAATAAAGCAGATGGAAAGTCAAACCGGAGCACCAGGAGAGGGACTATTCGTTGAGTTTTAGAAACCTTTCGTATTCACAGTGTGTCCGTTCTCTAGGATTCCCGTACATGTTATATCTGTAGTAATATTCCCTTCAACCTGGAGAGTTGGGACCCATGGAATGTGTGCCATGCATTATTGCTTTAAAGGGTCTGCATTTGCTCACCCAATCTCACCAATCCTCTCAGTCCCAAGTGTCCAGCCTTATGCCACATCCAGCTGTCATTGTAGATAGGGTCATTTCAGGTTTCATCAGAGACCCTGAAGGAATTGTAAAGAATTTCCCAGTTTTTTTGTTTTATTTTTGAAATTCCTTTTTATAGTGGGTTTGAGCTGATTCTCGCTGCCATATTTATCCCAGTCTAGACACACTTGATTCCCTTACGGAGACATATCAATACATAGGTTTTAAGATTCTTACTAGTCAGATATATTCCTCTGCGGGAAATATGGGGTTTTGAGTCCCTTTCACTGAGGAAGGTGTAGGTCTTGTCTATTCCATAGTTCGTTTTTGGAACGGTACCTGTGCTTATATCAAACTCTGGTTTTATGCATCACCCCACCTCTCCTTCCCCCTTAAGCAGGCATAAGAGTGTTTTCTAAATGTGAGACACTGTTCTCTTTCCTAACTCAGTTCAAGTGTAGCCATGTTTACAGGATCTTCATAAGTGATATCTTATGATAAGTTTCTTTTTCTGTGTGACTTATTTCACTTAGAATCATCGTACCTGAATCCACCCATTTTGCTGCTACTGGTCTTATGACATTGATTTCATGGCTGAGGGATATTCCATCGTATGTAAGTACCACAATTTTTTGAACCAATTTTATATTTCCTGGGATATTTAAGGTGTACCCAAGTTGAGGTCCTTGTAAGCAGTGCAGCCCAAAATTTTGGGGTGGCTCTGTCTTATTGATTTTCAGTTTTTCCCAGGTATATTCCCTAGACTGGAAGTGCCCTTGGCTCTGTAGCTCTGTTGTTTACTTGTTTTAGGGAACACAATGCACTCCTCCAGAGAGGCAGTTGGCAATTTACATCCCGCCCATCAGCATAACAAGGCTCCCTGTTCTCCAGGGCCTGTCTTGCCTTTCTGGTTTTTACACATTTTGTGGATGTCCCTTTTGACCGGTGGGAAGTGATACTTCTTTGTAGTGCAGATTTGCATTGCCCGCTTCCTTGCTTGGCCAAAAAGGGCGTATGCGTTTTCTCCTGAATATATTCAGGAGAAAACGCATACGCCCTTTTTGGCCAAGTGCATCATTGTCGAATTTGTGCCCCTCTTCCTGTGCTTTAAAGGCGATTCCAACGTACCTCTTGAAATCTGTTTCCTGCTATTCTGCCTCGCTTTCAAGTCCGCCTCGTTGCCTTCCCTCAACAGATTTTTGGACGATAGTTGTCCTTTATTACTCGGCCAGTTTGTGAATTGCTGTGCCCCTGAGCTCCATTTTTCAACTCGTTTTTGGTGAGCTGACCGCAAGTCCAAAATTTTGGTTCAGGATCTATACTGATTCCCGGTGGGTGGCTGAGACTTTGGTTAATTCTTCTTCCTGCCGGGAAATTACAGTGATATGTGCCCGTCCAAATGCCTAACAGCTACTCTCTCATTGGTTCTCCCTCTTCCCTTTCATCCTCTGCCAAATTGGCAACCTGTGCGAACCAGGAGGTTAAAGGGGCTGTCTCTCCAAGTTGGGAGGTTGATAATAAAGCAGATGGAAAGTCAAACCGGAGCACCAGGAGAGGGACTATTCGTTGAGTTTTAGAAACATTTCGTATTCACAGTGTGTCCGTTCTCTAGGATTCCCGTACATGTTATATCTGTAGTAATATTCCCTTCAACCTGGAGAGTTGGGAGCAATGGAATGTGTGCCATGCATTATTGCTTTAAAGGGTCTGCATTTGCTCACCCAATCTCACCAATCCTCTGAGTCCCAAGTGTCCAGCCTTATGCCACATCCAGCTGTCATTGTAGATAGGGTCATTTCAGGTTTCATCAGAGACCCTGAAGTAATTGTAAAGAATTTCCCAGTTTTTTTGTTTTATTTTTGAAATTCCTTTTTATAGTGGGTTTGAGCTGATTCTCGTTGCCATATTTATCCCAGTCTAGACACACTTGATTCCCTTACGGAGACATATCAATACATAGGTTTTAAGATTCTTACTAGTCAGATACATTCCTCTGCGGGAAATATGGGGTTTTGAGTCCCTTTCACTGAGGAAGGTGTAGGTCTTGTCTATTCCATAGTTGGTTTTTGGAACGGTACCTGTGCTTATATCAAACTCTGGTTTTATGCATCACCCCACCTCTCCTTCCCCCTTAAGCAGGCATAAGAGTGTTTTCTAAATGTGAGACACTGTTCTCTTTCCTAACTCAGTTCAAGTGTAGCCATGTTTACAGGATCTTCATAAGTGATATCTTATGATAAGTTTCTTTTTCTGTGTGACTTATTTCACTTAGAATCATCGTACCTGAATCCACCCATTTTGCTGCTACTGGTCTTATGACATTGATTTCATGGCTGAGGGATATTCCATCGTACGTAAGTACCACAATTTTTTGAACCAATTTTATATTTCCTGGGATATTTAAGGTGTACCCAAGTTGAGGTCCTTGTAAGCAGTGCAGCCCTAAATTTTGGGGTGGCTCTGTCTTATTGATTTTCAGTTTTTCCCAGGTATATTCCCTAGACTGGAAGTGCCCTTGGCTCTGTAGCTCTGTTGTTTACTTGTTTTAGGGAACACAATGCACTCCTCCAGAGAGGCAGTTGGCAATTTACATCCCGCCCATCAGCATAACAAGGCTCCCAGTTCTCCAGGGCCTGTCTTGCCTTTCTGGTTTTTACACATTTTGTGGATGTCCCTTTTGACCGGTGGGAAGTGATACTTCTTTGTAGTGCAGATTTGCATTGCCCGCTTGCTTGCTTGGCCAAAAAGGGCGTATGCGTTTTCTCCTGAATATATTCAGGAGAAAACGCATACGCCCTTTTTGGCCAAGTGCATCATTGTCGAAGTTGTGCCCCTCTTCCTGTGCTTTAAAGGCGATTCCAACGTACCTCTTGCAATCTGTTTCCTGCTATTCTGCCTCGCTTTCAAGTCCGCCTCGTTGCCTTCCCTCAACAGATTTTTGGACGATAGTTGTCCTTTATTACTCAGCCAGTTTGTGAATTGCTGTGCCCCTGAGCTCCATTTTTCAACTCGTTTTTGGTGAGCTGACCGCAAGTCCAAAATTTTGGTTCAGGATCTATACTGATTCCCGGTGGGTGGCTGAGAATTTGGTTAATTCTTCTTCCTGCCGGGAAATTACAGTGATATGTGCCCGTCCAAATGCCTAACAGCTACTCTCTCATTGGTTCTCCCTCTTCCCTTTCATCGTCTGCCAAATTGGCAACCTGTGCGAACCAGGAGGTTAAAGGGGCTGTCTCTCCAAGTTGGGAGGTTGATAATAAAGCAGATGGAAAGTCAAACCGGAGCACCAGGAGAGGGACTATTCGTTGAGTTTTAGAAACCTTTCGTATTCACAGTGTGTCCGTTCTCTAGGATTCCCGTACATGTTATATCTGTAGTAATATTCCCTTCAACCTGGAGAGTTGGGACCCATGGAATGTGTGCCATGCATTATTGCTTTAAAGGGTCTGCATTTGCTCACCCAATCTCACCAATCCTCTCAGTCCCAAGTGTCCAGCCTTATGCCACATCCAGCTGTCATTGTAGATAGGGTCATTTCAGGTTTCATCAGAGACCCTGAAGGAATTGTAAAGAATTTCCCAGTTTTTTTGTTTTATTTTTGAAATTCCTTTTTATAGTGGGTTTGAGCTGATTCTCGCTGCCATATTTATCCCAGTCTAGACACACTTGATTCCCTTACGGAGACATATCAATACATAGGTTTTAAGATTCTTACTAGTCAGATACATTCCTCTGCGGGAAATATGGGGTTTTGAGTCCCTTTCACTGAGGAAGGTGTAGGTCTTGTCTATTCCATAGTTGGTTTTTGGAACGGTACCTGTGCTTATATCAAACTCTGGTTTTATGCATCACCCCACCTCTCCTTCCCCCTTAAGCAGGCATAAGAGTGTTTTCTAAATGTGAGACACTGTTCTCTTTCCTAACTCAGTTCAAGTGTAGCCATGTTTACAGGATCTTCATAAGTGATATCTTATGATAAGTTTCTTTTTCTGTGTGACTTATTTCACTTAGAATCATCGTACCTGAATCCACCCATTTTGCTGCTACTGGTCTTATGACATTGATTTCATGGCTGAGGGATATTCCATCGTACGTAAGTACCACAATTTTTTGAACCAATTTTATATTTCCTGGGATATTTAAGGTGTACCCAAGTTGAGGTCCTTGTAAGCAGTGCAGCCCTAAATTTTGGGGTGGCTCTGTCTTATTGATTTTCAGTTTTTCCCAGGTATATTCCCTAGACTGGAAGTGCCCTTGGCTCTGTAGCTCTGTTGTTTACTTGTTTTAGGGAACACAATGCACTCCTCCAGAGAGGCAGTTGGCAATTTACATCCCGCCCATCAGCATAACAAGGCTCCCAGTTCTCCAGGGCCTGTCTTGCCTTTCTGGTTTTTACACATATTGTGGATGTCCCTTTTGACCGGTGGGAAGTGATACTTCTTTGTAGTGCAGATTTGCATTGCCCGCTTGCTTGCTTGGCCAAAAAGGGCGTATGCGTTTTCTCCTGAATATATTCAGGAGAAAACGCATACGCCCTTTTTGGCCAAGTGCATCATTGTCGAAGTTGTGCCCCTCTTCCTGTGCTTTAAAGGCGATTCCAACGTACCTCTTGCAATCTGTTTCCTGCTATTCTGCCTCGCTTTCAAGTCCGCCTCGTTGCCTTCCCTCAACAGATTTTTGGACGATAGTTGTCCTTTATTACTCAGCCAGTTTGTGAATTGCTGTGCCCCTGAGCTCCATTTTTCAACTCGTTTTTGGTGAGCTGACCGCAAGTCCAAAATTTTGGTTCAGGATCTATACTGATTCCCGGTGGGTGGCTGAGAATTTGGTTAATTCTTCTTCCTGCCGGGAAATTACAGTGATATGTGCCCGTCCAAATGCCTAACAGCTACTCTCTCATTGGTTCTCCCTCTTCCCTTTCATCCTCTGCCAAATTGGCAACCTGTGCGAACCAGGAGGTTAAAGGGGCTGTCTCTCCAAGTTGGGAGGTTGATAATAAAGCAGATGGAAAGTCAAACCGGAGCACCAGGAGAGGGACTATTCGTTGAGTTTTAGAAACCTTTCGTATTCACAGTGTGTCCGTTCTCTAGGATTCCCGTACATGTTATATCTGTAGTAATATTCCCTTCAACCTGGAGAGTTGGGACCCATGGAATGTGTGCCATGCATTATTGCTTTAAAGGGTCTGCATTTGCTCACCCAATCTCACCAATCCTCTCAGTCCCAAGTGTCCAGCCTTATGCCACATCCAGCTGTCATTGTAGATAGGGTCATTTCAGGTTTCATCAGAGACCCTGAAGGAATTGTAAAGAATTTCCCAGTTTTTTTGTTTTATTTTTGAAATTCCTTTTTATAGTGGGTTTGAGCTGATTCTCGCTGCCATATTTATCCCAGTCTAGACACACTTGATTCCCTTACGGAGACATATCAATACATAGGTTTTAAGATTCTTACTAGTCAGATACATTCCTCTGCGGGAAATATGGGGTTTTGAGTCCCTTTCACTGAGGAAGGTGTAGGTCTTGTCTATTCCATAGTTCGTTTTTGGAACGGTACCTGTGCTTATATCAAACTCTGGTTTTATGCATCACCCCACCTCTCCTTCCCCCTTAAGCAGGCATAAGAGTGTTTTCTAAATGTGAGACACTGTTCTCTTTCCTAACTCAGTTCAAGTGTAGCCATGTTTACAGGATCTTCATAAGTGATATCTTATGATAAGTTTCTTTTTCTCTGTGACTTATTTCACTTAGAATCATCGTACCTGAATCCACCCATTTTGCTGCTACTGGTCTTATGACATTGATTTCATGGCTGAGGGATATTCCATCGTACGTAAGTACCACAATTTTTTGAACCAATTTTATATTTCCTGGGATATTTAAGGTGTACCCAAGTTGAGGTCCTTGTAAGCAGTGCAGCCCTAAATTTTGGGGTGGCTCTGTCTTATTGATTTTCAGTTTTTCCCAGGTATATTCCCTAGACTGGAAGTGCCCTTGGCTCTGTAGCTCTGTTGTTTACTTGTTTTAGGGAACACAATGCACTCCTCCAGAGAGGCAGTTGGCAATTTACATCCCGCCCATCAGCATAACAAGGCTCCCTGTTCTCCAGGGCCTGTCTTGCCTTTCTGGTTTTTACACATTTTGTGGATGTCCCTTTTGACCGGTGGGAAGTGATACTTCTTTGTAGTGCAGATTTGCATTGCCCGCTTGCTTGCTTGGCCAAAAAGGGCGTATGCGTTTTCTCCTGAATATATTCAGGAAAAAACGCATACGCCCTGTTTGGCCAAGTGCATCATTATCGAAGTTGTGCCCCTCTTCCTGTGCTTTAAAGGCGATTCCAAAGTACCTCTTGAAATCTGTTTCCTGTTACTCTGCCTCGCTTTCAAGTCCGCCTCGTTGCCTACCCTCAACAGATTTTTGGACGATAGTTGTCCTTTATTACTCGGCCAGTTTCTGAATTGCTGTTCCCCTGAGCTCCATTTTTCAACTCGTTTTTGGTGAACTGACCGCAGGTCCAAAATTTTGGTTCAGGAACTATGCTTGTTCCCGGTGGGGGGCTGAGACTTTGGTTAATTCTTCTTCCTGCCGGGAAGTTAGAGTGATATGTTCCCGTCCAAATGCCTAACAGCTACTCTCTCATTGGTTCTCCCTCTTCCCTTTCATCCTCTGCCAAATTGGAAACCTGTGCGAACCAGGAGGTTAAAGGGGCTGTCTCTCCAAGTTGGGATGTTGATAGTAAAGCAGATGGAAAGTCAAACCGGAGCACCAGGAGTGGGACTATTCGTTGAGTTTTAGAAACCTTTCGTATTCACAGTGTGTCCGTTCTCTAGGTTAACCGTACATGTTATAGCTGTAGTAATATTCCCTTCATCCTGGAGAGTTGGGACCCATGAAATGGTTGCCAGGCATTTGTGCTTTAAAGGGTCTGCATTTGCACAACCAATCTCACCAATCCTCTCATTCCCAAGCGTCCAGCCTTATGCCACATCCAGCTGTCATTGTAGATAGGGTCATTCCAGGTTTCATCAGAGACCCTGAAGGAATTGTAAAGAATTTCCCAGTTCTTTTGTTCTGTTTTTGAAATTCCTTTTTATAGTGGGTTTGAGCTGATTCTCGCTGCCATGTTTATGCCAGTCTAGACACACTTGATTCCCTTACGGAGACATATCAATACATAGGTTTTAAGATTGTTACTAGTCAGATATATTCCTCTGCGGGAAATATGGGGTTCTGAGTCCCTTTCACTGAGGAAGGTGTAGGTCTTGTCTATTCCATAGTTGGTTTTTGGAACGGTACCTGTGCTTATATCAAACTCTGGTTTTATGCATCACCCCACCTCTCCTTCCCCCTTAAGCAGGCATAAGAGTGTTTTCTAAATGTGAGACACTGTTCTCTTTCCTAACTCAGTTCAAGTGTAGCCATGTTTACAGGATCTTCATAAGTGATATCTTATGATAAGTTTCTTTTTCTCTGTGACTTATTTCACTTAGAATCATCGTACCTGAATCCACCCATTTTGCTGCTACTGGTCTTATGACATTGATTTCATGGCTGAGGGATATTCCAACGTACGTAAGTACCACAATTTTTTGAACCATTTTTATATTTCCTGGGATATTTAAGGTGTACCCAAGTTGAGGTCCTTGTAAGCAGTGCAGCCCTAAATTTTGGGGTGGCTCTGTCTTATTGATTTTCAGTTTTCCCAAGGTATATTCACTAGACTGGAAGTGCCCTTGGCTCTGTAGCTCTGTTCCTTACTTGTTTTAGGGAACACAATGCACTCCTCCAGAGAGGCAGTTGGCAATTTACATCCCGCCCATCAGCATAACAAGGCTCCCTGTTCTCCAGGGCCTGTCTTGCCTTTCTGGTTTTTACACACTTTGTCGATGTCCCTTTTGACCGGTGGGAAGTGATACTTCTCTTTAGTGCAGATTTGCATTGCCCGCTTGCCTGCTTGGCCAAAAAGGGCGTATGCGTTTTCTCCTGAATATATTCAGGAGAAAACGCATAGGCCCTTTTTGGCCAAGTGCATCATTGTCCAAGGTGTGCTCCTCTTCCTGTGCTTTAAAGGCGATTCCAACGTACCTCTTGAAATATGTTTCCTGCTATTCTGCCTCACTTTCAATTCTGCCTCTTTACCTTCCCTCAACAGATTTTTGGACGATAGTTGTCCTTTATTACCCGGCCAGTTTGTGAATTGCTGTGCCACTGAGATCCATTTTTCAACTCGTTTTTTGTGAGCTGACCGCAAGTCCAAAATTTTGGTTCAGGACCTATGCTGGTTCCCGGTGGGTGGCTGAGACTTTGGTTAATTCTTCTTCCTGCCGGAAAATTACAGTGATATGTGCCCGTCCAAATGCCTAACAGCTACTCTCTCATTGGTTCTCCCTCTTCCCTTTCATCCTCTGCCAAATTGGAAACCTGTGCGAACCAGGAGGTTAAAGGGGCTGTCTCTCCAAGTTAGGAGGTTGATAGTAAAGCAGATGGAAAGTCATACCCGAGCACCAGGAGAGGGAATATTCGTTGAGTTTTAGAAACCTTTCGTATTCACAGTGTGTCTGTTCTCTAGGTTTCCCATACATGTTATAGCTGTAGTAATATTCACTTCAACCTGGAGAGTTGGGACCAATGGAATGAATGCCAGGCATTTTTGCTTTAAAGGGTATGCATTTGCTCACCCAATCTCACAAATCGTCTCAGTCCCAAGTGTCCCTCGTTATGCCACATCCAGCTGTCATTGTAATTAGGGTCATTCCAGGTTTCATCAGAGACCCTGAAGGAATTGTAAAGAATTTCCCAGTTTTTTTGTTTTGTTTTTGAAATTCCTTTTTATAGTGGGTTTGAGCTGATTCTCGCTGCCATGTATATGCCAGTCTAGACACACTTGATTCCCTTACGGAGACATATCAATACATAGGTTTTAAGATTATTACTAGTCAGATATATTCCTCTGCGGGAAATATGGGGTTTTGATTCCGTTTCGTTGAGGAAGGTGTAGGTCTTGTCTATTCCATAGTTGGTTTTTGGAAAGGTACCTGTGCTTATATCAAACTCTGGTTTTATGCATCAATCCACCTCTCCTTCCCCCTTAAGCAGGCATAAGAGTGTTTTCTAAATGTGAGACACTGTTCTCTTTCCTAACTCAGTTCAAGTGTAGCCACGTTTACAGGATCTTCATAAGTGATATCTTATGATAAGTTTCTTTTTCTCTGTGACTTATTTCACTTAGAATCATCGTACCTGAATCTACCCATTTTGCTCCTACTGGTCTTATGACATTGATTTCATGGCTGAGGGATATTCCATCGTACGTAAGTACCACAATTTTTTGAACCAGTTTTATATTTCCTGGGATATTTAAGGTGTACCCAAGTTGAGGTCCTTGTAAGCTGTGCAGCCCTAAATTTTGGGGTGGCTCTGTCTTATTGATTTTCAGTTTTCCCAAGGTATATTCCCTAGACTGGAAGTGCCCTTGGCTATGTAGCTCTGTTGTTTGTTTGTTTTAGGGAACACAATGCACTCCTCCAGATAGGCAGTTGGCAATTTACATCCCGCCCATCAGCATAACAAGGCTCCCTGTTCTCCAGGGCCTGTCTTGCCTTTCTGGATTTTACACATTTTGTGGATGTCCCTTTGGACCGGTGGGAAGTGATACTTCTTTGTAGTGCAGATTTGCATTGCCCGCTTGCTTGCTTGGCCAAAAAGGGCGTATGCGTTTTCTCCTGAATATATTCAGGAGAAAACGCATACGCCCTTTTTGGCCAAGTGCATCATTGTCGAAGTTGTGCCCCTGTTCCTGTGCTTTAAAGGCGATTCAAACGTACCTCTTGAAATCTGTTTCCTGCTATTCTGCCTCGCTTTCAAATCCGCCTCGTTGCCTTCCCTCAACAGATTTTTGGACAATAGTTGTCCTTTATTACTCGGCCAGTTTGTGAATTGCTGTGCCCCTGAGCTACATTTTTCAACTCGTTTTTTGTGAGCTGACAGCAAGTCCAAAATTTTGGTTCAGGACCTATGCTGGTTCCCGGTGGGGGGCTGAGACTTTGGTTAATTCTTCTTCCTGCTGGGAAGTTAGAGTGATATGTGCCCGTCCTAAAGCCTAACAGCTACTCTTTCATTGGTTCTCCCACTTCCCTTTCTTCCCCTGCCAAATTGGCAACCTGTGTGAGCCCGGAGGTTAAAGGGGCTGTCTCTCCAAGTAGGGAGATTGATAGTAAAGCAGATGGAAAGTCAAACCGGAGCACCAGGAGAGGGACTATTAGTTGAGTTTTAGAAACCTTTCGTATTCACAGTGTGTCCGTTCTCTAGGTTTACCGTACATGTTAGAGCTGTAGTAATATTCCCTTCATCCTCGAGAGTTGGGACCCATGAAATGGTTGCCAGGCATTTATGCTTTAAAGGGTCTGCATTGGCTCACCCAATCTCACCAATCCTCTCAGTCCCAAGTGTCCAGCATTATGCCACATCCAGCTGTCATTGTAGATAGGGTCATTCCATGTTTCATCAGAGACCCTGAAGGAATTGTAAAGAAATTCCCAGTTCTTTTGTTCTGTTTTTGAAATTCCTTTTTATAGTGGGTATGAGGCGATTCTTGCTGCCATGTTTATGCCAGTCTAGACACACTTGATTCCCTTACGGAGACATATCAATACATAGGTTTTAAGATTCTTACTAGTCAGATATATTCCTCTGCGGGAAATATGGGGTTTTGAGTCCCTTTCACTGAGGAAGGTGTAGGTCTTGTCTATTCCATAGTTGGTTTTTGGAACGGTACCTGTGCTTATATCAAACTCTGGTTTTATGCATCACCCCACCTCTCCTTCCCCCTTAAGCAGGCATAAGAGTGTTTTCTAAATGTGAGACACTGGTCTCTTTCCTAACTCAGTTCAAGTGTAGCCATGTTTACTGGATCTTCATAAGTGATATCTTAGGATAGGTTTCTTTTTCTCTGTGACTTATTTCACTTAGAACCATCGTACTTGAATCCACCCATTTTGCTGCTACTGGTCTTATGACATTGATTTTATGGCTGAGGGATATTCCATCGTAATTAAGTACCACAATTTTTTGAACCATTTTGATATTTCCTGGGATATTTAAGGTGTACCCAAGTTGAGGTCCTTGTAAGCAGTGCAGCCCTAAATTTTGGGGTGGCTCTGTCATATTGATTTTCAGTTTTCCCAAGGTATATTCCCTAGACTGGAAGTGCCCTTGGCTCTGTAGCTCTGTTGTTTACTTGTTTTAGGGAACACAATGCACTCCTCCAGAGAGGAAGTTGGCAATTTACATCCCGCCCATCAGCATAACAAGGCTCCCTGTTCTCCAGGGCCTGTCTTGCCTTTCTGGTTTTTACACATTTTGTGGATGTCCCTTTTGACCGGTGGGAAGTGATACTTCTTTGTAGTGCAGATTTGCATTGCCCGCTTGCTTGCTTGGCCAAAAAGGGCGTATGCGTTTTCTCCTGAATATATTCAGGAGAAAACGCATACGCCCTTTTTGGCCAAGTGCATCATTGTCGATGTTGTGCCCCTCTTCCTTTGCTTTAAAGGCGATTCCAACGTACCTCTTGAAATCTGTTTCCTGCTATTCTGCCTCGCTTTCAAGTCTGCCTGGTTGCCTTCCCTCAACAGATTTTTGGACGATAGTTGTCCTTTATTACTCTGTCTGTTTGTGAATTGCTGTGACCCTGAGCTCCATTTTTCAACTCGTTTTTTGTGAGCTGACCACATGTCCGAAATTTTGCTTCAGGACCTATGCTGATTCCCGTTGGGGGGCTGAGACTTTGGTTAATTCTTCTTCCTGCCGGGAAATTAGACTGATATGTGCCCGTCCAAATGCCTAACAGCTACTCTCTCATTGGTTCTCCCTCTTCCCTTTCATCCTCTGCCAAATTGGAAACCTGTGTGAACCAGGAGGTTAAAGGGGCTGTCTCTCCAAATTGGGAGGTTGATAGTAAAGCAGATGGAAATTCCAACCGGAGCACCAGGAGTGGGATTATTCGTTGAGTTTTAGAAACCTTTCGTATTCACAGTGTGTCCGTTCTCTAGGTTTCGTGTACATGTTATAGCTGTAGTAATATTCCCTTCAACATGGAGAGTTGGGACCCATGGAATGGGTGCCAGGCATTTGTGCTTTAAAGGGTCTGCATTTGCTCACCCAATCTCACCAATCCTGTCAGTCCCAAGTGTCCAGCCTTATGCCACATCCAGCTGTCGTTGTAGATAGGGTCATTCCAGGTTTCATCAGAGACCCTGAAGGAATTGTAAAGAATTTCCCAGTTTTTTTGTTTTGTTTTTGAAATTCATTTTTATAGTGGGTTTGAGCTGATTCTCGCTGCCATGTTTATGCCAGTCTAGACACACTTGATTCCCTTACGGAGACATATCAATACATAGGTTTTAAGATTCTTACTAGTCAGATATATTCCTCTGCGGGAAATATGGTGTTTGGAGTCCCTTTCACTGAGGAAGGTGTAGGTCTTGTCTATTCCATAGTTGGTTTTTGGAACGGTACCTGTGCTTATATCAAACTCTGGTTTTATGCATCACCCCACCTCTCCTTCCCCCTTAAGCAGGCATAAGAGTATTTTCTAAATGTGAGACACTGTTCTCTTTCCTAACTCAGTTCAAGTGTAGCCATGTTTATAGGATCTTCATAAGTGATATCTTATGATAAGTTTCTTTTTGTCTGTGACTTATTTCACTTAGAATCATCGTACCTGAATCTACCCATTTTGCTGCTACTGGTCTTATGACATTGATTTCATGGCTGAGGGTTATTCCATCGTACGTAAGTACCAAAATTTTTTGAACCATTTTGATATTTCCTGGGATATTTAAGGTGTACCCAAGTTGAGGTCCTTGTAAGCAGTGCAGCCCTAAATTTTGGGTTGGCTCTGTCTTATTGATTTTCAGTTTTCCCAAGGTATATTCCCTAGACTGGAAGTGCCCTTGGCTCTGTAGCTCTGTTGTTTACTTATCTTAGGGAACACAATGCACTCCTCCAGAGAGGCAGTTGGCAATTTACATCCTGCCCATCAGCATAACAAGGCTCCCTGTTCTCCAGGGCCTGTCTTGCCTTTCTGGTTTTTACACATTTTGTGGATGTCCCTTTTGACCGGTGTGAAGTGATACTTCTTTGTAGTGCAGATTTGCATTGCCCGCTTGCTTGCTTGGCCAAAAAGGGCGTATGCTTTTTCTCCTGAATATATTCAGGAGAAAACGCATACGCCCTTTTTGGCCAAATGCATCATTGTCGAAGTTGTGCCCCTCTTCCTGTGCTTTAAAGGCGATTCCAACGTGCCTCTTGAAATCTGTTTCCTGCTATTCTGCCTCGCTTTCAAGTCCGCCTCGTTGCCTTACCTCAACAGATTTTTGGACGATAGTTGTCCTTTATTACTCGGCCAGTTTCTGAATTGCTGTGCCCCTGAGCTCCATTTTTCAACTCGTTTTTGGTGAGCTGACCGCAAGTCCAAAATTTTGGTTCAGGACCTATGCTGGTTCCCGGTGGGGGGCTGACACTTTGGGTAATTCTTCTTCCTGCCGGGAAGTTAGAGTGATATGTGCCCGTCCAAATGCCTAACAGCTACTCTCTCATTGGTTCTCCCTCTTCCCTTTCATCCTCTGCCAAATTGGCAACCTGTGCGAACCAGGAGGTTAAAGGGGCTGTCTCTCCAAGTTGGGAGGTTGATAGTAAAGCAGATGGAAAGTCAAACCGGAGCACCAGGAGAGGGATTTTTCGTTGAGTTTTAGAAACCTTTCGTATTCACAGTGTGTCCGTTCTCTAGGTTTCCCGTACATGTTATAGCTGTAGTAATATTCCCTTCAACCTGCACAGTTGGGACCGATGGAATGTGTGCCAGGCATTTGTGCTTTAAAGTGTCTGCATTTGCTCACCCAATCTCACCAATCATCTAAGTCCCAAGTGTCCAGCCTTATGCCACATCCAGCTGTCGTTTTAGATAGGGTCATTCCAGGTTTCATCAGAGACCGTGAAGGAATTGTAAAGAATTTCCCAGTTTTTTTGTTTTGATTTTGAAATTCATTTTTATAGTGGGTTTGAGCTGATTCTCGCTGCCATGTTTATGCCAGTCTAGACACACTTGATTCCCTTACGGAGACATATCAATACATAGGTTTTAAGATTCTTACTAGTCAGATTTATTCCTCTGCTGGAAATATGGGGTTTTGAGTCCCTTTCACTGAGGAAGGTGTAGGTCTTGTCTATTCCATAGTTGGTTTTTGGAACGGTACCTGTGCTTATATCAAACTCTGGTTTTATGCATCACCCCACCTCTCCTTCCCCCTTAAGCAGGCATAAGAGTATTTTCTAAATGTGAGACACTGTTCTCTTTCCTAACTCAGTTCAAGTGTAGCCATGTTTACAGGATCTTCATAAGTGATATCTTATGATAAGTTTCTTTTTCTGTGTGACATATTTCACTTAGAATCATCGTACCTGAATCCACCCACTTTGCTGTTACTGGCCTTATGACATTGATTTCATGGTTGAGGGATATTCCATCGTACGTAAATACCACAATTTTTTGAACCAGTTTTATATTTCCTGGGATATTTAAGGTGTACCCAAGTTGAGGTCCTTGTAAGCAGTGCAGCCCTAAATTTTGGGGTGGCTCTGTCTTATTGATTTTCAGTTTTCCCAAGGTATATTCCCTAGACTGGAAGTGCCATTGGCTCTGTAGCTCTGTTCTTTACTTGTTTTAGGGAACACAGTGCACTCCTCCAGAGAGGCAGTTGGCAATTTACATCCCGCCCATCAGCATAACAAGGCTCCCGGTTCTCCAGGGCCTGTCTTGCCTTTCTGGTTTTTACACATTATGTGGATGTCCCTTTTGACCGGTGGGAAGTGATACTTCTTTGTAGTGCAGATTTGCATTGCCCGCTTGCTTGCTTGGACAAAATGGGCGTATGCGTTTTCTCCTGAATATATTCAGGAGAAAACGCATACGCCCTTTTTGGCCAAGTGCATCATTGTCGAAGTTGTGCCCCTCTTCCTGTGCTTTAAAGGCGATTCCAAAGTACCTCTTGAAATCTGTTTCCTGTTATTCTGCCTCGCTTTCAAGTCCGCCTCGTTGCCTACCCTAAACAGATTTTTGGACGATAGTTGTCCTTTATTACTCGGCCAGTTTCTGAATTGCTGTTCCCCTGAGCTCCATTTTTCAACTCGTTTTTGGTGAGCTGACCGCAGGTCCAAAATTTTGGTTCAGGAACTATGCTTGTTCCCGGTGCGGGGCTGAGACTTTGGTTAATTCTTCTTCCTGCCAGGAAGTTAGAGTGATATGTTCCCGTCCAAATGCCTAACAGCTACTCTCTCAGTGGTTCTCCCTCTTCCCTTTCATCCTCTGCCAAATTGGAAACATGTGCGAACCAGGAGGTTAAAGGGGCTGTCTCTCCAAGTTGGGATGTTGATAGTAAAGCAGATGGAAAGTCAAACCGGAGCACCAGGAGAGGGACTATTCGTTGAGTTTTAGAAACCTTTCGTATTCACAGTGTGTCCGTTCTCTAGGTTTTCCGTACATGTTATAGCTGTAGTAATATTCCCTTCAACCTGGATATTTGGGACCCATGGAATTGGTGCCAGGCATTTGTGCTTTAAAGTGTCTGCATTTGCTCACCAAATCGCACCAATCGTCTCAGTCTCAAGTGTCCAGCCTTATGCCACATTCAGCTGTCGTTGTAGATAGGGTCATTCCAGGTTTCATTAGAGACCCTGAAGGAATTGTAAAGAATTTCCCAGTTTTTTTGTTTTGTTTTTGAAATTCCTTTTTATAGTGGGTTTGAGCTGATTCTCACTGCCATGTTTATGACAGTCTAGACACACTTGATTCCCTTATGGAGACATATCAATACATAGGTTTTAAGATTCTTACTAGTCAGATATATTCCTCTGCGGGAAATATGGGGTTTTGAGTCCCTTTCACTGAGAAAGGTGTAGGTCTTGTCTATTCCATAGTTGGTTTTTGGAATGGTACCTGTGCTTATATCAAACTCTGGTTTTATGCATCACCCCACCTCTCCTTCTCCCTTAAGCAGGTGTAAGAGATTTTTCTAAATGTGAGACACTGTTATCTTTCCTAACTCAGTTCAAGTGTAGCCATGTTTACAGGATCTTCATAAGTGATATCTTATGATAAGTTTCTTTTTCTCTCTGACTTATTTCACTTGGAATCATCGTACCGAAATCCACCCATTTTGCTGCTACTGGTCTTATGACATTGATTTCATGGCTGAGGGATATTCCATCGTACGTAAGTACCAGAATTTTTTGAACCATTTTTATATTTCCTGGGATATTTAAGGTGTACCCAAGTTGAGGTCCTTGTAAGCAGTGCAGCCCTAAATTTTGGGGTGGCTCTGTCTTATTGATTTTCAGTTTTCCCAAGATATATTCCCTAGACTTGAAGTGCCCTTGGCTCTGTAGCTCTGTTCTTTACTTGTTTTAGGGAACACAATGCACTCCTCCAGAGAGGCAGTTGGCAATTTACATGCCGCCCATCAGCATAACAAGGCTCCCTGTTCTCTAGGGCCTGTCTTGCCTTTTTGGTTTTTACACATTTTGTAGATGTCCCTTTTGCCCGGTGGGAAGTGATACTTCTGTGTAGTGCAGATTTGCATTGCCGGCTTGCTTGCTTGGCCAAAAAGGGCGTTTGCGTTTTCTCCTGAATATATTCAGGAGAAAACGCATATGCCCTTTTTGTCCAAGTGCATCTTTGTCGAAGTTGTGCCCCTCTTCCTGTGCTTTAAAGGCAATTCCAACGTACCTTTTGAAATCTGTTTCTTGCTATTCTGCCTCGCTTTCAAGTCCGCCTCGTTGCCTTCCCTCAACAGATTTTTGGACGGTAGTTGTCCTTTATTACTCGGCCAGTTTGTGAATTGCTGTGCCCTTGAGCTCCGTTTTTCTACTAGTTCTTTGTGAGCTGACCGCATGTCCAAAATTTTGGTTCAGGACCTATGCTGGTTCCCGGTGGGTGGCTGAGTCTTTGGTTAATACTTCTTCCTGCCGGGAAATTACTGTGATATGTGCCCATCCAAATGCCTAACAGCTACTCTCTCATTGGTTCTCCCTCTTCCCTTTCATCCTCTGCCAAATTGGAAACCTGTTCGAACCAGGAGGTTAAAGGGGCTGTCTCTCCAAGTTGGGAGATTGATAGTAAATCAGATGGAAAGTCAAACCGTAGCACCAGGAGAGGGACAATTCGTTGAGTTTTAGAAACCTTTCGTATTCACAGTGTGTCCGTTCTCTAGGATTCCCGTACATGTTATATCTGTAGTAATATTCCCTTCAACCTGGAGAGTTGGGACCCATGGAATGTGTGCCATGCATTATTGCTTTAAAGGGTCTGCATTTGCTCACCCAATCTCACCAATCCTCTCAGTCCCAAGTGTCCAGCCTTATGCCACATCCAGCTGTCGTTGTAGATTGGGTCATTCCAGGTTTCATCAGAGACCCTGAAGGAATTGTAAAGAATTTCCCAGTTTTTTTGTTTTGTTTTTGAAATTCCTTTTTATAGTGGGTTTGAGCTGATTCTCGCTGCCATGTTTATGACAGTCTAGACACACTTGATTCCCTTACGGAGACATATCAATCCATAGGTTTTAAGATTCTTACTAGTCAGATATATTCCTCTGCGGGAAATATGGGGTTTTGAGTCCCTTTCACTGAGGAAGGTGTAGGTCTTGTCTATTCCATAGTTGGTTTTTGGAACGGTACCTGTGCTTATATCAAACTCTGGTTTTATGCATCACCCCACCTCTCCTTCCCCCTTAAGCAGGCATAAGAGTGTTTTCTAAATGTGAGACACTGTTCTCTTTCCTAACTCAGTTCAAGTGTAGCCATGTTTACAGGATCTTCATCAGTGATATCTTATGATAAGTTTCTTTTTCTCTGTGACTTATTTCACTTAGAATCATCGTACCTGAATCCACCCATTTTGCAGCTACTGGTCTTATGACATTGATTTCATGGCTGAGGGATATTCCATCGTAATTAAGTACTACAATTTTTTGAACCATTTTTATATTTCCTGGGATATTTAAGGTGTACCCAAGTTGAGGTCCTTGTAAGCAGTGCAGCCCTAAATTTTGGGGTGGCTCTGTCTTCTTGATTTTCAGTTTTCCCAAGGTATATTCCCTAGACTGGAAGTGCCCTTGGCTCTGTAGCTCTGTTCTTTACTTGTTTTAGGGAACACAATGCACTCCTCCAGAGAGGCAGTTGGCAATTTACATCCTGACCATCAGCAAATCAAGGCTCCCTGTTCTCTAGGGCCTGTCTTGCCTTTCTGGGTTTTACACATTTTGTGGATGTCCCTTTTGACCGGTGGGAAGTGATACTTCTTTGTAGTGCAGATTTGCATTGCCCACTTTCTTGCTTGGCAAAAAAGGGCGTATGCGTTTTCTCCTGAATATATTCAGGAGAAAACGCATACGCCCTTTTTGGCCAAGTGCATCACTGTCGAAGTAGTGCCCCTCTTCCTGTGCTTTAAAGGTGATTCCAACGTACCTCTTGAAATCTGTTTCGTGCTATTCTGCCTCGCTTTCTAGTCCGCCTCGTTGCCTTCCCTCAACATATTTTTGGACGATAGTTGTCATTTATTACTGGGCCAGTTTGTGAATTGCTGTGCCCCTGAGCTCCATTTTTCAACTCGTTTTTGGTGAGCTGACCGCAAGTCCAACATTTTGGTTCAGGACCTATGCTTGTTCCCGGTGGGGGGCTGAGATTTGGTTAATTCTTCTTCCTGCCGGGAAGTTAGAGTGATATGTTCCCGTCCAAATGCCTAACAGCTACTCTCTCATTGGTTCTCCCTGTTCCCTTTCATCCTCTGCCAAATTGGAAACCTCTGCGGACCAGGAGGTTAAAGGGGCTGTCTCTCCAAGTTGGGATGTTGATAGTAAAGCAGATGGAAAGTCAAACCGGAGCACCAGGAGAGGGACTATTCGTTGAGTTTTAGAAACCTTTCGTATTCACAGTGTGTCCGTTCTCTAGGTTTTCCGTAAATGTTATAACTGTAGTAATATTCCCATCAACCTGGAGATTTGGGACCCATGGAATGGGTGCCAGGCATTTGTGCTTTAAAGGGTCTGCATTTGCTCACCCAATCTCACCAATCGTCTGAGTCTCAAGTGTCCAGCCTTATGCCACATTCAGCTGTCGTTGTAGATAAGGTCATTCCAGGTTTCATCAGAGACCCTGAAGGAATTGTAAATAATTTCCCAGTTTTTTTGTTTTGTTTTTGAAATTCCTTTTTATAGTGGGTTTGAGCTGATTCTCGCTGCCATGTTTATGACAGTCTAGACACACTTGATTCCCTTACGGAGACATATCAATACATAGGTTTTAAGATTCTTACTAGTCAGATATATTCCTCTGCGGGAAATATGGGGTTTTGAGTACCTTTCACTGAGAAAGGTGTAGGTCTTTTCTATTCCATAGTTGGTTTTTGGAACGGTACCTGTGCTTATATCAAACTCTGGTTTTATGCATCACCGCACCTCTCCTTCTCCCTTAAGCAGGTGTAAGAGAGTTTTCTAAATGTGAGACTCTGTTATCTTTCCTAACTCAGTTCAAGTGTAGCCATGTTTACAGGATCTTCATAAGTGATATCTTATGATAAGTTTCTTTTTTCTCTCTGACTTATTTCACTTGGAATCATCGTACCGAAATCCACCCATTTTGCTGCTACTGGTCTTATGACATTGATTTCATGGCTGAGGGATATTCCATCGTACGTAAGTACCACAATTTTTTGAACCATTTTTATATTTCCTGGGATATTTAAGGTGTACCCAAGTTGAGTTACTTGTAAGCAGTGCAGCCCTAAATTTTCGGGTGGCTCTGTCTTATTGATTTTCAGTTTTCCCAAGGTATATTCCCTAGACTGGAAGTGCCCTTGGCTCTGTAGCTCTGTTGTTTACTTGTTTTAGGGAACACAATGCACTCCTCCAGAGAGGCAGTTGGCAGTGTACATCCCGCCCATCAGCATATCAAGGCTCCCTGTTCTCCAGGGTCTGTCTTGCCTTTCTGGGTTTTACACAATTTGTGGATGTCCCTTTTGACCGGTGGGAAGTGATACTTCTTTGTAGTGCAGATTTGCATTGCCCGCTTTCTTGCTTGGCAAAAAAGGGCGTATGCGTTTTCTCCTGAAGGAGAAAACACATATGCCCTTTTTGGCCAAGTGCATCACTGTCGAAGTAGTGCCCCTCTTCCTGTGCTTTAAAGGCGATTCCAACGTACCTCTTGAAATCTGTTTCCTGCTATTCTGCCTCGCTTTCAAGTCCGCCTCGTTGCCTTCCCTCAACAGATTTTTGGAAGATAGTTGTCCTTTATTACTCTGCCAGTTTGTGAATTGTTGTGCCCCTGAGCTCCATTTTTCAACTCGTTTTTGGTGAGCTGACCGCAAGTCCAAAATTTTGGTTCAGAATCTATACTGGTTCCCGGTGGGTGGCTGAGACTTTTGTTAATTCTTCTTCCTGCCGGGAAATTACAGTGATATGTGCTCGTGCAAATGCCTAACAGCTACTCTCTCATTGGTTCTCCCTCTTCCCTTTCATCCTCTGCCAAATTGGAAACCTGTGCGAACCAGGAGGTTAAAGGGGCTGTCTCTCCAAGTTGGGAGGTTGATATTAAACAGATGGAAAGTCAAACCGGAGCACCAGGAGAGGGACTATTCGTTGAGTTTTAGATACCTTTCGTATTCACAGTGTGTCCGTTCTCTAGGTTTCCCGTACATGTTATAACTGTAGTAATATTCCCTTCAACCTGGAGAGTTGGGGCCCATGGAATGGGTGCCAGGCATTATTGCTTTAAAGGGTCTGCATTTGCTTACCCAATCTCACCAATGCTCTCAGTCCCAAGTGTCCAGCCTTATGCCACATCCAGCTGTCGTTGTAGATAGGGTCATTCCAGGTTTCATCAGAGACCCTGAAGGAATTGTAAAGAATTTCCCAGTTTTTTTGTTTTGTTTTTGAAATTCCTTTTTATAGTGGGTTTGAACTGATTCTCGCTGCCATGTTTATGCCAGTCTAGACACACTTGATTCCCTTATGGAGAAATATCAATCCATAGGTTTTATGATTCTTACTAGTCAGATATATTCCTCTGCGGGAAATATGGGGTTTTGAGTCCCTTTCACTGAGGAAGGTGTAGGTCTTGTCTATTCCATAGTTGGTTTTTGGAACAGTACCTGTGCTTATATCAAACACTGGTTTTATGCATCACCCCACCTCTCCTTCCCCCTTAAGCAGGCATAAGAGTGTTTTCTAAATGTGAGACATTCTTCTCTTTCCTAACTCAGTTCAAATGTAGCCATGTTTACAGGATCATCATAAGTGATATCTTATGATAAGTTTCTTTTTCTGTGTGACTTATTTCAGTTAGAATCATCGTACCTGAATCCACCCATTTTGCTGCTACTGGTCTTATGACATTGATTTCATGGCTGAGGGATATTCCACCGTAATTAAGTACCACAATTTTTTGAACCATTTTTATACTTCCTGGGATATTTAAGGTGTACCCAAGTTGAGGTCCTTGTAAGCAGTGCAGCCCTAAATTTTGGGGTGGCTCTGTCTTATTGATTTTCAGTTTTCCCAAGGTATATTCCCTAGACTGGAAGTGCCCTTGGCTCTGTAGCTCTCTTCTTTACTTGTTTTAGGGAACACAATGCACTCCTCCAGAGAGGCAGTTGGCAATTTACATCCCGCCCATCAGCATAACAAGGCTCCCTGTTCTCCAGGGCCTGTCTTGCCTTTCTAGTTTTTACACATTTTGTGGATGTCCCTTTTGACCGGTGGGAAGTGATACTTCTTTGTAGTGCAGATTTGCATTGCCCGCTTGCTTGCTTGGCCAAGAAGGTCGTATGCGTTTTCTCCTGAATATATTCAGGAGAAAACGCATACGCCCTTCTTGGCCAAGTGCATCATTGTCGATGCTGTGCCCCTCTTCCTGTGCTTTAAAGGCGATTCCAACGTACCTCTTGAAAACTTTTTCCTGCTATTCTGCCTCGCTTTCAAGTCTGCCTCGTTGCCTTCCCTCAACATATATTTGGACGATAGTTGTCCATTATTACTCGTCCAGTTTGTGAATTGCTGTGCCCCTGAGCTCCATTTTTCAACTCGTTTTTGGTGAGCTGACTGCAAGTCCAACATTTTGGTTCAGGACCTATGCTTGTTCCCGGTGGGGGGCTGAGACTTTGGTTACTTCTTCTTCCTGCCGGGAAGTTAGAGTGATATGTTCCCGTCCAAATGCCTAACAGCTACGCTCTCATTGGTTCTCCCTCTTCCCTTTCATCCTCTGCCAAATTGGAAACCTCTGCGGACCAGGAGGTTAAAGGGGCTGTCTCTCCAAGTTGGGATGTTGATAGTAAAGCAGATGGAAAGTCAAACCGGAGCACCAGGAGAGGGACTATTCGTTGAGTTTTAGAAACCTTTCGTATTCACAGTGTGTCCGTTCTCTAGGTTTTCCGTACATGTTATAACTGTAGTAATATTCCCTTCAACCTGGAGATTTGGGACCCATGGAATGGGTGCCAGGCATTTGTGCTTTAAAGGGTCTGCATTTGCTCACCCAATCTCACCAATCGTCTCAGTCTCAAGTGTCCAGCCTTATGCCACATTCAGCTGTCGTTGTAGATAAGGTCATTCCAGGTTTCATCAGAGACCCTGAAGGAATTGTAAATAATTTCCCAGTTTTTTTGTTTTGTTTTTGAAATTCCTTTTTATAGTGGGTTTGAGCTGATTCTCGCTGCCATGTTTATGACAGTCTAGACACACTTGATTCCCTTACGGAGACATATCAATACATAGGTTTTAAGATTCTTACTAGTCAGATATATTCCTCTGCGGGAAATATGGGGTTTTGAGTCCCTTTCACTGAGAAAGGTGTAGGTCTTGTCTATTCCATAGTTGGTTTTTGGAACGGTACCTGTGCTTATATCAAACTCTGGTTTTATGCATCACCCCACCTCTCCTTCTCCCTTAAGCAGGTGTAAGAGAGTTTTCTAAATGTGAGACACTGTTATCTTTCCTAACTCAGTTCAAGTGTAGCCATGTTTACAGGATCTTCATAAGTGATATCTTATGATAAGTTTCTTTTTCTCTCTGACTTATTTCACTTAGAATCATCGTACCGAAATCCACCCATTTTGCTGCTACTGGTCTTATGACATTGATTTCATGGCTGAGGGATATTCCATCGTACGTAAGTACCACAGTTTTTTGAACCATTTTTATATTTCCTGGGATATTTAAGGTGTACCCAAGTTGAGGTCCTTGTAAGCAGTGCAGCCCTAAATTTTGGGGTGGCTCTGTCTTATTGATTTTCAGTTTTCCCAAGGTATATTCCCTAGACATGAAGTGCCCTTGGCTCTGTAGCTCTGTTGTTTACTTGTTTTAGGGAACACAATGCACTCCTCCAGAGAGGCAGTTGGCAATTTACATGCCGCCCATCAGCATAACAAGGCTCCCTGTTCTCCAGGGCCTGTCTTGCCTTTCTGGTTTTTACACATTTTGTGGATGTCCCTTTTGCCCAGTGGGAAGTGATACTTCTTTGTAGTGCAGATTTGCATTGCCCGCTTGCTTGCTTGGCCAAAAAGGGCGTATGCCTTTTCTCCTGAATATATTCAGGAGAAAACGCATACGCCCTTTTTGGCCAAATGCATCATTGTCGAAGTTGTGCCCCTCTTCCTGTGCTTTAAAGGCGATTACAACGTACCTCTTGAAATCTGTTTCCTGCTATTCTGCCTCGCTTTCAAGTCCGCCTCGTTGCCTTCCCTCAACAGATTTTTGGACGGTAGTTGTCCTTTATTACTCGGCCAGTTTGTGAATTGCTGTGCCCCTGAGCTCCATTTTTCATCTCGTTTTTTGTGAGCTGACCGCATGTCCAAAATTTTGGTTCAGGACCTATGCTGGTTCCCGGTGGGTGGCTGAGACTTTGGTTAATTCTTCTTCCTGCCGGGAAATTACTGTGATATGTGCCCATCCAAATGCCTAACAGCTACTCTCTCATTGGTTCTCCCTCTTCCCTTTCATCCTCTGCCAAATTGGAAACCTGTTCGAACCAGGAGGTTAACGAGGCTGTCTCTCCAAGTTGGGAGATTGATAGTACAGCAGATGGAAAGTCAAACCGTAGCACCAGGAGAGGGACTATTCGTTGAGTTTTAGAAACCTTTCGTATTCACAGTGTGTCCGTTCTCTAGGTTTCCCATACATGTTATAGCTGTAGTAATATTCCCTTCAACCTGGAGAGTTGGGACCCATGGAATGGGTGCCATGCATTATTGCTTTAAAGGGTCTGCATTTGCTCAACCAATCTCAACAAACCTCTCAGTCAGAAGTGTCCAGCCTTATGCCACATCCAGCTGTCGTTGTAGATAGGGTCATTCCAGGTTTCATTAGAGACCCTGAAGGAATTGTAAAGAATTTCCCAGTTTTTTTGTTTTGTTTTTGAAATTCCTTTTTATAGTGGGTTTGAGCTGATTCTCGCTGCCATGTTTATGACAGTCTAGACACACTTGATTCCCTTACGGAGACATATCAATACATAGGTTTTAAGATTCTTACTAGTCAGATATATTCCTCTGCGGGAAATATGGAGTTTTGAGTCCCTTTCACTGAGGAAGGTGTAGGTCTTGTCTATTACATAGTTGGTTTTTGGAACGGTACCTGTTCTTATATCAAACTCTGGTTTTATGCATCACCCCACCTCTCCTTCCCCCTTAAGCAGGCATAAGAGTGCTTTCTAAATGTGAGACACTGTTCTCTTTCCTAACTCAGTTCAAGTGTAGCCATGTTTACAGGATCTTCATAAGTGATATCTTATGATAAGTTTCTTTTTCTGTGTGACTTATTTCACTTAGAATCATCGTACCTGAATCCACCCATTTTGCTGCTACTGGTCTTATGACATTGATTTCATGGCTGAGGGATATTCCAGCGTAATTAAGTACCAAAATTTTTTGAACCATTTTGATATTTCCTGGGATATTTAAGGTGTACCCAAGTTGAGGTCCTTGTAAGCAGTGCAGCCCTAAATTTTGGGGTGGCTCTGTCTTATTGATTTTCAGTTTTCCCAAGGTATATTCCCTAGACTGGAAGTGCCCTTGGCTCTGTAGCTCTCTTCTTTACTTGTTTTAGGGAACACAATGCACTCCTCCAGAGAGGCAGTTGGCAATTTACATCCC
Organism: Hyperoodon ampullatus; assembly: GCF_949752795.1. NCBI lineage: Eukaryota > Metazoa > Chordata > Mammalia > Artiodactyla > Ziphiidae > Hyperoodon > Hyperoodon ampullatus. The sequence goes on along the minus strand of NW_027640475.1, from coordinate 64,777 downwards.
GCCCATCAGCATAACAAGGCTCCCTGTTCTCCAGGGCCTGTCTTGCCTTTCTGGTTTTTACACATTTTGTGGATGTCCCTTTTGACCGGTGGGAAGTGATACTTCGTTGTAGTGCAGATTTGCATTGCCCGCTTGCTTGCTTGGCCAAAAAGGGCGTATGCGTTTTCTCCTGAATATATTCAGGAGAAAACGCATACGCCCTTTTTGGCCAAGTGCATCATTGTCGAAGTTGGGCCCCTCTTCCTGTGCTTTAAAGGCGATTCCAACGTACCTCTTGAAATCTGTTTCCTGCTATTCTGCCTCGCTTTCAAGTCCGCCTCGTTGCCTTCCCTCAACAGATTTTTGGACGATAGTTGTCCTTTATTACTCAGCCAGTTTGTGAATTGCTGTGCCCCTGAGCTCCATTTTTCAACTCGTTTTTGGTGAGCTGACCGCAAGTCCAAAATTTTGGTTCAGAATCTATACTGGTTCCCGGTGGGTAGCTGAGACTTTGGTTAATTCTTCTTCCTGCCGGGAAGTTAGAGTGATATGTGCCCGTCCAAATGCCTAACAGCTACTCTCTCATTGGTTCTCCCTCTTCCCTTTCATCCTCTGCCAAATAGGAAACCTTTGCGAACCAGGAGGTTAAAGGGGCTGTCTCTCCAAGTTGTGAGGTTGATAGTAAAACAGATGGAAAGTCAAACCGGAGCACCAGGAGAGGGACTATTCGTTGAGTTTTAGAAAGCTTTCGTATTCACAGTGTGTCCATTCTCTAGGTTTCCCGTACATGTTATAACTGTAGTAATATTCCCTTCAACCTGGAGAGTTGGGACCCATGGAATGGGTGCCAGGCATTATTGCTTTAAAGGGTCTGCATTTGCTCACCCAATCTCACCAATCCTCTGAGTCCCAAGTGTCCAGCCTTATGCCACATCCAGCTGTCGTTGTAGATAGGGTCATTCCAGGTTTCATCAGAGACCCTGAAGGAATTGTAAAGAATTTCCGAGTTTTTTTGTTTTGTTTTTGAAATTCCTTTTTATAGTGGGTTTGAGCTGATTCTCGCTGCCATGTTTATGCCAGTCTAGACACACTTGATTCCCTTACGGAGACATATCAATACATAGTTTTTATGATTCTTACTAGTCAGATATATTCCTCTGCGGGAAATATGGGGTTTTGAGTCCCTTTCACTGAGGAAGGTGTAGGTCTTGTCTATTCCATAGTTGGTTTTTGGAACGGTACCGGTGCTTATATCAAACTCTGGTTTTATGCATTACCCCACCTCTCCTTCCCCCTTAAGCAGGCATAAGAGTGGTTTCTAAATGTGAGACACTGTTCTCTTTCCTAACTCAGTTCAAGTGTAGCCATGTTTACAGGATCTTCATAAGTGATATCTTATGATAAGTTTCTTTTTCTGTGTGACTTATTTCACTTAGAATCATCGTACCTGAATCCACCCATTTTGCTGCTACTGGTTTTATGACATTGATTTCATGGCTGAGGGATATTCCATCGTACATAAGGACCACAATTTTTTGAACCATTTTTATATTTCCTGGGATATTTAAGGTGTACCCAAGTTGAGGTCCTTGTAAGCAGTGCAGCCCTAAATTTTGGGCTGGCTCTGTCTTATTGAGTTTCAGTTTTCCCAATGTATATTCCCTAGACTGGAAGTGCCCTTGGCTCTGTAGATCTGTTGTTTCCTTATTTTAGGGAACACAATGCACTCCTCCAGAGAGGCAGTTGGCAATTTACATCCCGCCCATCAGCATAACAAGGCTCCCTGTTCTCCAGGACCTGTCTTGCCTTTCTGGTTTTTACACATTTTGTGGATGTCCCTTTTGACCGGTGTGAAGTGCTACTTCTCTGTAGTGCAGATTTGCATTGCCCGCTTGCTTGCTTGGCCAAAATGTGCGTATGCGTTTTCTCCTGAATATATTCAGGAGAAAACGCATACACCCTTTTTGGCCAAGTGCATCATTGTCGAAGTTGTGCCCCTCTTCCTGTGCTTTAAAGGTGATTCCAACGTACCTCTTGAAATCTGTTTCTTGCTATTCTGCCTCGCTTTCAAGTCCGCCTCGCTGCCTTCCCGCAACAGATTTTTGGACGATAGTTGTTCTTTATTACTCGGCCAGTTTATGAATTGCTGTGCCCCTGAGCTCCATTTTTCAACTCGTTTTTTGTGAGCTGACCGCAAGTCCAAAATTTTGGTTCAGGACCTATACTGGTTCCCGGGGTGTGGCTGAGAATTTGGTAAATTCTTCTTCCTGCCAAGAAATTAGAGTGAAATGTGCCTGTCCAAATGCCTAACAGCTACTCTCTCATTGGTTCTCCCTCTTCCCTTTCATCCTCTGCCAAATTGGAAACCTGTGCGAACCAGGAGGTTAAAGGGGCTGTCTCTCAAATTTGGGAGATTGATAGTAAAGCAGATGGAAAATCAAACTGGAGCACAAGGAGAGGGACTATTCTTTGAGTTTTAAAAACCTTTTTTATACACAGTTTGTCCGTTCTCTAGGTTTCCTGTACATGTTATAGCTGTAGTAATAGTTCCTTCAACCTGGAGAGTTGGGCCCCATGGAATGGGTGCCACATATTATTGTTTTAAAGTGTCTGCATTTGCTCACCCAATCTCACCAATCCTCTCAGTCCCAAGTGTCCAGCCTTATGCCACATCCAGCTGTCGTTGTTGATAGGGTCATTCCAGGTTTCATCAGAGACCCTGAAGGAATTGTAAAGAATTTCCCTGTTTTTTGTTTTGTTTTTGAATTTCCTTTTCTAGTGGGTTTGAGCTGACTCTCGCTGCCATGTTTATGCCAGTCTAGACACACTTGATTCCCTTACAGAGACATATCAATACATAGGTTTTAAGATTCTTACTAGTAAGATATATTCCTCTCCGGGAAATATGGGGTTTTGAGTCCCGTTCACAGAGGAAGTAGTAGGTCTTGTGTATTCTGTATTTGGAATATGGAACCGTACCTGTGCTAATATCAAACTCTGGTTTTATTCATCACCCCACCTCTGCTTTCCCAGTAAGCATGCATAAGAGTGTTTTCTAAATATGAGACTCTGTTCCCTTTCCTAATTCATTCCATGTGTAGCCATGTTTATATACCCTTCATAAGTGATATCTTATGATAAGTGTCTTTTTCTGTGTGATTTTTTCAGTTAGAATCATCGTACATGAATCCCGTCATTATGCTGCTACTGGCCTTATGACATTGACTTCATGGCTGAGGGATATTCCGTCATACATATGTACCACAATTTCTTTACCATTTTTGTCTTTCCTGGGATATATAAGGTGTCCCGAAGTCGAGGTTCTGGTAAGCAGTGCTGCCATAAATTTTGTGGTGGCTGTGTCTTATTGATTTTCAATTTTCCCAAGGTATATTCCCGTGACTGGAAGTGCCTTAGGTTGTGAAGCACTGTTGTTTACTTCTTTTTGGGAACACAATGTACTCCTCCAGAGTGGCTGTTGGCAATTTACATCCCACCCATCCGCTTAACAAGGCTCCCTCTTCTCCAGATCCTGTCTTGCCTTTCTGGTTTTTACCCATTTTACGGATATCCCTTTTGACTGGTGGGAAGTGATACTTCTTTGTAGTGCAGATTTGCATTGTGCGGTTGCTTGGTTGGCCAAAATGGGTGTATGCGTTTTCTCCTGAATATATTCAGGAGAAAACGCATGCGCCCTTTATGGACAATTCCATAATTGTCGAAGTTGTGATGCTTTTCCTGTGTTTAAAGGTGATTCCAATGTACTTCTGGAAATCTGTTTTGTGAAAATCTCCCTCATTTTCAAGTCCGCCTCATGGCTAATCCTCAACAGATTTTTGGAAGAGAGTAGTCCTGTATAACTCTGCAACTTAGTGAATTGCTGTGCCCCTGAGCTCCATTTTTCATCTTGTGTTTTTGTGTGCTGACCGCAAACCCACAATTTTGCTTCAGGACCTATACTAGTTATGGGGGTGGTGCAGGCTGAGAATTTGGTTAATTCTTCTTCGTGACGGGAAATTAGAGTGACATGCGGCCGTCCAAATGCCTACAGCTACTCTCTCATTGGTTCTCCCTCTTCCCTTATATCCTCTGCACAATGTGCCAACTGTGCGAACCAGGAGGTTATAGGGGCTGACTCTCCAAGTTGGGAGATTGATATTAAAGCAGTTGGAATGTCAAACTGGAGCACATGGAGAGAAAAAAATTAGTAGAGTTTTAGAAACCTTTCACCATCAGAGGGTGTCCATTCTCTAGGTTTCCCATACATGTTATAACTGTAGTGATATTCCCTTCTACCTGGAGAGTTGGGAACCATGGAATCAGTGGCAGGCATTATTGCTTTAAAGCGTCTGCATTTTCACACCCAATCTCACCAATCCTCTCAGTCCCAAGTGAACAGCCTTATGCCACATCCAGCTGTTGTTGTAGATAAGGTCATTCCAAGTTTCATCAGAACCCCTGAAGGTATTGTGTAAGAATTTCACTGTTTCTTTGTTTTGTTTGGAAATTCCTTTTTATAGTGGGTTTGAGCTGATTCTCACTGCCGTGTTTATGTCATTCTAGACACACTTGGTTCCCTTATGGAGACATATCAATACATAGGTTTTAAGATCCTTACTAGTCAGATATATTTCTCTGTGGGGAATAGGGGTGTTGAGTCCCATTCACTGAGGAAGGAATCGGGCTTGTCTCTTCTGTATTTGGATTATGGAACAGTACCTCTGTTAATATCAAACTCTGGTTTTGTGTGTCTCCCCACCTCTCCTTCCCCCTTAAGCAAGCATAAGAGTGTTTTCTAAATCTGAGACTCGGTTCTCTTTCCTAATTCAGTTCATATGTAGCCAGGTTTACATTCCCTTCATAAGTGATATCTTATATCAGAATGCACAATGGCCCTTGTCATAATAATGCTCCATGACCCCTGTCATCACAATGCTCCATTCCCTGGTTATCACAATCCTCCATGTCCCTTGTCATAACAATTCTCCACGCACTTGTCATCACAATGCTACATGACACTTCTCATCACAAAGTTACATGCTCGTTTCATCACAATTCTCCATGCACTTGTCATTGCAATGTTCCATGACCCCTGTCATAGCAAGCTCCAAGTGTTTGTCATCACAATGCTTCACGACATTATCATCAAAATTCTCAATGGCACTTTTCATCACAATGTTCCGTACCCTTGTCATCAGAATGCTCCATGCCCTTGTCATCACAATGCTCCATGACCCCTGTCATCACAATGCTCCCTGACACCTGTCATCACAATGCTTCATGACCCTTGTCATTATAGTGCTCCATGATGCTCGTCATCACAATTACCCAAGGTCTTCTCATCACAATGCTCCACGGCTTTGCCATCACAATGCTCCATGCCCTGGTCATCTCAAAGCTCAATGTCCCTTGTCCTCACAATTCTCCATGTCCTTGTCATCACAATGCTCCATGGCACTTCTCATCACAATGTTATATGCTCTTGTCATAACAATACTCCATGCACTTGTCATCGCAATGCTCCATGACCCCTGTCATAGGAAGCTCCATGCGCTTGTCATCACAATGTTTCACGACATGGACATTAAAATTATCAATGGCCCTTGTCATCTCAATGCTCCATGCGCTTATCATCACAATGCTCCTTTACCTTTGTCACAACAATCCTCCATGACACTTGGCATCACAATGCTCCGTGCTATTGTCATCACAATGGAACATGACATATGTCATCACAATGCTCCCTGACACCTGTCTTCACAATACTCCATGACCTTGTCATCACAATGCTCCATGCCCTTGTCATCACAATGTGCCATGCCCACTGTCATCAAAATAATCCATGAAACTTGTCAGACCAAAGCTCCATGCCACCTTTCATCACAATGCTCCATGAACCCTGTCATCACAATGCACCATGCCCATCATCATAATGCTTCATGCTCTTGTTATCACAATGAAATCAAAATGCTTCATGACCTCTGTCATCACAATGCTCCAAACCCTTGTGATCACAATGTTCCATAACACTTGTCATCACAATACCCCATGACGCTACTCATCACAATTATCCATGGACTTCTCATCACAATGCCCCATGACATTTGTCATCACAATGCGCAATACACATGTCATCACAATGCTCCCTGACTCTTGCCATCAGTATGCTCCCTGAACCCTTTCATGACAAGACTGCATGCCTTTTTCATCACAATGATCCATGCCATTTTCATCACAATGCTCCAAGAACCCTGTAATCACAATGCTCCATGCCCTTGTCATCACAAAGCTCCATGATGCATGTCATCAGAATGCTCCATGGCCTTCTCATCACAATGCTCCATGCTCTTGTCATCACAATGCTCCAAGACCCCTGTAATCACAATGGTCCATGCTTCTTTTCATCAGAATGCTCCATGAGACTTGTCATCACAAGGCTCCATGGTCTTCTCATCACAATTCTCCAGGACATTTTCATCAAAATGCCCCATTCCCTTATCATCACAATGCTCCATGACCCCTGTCATCACAATACTCCATGAACATTTTCAGCCCAATGCTCCATGACCTTCTCATCACAATGCTCCATGACCAATATCATCACAATGCTCCATGACCACAGTCATCACAACGCTCAACATCACCTGACAACACAATGATCCGGGACTCTTGTCATCACAATGCTCCATTCCCTAGTCATCACAATGCTCCATGACCCCTGTCATTACAATACTCCATGAACATTTTCAGCCCAATGCTCCATGACACTTGTCATCACAATGATGCATGCCCTTGTCATCCCAATGCTCCATGACCCCTGTAATCACAATGCTCCGTGACGCTTGTCATCACAGTGCTCCATGACACCTGTCATCACAATGCTCCATGCCTTTGTCAGCAAAATGCTACATGACCTTGTCATTACAATGTTCTATGCACTTGTCATCACAGTACTCCATTACCATTGCCATCACAATACTCCATGAACCTTGGGATCACATTGCTCCATGCCCTTGTCATCACAATGCTCCATGCTCCTTGAAATCAAAATGATCCATGACCTCTGTCATCACAATGCTCCAAACCCTTGTGATCACAATGTTCCATAACACTTGTCATCACAATGCTCCATGATGCCTGTCATAACAATACTCCATGCCCTTTTCATCACAATGCTCCATGACCTTTGTCATCACAATTCTCAATACACTTGTCATCACAATGCTCCCTGACACTTGTCATCAGAATGCTCCTTGAACCCTGTCACAAAAAGGCTCCATGCCTTTTTCATCAAAATGCCCCATGCCGTTTTCATCACAATGCTCCATGCCATTGTCATCAAAATACTCCACAAGCTTGTCATCAGAATGCTCCATGTCCCTTGTCATCACAATTTTCCATGAACTTGTCAGCACAATGCTCCCTGACCCTTGTCATCACAATGCTCCAAGCCATTGTCATCACAATGCTCCATTACCTTTGTCATCAGAATCCTCCATGACACTTGGCATCACAATGCTCCATGGCATTGTCATCACAATGGGACATTACATATGTCATCACAATGCTCCCTGACACCTGGCTTCACAATAATGAATGACCTGGTCATCACAATGCTCCATGCCCTTGTCATCACAATGCGCCATTCCAACTGTCATCGCAATAAGCCATGAAACTTATTAGACCAATGCTCCATGCCCTTGTCATCACAATGCCCCATGCCCTTGTTATCACAATGCTCCATGACCCCTGTCATCACAATGCTCTGTGACTCCAGTCATCAGAAGGCTTCATGACCTTTGTCATCACAATGGTCCATGCCCTTGTCATCAACAGTCTCTGTGACCTTTTTAACCACAATGCTTCATGAACTTTTCATCACAATGCTCTTTGACCCTTGTCATCACAATGCTCTATGCCTTTCTCAGCACAATGCTCCATGACCCTTGTCATCACAATGCTCCATGCGCTTGTCAGCACAATGCTCCATGACCCATGACATCACAATGCACCATGCGCTTGTCGTCACAGTGCTCCACAATCTTGTCATCACAATGCTCCATAAACCTTGTCATCACAATGCTCCATGCACTTCAAATCAAAATGCTCTCTCACCACTGATATCACAATGGTACATCACTATTCATCACAATACTCCCTCAACCCTGTCATCACAATGTTCCATGACTCCTGTCATCACAATGCTACATGCACTTATCTTCACAATGTTTGATGATCCCAGACATCACAATGTTCCATAACCCCTGTCATCAAAATGCTCCATGACCCTTTTCATCAAAATGCTCCATGACCCCTAACATCACAATGTTACATAACGCCTCTCATCAAAATGTTCCATGACACTTTTCATCAAATTGTTCCATGACAATGTCATCACAATGTTCCCTGCCCTTCTCATCACAATGCACCACGCCCTTGTCATCAAAATGCTCCATGACCTTTGTCATCACAAATCTCCATGACCCTTGGCATCACAATGCTCCATGCCATTGTCATCACAATACTCCATGAAATCTCTCATCACATTGTTCCATGCAATTGTCATCAAAAAGCTCCATGGTGCTTGTCATCACACTGCTCGATGCCCTTCTCATCACAATGCTCCATGCCCTTGTCATTACAATCCTCCATGACCCATGTATCACTGTGTTCCGTGCCATTGTCATCACAATGCTCCATGCCCACTCTCATCACAATAATCCATGAAACATTTCAGACAAATGTTCCATGCCCTTGTCATCACAATGCTCCATTACCCCTGTCATAACAATGCTCCATGACCCCTTCCATCACAATGTTCCACGGCCTTGTCATCACAAGGCTCCATGACCCTTGTCATCACAATGCTCCAAGAACCCTGTAATCACAGTGCTCCAAGCCCTTGTCATCACAAAGCTCCATGATGCATGTCATCAGAATGCTCCATGCCCTTGCCATCACAATGCTCCATTACCCCTGTGATAACAATGCTCCATGACCCCTGCCATCACGATGTTCCATGGCCTTGTCATCACAAGGCTCCATGACCCTTCTCATCACAATGCTCCAAGACACCTGTAATCACAATGCTCCATGTCCCTTTTTATCTCAATGATCCATGAACCCTGTCATCACAATGCACCATGCCCATCATCATAATGCTTCAGGCTATTGTCATCACAATGAAATCAAAATGCTCCATGACCTCTGTCATAACACTGCTCAAAACCCTTGTGATCACAATATTCCATAACACTAGTCATCACAATGCCCCATGACGCTCGTCATCACAATTATCTGTGGTCTTCTCTTCACAATGCTCCATGACCTTTGTCATCACAATGCTCAATACACTTGTCATCAAAATGCTCCCTGACACTTGTTCTCTGTATGCTCCTTGAACCCTGTCATGACAAGGCTCCATGCCTTTTTCATCACAATGATCCATGCCTTTTTCATCACAATGCTCCAAGACGCCTGTAATTACAATGCTCCATGCCCTTGTCATCACAAAGCTCAATGACGCATGTCATCAGACTGCTCCTGGCCTTCTCATCACAATGCTCCATTATATTTATCATCACAATCCTCCATTACATTTGGCATCACAATGCTCCATGCCATTGTCATCGCAATGGACCATGACATATGTCATCACAGTGCTCCCTGACACCTGTCTTCACAATACTCCATGACCTTCTCATCACAATGCCCCATGCCCTTGTCATCACAATGCCCCATGCCCACTGTCATCACAATAATCTATTAAACTTGTCAGACCAATGCTCCATGCCCCTGTCATCACAATGCTCCATGCCCTTGTCATCACAATGCTCCATGACCCCTGTCATCACAATGCTCTGTGACTCCAGTCATCACAATGCTTCATAACATTTGTCATCACAGTGGTCCATGCCCACATCATCACAAGGCTCTGTGACCTTTGTAACCACAATACTTCATGAACTTTTCATCACAATGCTCCGTGACCCTTGTCATCACAATGCTCCATGCCTTTGTCAGAACAATGCTCCATGACCCTTGTCATCACAATGTGCCACGTGATTTTCATCACAACGGTCCACAACCTTGTCATCGTAATGCTCCATAAACCTTGTAATCACAATGCTCCATGCACTTCTCATCAAAATGCTCTCTCAACAGAGATATCACAATGTTCCATCACTAGTCATCACAATACTCCCTCACCCCTGTAATCACAATGTTCCATGACCACTGTCATCACAATGCTACATCCCCTTATCCTCACAATGTTCCATGACCCCTGACATCACAATGTTCCATAACCCCTGTCATCAAAATGCTCCATGACCCTTTTCATCCCAAAGCTCCATGACCCCTGACATCACAATGTTCTATAACCCCTGTCATCAAAATGTTCCATTACACTTTTCATCAAATTGCTGCATGACCCTGTCATCAAAATGCTCCCTGCCCTTCTCATCACAATGCACCACGCCCTTGACATCAAAATGCTCCATGACTTTTGTCATCACAAAGCTCCATAACCCTTGGAATCACAATGTTCCATGAACCCTCTCATCACATTGTTCCATGCCCTTGTCATCACAAAGCTCCATGACGCTTGTCAAAACAATGTTTGATGCCCTTCTCATCACAATGCTCCATGCCCTTGTCATTACAATCCTCCATGACCCATGGATCACAGTGTTCCGTGACCTTGTCATCACAATGCTCCATGCCCACTCTCATCACAATAATCCATGAAACTTTTCAGACCAGTGCTCCATGCCCTTCTCATCACAATGCTCCATTACCCCTGTCATAACAATGCTCCATGACACCTTCCATCACAATGTTCCACACCATTGTCATCACAAGGCTCCATGACCCTTGTCATCACAATGCTCCAAGACCCCTGTAATCACAATGCTCCATGCCCTTGTCATCACAAAGCTCAATGGCGCATGTCATCAGAATGCTCCATGGCCTTCTCATCACAATGCTCCTTGCCCTTGTCATCACAATGCTCCAAGACGCCTGTAATCACAATGCTCCATGCCCCTTTTCATCTCAATGCTCCATGAACGCTGTCATCACAATGCACCATGCCCATCACCATAATGCTTCAGGCTGTTGTGATCACAATGAAATCAAAATGCTCCATGACCTCTGTCATCACAATGCTCCAAACCCTTGTGATCACAATGTTCCATAAAACTTATCATCACAACACCCCATGACGCTCATCATCAAAATTATCCATGGTCTTCTCATCACAATGCTCCATGAACTTTGTCATCACAATGCTCAATACACTTGTCATCACAATGCTCCGTGACACTTGTCGTCAGTATGCTTCTAGAACCCTGTCATGACAAGGCTCCATGCCTTTTTCATAACAATGATCCATGCCATTTTCATCACAATACTCCATGCCCTTGTCAGCACAAAGCTCCATGATGCATGTCATCAGAATGCTCCATGGCCTTCTCATCACAATGCTCCATGCCCTTGTCATCACAATGCTCCAAGACCCCTGTAATCACAATGCTCCATGCCCCTTTTCATCAGAATGTTCCATGAGAATTGTCATCACAAGGCTCCATGGACTTCCCATCACAATGCTCCAGGACCTTGTCATCACAGTGCTCAATTCCCTTGTCATTACAATGCTCCATGACCCCTGTCATCACAATACTCCATGAACATTTTCAGCCCAATGCTTCATGACCTTCTCATCACAATGCTCCATGACCCATATCATCACAATCCTCCATGACCACTGTCATCACAACACTCCATGACCCCTGACAACACAATGATCCGGGACTCTTGTCATCACAATGCTCCATTCCCTTGTCATCACAATGCTCCATGAACATTTTCAGCCCAATGCTCCATGACACTTGTCATCACAATGATCCATGCCCTTGTCATCCCAATGCTCCATGACCCCTGTAATCACAATGCTCCGTGACGCTTATCATCACAGTGCTCCATGACCCTTATCATCACAATTCTCCATGCCTGTGTCAGCAAAATCCTACATGACCTTGTCATCACAATGCTCCATGAGCTTGTCATCACAATACTCCATTACCATTTTCATCACAATCCTCCATGAACCTTGGGATCACATTGCTCCATGCCCTTGTCATCACAATGCTCCATGCTCCTTGAAATCAAAATGGTCCATGACCTCTGTCATCACAATGCTCCAACCCCTTGTGATCACAATGTTCCATAACACTTGTCATCACAACACTCCATGATGACTGTCATGACAATACTCCATGCAATTGTCGTCACAATGCTCCATGACCTTTGTCATCACAATTCTCAATGCACTTGTCATCTCAATGCTCCCTGACACTTGTCGTCAGAATACTCCTTGAACACTGTCATGAAAAGGCTCCATGCCTTTTTCATCAGAATGCTCCATGCCCTTTTCATCACAACGCTCCATGTCATTGTCATCACAATACTCCACAAGCTTGTCATCAGAATGCTCCCTGATCATTGTCTTCAGAATGCTCCATGACCCCTGTCATCAAAATGCTCCATACCCCTTGTCATTACACTGTTCCATGACGCTCGTCATCACAATTATCCATGGTCTTCTCATCACAATCCTCCACGGTCTTGCCATCACAATGCTCCATGCCTTGGCCATCACGATGCTCCATGTCCTCAGTCATCACAATGCTCCATGACCCCTGTCATCACAATGCTCCATACCCCTTGTCATTACAGTGCTCCATGACGCTCGTCATCACAATTATCCATGGTCTTCTCATCACAATGCTCCACGGTCTTGCCATCACAGTGCTCTATGCCCTGGTCATCACAATGCTCCATGTCCCCTGTCATCACAATTCTCCACGTTCTTGGCATCACTATGCTCCATGATACTTCTCATCACAGTGTTACATGTTTTGTCATCACAATTCTCTATGCACTTGTCATCGTAATGTTCCATGACCCCTGTCATAGCAAGCTCCATGTGATTGTCATCACAATGCTTCATGAACATGTCATCAAAATTCTCAATGGCCCTTGTTATCACAATGCGCCACGACCCTTGTCATCACAATGCTCCAAGCCCTTGTCATCAAAATGCTCCATTACCTTTGTCATCACAATCCTCCATGACACTTGGCATCACAATGCTACATTCCATTGTCATTGCAATAGACCATGACATATGTCATCACAATGCTCCCTGACACCCTTCTTCACAATACTCCATGACCTTCTCATCACAATGCTCCATGCCCTTGTCATCACAATGCACCATGCCCACTGTCATCACAATAATCCATGAAACTTGTCAGAAAAATGATCCATGATCCTGTCATCACAATGCTCCATGCCCTTTCATCACAATGCTCTATGACCCCTGTCATCACAATGCTCCGTGACTCCAGTTATCACAATGCTTCATGACCTTTGTCATCACAATGGTCCATGCCCTCGTCATCACAAGGCTCTGTGACCTTTGTGACCACAACGCTCCATGAACATTTCATCACAATGCTCGGTGACCCTTCTCATCACAATGCTCCATGCCTTTGTCATCAAAATGCTCCATGGCCTATGTCATCACAAAGCTCCATGACCCTTGGAATCACAATGCTCCATGCCATTGTCATCACAAACCTCCATGAAACCTCTCATCACATTGCTCCATGCCGTTGTCATCACAAAGCTCCATGACGCTTGTCATCACAATGCTCCATGCCCTTGTCATTGCAATCCTCCATGACACATGTATCACTGTGTTCCGTGCCCTTGTCATCACAATGCTCCATGCTCACTCTCATCACAATAATCCATGAAACTTTTCAGACCAATGCTCCATGCCCTTGTCATCACAATGCTCCTTTACACCTGTCATAACAATGCTCCATGACCCCTGCCATCACAATGTTCTACGGCCTTGTCATCACAAGACTCCATGGCCCTTGTCATCACAATGCTCCAAGACCCCTGTAATCACAATGCTCCATGCCCATGTCATCACAAAGCTCCCTGACGCATGTCATCAGAATGCTCCATGGCCTTCTCATCACAATACTCCATGCCCTTGTCATCACAATGCTCCAAGACCCTTGTTATTACAATGATCCATGCCTCTTTTCATCTCAATGCTCCATGAACCCTGTCATCAAAATGCACCATGCCCATCATCATAATGCTTCATGCTATTGTCATCACAATGAAATCAAAATTCTCCATGACCTCTCTCATCACAATGCTCCAAACCTTTGTGATCACAATGTTCCATAACACTTGTCATCACAACGCCCCATGACGTTGGTCATCACAATTATCCATGGACTTCTCATCACAATGCTCCATGACCTTTGTCATCACAATTCTCAATACACTTGTCATCACAATGCTCCCTGACACTTGTCATCAGTATGCTCATTGAACCCTGTCATGACAAGTCTCCATGCCTTTTTCATCACAATGATCCATGCCCTTTTCATCACAATGCTTCATGCGATTGTCATCACAATACTCCACAAGCTTGTCATCAGAATGCTCCGTGACCCTTGTCATCTCAATGGTCCATGACCCCTGTCATCATAATGCTCCATGACACCTGTCATCACAATGCTCCATGCCCCTTGTCATTACAGTGCTCCATGATGTTCGTCATCACAATTATCCACGGTCTTCTCATCACAGTGCTCCACGGTCTTGCCATCACAATGCTCCATGCTCTGGTCATCACAATGCTCCATGTCCCCAGTCATCACAATGCTCCATGACCCCTGTCATCACAATGCTCCATACTGCTTGTCATTACAGTGCTCCATGACACTCGTAATCACAATTGTCCATGGTCTTCTCATCACAATGCTGCACGCCCTTGTCATCAAAATGCTCCATGACACTTGTCATCACAATGCTCCATGACCACTGTCATAACAATGCTCCATGACCCCTGTCATCACAAGGCTCCATACCACTTGTCATTACAGTGCTCCATGACGCTCCTCATCACAATTATCCATGGTCTTCTCATCACAATGCTCCACGGTCTTGCCATCACAGTGCTCCATGCCTTGGGCATCACAATGCTCCATGTCCCCGGTCATCACAATGCTCCATGACCACTGTCATCACAGTGCTCTATACCCCTTGTCATTACAGTGCTCCATGACCCTCGTCATCACAATTATCCATGGTCTTCTCATCACAATGCTCCACGATCTTGCCATCGCAATGCTCCATGCCCTGGTCATCACAATGCTCCATGTCCCCTGTCATCACAATTCTCCACGATCTTGCCATCACTATGCTCCATGACACTTCTCATCACAGTGTTACATGCTTTGTCATCACAATTCTCTATGCACTTGTCATCGCAATGCTCCATGTCCCCGTCATAGCAAGCTCCATGTGCTTGTCATCACAATACTCCATGCCCTTGTCGTCACAATTCTCCATGACCTTTGTCATCACAATGCTCCCTGACACTTGTCGTCAGAATGCTCCCTGAAAACTGTCATGAAAACGCTCCATGTCTTTTTCATCACAATGCCCCATGCCATTTTCATCAAAATGCTCCATGTCATTGTCATCAAAATACTCCACAAGCTTGTCATCAGAATGCTCCATGAACCTTGTCATCACAATGCTCCATGACCCCTGTTATCACAATGCTCCATACTCCTTGTCATTACAGTGCTCCATGACGCTCATCATCACAATTATCCATGGTCTTCTCATCACAATGCTCCACGGTCTTGCCATCACAATACTCCATGCCCTGGTCATCACAATGCTCCATGTCCCCTGTCATCACAATTCTCCACGTTCTTGGCATCACTGTGCTCCATGATGCTTTTCATCACAGTGTTACATGTTTTGTCATCACAATTCTCTATGCACTTGTCATCGCAATGCTCCATGATCCCTGTCACAGCAAGCTCCATGTGATTGTCATCACAACCCTTCATGAACATGTCATCAAAATTCTCAATGGCCCTTGTTATCACAATGCTCCATGACCCTTGTCATCACAATGCCCCAAGCGCTTGTCATCAAAATGCTCCATTACCTTTGTCATCACAATCCTCCATGACACTTGGCATCACAATGCTCCATTCCATTGTCATCGCAATGGACCATGACATATGTCATCACAATGCTCCCTGACACCCTTCTTCACAATACTCCATGACCTTCTCATCACAATGCTCCATGCCCTTGTCATCACAATGCGCCATGCCCACTGTCATCACAATAATCCCTGAAACTTGTCAAACAAATGCTCCATGCCCTTTCATCACAATGCTCTATGACCCCTGTCATCACAATGCTCCGTGACTCCAGTCATCACAATGCTTCATGACCTTTGTCATCACAATGGTCCATGCCCTCGTCATCACAAGGCTCTGTGACCTTTGTCACCACAGCGCTCCATGAACATTTCATCACAATGCTCGGTGACCCTTGTCATCACAATGCTCAATGCCTTTCTTAGCACAATACTCCATGACCCATGGCATCACAATGTGCCATGTGCTTGTCATCACAATGCTCCACATCTTTGTCATCACAATGCTCCATAAACCTTGTCATCACACTGCTCCATGCACTTCTCATCAAAATGCTCTCTCACCACTGATATCACAATGTTCCATCACTAGTCAACACAATACTCCCTCACCCCTGTCATCACAATATTCCATGACCCTTGTCACAACAATGCTACATGCCTTTATCATCACAATGCTCCATTCCCCTGACATCACAATGTTCCATAACCCCTGTCATCACAATGCTCCCTGCCCTTCACAACAGAATGCACCACACCCTTGTCATCAAAATGCTCCATGACCTTTGTCATCACAAAGCTCAATGACCCTTGTCATCACAATGCTGCATGCCATTGTCATCACAATGCTCCATGAACCCTCTCATCACATTGTTCCATGCCCTTGTCATCACAGGCTCCATGATGCTTTTCATCACAATGCTCGATGCCATTCTTATCACAATGCTCCATGCGCTTGTCATTACAATCCTCCATGACCCATGTATCACAGTGTTCCATGCCCTTGTCATCACAATGCTCCATGCCCCCTCTCATCACAATAATCCATGAAACTTTTCAGAACAATGCTCCATGCCCTTGTCATCACAATGCTCCATTACCCCTGTCATAACAATGCTCCATGACCCCTGCCATCACAATGTTCCACAGCCTTGTCATCACAAGGCTCCATGACACTTGTCATCACAATGCTCCAAGACCCCTGTAATCACAATGCTCCATGCCCTTGTCATCACAAAGCTCAATGACGCATGTCAACAGAATGCTCCATGGCCTTCTCATTCACGATGTTCCATGCCTTTGTCATCACAATGCTCCAAGACTCCTGTAATCGCAAGGCTCCATGCCCCTTTTCATCACAATGCTCCATGAACCCTGTCATCACAATGCACCATGCCCATCATCATAATGCTTCAGGCTATTGTCATCACAATGAAACCAAAATGCTCCATGACCTCTGTCATCACAATGCTCCAAATCCTTGTGATCAATATGTTCCATAACACTTATCATCACAATGCCAGATGACGCTCGTCATCACAATTATCCATGGTCTTCTCATCACAATGCTCCATGACCTTTGTCATCACAATACTCAATACCCTTGTCATCACAATGCTCCCTGACACTTGTTGTCAGTTTGCTCCTTGAACCCTGTCATGACAAGGCTCCATGCCGTTTTCATCACAATGATCCATGCCCTTTTCATCACAGTGCTCCAAGACCGCTGTAATCACAATGCTCCATGCCCTTGTCATCACAAAGCTCCATGATGCATGCCATCAGAACGCTGCATGGCCTTCTCATCCCAATGCTCCATGCCCTTGTCATCACAATGCTCCAAGACCCCTGTAATCACAATGCTCCATGGCACTTTTCATCAGAATGCTCCATGAGACTTGTCATCACAAGGCTCCATGGTCTTCTCATCACAGTGCTCCAGTACCTTGTCATCACAATGCTCCATGACCCCTGTCATCACAGTACTCCATGGACATTTTCAGCCCAATGCTCCATGACCTTCTCATCACAATGTGCCATGACCCCTGTCATCACAATGCTCCATGACCACTGTCATCACAACGCTCCATGAACCCTGACAACAAAATGATCCGGGACTCTTGTCATTAAAATGCTCCATGACCACTGTCATCACAATGATCCATGCGCTTGTCATCCCAATGCTCCATGACCCCTGTAATCACTATGCTCCGTGATGCTTGTCATCACAGTGCTCCATGAACCTTGTCATCATAATGCTCCTTGCCTTTGTCAACAAAATGGTACATAATCTTGTCATCACAATTCTCCATGCGCTTGTCATCACAATCCTCCATGACCATTGGGATCACATTGCTTCATGCCCTTGCCATCTCTCTCTTGCCTTTCTGGTTTTTACAGATATTCGGATGTCCCTTTTGACCGGTGGTAAGTGACAATTCTTTGTAGTGTGGATTTGTATTGCGCGCTTGCTTGATTGGCCAAAAAGGGCGTATGCGTTTTCTTCTGAATATATTCAGGAGAAAAGGCATACGTCCTTTTTGGCCAAGTGCATCTCTGACCAAGTTGGGATGCTTTTCCTGTGCTTTAAAGGCGATTCCAATTTACCTCTTGAAATATGTTTTGTGCAATTCTGCCTCATTTTCAAGGCCGCTTCACTTCCTTCCCTCAACAGATTTTTGGAAGAGAGTAGTCCTTTATAAGTCTGCAGGTTTGTGAATTGCTGTGCCCCTGAGCTCCAATTTTCAAATCCCATCTTTGTGAGCTGGCAGCAAATCCACAATTTTGCTTCAGGACCTATACTGGTTCCAGGGGTGGCTATATTGGTTCCCTGTGGGTGGCTGAGGCTTTGGTTAATTCTTCTTCCTGCTGGGAAATTAGAGTGACATGTGCCCGTCCAAATGCCTACATCTACTCTCTGATTGGTTCTCCCTCTTCCCTTTCATCCTCTGCACAATTAGCAAACTGTGCGAACCAGGAGGTTATAGGGGCTGACTCTCCTAAGTTGGGAGATTGATAGTAAAGCAGGTGGAATGCCAAAGTGGAGCACAAGGAGAGGAAAAATTAGGAGAGTTTTAGAAACCTTTCGCCATCACAGGGTGTCCATTTTCTAGGTTTCCCATACATGTTATAATTGTAGTGATATTCCCTTCTACCTGGAGATTTGGGACACATGGAATGGGGGCATGCATTACTACTTTAAAAGGTCTGCATTTTCTCGCCCAATCTCACCAGTCCTCTCAGTCCCAAGTGTCCAGCCTTATGTCTCATCCAGCTGTCTTTGCAGATAGGGTCATTCCAGGTTTCATCAGAGACCCTGAAGGAATTTTCAAGAATTTCCCAGTTTTTTTGTTTTGTTTTTGAAATTCCTTTTTATAGTGGGTTTGAGCTGATTCTCGCTGCCATGTTTATGCCAAGCTAGACACACTTGATTCCCTTACGGAGACATATCAATCCATAGGTTTTAAGATTCTTACTAGTCAGATATATTCCTCTGCGGGAAATATGGGGTTTTGAGTCCCTTTCACTGAGGAAGGTGTAGGTCATGTCTATTCCATAGTTGGTTTTTGGAACGGTACCTGTGCTTATATCAAACTCTGGTTTTATGCATCACCCCACCTCTCCTTCCCCCTTAGGCAGGCATAGGAGTGTTTTCTAAATGTGAGACACTGTTCTCTTTCCTAACTCAGTTCAAGTGTAGCCATGTTTAAAGGATCTTCATAAGTGATATCTTATGATAAGTTTCTTTTTCTCTGTGCCTTATTTCACTTATAATCATCGGACCTGAATCCAACCATTTTGCTGCTACTGGTCTTATGATATTGATTTCATTGCTGAGGGATATTCCATCGTGCATAAATACCACAATTTTTTGAACCATTTTTATATTTCCTGGGATATTTAAGGTGTACCCAAGTTGAGGTCCTTGAAAGCAGTTCTGCCCTAAATTTTGGGGTGGCTCTGTCTTATTGATTTTCAGTTTTCCCAAGGTATATTTCCTAGACTGGAAGTCCCCTTGGCTGTGTAGCTCTGTTGTTTATTTGTTTTAGGGAACACAATGCACTCCTCCAGAGAGGCAGTTGACAATTTACATCCCACCTATCAGCATAACAAGGCTCCCTGTTCTCCAGGGCCTGTCTTGCCTTTCTGGTTTTTACACATTTTGTGGATGTCCCTTTTGACCTGTGGGAAGTGATACTTCTTTGTAGTGCAGATTTGCATTGCCTGCTTGCTTGCTTGGCCAAAAAGGGCTTATGCGTTTTCTCCTGAATATATTCAGGAGAAAACGCAGACGCACTTTTTGGCCAAGTGCATCATTGTCGAAGTTGTGCCCCACTTCCTGTGCTTTAAAGGGGATTCCAACGTACCTCTTGAAATCTGTTTCCTGCTATTCTGCCTCGCTTTCAAGTCCGCCTCGTTGCCTTCCCTTAACAGATTTTTGGACTATAGTTGTCCTTTATTACTCTGCCAGTTTGTGAATTGCTGTGCCCTTGAGCTCCACTTTTCAACTCGATATTTGTGAGCTGACAGCAAGTCCAAAATTTCGGTTCAGGACCTATGCTGGTTCCTGGTGGGGGGCTGAGACTTTGGTTAATTCTTCTTCCTGCTGGGAAGTTAGAGTGATATGTGCCCGTCCTAATGCCTAACAGCTACTCTCTCATTGGTTCTCCCTCTTCCCTTTCATCCTCTGCCAAATTGGCAACCTGTGTGAGCCCGGAGGTTAAAGGGGCTGTCTCTCCAAGTTGGGAGGTTGATAGTAAAGCAGATGGAAAGTCAAACCGGAGCACCAGGAGAGGGACTATTCGTTGAGTTTTAGAAACCTTTCGTATTCACAGTGTGTCCGTTCTCTAGGTTTACCGTACATGTTAGAGCTGTAGTAATATTCCCTTCATCCTGGAGAGTTGGGACCCATGAAATGGTTGCCAGGCATTTGTGCTGTAAAGGGTCTGCATTTGCTCACCCAATCTCACGAATCCTCTCATTCCCAAGCGTCCAGCCTTATGCCACATCCAGCTGTCATTGTAGAGAGGGTCATTCCAGGTTTCATCAGAGACCCTGAAGGAATTGTAAAGAATTTCCCAGTTCTTTTGTTCTGTTTGTGAAATTCCTTTTTATAGTGGGTTTGAGCTGATTCTCGCTGCCATGTTTATGCCAGTCTAGACACACTTGACTCCCTTATGGAGACATATCAATACATAGGTTTTAAGATTCTTACTAGTCAGATATATTCCTCTGCAGGAAATATGTGGTTTACAGTCCGTTTCGTTGAGGAAGGTGTAGGTCTTGTCTATTCCATAGTTGGTTTTTGGAACGGTACCTGTGCTTATATCAAACTCTGGTTTTATGCATCACCCCACCTCTCCTTCCCCCTTAAGCAGGCATAAGAGTGTTTTCTAAATGTGAGACACTGTTCTCTTTCCTAACTCAGTTCAAGTGTAGCCATGTTTACAGGATCTTCATAAGTGATATCTTATGATAAGTTTCTTTTTCTCTGTGACGTATTTCACTTAGAATCATCGTACCTGAATCCACCCATTTTGCTGCTACTGGTCATATGACATTGTTTTCATCGCTGAGGGATATTCCGTCGTACGTAAGTACCACAATTTTTTGAACCATTTTTATATTTCCTGGGATATTTAAGGTGTACCCAAGTTGAGGTCCTTGTAAGCAGTGCAGCCCTAAATTTTGGGGTGGCTCTGTCTTATTGATTTTCAGTTTTCCCAAGGTATATTCCCTAGACTGGAAGTGCCCTTGGCTCTGTAGCTCTGTTCTTTACTTGTTTTAGGGAACACAATGCACCCCTCCAGAGAGGCAGTTGGCAATTTACAACCCGCCCATCAGAATAACAAGGCTCCCTGTTCTCCAGGGCCTGTCTTGCCTTTCTGTTTTTTACACATTTTGTGGATGTCCCTTTTGACCGGTGGGAAGTGATACTTCTCTGTAGTGCAGATTTGCATTGCCCGCTTGCTTGCTTGGCCAAAAAGGGCGTATGCGTTTTCTCCTGAATATATTCAGGAGAAAACGCATAGGCCCTTTTTGGCCATGTGCATCATTGTCCAAGGTGTGCTCCTCTTCCTGTGCTTTAAAGGCGATTCCAACGTACATATTGAAATCTGTTTCCTGCTATTCTGCCTCGCTTTCAAGGCTGCCTCGTTACCTTCCCTCAACAGATTTTTGGACGATAGTTGTCCTTTATTACTCGGCCAGTTTGTGAATTGCTGTGCCACTGAGCTCCATTTTTCAACTCGTTTTTTGCGAGCTGACCGCAAGTCCAAAATTTTGGATCAGGACCTATGCTGGTTCCCGGTGGGTGGCTGAGACTTTGGTTAATTCTTCTTCCTGCTGGAAAATTACAGTGATATGTGCCCGTCCAAATGCCTAACAGCTACTCTCTCATTGGTTCTCCCTCTTCCCTTTCATCCTCTGCCAAATTGGAAACCTGTGCGAACCAGGAGGTTAAAGGGTCTGTCTCTCCAAGTTGGGAGGTTGAAAGTAAAGCAGATGGAAAATCATACCCGAGCACCAGGAGAGGGAATATTCGTTGAGTTTTCGAAACCTTTCATATTCACAGTGTGTCCGTTCTCTAGGTTTCCCGTACATGTTATATCTGTAGTAATATTCCCTTCAACCTGGAGAGTTGGGACCCATGGAATGAGTGCCAGGCATTTGTGCTTAAAGGGTCTGCATTTGCTCACCCAATCTCACCAATCGTCTCAGTCCCAAGTGTCCCTCGTTATGCCACATCCAGCTGTCATTGTAATTAGGGTCATTCCAGGTTTCATCAGAGACCCTGAAGGAATTGTAAAGAATTTCCCAGTTTTTTTGTTTTGTTTTTGAAATTCCTTTTTATAGTGGGTTTGAGCTGATTCTCGCTGCCATGTTTATGCCAGTCTAGACACACTTGATTCCCTTACGGAGACATATCAATACATAGGTTTTAAGATTATTACTAGTCAGATATATTCCTGTGCGGGAAATATGTGGTTTTCAGTCCGTTTCGTTGAGGAAGGTGTAGGTCTTGTCTATTCCATAGTTGGTTTTTGGAAAGGTACCTGTGCTTATATCAAACTCTGGTTTTATGCATCACCCCACCTCTCCTTCCCCCTTAAGCAGGCATAAGAGTGTTTTCTAAATGTGAGACACTGTTCTCTTTCCTAACTCAGTTCAAGTGTAGCCATGTTTACAGGATCTTCATAAGTGATATCTTATGATAAGTTTCTTTTTCTCTGTGACTTATTTCACTTAGAATCATCGTACCTGAATCTACCCATTTTGCTGCTACTGGTCTTATGACATTGATTTCATGGCTGAGGGATATTCCATCGTACGTAAGTACCACAATTTTTTGAACCAGTTTTATATTTCCTGGGATATTTAAGGGGGACCCAAGTTGAGGTCCTTGTAAGCAGTGCAGCCCTAAATTTTGGGGTGGCTCTGTCTTATTGATTTTCAGTTTTCCCAAGGTATATTCCCTAGACTGGAAGTGCCCTTGGCTCTGTAGCTCTGTTGTTTGTTTGTTTTAGGGAACACAATGCACTCCTCCAGATAGGCAGTTGGCAATTTACATCCCGCCCATCAGCATAACAAGGCTCCCTGTTCTCCAGGGCCTGTCTTGCCTTTCTGGATTTTACACATTTTGTGGATGTCCCTTTGGACCGGTGGGAAGTGATACTTCTTTGTAGTGCAGATTTGCATTGCCCGCTTGCTTGCTTGGCCAAAAAGGGCGTATGCGTTTTCTCCTGAATATATTCAGGAGAAAATGCATACGCCCTTTTTGGCCAAGTGCATCATTGTCGAAGTTGTGCCCCTCTTCCTGTGCTTTAAAGGCGATTCCAACGTACCTCTTGAAATCTGCTTCCTGCTATTCTGCCTCACTTTCAAATCCTCCTCGTTGCCTTCCCTCAACAGATTTTTGGACTATAGTTGTCCTTTATTACTCGGCCAGTTTGTGAATTGCTGTGCCCCTGAGCTACATTTATCAACTCGTTTTTTGTGAGCTGACAGCAAGTCCAAAATTTCGGTTCAGGACCTATGCTGGTTCCCGGTGGGGGGCTGAGACTTTGGTTAATTCTTCCTCCTGCTGGGAAGTTAGAGTGATATGTGCCCGTCCTAATGCCTAACAGCTACTCTCTCATTGGTTCTCCCTCTTCCCTTTCATCCTCTGCCAAATTGACAACCTGTGTGAGCCCGGAGGTTAAAGGGGCTGTCTCTCCAAGTTGGGAGATTGATAGTAAAGCAGATTGAAAGTCAAATCGGAGCACCAGGAGTGGGACTATTCGTTGAGTTTTAGAAACCTTTCGTATTCACAGTGTGTCCGTTCTCTAGGTTTACCGTACATGTTATAACTGTAGTAATATTCCCTTCATCCTGGAGAGTTGGGACCCATGAAATGGTTGCCAGGCATTTGTGCTTTAAAGGGTCTGCATTTGCTCACCCAATCTCACCAATCGTCTCAGTCCCAAGTGTCCCTCGTTATGCCACATCCAGCTGTCATTGTAATTAGGGTCATTCCAGGTTTCATCAGAGACCCTGAAGGAATTGTAAAGAATTTCCCAGTTTTTTTGTTTTGTTTTTGAAATTCCTTTTTATAGTGGGTTTGAGCTGATTCTCGCTGCCATGTTTATGCCAGTCTAGACACACTTGATTCCCTTACGGAGACATATCAATACATAGGTTTTAAGATTATTACTAGTCAGATATATACCTCTGAGGGAAATATGGGGTTTTCAGTCCGTTTCGTTGAGGAAGGTGTAGGTCTTGTCTATTCCATAGTTGGTTTTTGGAACGGTACCTGTGCTTATATCAAACTCTGGTTTTATGCATCACCCCACCTCTCCTTCCCCCTTAAGCAGGCATAAGAGTGTTTTCTAAATGTGAGACACTGTTCTCTTTCCTAACTCAGTTCAAGTGTAGCCATGTTTACAGGATCTTCATAAGTGATATCTTATGATAAGTTTCTTTTTCTCTGTGACTTATTTCACTTAGAATCATCGTACCTGAATCTACCCATTTTGCTGCTACTGGTCTTATGACATTGATTTCATGGCTGAGGGATATTCCATTGTACGTAAGTACCACAATTTTTTGAACCAGTTTTATATTTCCTGGGATATTTAAGGTGTACCCAAGTTGAGGTCCTTGTAAGCAGTGCAGCCCTAAATTTTGGGGTGGCTCTGTCTTATTGATTTTCAGTTTTCCCAAGGTATATTCCCTAGACTGGAAGTGTCCTTCGCTCTGTAGCTCTGTTCTTTACTTGTTTTAGGGAACACAATGCACTCCTCCAGAGAGGCAGTTGGCAATTTACATCCCGCCCATCAGCATAACAAGGCTCCCTGTTCTCCAGGGCCTGTCTTGCCTTTCTGGATTTTACACATTTTGTGGATGTCCCTTTTGACGGGTGGGAAGTGATACTTCTTTGTAGTGCAGATTTGCATTGCCCGCTTGCTTGCTTGGCCAAAAAGGGCGTATGCGTTTTCTCCTGAATATATTCAGGAGAAAACACATACGCCCTTTTTGGCCAAGTGCATCATTGTCGAAGTTGTGCCCCTCTTCCTGTGCTTTAAAGGCGATTCCAACGTACCTCTTGAAATCTGTTTCCTGCTATTCTGCCTCGCTTTCAAATCCGCCTCGTTGCCTTCCCTCAACAGATTTTTGGACGATAGTTGTCCTTTATTACTCGGCCAGTTTGTGAATTGCTGTGCCCCTGAGCTACATTTTTCAACTCGTTTTTTGTGAGCTGACAGCAAGTCCAAAATTTCGGTTCAGGAACTATGCTGGTTCCCGGTGGGGGGCTGAGACTTTGGTTAATTCTTCTTCCTGCTGGGAAGTTAGAGTGATATGTGCCCGTCCTAATGCCTAACAGCTACTCTCTCATTGGTTCTCCCTCTTCCCTTTCATCCTCTGCCAAATTGGCAACCTGTGTGAGCCCGGAGGTAAAAGGGTCTGTCTCTCCAAGTTGGGAGATTGATAGTAAAGCAGATTGAAAGTCAAACCTGAGCACCAGGAGAGGGACTATTCGTTGAGTTTTAGAAACCTTTCGTATTCACAGTTTGTCCGTTCTCTAGGTTTACCGTATATGTTAGAGCTGTAGTAATATTCCCTTCATCCTGGAGAGTTGGGACCCATGAAATGGTTGCCAGGCATTTGTGCTTTAAAGGGTCTGCATTTGCTCACCCAATCTCACCAATCCTCTCAGTCCCAAGTGACCAGCATTATGCCACATCCAGCTGTCATTGTAGATAGGGTCATTCCAGGTTTCATCAGAGACCCTGAAGGAATTGTAAAGAAATTCCCAGTTCTTTTGTTCTGTTTTTGAAATTCCTTTTTATAGTGGGTTTGAGCTGATTCTCGCTGTCATGTTTATGCCAGTCTAGACACACTTGATTCCCTTACGGAGACATATCAATACATAGGTTTTAAGATTCTTACTAGTCAGATATATTCCTCTGCGGGAAATATGGGGTTTTGAGTCCCTTTCACTGAGGAAGGTGAAGGTCTTGTCTATTCCATAGTTGGTTTTTGGAACGGTACCTGTGCTTATATCAAACTCTGGTTTTATGCATCACCCCACCTCTCCTTCCCCCTTAAGCAGGCATAAGAGTGTTTTCTAAATGTGAGACACTGTTCTCTTTCCTAACTCAGTTCAAGTGTAGCCATGTTTACAGGATCTTCATAAGTGATATCTTATGATAAGTTTCTTTTTCTCTGTGACTTATTTCACTTAGAATCATCGTACCCGAATCTACCCATTTTGCTGCTACTGGTCTTATGACATTGATTTCATGGCTGAGGGATATTCCATCGTACGTAAGTACCACAATTTTTTGAACCAGTTTTATATTTCCTGTGATATTTAAGGTGTACCCAAGTTGAGGTCCTTGTAAGCAGTGCAGCCCTAAATTTTGGGGTGGCTCTGTCTTATTGATTTTCAGTTTTCCCAAGGTATATTCCCTAGACTGGAAGTGCCCTTGGCTCTGTAGCTCTGTTGTTTGTTTGTTTTAGGGAACACAATGCACTCCTCCAGAGAGGCAGTTGGCAATTTACATCCCGCCCATCAGCATAACAAGGCTCCCTGTTCTCCAGGGCCTGTCTTGCCTTTCTGGATTTTACACATTTTGTGGATGTCCCTTTGGACCGGTGGGAAGTGATACTTCTTTGTAGTGCAGATTTGCATTGCCCGCTTGCTTGCTTGGCCAAAAAGGGCGTATGCGTTTTCTCCTGAATATATTCAGGAGAAAACGCATACGCCCTTTTTGGCCAAGTGCATCATTGTCGAAGTTGTGCCCCTCTTCCTGTGCTTTAAAGGCGATTCCAACGTACCTCTTGAAATCTGTTTCCTGCTATTCTGCCTCGCTTTCAAATCCGCCTCGTTGCCTTCCCTCAACAGATTTTTGGACTATAGTTGTCCTTTATTACTCGGCCAGTTTGTGAATTGCTGTGTCCCTGAGCTACATTTTTCAACTCGTTTTTTGTGAGCTGACAGCAAGTCCAAAATTTCGGTTCATGACCTATGCTGGTTCCCGGTGGGGGGCTGAGACTTTGGTTAATTCTTCTTCCTGCAGGGAAGTTAGAGTGATATGTGCCCGTCCTAATGCCTAACAGCTACTCTCTCATTGGTTCTCCCTCTTCCCTTTCATCCTCTGCCAAATTGGCAACCTGTGTGAGCCCGGAGGTTAAAGGGGCTGTCTCTCCAAGTTGGGAGATTGATAGTAAAGCAGATTGAAAGTGAAACCGGAGCACCAGGAGAGGGAATATTCGTTGAGTTTTAGAAACCTTTCGTATTCACAGTGTGTCCGTTCTCTAGGTTTCCCGTATATGTTATAGCTGTAGTAATATTCCCTTCAACCTGGAGAGTTGGGACCCATGGAATGAGTGCCAGGCATTTGTGCTTTAAAGGGTCTGCATTTGCTCACCCAATCTCACCAATCGTCTTAGTCCCAAGTGTCCCTCGTTATGCCACATCCAGCTGTCATTGTAATTAGGGTCATTCCAGGTTTCATCAGAGACCTTGAAGGAAAGGTAAAGAATTTCCCAGTTTTTTTGTTTTGTTTTTGAAATTCCTTTTTATAGTGGGTTTGAGCTGATTCTCGCTGCCATGTTTATGCCAGTCTAGACACACTTGATTCCCTTACGGAGACATATCAATACATAGGTTTTAAGATTATTACTAGTAAGATATATTCCTCTGCGGGGAATATGGGGTTTTGAGTCCGTTTCGTTGAGGAAGGTGTAGGTCTTGTCTATTCCATAGTTGGTTTTTGGAAAGGTACCTGTGCTTATATCAAACACTGGTTTTATGCATCACCCCACCTCTCCTTCCCCCTTAAGCAGGCATAAGAGTGTTTTCTAAATGTGAGACACTGTTCTCTTTCCTAACTCAGTTCAAGTGTAGCCATGTTTACAGGATCTTCATAAGTGATATCTTATGATAAGTTACTTTTTCTCTGTGACTTATTTCACTTAGAATCATCGTACCTGAATCTACTCATTTTGCTGCTACTGGTCTTATGACATTGATTTCATGGCTGAGGGATATTCCATCATACGTAAGTACCACAATTTTTTGAACCAGTTTTATATTTCCTGTGATATTTAAGGTGTACCCATGTTGAGGTCCTTGTAAGCAGTGCAGCCCTAAATTTTGGTGTGGCTCTGTCTTATTGATTTTCAGTTTTCCCAAGGTATATTCCCTAGACTGGAAGTGCCCTTGGCTCTGTAGCTCTGTTGTTTGTTTGTTTTAGGGAACACAATGCACTCCTCCAGAGAGGCAGTTGTCAATTTACATCCCACCTATCAGCATAACAAGGCTCCCTGTTCTCCAGGGCCTGTCTTGCCTTTCTGGTTTTTACACATTTTGTGGATGTCCCTTTGGACCGGTGGGAAGTGATACTTCTTTGTAGTGCAGATTTGCATTGCCCGCTTGCTTGCTTGGCCAAAAAGGGCTTATGCGTTTTCTCCTGAATATATTCAGTAGAAAACGCATACGCACTTTTTGGCCAAGTGCATCATTGTCGAAGTTGTGCCCCACTTCCTGTGCTTTAAAGGGGATTCCAACGTACCTCTTGAAATCTGTTTCCTGCTATTCTGCCTCGCTTTCAAGTCCGACTCATTGCCTTCCCTTAACAGATTTTTGGACGATAGTTGTCCTTTATTACTCTGCCAGTTTGTGAATTGCTGTGCCCTTGAGCTCCACTTTTCAACTCGTTTTTTGTGAGCTGACAGCAAGTCCAAAATTTCGGTTCAGGACCTATGCTGGTTCCCAGTGGGGGGCTGAGACTTTGGTTAATTCTTCTTCCTGCTGGGAAGTTAGAGTGATATGTGCCCGTCCTAATGCCTAACAGCTACTCTCTCATTGGTTCTCCCTCTTCCCTTTCATCCTCTGCCAAATTGGCAACCTGTGTGAGCCCGGAGGTTAAAGGGGCTGTCTCTCCAAGTTGGGAGGTTGATAGTAAAGCAGATGGAAAGTCAAACCAGAGCACCAGGAGAGGGACTATTCGTTGAGTTTTACAAACCTTTCGTATTCACAGTGTGTCCGTTCTCTAGGTTTACCGTACATGTTAGAGCTGTAGTAATATTCCCTTCATCCTGGAGAGTTGGGACCCATGAAATGGTTGCCAGGCATTTGTGCTTTAAAGTGTCTGCATTTGCTCACCCAATCTCACCAATCCTCTCATTCCCAAGCGTCCAGCCTTTTGCCACATCCAGCTGTCATTGTAGATAGGGTCATTCCAGGTTTCATCAGAGACCCTGAAGGAATTGTAAAGAATTTCCCAGTTCTTTTGTTCTGTTTTTGAAATTCCTTTTTATAGTGGGTTTGAGCTGATTCTCGCTGCCATGTTTATGCCAGTCTAGACACACTTGATTCCCTTACGGAGACATATCAATACATAGGTTTTAAGATTCTTACTAGTCAGATATATTCCTCTGCAGGAAATATGGGGTTTTCAGTCCGTTTCGTTGAGGAAAGTGTAGGTCTTGTCTATTCCATAGTTGGTTTTTGGAAAGGTACCTGTGCTTATATCAAACTCTGGTTTTATGCATCACCCCACCTCTCCTTCCCCCTTAAGCAGGCATAAGAGTGTTTTCTAAATGTGAGACACTGTTCTCTTTCCTAACTCAGTTCAAGTGTAGCCATGTTTACAGGATCTTCATAAGTGATATCTTATGATAAGTTTCTTTTTCTCTGTGACTTATTTCACTTAGAATCATCGTACCTGAATCCACCCATTTTGCTGCTACTGGTCTTATGACATTGATTTCATGGCTGAGGGATATTCCGTCGTACGTAAGTACCACAATTTTTTGAACCAGTTTTATATTTCCTGGGATATTTAAGGTGTACCCAAGTTGAGGTCCTTGTAAGCAGTGCAGCCCTAAATTTTGGGGTGGCTCTGTCTTATTGATTTTCAGTTTTCCCAAGGTATATTCCCTATACTGGAAGTGCCCTTGGCTCTGTAGCTCTGTTGTTTGTTTGTTTTAGGGAATACAATGCACTCCTCCAGATAGGCAGTTGGCAATTTACATCCCGCCCATCAGCATAACAAGGCTCCCTGTTCTCCAGGGCCTGTCTTGCCTTTCTGGTTTTTACACATTTTGTGGATGTCCCTTTTGACCGGTGGGAAGTGATACTTCTCTGTAGTGCAGATTTGCATTGCCCGCTTGCTTGCTTGGCCAAAAAGGGCGTATGCGTTTTCTCCTGAATATATTCAGGAGAAAACGCATAGGCCCTTTTTGGCCAAGTGCATCATTGTCCAAAGTGTGCTCCTCTTCCTGTGCTTTAAAGGCGATTCCAACGTACATATTGAAATCTGTTTCCTGCTATTCTGCCTCGCTTTCAAGTCTGCCTCGTTACCTTCCCTCAACAGATTTTTGGACGATAGTTGTCCTTTATTATTCGGCCAGTTTGTGAATTGCTGTGCCACTGAGCTCCATTTTTCAACTCGTTTTTTGTGAGCTGACCGCAAGTCCAAAATTTTGGTTCAGGACCTATGCTGGTTCCCGGTGGGGGGCTGAGACTTTGGTTCATTCTTCTTCCTGCTGGGAAGTTAGAGTGATATGTGCCCGTCCTAATGCCTAACAGCTACTCTCTCATTGGTTCTCCCTCTTCCCTTTCATCCTCTGCCAAATTGGCAACCTGTGTGAGCCCGGAGGTTAAAGGGGCTGTCTCTCCAAGTTGGGATATTGATAGTAAAGCAGATTGAAAGTCAAACCGGAGCACCAGGAGAGGGACTATTCGTTGAGTTTTAGAAACCTTTCATATTCACAATGTGTCCGTTCTCTAGGTTTACCGTACATGTTAGAGCTGTAGTAATATTCCCCTCATCCTGGAGAGTTGGGACCCATGAAATGGTTGCCAGGCATTTGTGCTTTAAAGGGTCTGCATTTGCTCACCCAATCTCACCAATCGTCTCAGTCCCAAGTGTCCCTCGTTATGCCACATCCAGCTGTCATTGTAATTAGGGTCATTCCAGGTTTCATCAGAGACCCTGAAGTAATTGTAAAGAATTTCCCAGTTTTTTTGTTTTGTTTTTGAAATTCCTTTTTATAGTGGGTTTGAGCTGATTCTCGCTGCCATGTTTATGCCAGTCTAGATACACTTGATTCCCTTACGGAGACATATCAATACATAGGTTTTAAGATTATTACTAGTCAGATATATTCCTCTGCGGGAAATATGGGGTTTTGAGTCCGTTTCGTTGAGGAAGGTGTAGGTCTTGTCTATTCCATAGTTGGTTTTTGGAAAGGTACCTGTGCTTATATCAAACACTGGTTTTATGCATCACCCCACCTCTCCGTCCCCCTTAACCAGGCATAAGAGTGTTTTCTAAATGTGAGACACTGTTCTCTTTCCTAACTCAGTTCAAGTGTAGCCATGTTTACAGGATCTTCATAAGTGATATCTTATGATAAGTTTCTTTTTCCCTGTGACTTATTTCACTTAGAATCATCGTACCTGAATCCACCCATTTTGCTGCTACTGGTCTTATGACATTGATTTCATGGCTGAGGGATATTCCATCGTACGTAAGTACAACAATTTTTTGAACCATTTTTATATTTCCTGGGATATTTAAGGTGTACCCAAGTTGAGGTCCTTGTAAGCAGTGCAGCCCTAAATTTTCGGGTGGCTCTGTCTTATTGATTTTCAGTTTTCCCAAGGTATATTCCCTAGACTGGAAGTGCCCTTGGCTCTGTAGCTCTGTTGTTTACTTGTTTTAGGGAACACAATGCACTCCTCCAGAGAGGCAGTTGGCAATTTACATCCCGCCCATCAGCATAACAAGGCTCCCTGTTCTCCAGGGCCTGTCTTGCCTTTCTGGTTTTTACACATTTTGTAGATGTCCCTTTTGACCGGTGGGAAGTGATACTTCTTTGTAGTGCAGATTTGCATTGCCCGCTTGCTTGCTTGGCCAAAAAGGGCGTATGTGTTTTCTCCTGAATATATTCAGGAGAAAACGCATACGCCCTTTTTGGCCAAGTGCATCATTGTCGAAGTTGTGCCCCTCTTCCTTTGCTTTAAAGGCGATTCCAAGGTACCTCTTGAAATCTGTTTCCTGGTATTCTGCCTCGCTTTCAAGTCCGCCTCGTAGCTTTCCCTCAACAGATTTTTGGACGATAGTTGTCCTTTATTACTCTGTCTCTTTGTGAATTGCTGTGCCCCTGAGCTCCATTTATCAACTCGTTTTTTGTGAGCTGACCACATGTCCAAAATTTTGCTTCAGGACCTATGCTAGTTCCCGTTGGGGGGCTGAGACTTTGGTTAATTCTTCTCCGTGCCGGGAAATCAGAGTGATATGTGCCCGTCCAAATGCCTAACAGCTACTCTCTCATTGGTTCTCCCTCTTCCCTTTCATCCTCTGCCAAATTGGCAACCTGTGCGAACCAGGAGGTTAAAGGGGCTGTCTCTCCAATTTGGGAGGTTGATAGTAAAGCAGGTGGAAATTCAAACCGGGGCACCAGGAGAGGGACTATTCGTTGAGTTTTAGAAACCTTTCGTATTCACAGTGTGTCCGTTCCCTAGGTTTCCCGTTCATGTTATAGCTGTAGTAATATTCCCTTCAACCTGGAGCGTTGGGACCCATGGAATGTGTGCCAGGCATTTGTGCTTTAATGGGTCTGCATTAGCTCACCCAATGTCACCAATCATCTAAGTCCCAAGTGTCCAGCCTTATGCCACATCCAGCTGTCGTTGTAGATAGGGTCATTCCAGGATTCATCAGAGACCCTGAAGGAATTGAAAAGAATTTCGCAGTTTTTTTGTTTTGTTTTTGAAATTCCTTTTTATAGTGGGTTTGAGCTGATTCTCGCTGCCATGTTTATGCCAGTCTAGACACACTTGATTCCCTTACGGAGACATATCAATACATAGGTTTTAAGATTCTTACTAGTTAGATATATTCCTCTGTGGGAAATATGGTGTTTGGAGTCCCTTTCACTGAGGAAGGTGTAGGTCTTGTCTATTCCATAGTTGGTTTTTGGAACGGTAGCTGTGCTTATATCAAACTCTGATTTTATGCATCATCCCACCTCTCCTTCCCCCTTAAACAGGCATAAGAGTGTTTTCTAAATGTGAGACATTGTTCTCTTTCCTAACTCAGT
Organism: Hyperoodon ampullatus; assembly: GCF_949752795.1. Classification (NCBI taxonomy): domain Eukaryota; kingdom Metazoa; phylum Chordata; class Mammalia; order Artiodactyla; family Ziphiidae; genus Hyperoodon; species Hyperoodon ampullatus. The sequence continues at coordinate 31,137 of NW_027640475.1, read as the reverse complement.
TCAAGTGTAGCCATGTTTACAGGATCTTCATAAGTGATATCTTATGATAAGTTTCTTTTTCTGTGTGACTTATTTCACTTAGAATCATCGTACCTGAATCCACCCATTTTGCTGCTACTGGTCTTATGACATTGATTTCATGGCTGAGGGATATTCCATCGTACGTAAGTACCACAATTTTTTGAACCATTTTTATATTTCCTGGGATATTTAAGGTGTACCCAAGTTGAGGTCCTTGTAAGCAGTGTAGCCCTAAATATTGGGGTGGCTGTGTCTTTTTGATTTTCAGTTTTCCCAAGGTATATTCCCTAGACTGGAAGTGCCCTTGGCTCTGTAGCTCTGTTGTTTACTTGTTTTAGGGAACACAATGCACTCCTCCAGAGAGGCAGTTGGCAATTTACATCCCGCCCATCAGCATAACAAGGCTCCCTGTTCTCCAGGGCCTGTCTTGCCTTTCTGGTTTTTACACATTTTGTGGATGTCCCTTTTGACCGGTGGGAAGTGATACTTCTTTGTAGTGCAGATTTGCATTGCCCGCTTGCTTGCTTGGCCAAAAAGGGCGTATGCGTTTTCTCCTGAATATATTCAGGAGAAAACGCATACGCCCTTTTTGGCCAAGTGCATCATTGTCGAAGTTGTGCCCCTCTTCCTGTGCTTTAAAGGCGATTCCAACGTACCTCTGGAAATCTGTTTCCTGCTATTCTGCCTCGCTTTCAAGTCCGCCTCGTTGCCTTCCCTCAACAGATTTTTGGACGATAGTTGTCCTTTATTACTCGGCCAGTTTGTGAATTGCTGTGCCCCTGAGCTCCATTTTTCAACTCGTTTTTGGTGAGCTGACCGCAAGTCCAAAATTTTGGTTCAGGATCTATACTGATTCCCGGTGGGTGGCTGAGACTTTGGTTAATTCTTCTTCCTGCCGGGAAATTACAGTGATATGTGCCCGTCCAAATGCCTAACAGCTACTCTCTCATTGGTTCTCCCTCTTCCCTTTCATCCTCTGCCAAATTGGCAACCTGTGCGAACCAGGAGGTTAAAGGGGCTGTCTCTCCAAGTTGGGAGGTTGATAATAAAGCAGATGGAAAGTCAAACCGGAGCACCAGGAGAGGGACTATTCGTTGAGTTTTAGAAACCTTTCGTATTCAAAGTGTGTCCGTTCTCTAGGTTTTCCGTACATGTTATAACTGTAGTAATATTCCCTTCAACCTGGAGATTTGTGACCCATGGAATGGGTGCCAGGCATTTGTGCTTTAAAGGGTCTGCATTTGCTCACCCAATCTCACCAATCGTCTCAGTCACAAGTGTCCAGCCTTATGCCACATTCAGCTGTCGTTGTAGATAGGGTTATTCCAGGTTTCATCAGAGACCCTGAAGGAATTGTAAATAATTTCCCAGTTTTTTTTGTTTTGTTTTTGAAATTCCTTTTTATAGTGGGTTTGAGCTGATTCTCGCTGCCATGTTTATGACAGTCTAGTCACACTTGATTCCCTTACGGAGACATATCAATACATAGGTTTTAAGATTCTTACTAGTCAGATATATTCCTCTGCGGGAAATATGGGGTTTTGAGTCCCTTTCACTGAGAAAGGTGTAGGTCTTGTCTATTCCATAGTTGGTTTTTGGAACGGTACCTGTGCTTATATCAAACTCTGGTTTTATGCATCACCCCACCTCTCCTTCTCCCTTAAGCAGGTGTAAGAGAGTTTTCTAAATGTGAGACTTTCCTAACTCAGTTCAAGTGTAGCCATGTTTACTGGATCTTCATAAGTGATATCTTATGATAAGTTTCTTTTTCTCTGTGACTTATTTCACTTGGAATCATCGTACCGAAATCCACCCATTTTGCTGCTACTGGTCTTATGACATTGATTTCATGGCTGAGTGATATTCCATCGTACGTAAGTACCACAATTTTTTGAACCATTTTTATATTTCCTGGGATATTTAAGGTGTACCCAAGTTGAGGTCCTTGTAAGCAGTGCAGCCCTAAATTTTGGGGTGTCTCTGTCTTATTGATTTTCCGTTTTCCCAAGGTATATTCCCTAGACTTGAAGTGCCCTTGGCTCTGTAGTTCTGTTCTTTACTTGTTTTAGGGAACAAAATGCACTCCTCCAGAGAGGCAGTTGGCAATTTACATGCCGCCCATCAGCATAACAAGGCTCCCTGTTCTCCAGGGCCTGTCTTGCCTTTCTGGATTTTACACATTTTGTGGATGTCCCTTTGGACCGGTGCGAAGTGATACTTCTTTGTAGTGCAGATTTGCATTGCCCGCTTGCTTGCTTGGCCAAAAAGGGCGTATGCGTTTTCCCCTGAATATATTCAGGAGAAAACGCATATGCCCTTTTTGGCCAAGTGCATCATTGTCGAAGTTGTGCCCCTCTTCCTGTGCTTTAAAGGCAATTCCAACGTACCTCTTGAAATCTGTTTCTTGCTATTCTGCCTCGCTTTCAAGTCCTCCTAGTTGTCTTCCCTCAACAGATTTTTGGACGGTAGTTGTCCTTTATTACTCGGCCAGTTTGTGAATTGCTGTGCCCCTGAGCTCCATTTTTCAACTCGTTTTTTGTGAGCTGACCGCATGTCCAAAATTTTGGTTCAGGACCTATGCTGGTTCCCGGTGGGAGGCTGAGACTTTGGTTAATTCTTCTTACTGCCGGGAAATTACTGTGATATGTGCCCATCCAAATGCCTAACAGCTACTCTCTCATTGGTTCTCCCTCTTCCCTTTCATCCTCTGCCAAATTGGAAACCTGTTCGAACCAGGAGGTTAAAGGGGCTGTCTCTCCAAGTTGGGAGATTGATAGTAAAGCAGATGGAAAGTCAAACCATAGCACCAGGAGAGGGACAATTCGTTGAGTTTTAGAAACCTTTCGTATTCACAGTGGGTCCGTTCTCTAGGTTTCCCGTACATGTTATAGCTGTAGTAATATTCCCTAAAACCTGGAGAGTTGGGAACCATGGAATGGGTGCCCGGCATTTGTGCTTTAAAGGTTCTGCATTTGCTCACCGAATCTCACCAATCCTCTCAGTCCCAAGTGTCCAGCCTTATGCCACATCCAGCTGTCGTTGTAGATTGGGTCATTCCAGGTTTCATCAGAGACCCTGAAGGAATTGTAAAGAATTTGCCAGTTTTTTTTGTTTTGTTTTTGAAATTCCTTTTTATAGTGTGTTTGAGCTGATTCTCGCTGCCATGTTTATGCCAGTCTAGACACACTTGATTCCCTTACGGAGACATATCAATACATAGGTTTTAAGATTCTTACTAGTCAGATATATTCCTCTGCAGGAAATATGGGGTTTTGAGTCCCTTTCACTGAGGAAGGTGTAGGTCTTGTCTATTCCATAGTTGGTTTTTGGAACGGTACCTGTGCTTATATCAAACTCTGGTTTTATGCATCACCCCACCTCTCCTTCCCCCTTAAGCAGGCATAAGAGTGTTTTCTAAATGTGAGACACTGTTCTCTTTCCTAACTCAGTTCAAGTGTAGCCATGTTTACAGGATCTTCATAAGTGATATCTTATGATAAGTTTCTTTTTCTCTGTGACTTATTTCACTTAGAATCATCGTACCTGAATCTACCCATTTTGCTGCTACTGGTCTTATGACATTGATTTCATGGCTGAGGGATATTCCATCGTACGTAAGTACCACAATTTTTTGAACCAGTTTTATATTTCCTGGGATATTTAAGGGGGACCCAAGTTGAGGTCCTTGTAAGCAGTGCAGCCCTAAATTTTGGGGTGGCTCTGTCTTATTGATTTTCAGTTTTCCCAAGGTATATTCCCTAGACTGGAAGTGCCCTTGGCTCTGTAGCTCTGTTGTTTGTTTGTTTTAGGGAACACAATGCACTCCTCCAGATAGGCAGTTGGCAATTTACATCCCGCCCATCAGCATAACAATGCTCCCTGTTCTCCAGGGCCTGTCTTGCCTTTCTGGATTTTACACATTTTGTGGATGTCCCTTTGGACCGGTGGGAAGTGATACTTCTTTGTAGTGCAGATTTGCATTGCCCGCTTGCTTGCTTGGCCAAAAAGGGCGTATGCGTTTTCTCCTGAATATATTCAGGAGAAAATGCATACGCCCTTTTTGGCCAAGTGCATCATTGTCGAAGTTGTGCCCCTCTTCCTGTGCTTTAAAGGCGATTCCAACGTACCTCTTGAAATCTGCTTCCTGCTATTCTGCCTCGCTTTCAAATCCTCCTCGTTGCCTTCCCTCAACAGATTTTTGGAGGATAGTTGTCCTTTATTACTCGGCCAGTTTGTGAATTGCTGTGCCCCTGAGCTACATTTATCAACTCGTTTTTTGTGAGCTGACAGCAAGTCCAAAATTTCGGTTCAGGACCTATGCTGGTTCCCGGTGGGGGGCTGAGACTTTGGTTCATTCTTCTTCCTGCTGGGAAGTTAGAGTGATATGTGCCCGTCCTAATGCCTAACAGCTACTCTCTCATTGGTTCTCCCTCTTCCCTTTCATCCTCTGCCAAACTGGCAACCTCTGTGAGCCCGGAGGTTAAAGGGGCTGTCTCTCCAAGTTGGGAGATTGATAGTAAAGCAGATTGAAAGTCAAACCGGAGCACCAGGAGAGGGACTATTCGTTGAGTTTTAGAAACCTTTCGTATTCACAGTGTGTCTGTTCTCTAGGTTTACCGTACATGTTAGAGCTGTAGTAATATTCCCTTCATCCTGGAGAGTTGGGACCCATGAAATGGTTGCCAGGCATTTGTGCTTTAAAGGGTCTGCATTTGCTCACCCAATCTCACCAATCGTCTCAGTCCCAAGTGTCCCTCGTTATGCCACATCCAGCTGTCATTGTAATTAGGGTCATTCCAGGTTTCATCAGAGACCCTGAAGGAATTGTAAAGAATTTCCCAGTTTTTTTGTTTTGTTTTTGAAATTCCTTTTTATAGTGGGTTTGAGCTGATTCTCGCTGCCATGTTTATGCCAGTCTAGACACACTTGATTCCCTTACGGAGACATATCAATACATAGGTTTTAAGATTATTACTAGTCAGATATATTCCTCTGCGGGAAATATGGGGTTTTCAGTCCGTTTCGTTGAGGAAGGTGTAGGTCTTGTCTATTCCATAGTTGGTTTTTGGAAAGGTACCTGTGCTTATATCAAACTCTGGTTTTATGCATCACCCCACCTCTCCTTCCCCCTTAAGCAGGCATAAGAGTGTTTTCTAAATGTGAGACACTGTTCTCTTTCCTAACTCAGTTCAAGTGTAGCCATGTTTACAGGATCTTCATAAGTGATATCTTATGATAAGTTTCTTTTTCTCTGTGACTTATTTCACTTAGAATCATCGTACCTGAATCTACCCATTTTGCTGCTACTGGTCTTATGACATTGATTTCATGGCTGAGGGATATTCCATCGTACGTAATTACCACAATTTTTTGAACCAGTTTTATATTTCCTGGGATAATTAAGGGGTACCCAAGTTGAGGTCCTTGTAAGCAGTGCAGCCCTAAATTTTGGGGTGGCTCTGTCTTATTGATTTTCAGTTTTCCCAAGGTATATTCCCTAGACTGGAAGTGCCCTTGGCTCTGTAGCTCTGTTGTTTGTTTGTTTTAGGGAACACAATGCACTCCTCCAGATAGACAGTTGGCAATTTACATCCCGCCCATCAGCATAACAAGGCTCCCTGTTCTCCAGGGCCTGTCTTGCCTTTCTGGATTTTACACATTTTGTGGATGTCCCTTTGGACCGGTGGGAAGTGATACTTCTTTGTAGTGCAGATTTGCATTGCCCGCTTGCTTGCTTGGCCAAAAAGGGCGTATGCGTTTTCTCCTGAATATATTCAGGAGAAAACGCATACGCCCTTTTTGGCCAAGTGCATCATTGTCGAAGTTGTGCCCCTCTTCCTGTGCTTTAAAGGCGATTCCAACGTACCTCTTGAAATCTGTTTCCTGCTATTCTGCCTCGCTTTCAAATCCACCTCGTTGCCTTCCCTCAACAGATTTTTGGACTATAGTTGTCCTTTATTACTCGGCCAGTTTGTGAATTGCTGTTCCCCTGAGCTACATTTTTCAACTCGTTTTTTGTGAGCTGACAGCAAGTCCAAAATTTCGGTTCAGGACCTATGCTGGTTCCCGGTGTGGGGCTGAGACTTTGGTTAATTCTTCTTCCTGCTGGGAAGTTAGAGTGATATGTGCCCGTCCTAATGCCTAACAGCTACTCTCTCATTGGTTCTCCCTCTTCCCTTTCATCCTCTGCCAAATTGGCAAACTGTGTGAGCCCGGAGGTTAAAGGGTCTGTCTCTCCAAGTTGGGAGATTGATAGTAAAGCAGATTGAAAGTCAAACCGGAGCACCAGGAGAGGGACTATTCGTTGAGTTTTAGAAACCTTTCGTATTCACAGTTTGTCCGTTCTCTAGGTTTACCGTATATGTTAGAGCTGTAGTAATATTCCCTTCATCCTGGAGAGTTGGGACCCATGAAATGGTTGCCAGGCATTTGTGCTTTAAAGGGTCTGCATTTGCTCACCCAATCTCACCAATCGTCTCAGTCCCAAGTGTCCCTCGTTATGCCACATTCAGCTGTCATTGTAATTAGGGTCTTTCCAGGTTTCATCAGAGACCCTGAAGGAATTGTAAAGAATTTCCCAGTTTTTTTGTTTTGTTTTTGAAATTCCTTTTTATAGTGGGTTTGAGCTGATTCTCGCTGCGATGTTTAAGCCAGTCTAGACACACTTGATTCCCTTACGTAGACATATCAATACATAGGTTTTAAGATTATTACTAGTCAGATATATTCCTCTGCGGGAAATATGGGGTTTTGAGTCCCTTTCACTGAGGAAGGTGAAGGTCTTGTCTATTCCATAGTTGGTTTTTGGAACGGTACCTGTGCTTATATCAAACTCTGGTTTTATGCATCACCCCACCTCTCCTTCCCCCTTAAGCAGGCATAAGAGTGTTTTCTAAATGTGAGACACTGTTCTCTTTCCTAACTCAGTTCAAGTGTAGCCATGTTTACAGGATCTTCATAAGTGATATCTTATGATAAGTTTCTTTTTCTCTGTGACTTATTTCACTTAGAATCATCGTACCCGAATCTACCCATTTTGCTGCTACTGGTCTTATGACATTGATTTCATGGCTGAGGGATATTCCATCGTACGTAAGTACCACAATTTTTTGAACCAGTTTTATATTTCCTGTGATATTTAAGGTGTACCCAAGTTGAGGTCCTTGTAAGCAGTGCAGCCCTAAATTTTGGGGTGGCTCTGTCTTATTGATTTTCAGTTTTCCCAAGGTATATTCCCTAGACTGGAAGTGCCCTTGGCTCTGTAGCTCTGTTGTTTGTTTGTTTTAGGAAACAGAATGCACTCCTCCAGAGAGGCAGTTGGCAATTTACATCCCGCCCATCAGCATAACAAGGCTCCCTGTTCTCCAGGGCCTGTCTTGCCTTTCTGGATTTTACACATTTTGTGGATGTCCCTTTGGACCGGTGGGAAGTGATACTTCTTTGTAGTGCAGATTTGCATTGCCCGCTTGCTTGCTTGGCCAAAAAGGGCGTATGCGTTTTCTCCTGAATATATTCAGGAGAAAACGCATACGCCCTTTTTGGCCAAGTGCATCATTGTCGAAGTTGTGCCCCTCTTCCTGTGCTTTAAAGGCGATTCCAACGTACCTCTTGAAATCTGTTTCCTGCTATTCTGCCTCGCTTTCAAATCCTCCTCGTTGCCTTCCCTCAACAGATTTTTGGACTATAGTTGTCCTTTATTACTCGGCCAGTTTGTGAATTGCTGTGTCCCTGAGCTACATTTTTCAACTCGTTTTTTGTGAGCTGACAGCAAGTCCAAAATTTCGGTTCATGACCTATGCTGGTTCCCGGTGGGGGGCTGAGACTTTGGTTAATTCTTCTTCCTGCAGGGAAGTTAGAGTGATATGTGCCCGTCCTAATGCCTAACTGCTACTCTCTCATTGGTTCTCCCTCTTCCCTTTCATCCTCTGCCAAATTGGCAACCTGTGTGAGCCCGGAGGTTAAAGGGGCTGTCTCTCCAAGTTGGGAGATTGATAGTAAAGCAGATTGAAAGTCAAACCGGAGCACCAGGAGAGGGACTATTCGTTGAGTTTTAGAAACCTTTCGTATTCACAGTGTGTCCGTTCTCTAGGTTTACCATACATGTTAGAGCTGTAGTAATATTGCCTTCATCCTGGAGAGTTGGGACCCATGATATGGTTGCCAGGCATTTGTGCTTTAAAGGGTCTGCATTTGCTCACCCAATCTCACCAATCCTCTCAGTCCCAAGTGTCCAGCCTTATGCCACATCCTGCTGTCATTGTAGATAGGGTCATTCCAGGTTTCATCAGAGACCCTGAAGGAATTGTAAAGAAATTCCCAGTTCTTTTGTTCTGTTTTTGAAATTCCTTTTTATAGTGGGTTTGAGCTGATTCTCGCTGCCATGTTTATGCCAGTCTAGACACACTTGATTCCCTTACGGAGACATATCAATACATAGGTTTTAAGATTCTTACTAGTCAGATATATTCCTCTGCGGGAAATATGGGGTTTTGAGTCCCTTTCACTGAGGAAGTTGTAGGTCTTGTCTATTCCATAGTTGGTTTTTGGAACGGTACCTGTGCTTATATCAAACTCTGGTTTTATGCATCACCCCACCTCTCCTTCCCCCTTAAGCAGGCATAAGAGTGTTTTCTAAATGTGAGACACTGTTCTCTTTCCTAACTCAGTTCAAGTGTAGCCATGTTTACAGGATCTTCATAAGTGATATCTTATGATAAGTTTCTTTTTCTCTGTGACTTATTTCACTTAGAATCATCGTACTTGAATCCACCCATTTTGCTGCTACTGGTCTTATGACATTGATTTCATGGCTGAGGGATATTCCATCGTACGTAAGTACCACAATTTTTTGAACCATTTTTATATTTCCTGGGATATTTAAGGTGTACCCAAGTTGAGGTCCTTGTAAGCAGTGCAGCCCTAAATTTTGGGGTGGCTCTGTCTTATTGATTTTCAGTTTTCCCAAGGTATATTCCCTAGACTGGAAGTGCCCTTGGCTCTGTAGCTCTGTTGTTTGTTTGTTTTAGGGAACACAATGCACTCCTCCAGAGAGGCAGTTGACAATTTACATCCCACCTATCAGCATAACAAGGCTCCCTGTTCTCCAGGGCCTGTCTTGCCTTTCTGGTTTTTACACATTTTGTGGATGTCCCTTTGGACCGGTGGGAAGTGATACTTCTTTGTAGTGCAGATTTGCATTGCCCGCTTGCTTGCTTGGCCAAAAAGGGCTTATGCGTTTTCTCCTGAATATATTCAGTAGAAAACGCATACGCACTTTTTGGCCAAGTGCATCATTGTCGAAGTTGTGCCCCACTTCCTGTGCTTTAAAGGGGATTCCAACGTACCTCTTGAAATCTGTTTCCTGCTATTCTGCCTCGCTTTCAAGTCCGCCTCATTGCCTTCCCTTAACAGATTTTTGGACGATAGTTGTCCTTTATTACTCTGCCAGTTTGTGAATTGCTGTGCCCTTGAGCTCCACTTTTCAACTCGTTTTTTGTGAGCTGACAGCAAGTCCAAAATTTCGGTTCAGGACCTATGCTGGTTCCCAGTGGGGGGCTGAGACTTTGGTTAATTCTTCTTCCTGCTGGGAAGTTAGAGTGATATGTGCCCGTCCTAATGCCTAACAGCTACTCTCTCATTGGTTCTCCCTCTTCCCTTTCATCCTCTGCCAAATTGGCAACCTGTGTGAGCCCGGAGGTTAAAGGGGCTGTCTCTCCAAGTTGGGAGGTTGATAGTAAAGCAGATGGAAAGTCAAACCGGAGCACCAGGAGAGGGACTATTCGTTGAGTTTTAGAAACCTTTCGTATTCACAGTGTGTCCGTTCTCTAGGTTTACCGTACATGTCAGAGCTGTAGTAATATTCCCTTCATCCTGGAGAGTTGGGACCCATGAAATGGTTGCCAGGCATTTGTGCTTTAAAGGGTCTGCATTTGCTCACCCAATCTCACCAATCCTCTCATTCCCAAGCGTCCAGCCTTTTGCCACATCCAGCTGTCATTGTAGATAGGGTCATTCCAGGTTTCATCAGAGACCCTGAAGGAATTGTAAAGAATTTCCCAGTTCTTTTGTTCTGTTTTTGAAATTCCTTTTTATAGTGGGTTTGAGCTGATTCTCGCTGCCATGTTTATGCCAGTCTAGACACACTTGATTCCCTTACGGAGACATATCAATACATAGGTTTTAAGATTCTTACTAGTCAGATATATTCCTCTGCAGGAAATATGGGGTTTTCAGTCCGTTTCGTTGAGGAAGGTGTAGGTCTTGTCTATTCCATAGTTGGTTTTTGGAAAGGTACCTGTGCTTATATCAAACTCTGGTTTTATGCATCACCCCACCTCTCCTTCCCCCTTAAGCAGGCATAAGAGTGTTTTCTAAATGTGAGACACTGTTCTCTTTCCTAACTCAGTTCAAGTGTAGCCATGTTTACAGGATCTTCATAAGTGATATCTTATGATAAGTTTCTTTTTCTCTGTGACTTATTTCACTTAGAATCATCGTACCTGAATCCACCCATTTTGCTGCTACTGGTCTTATGACATTGATTTCATGGCTGAGGGATATTCCGTCGTACGTAAGTACCACAATTTTTTGAACCAGTTTTATATTTCCTGGGATATTTAAGGTGTACCCAAGTTGAGGTCCTTGTAAGCAGTGCAGCCCTAAATTTTGGGGTGGCTCTGTCTTATTGATTTTCAGTTTTCCCAAGGTATATTCCCTAGACTGGAAGTGCCCTTGGCTCTGTAGCTCTGTTGTTTGTTTGTTTTAGGGAATACAATGCACTCTTCCAGATAGGCAGTTGGCAATTTACATCCCGCCCATCAGCATAACAAGGCTCCCTGTTCTCCAGGGCCTGTCTTGCCTTTCTGGTTTTTACACATTTTGTGGATGTCCCTTTTGACCGGTGGGAAGTGATACTTCTCTGTAGTGCAGATTTGCATTGCCCGCTTGCTTGCTTGGCCAAAAAGGGCGTATGCGTTTTCTCCTGAATATATTCAGGAGAAAACGCATAGGCCCTTTTTGGCCAAGTGCATCATTGTCCAAAGTGTGCTCCTCTTCCTGTGCTTTAAAGGCGATTCCAACGTACATATTGAAATCTGTTTCCTGCTATTCTGCCTCGCTTTCAAGTCTGCCTCGTTACCTTCCCTCAACAGATTTTTGGACGATAGTTGTCCTTTATTACTCGGCCAGTTTGTGAATTGCTGTGCCACTGAGCTCCATTTTTCAACTCGTTTTTTGTGAGCTGACCGCAAGTCCAAAATTTTGGTTCAGGACCTATGCTGGTTCCCGGTGGGTGGCTGAGACTTTGGTTAATTCTTCTTCCTGCCGGAAAATTACAGTGATATGTGCCCGTCCAAATGCCTAACAGCTACTCTCTCATTGGTTCTCCCTCTTCCCTTTCATCCTCTGCCAAATAGGAAACCTGTGCGAACCAGGAGGTTAAAAGGGCTGTCTCTCCAAGTTGGGAGGTTGAAAGTAAAGCAGATGGAATGTCATACCCGAGCACCAGGAGAGGGAATATTCGTTGAGTTTTAGAAACCTTTCGTATTCACAGTGTGTCCGTTCTCTAGGTTTCCCGTACATGTTATAGCTGTAGTAATATTCCCTTCAACCTGGAGAGTTTGGACCCATGGAATGAGTGCCAGGCATTTGTGCTTTAAAGGGTCTGCATTTGCTCACCCAATCTCACCAATCGTCTCAGTCCCAAGTGTCCCTCGTTATGCCACATCCAGCTGTCATTGTAATTAGGGTCATTCCAGGTTTCATCAGAGACCCTGAAGGAATTGTAAAGAATTTCCCAGTTTTTTTGTTTTGTTTTTGAAATTCCTTTTTATAGTGGGTTTGAGCTGATTCTCGCTGCCATGTTTATGCCAGTCTAGACACACTTGATTCCCTTACGGAGACATATCAATACATAGGTTTTAAGATTCTTACTAGTCAGATATATTCCTCTGCGGGAAATATGGGGTTTTGAGTCCCTTTCACTGAGGAAGGTGTAGGTCTTGTCTATTCCATAGTTGGTTTTTGGAACGGTACCTGTGCTTATATCAAACTCTGGTTTTATGCATCACCCCACCTCTCCTTCCCCCTTAAGCAGGCATAAGAGTGTTTTCTAAATGTGAGACACTGTTCTCTTTCCTAACTCAGTTCAAGTGTAGCCATGTTTACAGGATCTTCATAAGTGATATCTTATGATAAGTTTCTTTTTCTCTGTGACTTATTTCACTTAGAATCATCGTACCTGAATCTACCCATTTTGCTGCTACTGGTCTTATGACATTGATTTCATGGCTGAGGGATATTCCATCGTACGTAAGTACCACAATTTTTTGAACCAGTTTTATATTTCCTGGGATATTTAAGGGGGACCCAAGTTGAGGTCCTTGTAAGCAGTGCAGCCCTAAATTTTGGGGTGGCTCTGTCTTATTGATTTTCAGTTTTCCCAAGGTATATTCCCTAGACTGGAAGTGCCCTTGGCTCTGTAGCTCTGTTGTTTGTTTGTTTTAGGGAACACAATGCACTCCTCCAGATAGGCAGTTGGCAATTTACATCCCGCCCATCAGCATAACAATGCTCCCTGTTCTCCAGGGCCTGTCTTGCCTTTCTGGATTTTACACATTTTGTGGATGTCCCTTTGGACCGGTGGGAAGTGATACTTCTTTGTAGTGCAGATTTGCATTGCCCGCTTTCTTGCTTGGCCAAAAAGGGCGTATGCGTTTTCTCCTGAATATATTCAGGAGAAAACGCATACGCCCTTTTTGGCCAAGTGCATCATTGTCGAAGTTGTGCCCCTCTTCCTGTGCTTTAAAGGCGATTCCAACGTACCTCTTGAAATCTGTTTCCTGCTATTCTGCCTCGCTTTCAAATCCGCCTCGTTGCCTTCCCTCAACAGATTTTTGGACTATAGTTGTCCTTTATTACTCGGCCAGTTTGTGAATTGCTGTGCCCCTGAGCTACATTTTTCAACTCGTTTTTTGTGAGCTGACAGCAAGTCCAAAATTTCGGTTCAGGACCTATGCTGGTTCCCGGTGGGGGGCTGAGACTTTGGTTCATTCTTCTTCCTGCTGGGAAGTTAGAGTGATATGTGCCCGTCCTAATGCCTAACAGCTACTCTCTCATTGGTTCTCCCTCTTCCCTTTCATCCTCTGCCAAATTGGCAACCTGTGTGAGCCTGGAGGTTAAAGGGGCTGTCTCTCCAAGTTGGGAGATTGATAGTAAAGCAGATTGAAAGTCAAACCGGAGCACCAGGAGAGGGACTATTCGTTGAGTTTTAGAAACCTTTCATATTCACAGTGTGTCCGTTCTCTAGGTTTACCGTACATGTTAGAGCTGTAGTAATATTCCCCTCATCCTGGAGAGTTGGGACCCATGAAATGGTTGCCAGGCATTTGTGCTTTAAAGGGTCTGCATTTGCTCACCCAATCTCACCAATCGTCTCAGTCCCAAGTGTCCCTCGTTATGCCACATCCAGCTGTAATTGTAATTAGGGTCATTCCAGGTTTCATCAGAGACCATGAAGGAATTGTAAAGAATTTCCCAGTTTTTTTGTTTTGTTTTTGAAATTCCTTTTTATAGTGGGTTTGAGCTGATTCTCGCTGCCATGTTTATGCCAGTCTAGATACACTTGATTCCCTTATGGAGACATATCAATACATAGGTTTTAAGATTATTACTAGTCAGATATATTCCTCTGCGGGAAATATGGGGTTTTGAGTCCGTTTCGTTGAGGAAGGTGTAGGTCTTGTCTATTCCATAGTTGGTTTTTGGAAAGGTACCTGTGCTTATATCAAACACTGGTTTTATGCATCACCCCACCTCTCCTTCCCCCTTAAGCAGGCATAAGAGTGTTTTCTAAATGTGAGACACTGTTCTCTTTCCTAACTCAGTTCAATTGTAGCCATGTTTACAGGATCTTCATAAGTGATATCTTATGATAAGTTTCTTTTTCCCTGTGACTTATTTCACTTAGAATCATCGTACCTGAATCCACCCATTTTGCTGCTACTGGTCTTATGACATTGATTTCATGGCTGAGGGATATTCCATCATACGTAAGTACAACAATTTTTTGAACCATTTTTATATTTCCTGGGATATTTAAGGTGTACCCAAGTTGAGGTCCTTGTAAGCAGTGCAGCCCTAAATTTTCGGGTGGCTCTGTCTTATTGATTTTCAGTTTTCCCAAGGTATATTCCCTAGACTGGAAGTGCCCTTGGCTCTGTAGCTCTGTTGTTTACTTGTTTTAGGGAACACAATGCACTCCTCCAGAGAGGCAGTTGGCAATTTACATCCCGCCCATCAGCATATCAAGGCTCCCTGTTCTCCAGGGCCTGTCTTGCCTTTCTGGTTTTTACACATTTTGTAGATGTCCCTTTTGACCGGTGGGAAGTGATACTTCTTTGTAGTGCAGATTTGCATTGCCCGCTTGCTTGCTTGGCCAAAAAGGGCGTATGTGTTTTCTCCTGAATATATTCAGGAGAAAACGCATACGCCCTTTTTGGCCAAGTGCATCATTGTCGAAGTTGTGCCCCTCTTCCTTTGCTTTAAAGGCGATTCCAAGGTACCTCTTGAAATCTGTTTCCTGCTATTCTGCCTCGCTTTCAAGTCCGCCTCGTAGCTTTCCCTCAACAGATTTTTGGACGATAGTTGTCCTTTATTACTCTGTCTCTTTGTGAATTGCTGTGCCCCTGAGTTCCATTTATCAACTCGATTTTTGTGAGCTGACCACATGTCCAAAATTTTGCTTCAGGACCTATGCTAGTTCCCGTTGGGGGGCTGAGACTTTGGTTAATTCTTCTCCGTGCCGGGAAATCAGAGTGATATGTGCCCGTCCAAATGCCTAACAGCTACTCTCTCATTGGTTCTCCCTCTTCCCTTTCATCCTCTGCCAAATTGGCAACCTGTGCGAACCAGGAGGTTAAAGGGGCTGTCTCTCCAATTTGGGAGGTTGATAGTAAAGCAGATGGAAATTCAAACCGGGGCACCAGGAGAGGGATTATTCGTTGAGTTTTAGTAACCTTTCGTATTCACAGTGTGTCCGTTCTCTAGGTTTCATGTACATGTTATAGCTGTATTAATATTCCCTTCAACCTGGAGAGTTGGGACCCATGGAATGGGTGCCATGCATTATTGCTTTAAAGGGTCTGCATTTGTTCACCCAATCTCACCAATCCTCTCAGTCCCAAGTGTCCAGCCTTATGCCACATCCAGCTGTCATTGTAGATAGGGTCATTCCAGGTTTCATCAGAGACCCTGAAGGAATTGTAAAGAATTTCCCAGTTTTTATGTTTTGTTTTTGAAATTCCTTTTTATAGTGTGTTTGAGCTGATTCTCGCTGCCATGTTTATGCCAGTCTAGACACACTTGATTCCCTTACGGAGACATATCAATACATAGGTTTTAAGATTCTTACTAGTCAGATATATACCTCTGCGGGAAATATGGTGTTTGGAGTCCCTTTCACTGAGGAAGGTGTAGGTCTTGTCTATTCCATAGTTGGTTTTTGGAACGGTACCTGTGCTTATATCAAACTCTGGTTTTATGCATCACCCCACCTCTCCTTCCCCCTTAAGCAGGCATAAGAGTGTTTTCTAAATGTGAGACACTGTCCTCTTTCCTAACTCAGTTCAAGTGTATCCATGTTTACAGGATCTTCATAAGTGATATCTTATGATAAGTTTCTTTTTCTGTGTGACTTATTTCACTTAGAATCATCGTACCTGAATCCACCCACTTTGCTGTTACTGGTCTTATGACATTGATTTCATGGCTGAGGGATATTCCATCTTACGTAAGTACCACAATTTTTTGGACCAGTTTTATATTTCCTGGGATATTTAAGGTGTACCCAAGTTGAGGTCCTTTTAAGCAGTGCAGCCCTAAATTTTGGGGTGGCTCTGTCTTATTGATTTTCACTTTTCCCAAGGTATATTCCCTAGACTGGAAGTGCCCTTGGCTCTTTAGCTCTGTTGTTTGTTTGTTTTAGGGAACACAATGCACTCCTCCAGATAGGCAGTTGGCAATTTACATCCCGCCCATCAGCATAACAAGGCTCCCTGTTCTCCAGGGCCTGTCTTGCCTTTCTGGATTTTACACATTTTGTGGATGTCCCTTTGGACCGGTGGGAAGTGATACTTCTTTGTAGTGCAGATTTGCATTGCCCGCTTGCTTGCTTGGCCAAAAAGGGCGTATGCGTTTTCTCCTGAATATATTCAGGAGAAAACGAATACGCCCTTTTTGGCCAAGTGCATCATTGTCGAAGTTGTGCCCCTCTTCCTGTGCTTTAAAGGCGATTCCAACGTACCTCTTGAAATCTGTTTCCTGCTATTCTGCCTCGCTTTCAAGTCCGCCTCGTTGCCTTCCCTCAACAGATTTTTGGACGATAGTTGTCCTTTATTACTCGGCCAGTTTGTGAATTGCTGTGCCCCTGAGCTCCATTTTTCAACTCGTTTTTGGTGAGCTGACCGCAAGTCCAAAATTTTGCTTCAGGACTTATACTGTTTCCCGGTGGGTGGCTGAGACTTTGGTTAATACTTCTTCCTGCCGGGAAATTACAGTGATATGTGCCCATCCAAATGCCTAACAGCTACTCTCTCATTGGTTCTCCCTCTTCCCTTTCATCCTCTGCCAAATTGGAAACCTGTGCGAACCAGGAGGTTAAAGGGGCTGTCTCTCCAAGTTGGGAGGTTGATAGTAAAGCAGATGGCAAGTCAAAACGGAGCACCAGGAGAGGGACTATTCGTTGAGTTTTAGAAACCTTTCGTATTCACAGTGTGTCCGTTCCCTAGGTTTCCCGTTCATGTTATAGCTGTAGTAATATTCCCTTCAACCTGGAGAGTTCGGACCCATTGAATGTGTGCCAGGCATTTGTGCTTTAATGGGTCTGCATTAGCTCACCCAATGTCACCAATCATCTAAGTCCCAAGTGGCCAGCCTTATGCCACATCCAGCTGTCGTTGTAGATAGGGGCATTCCAGGATTCATCAGAGACCCTGAAGGAATTGTAAAGAATTTCGCAGTTTTTTTGTTTTGTTTTTGAAATTCCTTTTTATAGTGGGTTTGAGCTGATTCTCGCTGCCATGTTTATGCCAGTCTAGACACTCTTGATTCCCTTACGGAGACATATCAATACATAGGTTTTAAGATTCTTACTAGTTAGATATATTCCTCTGCGGGAAATATGGTGTTTTGAGTCCCTTTCACTGAGGAAGGTGTAGGTCTTGTCTATTCCATAGTTGGTTTTTGGAACGGTAGCTGTGCTTATATCAAACTCTGATTTTATGCATCATCCCACCTCTCCTTCCCCCTTAAACAGGCATAAGATTGTTTTCTAAATGTGAGACATTGTTCTCTTTCCTAACTCAGTTCAAGTGTAGCCATGTTTACAGGATCTTCATAAGTGATATCTTATGATAAGTTTCTTTTTCTGTGTGACTTATTTCACTTAGAATCATCGTACCTGAATCCACCCATTTTGCTGCTACTGGTCTTATGACATTGATTTCATGGCTGAGGGATATTCCATCATACGTAAATACCACAATTTTTTGAACCAGTTTTATATTTCCTGGGAAATTTAAGGTGTACCCAAGTTGAGGTCCTTGTAAGCATTTCAGCCCTAAATTTTGGGGTGGCTCTGTCTTATTGATTTTCAGTTTTCCCCAGGTATATTCCCTAGACTGGAAATGCCCTTGGCTCTGTAGCTCTGTTCTTTACTTGTTTTAGGGAACACAGTGCACTCCTCCAGAGAGGCTGTTGGCAATTTACATCCCGCCCATCAGCATAACAAGGCTCCCTGTTCTCCAGGGCCTGTCTTGCCTTTCTGGTTTTTACACATTTTGTGGATGTCCCTTTTGACCAGTGGGAAGTGATACTTCTTTGTAGTGCAGATTTGCATTGCGCGCTTGCTTGCTTGGCCAAAATGGTCGTATGCGTTTTCTCCTGAATATATTCAGGAGAAAACGCATACGCCCTTTTTGGCCAAGGGCATCATTGTCGAAGTTGTGCCCCTCTTCCTGTGCTTTAAAGGCGATTCCAAAGTACCTCTTGAAATCTGTTTCCTGTTATTCTGCCTCGCTTTCAAGTTCGCCTCATTGCCTACCCTCAACAGATTTTTGGACGATAGTTGTCCTTTATTACACGGCCAGTTTGTGAATTGCTGTGCCCCTGAGCTCCATTTATCAACTCGTTTTTGGTGAGCTGACCGCAGGTCCAAAATTTTGGTTCAGGACCTATGCTTGTTCCCGGTCGGGGGCTGAGACTTTGGTTAATTCTTCTTCCTGCCGGGAAGTTAGAGTGGTATGTTCCCGTCCAAATGCCTAACAGCTACTCTCTCATTGGTTCTCCCTGTTCCCTTTCATCCTCTGCCAAATTGGAAACCTGTGCGAACCAGGAGGTTAAAGGGGCTGTCTCTCCAAGTTGGGATGTTGATAGTAAAGCAGATGGAAAGTCAAACCGGAGCACCAGGAGAGGGACTATTCGTTGAGTTTTATAAACCTTTCGTATTCAAAGTGTGTCCGTTCTCTAGGTTTTCCGTACATGTTATAACTGTAGTAATATTCCCTTCAACCTGGAGATTTGTGACCCATGGAAAGGGTGCCAGGCATTTGTGCTTTAAAGGGTCTGCATTTGCTCACCCAATCTCACCAATCGTCTCACTCTCAAGTGTCCAGCCTTATGCCACATTCAGCTGTCGTTGTAGATAGGGTTATTCCAGGTTTCATCAGAGACCCTGAAGGAATTGTAAATAATTTCCCAGTTTTTTTTGTTTTGTTTTTGAAATTCCTTTTTATAGTGGGTTTGAGCTGATTCTCGCTGCCATGTTTATGACAGTCTAGTCACACTTGATTCCCTTACGGAGACATATCAATACATAGGTTTTAAGATTCTTACTAGTCAGATATATTCCTCTGCGGGAAATATGGGGTTTTGAGTCCCTTTCACTGAGAAAGGTGTAGGTCTTGTCTATTCCATAGTTGGTTTTTGGAACGGTACCTGTGCTTATATCAAACTCTGGTTTTATGCATCACCCCACCTCTCCTTCTCCCTTAAGCAGGTGTAAGAGAGTTTTCTAAATGTGAGACTTTCCTAACTCAGTTCAAGTGTAGCCATGTTTACAGGATCTTCATAAGTGATATCTTATGATAAGTTTCTTTTTCTCTCTGACTTATTTCACTTGGAATCATCGTACCGAAATCCACCCATTTTGCTGCTACTGGTCTTATGACATTGATTTCATGGCTGAGGGATATTCCATCGTACGTAAGTACCACAATTTTTTGAACCATTTTTATATTTCCTGGGATATTTAAGGTGTACCCAAGTTGAGGTCCTTGTAAGCAGTGCAGCCCTAAATTTTGGGGTGTCTCTGTCTTATTGATTTTCCGTTTTCCCAAGGTATATTCCCTAGACTTGAAGTGCCCTTGGCTCTGTAGTTCTGTTCTTTACTTGTTTTAGGGAACACAATGCACTCCTCCAGAGAGGCAGTTGGCAATTTACATGCCGCCCATAAGCATAACAAGTCTCCCTGTTCTCCAGGGCCTGTCTTGCCTTTCTGGATTTTACACATTTTGTGGATGTCCCTTTGGACCGGTGGGAAGTGATACTTCTTTGTAGTGCAGATTTGCATTGCCCGCTTGCTTGCTTGGCCAAAAAGGGCATATGCGTTTTCCCCTGAATATATTCAGGAGAAAACGCATACGCCCTTTTTGGCCAAGTGCATCATTGTCGAAGTTGTGCCCCTCTTCCTGTGCTTTAAAGGCAATTCCAACGTACCTCTTGAAATCTGTTTCTTGCTATTCTGCCTCGCTTTCAAGTCCGCCTCGTTGTCTTCCCTCAACAGATTTTTGGACGGTAGTTGTCCTTTATTACTCGGCCAGTTTGTGAATTGCTGTGCCCCTGAGCTCCATTTTTCAACTCGTTTTTTGTGAGCTGACCGCATGTCCAAAATTTTGGTTCAGGACCTATGCTGGTTCCCGGTGGGAGGCTGAGACTTTGGTTAATTCTTCTTACTGCCGGGAAATTACTGTGATATGTGCCCATCCAAATGCCTAACAGCTACTCTCTCATTGGTTCTCCCTCTTCCCTTTCATCCTCTGCCAAATTGGAAACCTGTTCGAACCAGGAGGTTAAAGGGGCTGTCTCTCCAAGTTGGGAGATTGATAGTAAAGCAGATGGAAAGTCAAACCGTAGCACCAGGAGAGGGACAATTCGTTGAGTTTTAGAAACCTTTCGTATTCACAGTGGGTCCGTTCTCTAGGTTTCCCGTACATGTTATAGCTGTAGTAATATTCCCTAAAACCTGGAGAGTTGGGACCCATGGAATGGGTGCCCGGCATTTGTGCTTTAAAGGTTCTGCATTTGCTCACCGAATCTCACCAATCCTCTCAGTCCCAAGTGTCCAGCCTTATGCCACATCCAGCTGTCATTGTAGATTGGGTCATTCCAGGTTTCATCAGAGACCCTGAAGGAATTGTAAAGAATTTGCCAGTTTTTTTGTTTTGTTTTTGAAATTCCTTTTTATAGTGTGTTTGAGCTGATTCTCGCTGCCATGTTTATGCCAGTCTAGACACACTTGATTCCCTTACGGAGACATATCAATACATAGGTTTTAAGATTCTTACTAGTCAGATATATTCCTCTGCGGGAAATATGGGGTTTTGAGTCCCTTTCACTGAGGAAGGTGTAGGTCTTGTCTATTCCATAGTTGGTTTTTGGAACGGTACCTGTGCTTATATCAAACTCTGGTTTTATGCATCACCCCACCTCTCCTTCCCCCTTAAGCAGGCATAAGAGTGTTTTCTAAATGTGAGACACTGTTCTCTTTCCTAACTCAGTTCAAGTGTAGCCATGTTTACAGGATCTTCATCAGTGATATCTTATGATAAGTTTCTTTTTCTTTGTGACTTATTTCACTTAGAATCATCGTACCTGAATCCACCCATTTTGCTGCTATTGGTCTTATGACATTGATTTCATGGCTGTGGGATATTCCATCGCAATTATGTACCACAATTTTTTGAACCATTTTGATATTTCCTGGGATATTTCAGGTGTACCCAAGTTGAGGTCCTTGTAAGCAGTGCAGCCCTATATTTTGGGGTGGCTCTGTCTTATTAATTTTCAGTTTTCCCTAGGTATATTCCTTAGACTGGAAGTGCCCTTGGCTCTGTAGCTCTGTTCTTTACTTGTTTTAGGGAACACAATGCACTCCTCCAGAGAGGCAGTTTGCAATTTACATCCCGCCCATCAGCATATCAAGGCTCCCTGTTCTCCAGGGCCTGTCTTGCCTTTCTGGGTTTTACACATTTTGTGGATGTCCCTTTTGACCGGTGGGAAGTGATACTTCTTTGTAGTGCATATCTGCATTGCCCGCTTTCTTGCTTGGCAAAAAAGGGCGTATGCGTTTTCTCCTGAATATATTCAGGAGAAAACGCATACGCCCTTTTTGGCCAAGCGCATCACTCTCGAAGTAGTGCCCCTCTTCCTGTGCTTTAAAGGCGATTCCAACGTACCTCTTGAAATCTGTTTCCTGCTATTCTGCCTCGCTTTCAAGTCCGCCTCGTTGCCTTCCCCCAACAGATTTTTGGACGATAGTTGTCCTTTATTACTCGGCCAGTTTGTGAATTGCTGTGCCCCTGAGCTCCATTTTTCAACTCGTTTTTGGTGAGCTGACCGCAAGTCCAAAATTTTGGTTCAGAATCTATACTGGTTCCCAGTGGGTGGCTGAGACTTTGGTTAATTCTTCTTCCTGCCGGGAAATTACAGTGATATGTGCTCGTCCAAATGCCTAACAGCTACTCTCTCATTGGTTCTCCCTCTTCCCTTTCATCCTCTGCCAAATTGGAATCCTGTGCGAACCAGGAGGTTAAAGGGGCTGTCTCTCCAAGTTGGGAGGTTGATAGTTAAACAGATGGAAAGTCAAAACGGAGCACCAGGAGAGGGACTATTCGTTGAGTTTTAGAAACCTTTCATATTCACAGTGTGTCCGTTCTCTAGGTTTCCCGTACATGTTATAACTGTAGTAATATTCCCTTCAACATGGAGAGTTGGGACCCATGGAATGGGTGCCAGGCATTATTGCTTTAATGGGTCTGCATTTGCTCACCCAATCTCACCAATCCTCTCAGTCACAAGTGTCCAGCCTTATGCCACATCCAGCTGTCATTGTAGATAGGGTCATTCCAGGTTTCATCAGAGACCCTGAAGGAATTGTAAAGAATTTCCCAGTTTTTTTGTTTTGTTTTTGAAATTCCTTTTTATAGTGGGTTTGAGCTGATTCTCGCTGCCATGTTTATGCCAGTCTAGACACACTTGATTCCCTTACGGAGACATATCAATCCATAGGTTTTATGATTCTTACTAGTCAGATATATTCCTCTGCGGGAAATATGGGGTTTTGAGTCCCTTTCACTGAGGAAGGTGTAGGTCTTGTCTATTCCATAGTTGGTTTTTGGAACAGTACCTGTGCTTATATCAAACTCTGGTTTTATGCATCACCCCACCTCTCCTTCCCCCTTAAGCAGGCATAAGAGTGTTTTCTAAATGTGAGACACTGTTCTCTTTCCTAACTCAGTTCAAGTGTAGCCATGTTTACAGGATCTTCATAAGTGATATCTTATGATAAGTTTCTTTTTCTGTGTGACTTATTTCACTTAGAATCATTGTACCTGAATCCACCCATTTTGCTGCTACTGGTCTTATGACATTGATTTCATGGCTGAGGGATATTCCATCGTACGTAAGTACCACAATTTTTTGAACCATTTTTATATTTCCTGGTATATTTAAGGTGTACCCAAGTTGAGGTCCTTGTAAGCAGTGCAGCCCTAAATTTTGGGATGGTTCTGTCTTATTGATTTTCAGTTTGCCCAAGGAATATTCCCTAGACTGGAAGTGCCCTTGGCTCTGTAGCTCTGTTGTTTACTTGTTTTCGGGAACACAATATACTCCTCCAGAGAGGCAGTTGGCAATTTACATCCCGTCCATCAGCATAACAAGGCTCCCTGTTCTCCAGGGCCTGTCTTGCCTTTCTCGTTTTTACACATTTTCTGGATGTCCCTTTTGACCTGTGGGAAGTGATACTTCTTTGTAGTGCGGATTTGCATTGCCCGCTTTCTTG
Organism: Hyperoodon ampullatus; assembly: GCF_949752795.1. Lineage (NCBI taxonomy): Eukaryota > Metazoa > Chordata > Mammalia > Artiodactyla > Ziphiidae > Hyperoodon > Hyperoodon ampullatus. Next base: position 8,000 of record NW_027640475.1, on the reverse strand, counting down.
CTTGGCCAAAAAGTGCGTATGTGTTTTCCCCTGAATATATTCAGGAGAAAACGCATACGCCCTTTTTGGCCAAGTGCATCATTGTCGAAGCTGTGCCCCTCTTCGTGTGCTTTAAAGGCGATTCCAAAGTACCTATTGAAATCTGTTTCCTGCTATTCTGCCTCGCTTTCAAGTCCGCCTCGTTGCCTTCCCTCAACAGATTTTTGGACGATAGTTGTCCTTTATTACTCGGCCAGTTTGTGAATTGCTGTGCCCCTGAGCTCCATTTTTCAACTCGTTTTTGGTGAGCTGACCGCAAGGCCAAAATTTTGGTTCAGGACCTATACTGGTTCCCGGTGGGTGGCTGAGACTTTGGTTAATTCTTCTTCCTGCCGGGAAATTACAGTGATATGTGCCCGTCCAAATGCCTAACAGCTACTCTCTCATTGTTTCTCCCTCTTCCCTTTCATCCTCTGCCAAATTGGCAACCTTTGCGAACCAGGAGGTTAATGGGTCTGTCTCTCCAAGTTGGGAGATTGATAGTAAAGCAGATGGAAAGTCAAACTGGAGCACCAGGAGAGGGATTATTCGTTGAGTTTTAGAAACCTTTCGTATTCACAGTGTGTCCGTTCTCTAGGTTTCCCGTACATGTTATAGCTGGAGTAATATTCCTTTCAAACTGCAGAGTTGGGACCCATGGATTGGTTTCCAGGCATTTGTGCTTTAAAGGGTCTGCATTTGCTCACCCTATCTCACCAATCGTCTCAGTCCCAAGTGTCCAGCCTTATGCCACATCCAGCTGTCATTGTAGATCGGGTCATTCCTGGTTTCATCAGAGACCCTGAAGGAATTGTAAAGAATTTCCCAGTTTTTTTGTTTTGTTTTTGAAATTCCTTTTTATAGTGGGTTTGAGCTGATTCTTGCTGCCATGTTTATGCCAGTCTAGACACACTTGATTCCCTTACGGAGACATATCTATCCATAGGTTTTAAGATTCTTACTAGTCAGATATATTCCTCTGTGGGAAATATGGTGTTTTGAGTCCATTTCACTGAGGAAGGTGTAGGTCTTGTCTATTCCATAGTTGGTTTTTGGAACGGTACCTGTGCTTATATCAAACTCTGGTTTTATGCATCACCCCACCTCTCCTTCCCCCTTAAGCAGGCATAAGAGTGTTTTCTAAATGTGAGACACTGTTCTCTTTCCTAACTCAGTTCAAGTGTAGCCATGATTACAGGATCTTCATAAGTGATATCTTATGATAAGTTTCTTTTTCTGTGTGACTTATTTCACTTAGAATCATCGTACCTGAATCCACCCATTTTGCTGCTACTGGTCTTATGACATTGATTTCATAGCTGAGGAATATTCCATCGTACGTAAGTACCACAATTTTTTGAACCATTTTTATATTTCCTGGGATATTTAAGGTGTACCCAAGTTGAGGTCCTTGTATGCAGTGCAGCCCTAAATTTTGGGGTGGCTCTGTCTTATTGATTTTCAGTTTTCCCAAGGAATATTCCCTACACTGGAAGTGCCCTTGGCTCTGTAGCTCTGTTCTTTACTTGTTTTAGGGAACACAATGCACTCCTCCAGAGAGGCAGTTGGCAATTTACATCCCGCCCATCAGCATAACAAGGCTCCCTGTTCTCCAGGGCCTGTCTTCCTTTCTGGTTTTTACACATTTTGTGGATGTCCCTTTTGACCGGTGGGAAGTGATACTTCTTTGTAGTGCAGATTTGCATTGCCCGCTTCCTTGCTTGGCCAAAAAGGGCGTATGCGTTTTCTCCTGAATATATTCAGGAGAAAACGCATACGCCCTTTTTGGCCAAGTGCATCATTGTCGAAGTTGTGCCCCTCTTCCTGTGCATTAAAGGCGATTCCAACGTACCTCTTGAAATCTGTTTCCTGCTATTCTGCCTCGCTTTCAAGTCCACCTCGTTGCCTTCCCTCAACAGACTTTTGGACGATAGTTGTCCTTTATTACTCGGCCAGTTTGTGAATTGCTGTGCCCCTGAGCTCAATTTTTCAACTCGTCTTTGGTGACCTGACCGCAAGTCCAAAATTTTGGTTCAGGACCTATACTGGTTCCCGGTGGGGGGCTGAGACTTTGGTTAATTCTTCTTCCTGCCGGGAAATTACAGTGATATGTGCCCGTCCAAATGCCTAACAGCTACTCTCTCATTGGTTCTCCCTCTTCCCTTACATCCTCTGCCAAATTGGCTAACTGTGCGAACCTGGACGTTAAAGGGGCTGTCTCTCCAAGTTCTGAGGTTGATAGTAAAACAGATGGAAAGTCAAACCGGAGCACCAGGAGAGGGACTATTCGTTGAGTTTTCGAAACCTTTCGTATTCACAGTGTGTCCGTTCTCTAGATTTCCCGTACATGTTAGAGCTGTAGTCATATTCCCTTCAACATGGAGAGTTGGGACCCATGGAATGGGTGCCAGGCATTTGTGCTTTAAAGCGTCCGCATTTGCTCACCCAATCTCACCAATCGTCTCAGTCCCAAGTGTCCCTCCTTATGCCACATCCAGCTGTCATTGTAGATAGTGTCATTGCAGGTTTCATCAGAGACCCTGAAGGAATTGTAAAGAATTTCCCAGTTTTTTTGTTTTGTTTTTGAAATTCCTTTTTATAGTGGGTTTGAGCTGATTCTCGCTGCAATGTTTATGCCAGTCTAGACACACTTGATTCCCTTATGGAGACATATCAATACATAGGTTTTAAGATTCTTACTAGTCAGATATATTCCTCTGCGGGAAATATGGGGTTTTGAGTCCCTTTCACTGAGGAAGGTGTAGGTCCTGTCTATTCCATAGTTGGTTTTTGGAACGGTACCTGTGCTTATATCAAACTCTGGTTTTATGCATCACCCCACCTCTCCTTCCCCCTTAAGCAGGCATAAGAGTGTTTTCTAAATGTGAGACACTGTTCTCTTTCCTAACTCAGTTCAAGTGTAGCCATGTTTACAGGATCTTCATAAGTGATATCTTATGATAAGTTTCTTTTTCTGTGTGACTTATTTCACTTAGAATCATCGTACCTGAATCCACCCATTTTGCTGCTACTGGTCTTATGACATTGATTTCATGGCTGAGGGATATTCCATCGTACGTAAGTACCACACTTTTTTGAACCATTTTTATATTTCCTGGGATATTTAAGGTGTACCCAAGTTGAGGTCCTTGTAAGCAGTGCAGCCCTAAATTTTGGGGTGGCTCTGTCTTATTGATTTTCAGTTTTCCCAAGGTATATTCCCTAAACTGGAAGTGCCCTTGGCTCTGTAGCTCTGTTCTTTACTTGTTTTAGGGAACACAATGTACTCCTCCAGAGAGGCAGTTGGCAATTTACATCCCGCCCATCAGCATAACAAGGCTCCCTGTTCTCCAGGGCCTGTCTTGCCTTGCTGGTTTTTACACATTTTGTGGATGTCCCTTTTAACCGGTGGGAAGTGATACTTCTTTGTAGTGCAGATTTGCATTGCCCGCTTGCTTGCTTGGCCATAACGGGTGTATGTGTTTTCTCCTGAATATATTCAGGAGAAAACGCATATGCCCTTTTTGGCCAAGTGCATCATTGTCGAAGTTTTGCCCCTCTTCCTGTGCTTTAAAGGCGATTCCAACGTACCTCTTGAAATCTGTTTCCTACTATTCTGCCTCGCTTTCAAGTCCGCCTCGTTGCCTTCCCTCAACAGATTTTTGGAGGATAGTTGTCCTTTTTTACTCGGCCAGTTTGTGAATTGCTGTGCCCCTGAGCTCCATTTTTCAACTGGTTTTTGGTGAGCTGACCGCAAGTCCAAAATTTTGGTTCAGGACCTATGCTGGTTCCCGGTGGGGGGCTGAGACTTTGGTTAATTCTTCTTCGTGCCGGGAAGTTAGAGTGATATGTACCCGTCAAAATGCCTAACAGCTACTCTCTCATTGGTTCTCCCTCTTCCCTTTCATCCTCTGCCAAATTGGAAACCTGTGCGAACCAGGAGGTTAAAGGGGCTGTCTCTCCAATTTGGGAGGTTGATAGTAAAACAGATGGAAAGTCAAACCAGAGCACCAGGAGAGGGACTATTCATTGAGTTTTAGAAACCTTTCGTATTCCCAGTGTGTCCGTTCTCTAGGTTTCCCGTACATGTTATAACTGTAGTAATATTCCCTTCAACCTGGAGAGTTCGGACCCATGCAATGGGTGCCAGGCATTTTTGCTTTAAAGGTTCTGCATTTGCTCACCCAATCTCACCAATCCTCTCAGTCCCAAGTGTCCAGCCTTATGCCACATCCAGCTGTCGTTGTAGATAGGGTCATTCCAGGTTTCATCAGAGACCCTGAAGGAATTGTAAAGAATTTCCCAGTTTTTTTGTTTTGTTTTTGAAATTCCTTTTTATAGTGGGTTTGAGCTGATTCTCGCTGCCATGTTTATGCCAGTCTAGACACACTTGATTCCCTTACGGAGACATATCAATACATAGGTTTTAAGATTCTTACTAGTCAGATATATTCCTCTGCGGGAAATATGGGGTTTTGAGTCCCTTTCACTGAGGAAGGTGTAGGTCTTGTCTTTTCTTTAGCTGGTTTTTGGAACGGTACCTGTGCTTATATCAAAATCCGGTTTTATGCATCACCCAACCTCTCCTTCCCCCTTAAACAGGCATAAGAGTTCTTTCTAAATGTGAGACTCTGTTCTGTTTCCTAACTCAGTTCAAGTGTAGGCAAGTTTATAGGATCTTCATAAGTGATATCTTATGATAAGTTTCTTTTTCTGTGTGACGTATTTCACTTAGAATCAACGTACCTGAATCCACCCATTTAGCTGCTACTGGTCTTATGACATTGACTTCATGGCTGAGGGCTATTCCATCGTAGGTATGTACCAAAAATTTTAAACCATTTTTATATTTCCTGGGGTATTTAATGTGTACCCAAGTTGAGGTTCTTGTAAGCAGTGTAGCCCTAAATTTTGGGGTGGCTCTGTCTTATTGATTTTCAGTTTTCCCAATGTATATTCCCTAGACGGGAAGTGCCCTTGGCTCTGTAGCTCTGTTGTTTACTTGTTTTAGGGAACACAATGCACTCCTCCAGAGAGGCACATGGCAATTTACATCCCGCCCTTCAGCATAAGTAGGCTCCTTGTTCTACAGGGCCTCTCTTGCCTTTCTGGTTTTTACACATTTTTTCGATGTCCCTTTTGACTGGTGGGAAGTGATACTTCTTTGTAGTGCAGATTTTCATTGCCCTCTTGCTTGCTTGGCCGAAAAGGGCGTATGAGTTTTCTCCTGAATATATTCAGGAGAAAACGCATACGCCCTTTTTGGGTAAGTGTGTCACTGTCGAAGTTGTGCCCCTCTTCCTGTGCTTTAAAGGCGATTCCAACGTTCCTCTCAAAATCTGTTTCCTGCTATTCTGCCTGGATTTCAAGTCCGCCTCGTTGACTTCCCTCAACAGATTTTTGGACGATACTTGTACTTTATTACTCTGCCAGTTTGTGAATTCATGTGCCCCTGGGCTCTATTTTTCAACTCTTTTTTTGTTAGCTGACCGCAAGTCCAAAATTTTGGTTCAGGACCTATGCAGGTTCCCAGTGGGTGGCTGATACTTTGGTTAATTATTCTTCCTGACGCGAAATTAGAGTGACATGTTCCCGTCCAAATGCCTAACAGCTACTCTCTCATTGGTTCTCCCTATTCCCCTTCATCCTCTGCCAAATTGGCAACCTGTACAAACCAGGAAGTTAAAGGCGCTATTTCTCCAAGTTGGGTGATTGATAGTAAAACAGTTGTAAAGTCAAAGCAGAGCACCAGGCGAGGGACTATTCGTTGAGATTTAGAAACCTTTCGTATTCACAGTGTGTCAATTCTCTAGTTTTCCCGTACATGTTATAGCTGTAGTAATATTCCCTTCAACCTGGAGAGTTGGGACCCATGGAATGGGTGCCATGCATTATTGCTTCAAAGGGTTTGCATTTGCTCACCCAATCTCACAAATCCTCGTAGTCCCAAGTGTCCAGAATTATGCCACATCCAGCTGTCATTGTAGATAGGGTCATTCCAGGTTTCATCAGAGACCCTGAAGGAATTGTAAAGAATTTCCCATTTTTTTTGTTTTGTTTTTGAAATTCCTTTTTATAGTGGGTTTGAGCTGATTCTCGCTGCCATGTTTATGCCAGTCTAGACACACTTGATTCCCTTTCGGAGACATATCAATACATAGGTTTTAAGATTCTTACTAGTCAGATATATTCCTCTGTTGGAAATATGGGGTTTTGAGTCCCTTTCACTGAGGAAGGTGTAGGTCTTGTCTATTCCATAGTTGGTTTTTGGAACGGTACCTGTGCTTATATCAAACTCTGGTTTTATGCATCACCCCACCTCTCCTTCCCCCTTAAGCAGGCATAAGAGTGTTTTCTAAATGTGAGACTCTGTTCCCTTTCCTAACTCAGTTCAAGTGTAGCCATGTTTACACGATCTTCATGAGTGATATCTTATGATAAGTTTCTTTTTTTGTGTGACTTATTTCACTTAGAATCATCGTACCTGAATGCACTCATTTTGCTGCTACTGGTCTTATGACATTGATTTCATGGCTGAGGTATATTCCATCTTAGGTAAGTACCACAATTTTTTGAACCTTTTTTATATTTCCTGGGATATTTATGTTGTACTCAAGATGAGCTTCTTGAAGCAGTGAAGCCCTAAATTTTGGGCTGGATCTGTCTTATTGATTTTCAGTTTTCCCAAAGTATATTACCTAGACTGGAAGTGCCGTTGGCTCTGTAGCTCTGTTGTTTACTTGTTCTAGGGAACACAATGCACTCCTCCAGTGAGGCATTTTTCAATTTACATCCCGCCCATCAGCATGAAAAGGCTCCCTATTCTCCAGGGCTTGTGTTGCCTTTCTGGTTTTTACACATTTTGTGGATGTCCCTTTTGACCGGTGGGAAGTGATAATTCTTTGTAGTGCAGATTTGCATTGCCCGCTTGCATGCTTGGCCAAAAAGGGAGTGTGCGTTTTCTCCTGAATATATTCAGGAGAAAACGCATACACCCTTTTTGGCCAAGTGCATCATTGTCGAAGTTGTGCCCCTCTTCCTGTGCTTTAAAGGCGATTCCAACGTACCTCTTGTAATCAGTTTCCTGCTATTCTGCCTCGGTTTCAAGTCCGCCTTGTTGCCTTCCCTCAACAGATTTTTGGACGATAGTTGTCCTTTCTTACTCTGCCATTTTGTGAATTGCTGTGACCCTGAGCTCCACTTTTCAACTCGTTTTTTGTGAGCTGACCACAAGTCCAAAATTTTGGTTCAGGACCTATGCTGGTTTCCGGTGGGGGGCTGAGATTTTGGTTAATTCTTCTTCCTGCCGTGAAAATAGAGTGATATTTGCCCGTCCAAATGCCTAACAGCTACTCTCTCATTGGTTCTCTCTCTTCCCTTTCATCCTCTGCCAAATTGGCAACATGTGCGAACCAGGAGGTTAAAGGGGCTGTCTCTCCATGTTGGGAGATTGATAGTAAAGCAGATGGAAAGTCAAACCGGAGCACCAGGAGAGGGACTATTCGTTGAGTTTTAGAAACCTTTAGTATTCACAGTGTGTCCGTTCTCTAGGTTTCCTGTTTATGTTATAGCTGTAGTAATATTCCCTTCAACCTGGAGATTTGTGACCCATGGAATGGGTGCCATGCATTATTGTTTTAAAGGGTCTGCATTTGCTCACCCAATCTCACCAATCCTCTCAGTCCCAAGTGTCCAGCCTTATGTCACATCCAGCTGTCGTTGTAGAAAGGGTCATTCCAGGTTTCATCAGAGACCCTGAAGGAATTGTAAAGAATTTCCCCGTTTTTTTGTTTTGTTTTAGAAATTCCTTTTTATAGTGGGTTTGAGCTGATTCTCGCTGCCATGTTTATGCCAGTCTAGACACACTTGATTCCCTTATGGAGACATATCAATACATAGGTTTTAAGATTCTTACTAGTCAGATATATTCCTCTGCGGGAACTATGGGGTTTTGAGTCCCTTTCACTGAGGAAGGTGTAGGT